>NC_090930.1:561621319-562246319 GCF_040938575.1 Ambystoma mexicanum
TTCAAACATAACCAAGAATCCTTGTAACAAAGGCCAGATCCCCTTATCAAGCATTAATGTAGGATTTTCCAAATCAAAGTTCCAATCAAGAAAGTGCTTGCTTTTCAATAGCAATGTAGCATTCCAAAGAAGTCACAATGTTCCTTTCTCTCCATATGCCTTTCACTTAGTGTTTAGATTGTCTTTTTGTTAATGACAATGTATAACTCTTCAAAATGATTGTCCCAAAGTTTCCACAAGCTCCTGCTTGATAAACAAAAAATTCTTTCACACTTCCAGTTAATATTTCAATATAAAGGGCTTCATTACGACCCTGGCGCTAATGGTTTAACGGTGCCGTAAAGAGCGTCGGCGCCGTTAAACCATTAGCGCCTGATTACAAGGTCCCTTAGCGGGTTGGAGGCTTTAACGCCTGCTTTTTGCAGGCGTTAAAATCCAACCCGCAAAGGGACCTTGGAGCTAATTACGGCAACTGTAATTTACGGTGCCGTGATTAGCGCCTTCCCCATCCCCATTATGCCCTATGGGGCGAAATGGGGAAGGGCAAATGGTGAATGGGGAATTACCGCCCCCGCCAACCTTGTGATGGGGCGGTAATTCCGCCATCCACCATGCCGGAGACCGGCATGGACCATGGTGCTAAGAGCACCATGGTCCATTGCCTGGGTCGTAATGAGGCCTAAAGTCTCCTTTTTAAAGAACAGCTACTTTCATGTATCTTCTTCATACACAACAGTATTTTGTCAGGATGGTTTTACCACAGTTCATCATAAACACATTAGTGATTTTGTATCTTTCCACCACAACCTTCCACCACCGTGCAATATTTCAATATCTTCTTGCTGGTCCAATAACCTGCCAGGACTACCACTAATAATCCCTTGCTTTTTCGCTCCCACATCACGCTGCATGCGCAATAAGAACGAGTTGGGAAGCGAAACGCTGTGTGTGAGACTGCTTTACCATAAGCCTTTGCTGCGTGACCCCTGGGACCCTGCCCCTTTGTCCACCAGCCCCCTCTGCAGCTCAATATAGCATTTTGTGCGTGCGCACCCGTGCGCGCACCTCGGAAGTACCTTTGAAGTACTGTTGTGCTGTTAGGCTGAGAGGCGTGGGGGCTGGGGAGTCCCTCTGGGCAAGTACGCGAGTCATAATGGCAGGCTGCATTAATAGGCTATTGATGTAAGGTGGAAGATTGTGAGCGTTACTCAAAAGTGAAATTGCATTTAGCTCGCGCTGTGTGTGGTTTAGTGTGTCGTTTGCACCTTGTGTATGGTAAACTAGTGGGAGAGTTTACTGTTTGACTTGTAATACTCCTCTCCATACTTACTGTTTATTTGGGTTTTAGTGCCTTGTGTTTTCACCAAGCCATGAAAAGGGGCATCTCCACTCTGAAAACAGGCATGCCCGTAGTGACTGCTGCTCATTGCTCCAATGGTGAAAGTTTTTCCTCTGATCTAACTCATGGCCCCTCCAAAAAATCCCAAACCCAAATTAAAGTCCAAGGCTGAAATTCTATTGGGCATAGACATTCGCCCATTTTGTCGGGAAGTGTTGCACCCGGATGTCAATGATGTGCAACAAAATAATGTTGTGGCTGCTGCAAATTCACTTTTAGATAAACCAGTTGTTCCTAAAAATCAGCCGCAAAATGATACCCCTCAGTGTCAATCTTACAAACATGATCTTAAAGTGGCATCAATGATGGTTGGGCAAGTGTATGCTTCTGAGGTTGCCCCTATGGTATCCTTTGCTAAAGTAAATGTGTCTTTAATGGACAGTATTCTTCTGAATAATGTTTTAACAGCTGTTCTCCCGCCTGTTTCGTCTACTCCACTTCATGTTGATGTGTCTAATTTAAATTTGTCAATGATGATTTGGCCGTAATTGACCTAGACTCAAATGTGTCTTCTTTCGCCGCGAACACTATATCGGAAAATCTTTCTAGATCACCGGTTTTGTTTACCAATGTTAGTGAAGCAAACTCAGTCGAAAACGTATCCTTCATTGCTTCAACCCCACGAAAATATGGGGTTAATCAATTTTCATCAGTTGAATCAGTTGAAAACTCTAAAGGGTTAACAGGGATTGCTTTAACTTCTATGAAAACAGCAATCCTCTCTTTAGCTAAATTATTTGAAGCACTTGTTAATAAGGCGGATGTTCACTGTCAACAACTTAATCAGATTCTATCTTGGCAATTGTCTACTACCAATATATTTGAGAAATTAGGAGGAATGTGTAAGCCGCCCTGTTTGTACAATTCGGTAAGCTCACAAACAAATATACAGACAGACAAATTCATGCAGCATCCTCATAATATTCCTCATTTTCTGAATCCTATCATTGACTTGGCAAATGTTACAAATGAAGTCATGGTAGATTCACAGAAAAAATCAAATTATGCTGTATTTGATGGCACAGGTACAAACGTATTTGATTTACCGGCCAAGAAAGGGATCAAAAAGGATGACTTGAATGAGAAAACAAAATATTACATCTTTGGCTAAGAGAACATCACAAATAAAATCATTTGTTAAAAACATCTCACTACCTTCAACAGCATCTAATACTGTCTCTAAGGCCATAGCCAAAAAATATTTGCTACAATCACAGATGAAGAAGGCTACAGCCTTGCTGGGAAAGAGCATTGTTGACAATTCTTATAGTCCATTGAACTCTTTGGTGAATGCCGCTGTTACTGCAGTCTCTGAAAGTTGTGAGAATGAAAAGTGCGAAGTACAATCTTTAATATTTCCACCTCCATTGGTAGACCAGGATCAAACTGCTCGTTGCAGAGAAATAAGTCAAGCAGTAGATGACTACATGTCTGCTAAACCTGCATTTAAGAATTTGAAGTTGGTATTAAATGAACAAACATCTCCAACATTTAATACACCTTCTTCTGTGGCAAAGTCAGGTTTGAGTGAACCTGATGCTTCTGTGGTAAGAAAAGTGTTAACTGCTGTTCACCCCCAACAGCATGATAACACTCAGCAGAAACAAACATCAACACAGTCACATTGTCAAAATAGTAGCACGGAGCCCGTAACTTTGTCTACATAAGATTTTGACATCGAAAACGTGGTTAAATCTATTTTGTTGAAGTTGTTTCACAATCGCACTTCGACTAGTGGCCTCCAACCGGGAGCCAGGGTCATGGAGAAAAAAACTCAATAACCCTCCTAACTTGATGAAAAAAAAGATTTCAACATCTAGCACTAAGCGGCCGGCAGTCCACTCATTATTGATGAGCTGCCGATCTTCCCCAGCGCCTCAGTATAACTTGAATCGAGCCTCAGTTTTATCCATCTTTAGTGAAATTCCAGAGCTCGATGATATTGGCACGATTGAGATTGATCAAGTGGAATTTACAGACCCGTCCAGTTGGTCTTCGGTAACACTCTGGATAAACTCGAGGGTTGTGGTTAATACCATTTGGGCAGTTAAGTCACAATTGTTTAGCCTTGGTTTCACTGTTCAGGTTGGACTAGGTTCTCCTGATTTTGTCTCTCCTGACAGTGTGAACCAAATTCCCCAAGCACACCTAAACAAACAACATAGTAACGGTTCACATGTTTGCAATTGTAACTTGAAATCCACACAACATTAGCAGGTGAATAATCATGAAATTATTCTCTCCTTGATCAGCTGGAATTCCAGAGGGCATAAACATTTAATGAACAATCAGCCAATAACTTTGCTTGACCATGATGCAATATTAATCCAAGAATCGTGGCTCATTTATGCTCCTACGTGGAATGGCTATGATATTCTTTTGACTCCAGCAATCAAGGGTAATCTTGGGTGGCCTGTATCTGGTTTGCTCATAGCTGTTAAACAGAATTCCTATTTGAAACTTGGCCCATGGTTCTCACCAAACACTTTTATTCAAATGGTCAGAATTGTTAGCAATGATCTCCATTGTGCCCTTGTCAACATCTTTTGGAACCCGATAGGCATCACTGATGATAGGTTTCTGGACTCATTGAACAAGGCCTTCGATTTGATAAGTCTTGATGGCAATGTTGATACCATCATTTTAGCCGGTGATTTGAACCTACATTGTCTTGAATCAAATCAAAAATCGGAATCGGCCCGTCTTGCTAAATGGACACGTTTTGTAGAGTCCAGAAGCCTGTTCATGTGAAATGGTTCCTTTTCTTCTGATATACCTCCTAAGGCGACATGGCATTGTACCAATAGTGAGAGGATCATTGACTATATTTATGTCAACGCAAGTATGCTGAATAGAATAAAATCTTTTCATGTAATACACAGTGATGCGAGCGATCATAACATGCTCAATGTGACCTGGACCATAAACTGTAAAAATAACATACATCAACTTAAATATCTTAAGGGCTCCATATGTGCCAACTCTACAAGGAACCGGTTAATTTGGTCAGAATCTTCCTTGGGAGCATTTATGCATTGCCATGATCGTCATCTGAAGTGTGAATCTAAGCGAAAATCAAGGTGTTACGGTTATTTATCATGAACTCTTGCAGCGATTCCAACCAGCCTCTATTTGCCATAAGCAAAGACAAATTCCTTTTTTACATGTTTATGATCATGAAATTAAAAGTAAGAAAGCATCTGTTAGGACGGAAAAGAGAGAGGCCTACAAACTGCCAGTGGACAAACGAGCCACGGCCCTTACTCATATAAAAACTAGATACAGAAACTGGGTAAGGGGCAGGCAGGCCAAATTATATCAAGCTGATGGCAGCAATATGCTGAAATTGTTATCTTCTAAAAACTCGGCAGAGTCATGGAAAATCATAAATCAAGCAACTGTAGGTCATCAGGTTGCAGTCCAGGCAAATGATGTGACTGAAGAGAAGTGGGTTCAATATTATTCTAATTTATATGCAGCACCAATCAACAATTGTCACTCATTTAGCACGGAGCCTCAGACTAAATTCAGTATTGGGTTGGATAAAGATGATATTTTATATTTCATCAACAAAGCCAGCCTCTCCAGGGCCCCCGGTCCGGATGGTTTGTCAAACTTAATGCTGAAACAACATCCGGTCCTTTGGACAGACATATTGTATATGATGTTTAGGAACATACTCTCTTCTCAAAAAATACCGGAGTCGTGGAGAAGCTCCATCACCATTCGAATCTATAAGAAAGGAGATTGGGCCAACCCGGCCAGTTACAGACCCATCTCCTTGTGAGATATTCCGGGGAAAATCTTTTGCCGATTACTACTAAGAGATATGAACATTTGGTCGCAGAAACATCATAAAAGAGACCCTTTTCAATCCGGTTTTGTAAGCGGATTGGGTACTATACCCAACATAATTACCATCAATATGCTTAAAGCGCAGTATGCAGCCCGGAAACAAGCCCTGTATTTTGCATTCATCGATTTCCGGTCTGCTTTTGACTCTATCAATAGTGAACTGCTATTCCAAAAGCTAATGATTCTTGGTTGTCCTCCTGCCCTGCTAGCAACATTAATTCAGTTCCATTCCAGTACATCTATGCAGGTGAGATTAAACTTGGAGGGATTATTGTCATCGTCTTTTGGTACGTATATTGGTCTTAAGCAAGGCTGTATAAAGGCGTCAATATTGTTCAATCTTTCCTCCAAGTGGTCTCTGATGCGCCTGAATTGGGGGGCCATCGCATAGCATGGCTACTGTATGCTGACGATCTGGTCTTGATCTCAAAGACCCCCATTGGTCTCCAAAATCTTTTGTCTGCCTTAGCCAACTATGTTAAAGTTAACAATCTTAGTGTGAATCTCGACAAATCACAAGTTCCTGTATGTAAAAATCAATCGAAAAGTAGAATTGACAATTGGACTTGGTCCATTGGAGATGTGTCTCTAGAACAAGTACTTGATTACAAATATCTAGCCCTGACTGTACAGAACACTGTCAGGGACACTCTCTACTTGATCAACTTACAATCTAAATTATCTACTCTGATTTCTCAGGCTCGAATACTCATTTATAAATATGGGAAATTCACACTGAAGCATATTTGACAGTTCTATGAATAGAAGGTTATTCCAGTTTTAATCTATGGTGTTGAGTCAAAACTTTACACTAGTGATGAAATGTGGAATAAGTTGGAAGCACGTTTTTGGAAATCGATACTACATCTTCCGAACTGTACACCCCTACCAATCCTGCGACATGAACTAGGCTTGAACTGAGTGGCTTGTAGAGTGAAGTGGCGAATGTGTGTTTTTTTCCATAAGGGTCTGTTGGGCTTGGAAACTAACAATATTTTGAGTACCGTTGGACACTAGCTGGCTTCATCAATGCATGCCTTTCCTTCGGCATGGCGATCCTGTGTAGTGAACACTTTGGCCGATGCTGAAATAACGTCACACTTTTGTTAGAAAACCAGTTGCATGCAAAAATTAAATTCTACAGATGGGAATGGATAAAAAACAGAGAATCCTGTCTAAAATATAGGGACTTCAAGCCTGAGAACTTTGGTAATAAACATCTGGGCCAATTGGCAGGTTATCTATTGAAATGTCCGTCTGCTAACATACGAAACAAATGTTTGCGAGTTAGGTTAAATCTTTGCCTAATGAGAGAGGTCCTTGCTAGGTGTAAGATGATTCCAGACACAATGAACTTTTGTCGTTATTGTGAAGTGCCACATGAAAGGGAGACACTCCAGCATCTGGTAGTATCCTGCGCAAAACTAACGGGGCCAAGAGTAACATTTTTCGCTAATTTGTTAAACTTGAATTATGAAGCAGATGAGAAGCAGATCTGGAGTTTACTAATCTCCAATATGAAGGGGCCGATTCATGGAACAAACGTGCGCCGAACATATTGGCGCAAGCAGGCGCAAGCACGAAAAAACAGGCGCACGCGCACGCGTGCAATTCATGGAAGTCCCTGCGCGTGTTTTCCTCGGGATGTGCGCCAAACCCGTGCATGGTGCACACATCACTGCAACATCCCGAATGGCGTGCGCGACACGCACAGTGAAAGCGCACAACCTCGGTGCATACACCAGAAAGTGGGCGGAACATGGGTCGTAACGCATGGAATGGGGAACAACGCGCGAAAATAAGGGCGTAACTGGGGATGTACTGCAGGGAAGCAGACGGAACGCCCACACGCACTCGAACCACACGTATTCATGGAATCGAATAGGGCAAAGCCACGCACAGCCAAAGACATGCACAAGCCGAAACACGTCCGCCACACGAAGGCAGGCGCTAGCGTCCCTGCGCATTACAAAAGTGGCAATATACAGCAATGATGAATGTCCCATACTGCGATTGGGCCTGTGAGAGTGGGGCACGTGTATTTCGGGGGTGCGCGGGAAGTTTCACACGCGATTGAGCGTATGTGCATTTCGGGTGAGCGCAGGAAGTTTCACACGCGATTGAGCGGGGTACGTGTATTTCGGGGGTGCGCGGGAAGTTTCACATGCGATTGAGCGGGGTACGTGTATTTCGTGGGTGCGCGGGAAGTTTCACACGCGATTGAGCGGGGTACGTGTATTTCGGGGGTGCGCGGGAAGTTTCACACACGATTGAGCGGGGTACGTGTATTTCGGGGGTGCGCGGGAAGTTTCACACGCGATTGAGCGGGTACGTTTATTTTGGGGGTGCGCGGGAAGTTTCACATGCGATAGGCCTTGGGCGAGCGGGGTACCACTCACTGTCTGCGTGTAGAAGAACGCGTAGCCAACACCCAGCTGCTGTGAAGTAATAGCGTGTGAACCCCAACGCCTGGAAAACACACGCACCGCACCCCACGGAAAGCACGTACAGAGCAATGGAAATCCACATGGGATCTTCAAGCCCTGCCAGGGCAACGCCGTACGCGATACGTCACAGACGCGCTTACGCGCTAAGGGCCTTTGGTCCAATGAAATCTTGTGTGCGTGCTGACGCGCTTACGTGCTAAGGGCCTTTGGTCCAATGAAATCGCGTATGCGTGCAGGGGCGCTTTCGCGCTAAGGGCTTTTCCTCGAATTACATGCTGACGTGCAATGTTTTCACGTGCCAAATCACTCCGTATCAAGCTGGCCACACGAAAACACACAGAAGACCACGCTCCTGCCCAAAAGGCCGAATCACTGACCCCCCAGATCCCCGAGCATGCTCCCACCTGCCATCTGCTGCTGCCTGACTGCCTGTTGCCCTCGTGCCCTGCCATTTGGTGCCTGCACATCAGCCATCTGCAGGGGTCCAGTTGCGGTGCCCACCCCTGCTGGAACAGAAGACTCCTGACTGGGACACCATCGCTCCACAGCCCAGCCCCAGGACCCAGTTGCCCACCCACGCCTGCCTCGGGGGTCGCCATGTCGGGGCAAACACCATCTGAGACCACTGGCGACCCCCAGCCAGAGGGGCAGAGGGCCACCAGCTTCAGTCAGAAGGAAGTTGGTGTCCTGGTGGAGCTTGTCCTGGGGCATTATGATGCCCTCCTCGGATCATCACGCGCTGACAAGGAAGGACGGGACAGGATCTGGGACGACTTTGTGGTTGCCATCAACGCGGAGGGGGTGGCAACCCGCAACATCAAGCAAGTCAAGAAGCGCTGGGAGGACTTGAGGTCCAGGACTCTCATAAAGGCCCGGCGCCTCGTGGAAGGGGGGCCGGGGAAGCATGAGTACCATCCAGATGAGGGTGCTGCAACGTGTACGCCCAGTGCTCCATGCCCAGATCCTTGAGAGGCAGACCTGTCTGGAGTCGAGCGGTAAGTGGCCAAGCATTGCTGTGTGAGACAGGGCATGTTACAGTGTGCTGGTTGTCTGATACTTGCCTGTATGTGTGACATAGGCCATGTATGCATGTGTGTGTGCAGGGACATCATGGTCATGCATGTGAGACCAGTAATGTGTGAACCACACGGTTGGTGCATGTGTTTAAATGCAACATGGGGAGCCCTATGCGGAATGGACACATGAGAGCATGCCAGTCTCTGTTCCTGGACATGGGTGGGGGTGAGGGATGGGTGCTGATGCCATGTACATGTATGGTGTCCATGTCTGTGTGTCTGACCTGCGTGTCTGTGACTTGTGAATGCCATGGATACATCACACATGTCTGTGACAATGTTCAGATTCACTGATGAAGCCTAGTTATCCTTGCATCCACTGTGTCTGGGGTGTACGAGGCCAGATGGATGAAACTACGGTGAAGTGTGTGCATGTGATAGGCAAGACACATGATGCATGTGAGTTCCAAAACAACATTGTATGTTTCAAGAGTCCCTTGGATATGTATGCTAATGTCCATAGCATGCGCCATGCCTGTTACTGCATGTGTTTTGCCTGCACTGATCCATGTGTTGTGGAGGGACATGATGGAAGTGATCTTTGACAGTGCCACTCATCTGCTATTGCTTCCTGTCTAGGGGACCATTGTACAGTACCCTGATGCTTGTGTTCTATGTCTCCCTCTACACAGCGCCAAGTGAAGGAGAGGGCGGAGACGGCGCTGTGGAGGAAAGCGGCGGGGATGCCCCCAAGGCTGCAGCGGAAGGGGTGGGTGAGCCCCCACAGGTGCTTGCAATGGCGGAAGACGGTGTGGAGCCATCCAGGTTGGTAGTTTCCACAGAGGAGGAGGAGGCCGCTACTGAGCCGCACATGGGGCCTGGTGGGGGCATCCCTTCTAGTGCAAGTGCTGCAGTCCAGGGGAAGGGGCAGGAGGCAGCACAGGTCGCCGTGGAGGGGCCTGTGCATGTGACTGTCCCTGACACTGTGACTGCACCACCATGCACCAGGAGGGATGCCCCATCCCAGGCCCGTCCGTAGGTAGGGGGGATGTCCATGTCATCTGACTCCCCTCCACCTGCGGATGAGGGGACCCCTAGCCGTATGGAGAAGGTCCCGATTGGTTTTGCGTTGCGCACGCGTGACAATCGTGATGACGTGCGTGCTTCCCGGGGGGAGCACGCACGTCATCACAAAGAGCACCGTGCCAACGTGGCCCAGTTGGGAGCGGCCATGGTCGGGGGTTTTGAACATGTGTCGGCCACTCTGGCGACCCTCTCCTCCTCTGTGGAGGCTATGCGCCAGTCGTTCTCCAAGCCGTCTTCTGGCCCAGATGCCACCAGGGCCCCCGTGGACCTGTCCCAACCAACGCAGCCAACTTGGTGGGGATCCCATCCCTGCCATAGTCGGCAGTCGGAGGTCGAGCAGGGGTGGGCACACCAGCAATTGGACCCCAGCAGATGGAGGATGTGACAGCATCATCGGGCAGGGCACGTGCACGACGGCGTCAGTGGATTCCATCAGCCTGGATGCCATTGTGCTGGCAGAGGCAGTTGCGTCGGAGGCAGCGGCAGGCTCGACGTGGGAGGCATCATGGCTCAGGGCCATCAACATCAGGGGGGCAGGCATCGGCTGGAGGGCAGGGGAACCCTGGAATGGGAGTGTCTTCCGTGTGGGAGTGGTTGGGCCAGCAGATAGGTGCGGAGCGGCAGCGGGCGGAGGACTCCATGTGGAGGGCGCTGAGGCGGGCTGAGTGCCTCAAGGGTATTCGCAGGGAGTTGGAGCTAGACACCGCATCATCCCTGCGAGACCTCGGGGCTAGGGAACATGCCCGCCTCCAAAGCATTGAACAGGAGTTCGATGATGCCCTGCCCCATGACATCAACCAGTGAGCTGTCGGACTAGCCCGCCGCCTTTGTAGATAGTTATTTAGGTTTAGGTTTCATTTCTTTATTATTATGATTTGGAGTCCACGGACTTTGCTCCACTTTTTGTATATAGTTGTATTTTAGATAGGGTTCTTGGTAGGTTTCATTTGCTTTTGGGATACTGGACCCTTCAGACTTTCGTTTTTAATTTTCAGCACATGTATATACTTTCTTTTAGTCATATTCACATGGAGTAATGTTTTTTTATGCTTTCCATCTTTGGATTTCGTTCTATGGACTGCACCACTTATTTTTTTCATGTTTCGGATTTCTTTTCTTGCTTGGATTTGACTTTATTTTTCTTATTTCAAATATTATTTCTTCATTTGCATGTGTGCTTTTCATTTTGACATTTGTTATACTTTTTATTTCTTTATTCAACATTATTGGTGTGGTGTACAGTGATGATTTTGGTGCATGTCTCCATGAGCATTGGCACAGTCATGTGTTGCAACTGTGTGGCTCTGTAGGACATTTGCTGATGGGCAAGCTGGTTCTTTTCAGACTATAATGGAATGGGTGTTTTACTAGGGAGTGGGTGCAGTGGTTCGTTGGGTGTTTGCACTGGGGGTGGAGGGGTGGGATTTGGATTGGCATTAGGGCCATGGGTCTGTATAGTCATGGCGTGGTGTTTGGGGGACATGAGTGGGGGCCTGCTGGCAGGTGCCCCACACTGCTGGAGGGTGGGGGTGCAGGGGGACATGAGTGGGGGCCTACTGGCAGGTGCCCCACACTGCTGGGAGGTGGGGGTGCAAGGGGACATGAGTGGGACATGAGTGGGGGCCTGCTGGCATGTGCCCCACACTGCTGGGAGGTGGGGGTGCAAGGGGACATGAGTGGGACATGAGTGGGGGCCTGCTGGCAGGTGCCTCACACTGCTGGGGGGTGAGGGTGCAAGGGGACATGAGTGGGACATGAGTGGGGGCCTGCTGGCAGGTGCCCCACACTGCTGGAGGGTGGGGGTGCAGGGGGACATGAGTGGGCCATGAGTGGGGGTCTGCTGGCAGGTGCCCCACACTGCTGGGGGGTGGGGGTCCAAGGGGACATGAGTTGGTGATCAGTAGTGCAAGGAGACATGTGCCTTTGCTGGGGGGCATGCCCATGTTGGGTGGGCTGCCTGCGGGATAGGACCAGGGTGCAGGGTAGTCCCCTGTGGTGTGGGCTGTCTGCAGGGGCCGTGGAGGGTGTACAGGGAACACCTGGGAGGACCCACAATGCCAAATCACGTATAGGTCTCCCCGGCACCCCCGCAATACACATACCCTGCTGGAATCTCGTGTGAAACTTCCCGCGCACCCCTGAAATACACGTACCCTGCTTCAATCGTGTGTGAAACTTCCCGCGCACCCCTGTAATACACGTACCCCGCTCGCACAGGGCCAATCACGTGTGAAACATCCCACGAACCCAAGTAATACACGTACCCTGCTGAAATTGCGTGTGAAACTTCCTGCGCACCCATGATATACACGTACCCCGCTCGCACAGGGCCAATCGTGTGTGAAACTTCCCGCAAACCCCAGTAATACACGTACCCTGCTGAAATCGCGTGTGAAACTTCCCGCGCACCGCTGAAATACACATACCCTGCTGGAATCGCGTGTGAAACTTCCCGCGCACCCCTGAAATACACGTACCCTGCTGAAATTGCGTGTGAAACTTCCCACGCACCCCTGTAATACACGTACCCCGCTCGCACAGGGCCAATCGCGTGTGAAACTTCCCGCGAACCCCAGACACGTACCCTGCCGAAATCGCGTGTGAAACTTCCCACGCACCCCTGAAATACACATACCCTGCTGGAATCGCGTGTGAAACTTCCCGCGCACCCCTGAAATACACGTACCCTGCTGAAATCGCATTTGAAACTGCCCACGCATCCCTGAAATACACGTACCCTGCTGGAATCGCGTGTGAAACTTCCCGCGCACCCCTGAAATACACGTACCTCGCTCACACAGGGCCAATCGCGTGTGAAACTTCCTGCGCACCCCTGAAATACACGTACCCTGCTGAAATCGCATTTGAAACTGCCCACGCATCCCTGAAATACACGTACCCTGCTGAAATCGCATGTGAAACTTCCTGTGCACCCCTGAAATACACGTACCCTGCTGGAATCGCGTGTGAAACTTCCCGCACACCCCTGAAATACACATACCCTGCTGAAATCGCGTGTGAAACTTCCCGCGCACCCCTGTAATACACGTACCCCGCTCGCACAGGGCCAATTGCATGTGAAACTTCCCGCAAACCCCAGTAATACACGTACCCTGCTGAAATCGCGTGTGAAACTTCCTGCGCACCCCTGTAGTACACGTACCCTGCTGGAATCGCATGTGAAACTTCCCGCACACCCCTGTAATACACGTACCCCGCTTGCACAGGGCCAATCGCGTGTGAAACTTCCCACGAACCCCAGTAATACACGTACCCCGCTTGCCGTGCTGGTAAAGGGGGTTAGCACAGCCCTTTGCGCTGGATTGGGGATTTTGATGGCTTTTCCCTGCGCGAGGGGCGTTCTTGGGGGCGTAACTGGCACTGCTGCAGGGTCGCTGCGCCACTGTGCGCCACAGCTGGTTTTGGTAGCTGAAATCCATGAATACACTGTGCGCAGAAATGGATTTTAGCACACGCGGCTGGCGCAGAGATTCGCTCGCGCACACTGTGCGCCAGCCGCGTGTGCCACTTGTGCGCTAAATTCTATGAATTACCCCCGAAGTTTTCTATCATAAAAGCCATAGTGTATTATCTAGATGTAATTCTTCCGTCTGAAATCAAGTTGTAATCTAACATGTGATCAGCTTGTAAAGCTGTAAGATTAATTGATTTTGTGAAATGGCCCAAAAAAAAAAGGTGCTTTATCATTGTTCTATAAATTGGTTATGTTTCAATATGTTTTAATATTTGTGACCTCTTTTGTTCATGTTAAGATTTTTAATTTTGGCTATTTTAATAGGTGTATGTGCATGAAATGTTGATAATTTGTTTGACTTTTGTTTTTATTTTTGAAAAGTTGACCTGTTCAGCTATATCAAAATAAACTAAAAAAAAAATAAAAAAAAAAATCCCTTTCCTTGTATACTCGCCTACCAGGACAAAAACTCCTACCACTACTACAAGTACTCTGTGGTGAGGCTTGCTTCAACTGTAGAAAACGTCTTTTGACTTTCAACAACATTAAACTACGTTCTTCCATCAAGAGACAATGCACATTGATGTTGTTTGTTCCATTGATTAGTTTGCCACATTCAATGCAGGATACATTTCTCTCCCCCTTGATACTTTCTACAAGGAGGGCTTCTCTCCTGCCACCTTTGGGGTTCCTACTGACACACCAGTTAACTGATGGCAATGACTTTCAGTCAAGTTTCTCTCTTTAGGAAAACTGTTTCCCCTTCAGTGCCCTTCTTTGGCATAGGCAATGCTGTTTATCGTCTTCCCTTTCAGGTAGTCTCCTTCATTTTAGACTATTAGAGAATAGATATCATCTTTTATTTCAAATTGCCTTTTGTTGGCTTAAGCAATGCGGGTTGTTGTCTTGTTCTACTATTGCCTCCTATTTATTCTGGCAATGGTGGTTACAGTATTTCTCAATTACTGTCCCCTCTTTACTTTAGCAATGATGGTTCAAGCCTTTCTCAAATATTGCCCCTCTTTACTTTTGCAATGATAGTTGCAGTCTTGGTTCAATATTGACACCTCTTTGCTTTGGCAATAATAGTTGCACACTTCCTTCTATCTCTTTCTCTCAACTTCAATATCACACCAACATTGCTTTCTTTCATTGTTTCGGCAGTCAAAATACTTGCAAGCAGCCAGCGGTCTCCTACCTAACATAGGCCAACTCACAGGTCTCTCTCTGCACATCCTCTCAACACTCTGCAACTTCTGCTTCTTCTGTCAGCTCCTGAGCTTCTGACAGCTCTGTTCGCTCTCCCTCAGCCTGCAGCTTTCTGAAAGGAAGCCGGTACTGCTTCTCGCACATGCCGTTGCTCGCCAGCGACTTGAGAAGGGCACAGGATACAGAGAGCTTCTCTCTCCTATTGGACTGATTGTCAATGCACAGCTTCCCACCGCCCAACCTCTGCACTTCAAGTTTCCGACTCCTACTACTCTCTCAGCATCGTATTCCAAGACCAGGGAAAGGGAGTGTGGAATGGTCAAGATACTAGGAGAATGGAGTTATTCTCCAAATAAGTTGTAGGGACTCTAAAACCAAGATATCAGGAGAAGGCAGTCATTCTACTGGTAACCAAGACATGGAAAATGGAGTTGTGTTGAACTATTAAGCGACACAGTGTATTTACCAAGGAGAACTGTCTGAACATTGCCTTTTTTTGCTTTGATCTGGGAAAGGGAGCCTTTCCCCTAAGAAGAAGGCAATACTTGAAAACATACTTCTACACCCAGTCCAGAAGAAGAGTCATTCTTCTGGGCCAAGAAGATATACTTTATCTTTAGTTTAGTATTAAGTGTAAGGGGCAGAAGTAGGGTGTTGACACACGACAGTGAAGTATTGATTTATGCAGATGTTCTGACTGAGCCATTAGTCGTTTAGTTGAGGCAGAGAAACCCCTCTCAGAGTTAAGGAAAGTAAGGTTTTCTCTTAATTTCCTTAAACAATAAAAGTCTCTAGCAATCGGTATGTCACCTGTGTGTCAGTTTCCTTCCTCTGCACCCTAACACTACCCATGAGTAAGATTGTGTAAGTGATAACTAGGAGACCTGTCATGAAATATGATCACTCTTGTGAGAAATTAGGATCATAGTCTGGAGGACGATAATTATTAAGTAAATTATATGCAGTTTCTGTGCCAAGTATTCTGGGGATGTTGCTAAGCAATAGTGGTGTCTCCAATCCACGCATATGCACATGACTTTCTTGAGACTTGTAACTCGTTGAATTTGTAAACATCTCTGAAGTGTTTATAGTAAGATCATTTGACCCTTACGACTATACCCACGCTATCATGTCTACTATTCTGAACTCCAGAGTAGCGGCAATTAATTCTTATGAGTATTGTTAGTAACACTGGTGAGAGTGGTTACAATTTTGCCTTATACAAAATCCGCTTTCAGGTGCACTTCTCTTTTCCAAACATTGGAGTATTTAATCTCACACATTTATTTCTTATTTATATTTATCCTGCACTTGGAGCCACCTATTTAACTGGGCTCTAATTGTATTTTGTGTGCACTTATGAAATGCTGCTTTTGAAGAGTTATCTTTTATGGCTTCAGAACAATGACTATGAACTGAACTTCTTCTCTTTGCTAAAAGGGTTTGTATGAACGTATTGTTCTTTTTGTATTGATGCTTGGCATAAGTGCTGTGAAGCAACATCCCACTGGAAGATCAGCACAATGTAAATAGAATGAAATCAATTCATTATTACAAAAGAGCCTTGCTGCCCTTACAAAAGGGGCAGATCAATGGCAGATGAGCTTGTACCGGGCTATTCACCTGATGATGATGATGACAATAGGCCAAGATAATAACCAAACCCATGCAATTCAGGGGGAAATTATGAGGTGCCTTTTGAAAATAAACAAAATCAGGCAACATCCGTACTGAAAGGTAAAGGCACCCACCACCGCAAAGAAGCCATGCATTCACGTAATTAAAGTATTGGACACGATTCACAAACAATTCATCTGACTTACTATAGACAACTTCCCACTACAGACAGGGAAAGGAATTAATGTTGTGCATTAATTCTGATTCACGTAAGGGAATCGTTGTATCCTCAAATGGTTTTGCCATGCGCTTTGGGCCACATGCTACGTTTCTGTTTGTGAGCCTGGCTTGTGATATTCTCGAGACTGGCTGTAGGGCACCCTTGGAGTCACAAGGGGGTGTACTCTGGGATGGTCATCCCTGCAGCATCCTTCCAATGCGTCAGTCCGCCCTGTAGATGGCCTATCAGAGGCTAAAATTCACAGCAGACAGGAGTCTTTTCAGACCCACACCTATCCCCGCTGGACCTGAAATAGACATACTATACAGGAAATGCTCTGATATGATATGATATGATATGGTATTTGTAACGCGCCTATACACAGGTGTTTCAAGGCGCGACGAGGCAGGGAGGGGAGGAACAAGGGGAGACAGACAACGATCCTACTAGGCCAGGTGTCATTCAGATCGCGCAAGTGCAGGGGTGGGGGAGGGGGAAAAGTGCAAGGGGAAGGGGAGGGGGGGAAGTGCAGTACAAGGTAAGTGGCGTAAAGTAATAAATAAATAGGGCCAGCTGGTGGCAAGTGCAAGATAAGTGCAGAACAAGTGCTGGGGAAGGGGGGGGGGCTGTAGGGATACAGAGACAGTCCCGCAGTGCAGAGGGGTTCCAGGGCATCAGTGCAAGTGGAGAGTGGCTGGGCCCAGGACCGAGGCCGTTTAGAGTGGTCCAGTTGCAGGATCAGTGCAGTTTCAGTGAGGAATTAATTAGCTGTTCAGCAGGGGAGAGGGAGAGAGAAAGCAGAAGCAAAGAGGAAGGTTTTGAGGTGCTTCCGGAACCGGAGATGGTTCTCCTCAAGTTTCAGGGAGGCAGGAAGGCTGTTCCAGAGGGAGGCCCCTGCCGCGGAGAGAGATCTACCCCCAGCTCGTTGCTTCGAGAAGCGGCTAACCCTGAGGGAGTTGGAGGCGGATGAGCGAAGGGCTCGGGAAGGAAGATATTTGGGAAGAGAGAGTTGAAGGTATTTAGGACCCAGGCCCCAGAAGGCCTTGTGGACAATGCAGAGGGTTTTGAACTTTATCCTCGCAGCCACTGGGAGCCAGTGTAGAGATTTCAGTCCTGGAGAGATACAGTCCCTGGGCTTGAGGCCAAGGACAAGTCTCGCAGTGGGGCACATCCACCCGGTAACACTGGCGACGAGGCAACTTCTTTTCAGCAACGATCAAAGTCGGAGAAAGTGTTTCGTCACTCTACGCGGCGACGGACCCGATGCAGAGAGCCCGTGGCCATCTTTATTTCATCGATCGCTATGGTTGCGGCCCGAAAGGGTGCTCGTGCGCCATCTGTGATTTATAGGAATATAATTTTGTATGGAACCATACACACCATAATGGTTCCTAGTCTACTTTTACATTTCCAAACATGAAAATAGGCATTTCAGTCAATGGGCCTCTCAAGGACTATCATCTGTCATGGGAGTGCTACAGCCAATGAGGGTGCAGAGAGTCAATGCACCCAAAACGCTCACATGTGAAAAATCCGGGCTGGCTGCAAGACACTGGCATTTGTAGACAGTCCCATGTGTGGAGTACAGGTGCCCTTTCTGAGGGTCTGCGTGCACCGCCCATTTGTGTGTAGTGTATGCACTACATGTAAGTAATAATAATAATAATAATAATAATAATATTATTATTATTATTTTTTACCAGCAAGACGTGTCCTGCGTATACTTACCTGGCATGTGTATGTGTGTGTGTGCGTATGGGGCGGCCTGGGGCACATCCACCCGGTAACACTGGCGACGAGGCGGTACCGTGTGTGTGTGAGTGCAACTTCTTTTCAGCAACGATCAAAGTCGGAGAAAGTGTTTCGTCACTCTACGCGGCGACGGACCCGATGCAGAGAGCCCGTGGCCATCTTTATTTCATCGATCGCTATGGTTGCGGCCCGAAAGGGTGCTCGTGCGCCATCTGTGATTTATAGGAAAATAATTTTTGGACACTCCATGGCCATTAGAAGTCTAATGGCCGTGGCTACAGCTCTTTAAAGGTGCAAGAGGCACCCCAAGCATGCTGGGTGGCACACATGCTCCCCAACCTGGCCAAGTCATCAAACTGTGCTGCTGGACTACAGTCATCTCACCCAGAAGTAAGAAGGTCAGTGGGGACACATCGTGCTGGAAGAGCCCTACTATCTGAAAGGCTGATAGCACAACTGAGTCTTCACACAGATCACTGTGATGGGTGAGCAGGAAGAGGGGGTGGTGCACCTGTGCCAATACCACGCAGGCAACAAGGTACTCTGGCGCCCATGCCAGAATTCGATACATCAGTCCCCCCCTCTAAACTTGGACCGAGATGGCTGTTGTGGGTGAAAAAACTTGAAATGTTTTTCAGAGCCACTGGAGAGACAGATGACAATGCAAAAGTGGCCACACAAGTGTACTCAGCAGGCACAGAAGTACAGAGGCTTTTTGACTCCCTAAACCTTCAGGTGACCACTTACGATGTTGTCAGACAGGCCCTCCAAAACCATTTCCTCACCATGGTGAATGTGGACTTCGACA
This sequence comes from Ambystoma mexicanum, assembly GCF_040938575.1. Lineage (NCBI taxonomy): Eukaryota > Metazoa > Chordata > Amphibia > Caudata > Ambystomatidae > Ambystoma > Ambystoma mexicanum. The sequence goes on from NC_090930.1 coordinate 561,640,204, forward strand.
GATACGTTATGTTTTTCGGAGAAGCAACAGGCCGAATAGTGCCTAGACCAGTCCTGTGCAAGTCTGAGACACCTGGCGAGCATCTGCAGGTGGGTGAATGAAGAAGAGATGGTGCATAACCAGCTTATACAAGGGTGCAGCACAGGGAAACTACAGAGACAAGTCCTTCGGGAGCCAGGCCTGATGCTCACACAGATCCTGGACACAGGGCGCACATACAAACTTGCTGAGAACAAAGGCGCTAGGATGGATGTGGTGGTGCGCCCAGGGAGGAGTGAGGACACTTTTGCTGTTGGTCGGCCCTCACCGGGGAAGTCATGCTAGGTCCAGAAACGTGCTGAAGGCCCTCCATCACCCTTGAGCCCACAGTCCTGCCAGTACTGTTGGTATGATCTGCCTCACACAGGTGAATGTCCAGCGAAAATGAGGGTTTGTGGCAGGTGCAGCACACCCGGACAGAATGCAAGGGTGTGTAGAGCCGCGGTTCTGGTGACCACGTCAAGGGGGCCAGCAAGAGTGAGTGGGGGCAAACCCAGAAGATTTAGGAATGTCTTGGCTGTCGAACGGGGCGTGCAGGAACTGGACATTGTTGAGGAAGAGGAAGACAAGGAGGAGGTCTTTTTCATTTGAAACATTTCCACAGATGCCAAAAAGAGAAGGCAACCAACTTGCACAGTGAACATTGGAGATGTGCCAACACCTGTTTTGATCGACACGGGGGCGTCGGTCTGTGTCGTGGCAGCAGAACACTATGAGATTCTTCCACGCCCTCCCAAATTGGAACCATCCAAGGCCAGAATATATAACTTTGAAGGGCATACACCGGAGCCTTCGTGGCACCTGTCTCACATGGGCATAATACAATCAAGGCAAGATTCCTTTTAACCGATGTTAGCCCTCACTCCCTATTAAGCTGCGCTGACTCCGAGCCTTACAATTGTCCACTTCACCATGTTGTTGTAACAGATATTGACTGCCTTATGAACCGGTCCGAGAGCATATTCCAGGGAGTGGGCAAACTATAAGGGGACCCAATTAGACTTCACATTGATGGGTCCTTGCGGCCGACAGCCCTCAAGCACAGAAGGATACATTCCACCTAAGGGCACAAGTAGAGAAGTAACTCCAATCACTGATTGACATGGATATCATTGAAAGGGTAGAGGGCCCAACGCTGTGGGTGTCCCCAATCGTAGTGGCGCCCAAGCCCAAACAGCCTGGTGCAGTCCGCATCTGCGTAGACATGCGGCTGCCAAACACTGCTATCAAGAGGGAAAGACACCTCACACCCATGCTAGATGACATTGTGGGTGAGCTGCAAGGGGCCAAGTTATTTTTCAAGCTCGATTTAAGATCAGGATATCACCAGCTGGAACTTCACCCAGAGTCACGTTACATAACAACATTCACCACCCACGAAGGGCTATACCAATTCAAAAGACTAAGCTTTGGAGTCTCGTCAGCGGCAGAGGTGTTCCAAAACCTCATCCATGGAGCCCTGGCGGGACTAAAAGGAGTCATCAACATGTCCGAAGACATATTGGTCTTCATGCAGTCAGAATCTGAACATTTGAAAAGGCTGGAACGCGCGCTGGAAAGACTCAAAAGCCTAGGCGTGACGCTACACAGGAAAAAGTGCAAGTTCTTCAAGGACTGCATTGAGATCTTTGGATTCGTCTTCCATGCTGGAGATAAGAAGTTTTCTAGGCATGGTAAATTACTGCGGGAGGTTCATTCATGATCTGGTGTCGCTATCAGAGCCCCTCAGGGCATTGACGAGAAACATTGTGGCGTGGTCGTGGACAACCAAAGAACAAAAGGCATTCACAGACATCAAAAATGCACTGTCAGGCCAGGAGACAATGGAATATTTTAGCCCAGACAGAGAGTCGGAAATCGTTGTGGATGCCAGCCCCGGGGGACTGGGCGCAGTTCTGATGCAAGAGGACCCACATGGACCTATGCGCCCCATAGCATACGCAAGCAAAGCTCTCACGGAGACCGAGAGAAGATACTCTCAAATTTAGCGGGAAGCTCTACCCCTATTGTGGGGGTGCAAGCATTTCCAAATGTACATTTCGGGAAAGCCTGTGTTAGTTATCACTGATCACAAGCCACTCATACCAATCATGGCATCCTCCAAACCACCTCTGAGCACTGAACGGTGGATGCTGTCCTTGATCGAGTACGGAGTAAGACTGCAACATACAACCCAGCAGACTACCTGTCCAGGCACCCGGGGGCCGGTCGTGATCAAGACAACATCGAGGTGGTGGACTGCATCAAAATGGTCCGCAACGTTGTGGAGGCTGTTCTGCCAGTAGCACTGTTATGGCAGGAAATAGCAGAGGCATCCAATAACGACAAAATATTCCAGGTCATCAGAGCAGCGATGAGCAACGGTGAGTGGAAGGATGTGCTCACCAACAATGCCCGGCGGGAGGCCGGTGCACAGAAGGACCTACAGGCGATGTGGAAGGCACAAAATGAACTCTCGGTGACCGAGGATGGACTCCTGTTACGAGGTCGACAGATTGTCATCCCGCGAGTTCTGGTGACCAAGGTGTTGGAACACACCTTGGTTAGCACACAATGGGCACCAAGGGGCTGCCAAAACAAAGGCACGTCTGAGACTGAAAGTGTGGTTCCCCGACTTCGAGCAGCGGGTGGACGATTTTGTGCGAGAGTGTGTTCCTTGCCAAGCTGCCAGTCCGGTGGAAAGAGGCCCACCAATAAGATCCATGGAGAGAAGCGAACAACCATGGGGGATGTGCATGCCGATTTGGGATCTACGGGAGGAGGAATGTACTTCCAGGCCATTGTAGACCAATGGTCAAGATACCCAGAAGTTGAACTAGCAGACTCAACGGCGAGTGACCACACCATTTTGGTGCTAGAAAAGATTTTTTCCACCAATGGGTTCCCGATTGAACTGTGCTCCGATAATGTACCGCCGCTCCAGGGACAGCAATTCGCCAGATATCTGGAAGAAAGGGGTACCAGACACAGGAGTGTCACTCCGCTCTGGCCAAGGGGAAACGGGGAACCCGAACGGATCATGAGAACTCTCAATAAAGTCTTCCGAATCTCATTGAATGAGGAGGTGAGTTGTGCCAAAATCTTTCGAGTTCCTCAGGGAGTATCGAACGACCCCACATCAGTCCACTGGGGTAGCACCGGCAGAAGCACTGTTCAGCCGCTGCCCAGAGAACTCCTGCCTGAGATGGAAGGGCGAACACCAGGGGTAATCGACGACGACCGTGTCCGTTAAGAGCGACGGATCAAGAATGAGAAGGAAAGTGAACAGAGGAACCTCCAGGAAAAGACAATCAGAGTAGGGGACACTGTGTTGGTGAGAAACAGACGTCCGGAGGGTAAACTGTCCCTCACGTACGAGCCACAACCACTGGGGGTGACCCATGTAAAAGGGTCTATTGTCACGGCAGCCAACGGGCGAGGGACTATCATGAGGAATGTGTCCCACATCAAAAAGATAGAGACAAACCAGCCGGAAGGGAATCCGAGGGCTCATGAGGACGTGCCCCCAGATGCTACCCATCTGACAATGACACCAGAAGATGGCGAGGCCCCTGCCCCACCGGAAGCGCCTGGACTGTTCCCAGAAGGCGGGAAAAGATATCCGAGCAGAGAGGGGTGCCAAGACTATCTCATGGACCCCGTGCCCTAGCAGACCGAGAACTGTTTGCGCTAACTCACGCTGGGTTACTGTTATGGTTAATGTTTAATTGTGTTTTCTTGTTTGGAGAAAAAGAGGGATGTTGCGTAGTACGCAATTGTTATGAGCATGCGCAAGCCTCGTTCCACCTCGCGCATGCGTGTTTCAATAATTGAGGTCCCGAGACGGCAGTTGCTGCTGGGACCCTATACCAGCAAGACGTGTCCTGCGTATACTTACCTGGCATGTGTGTGTGTGCGTGTGGGGGGGCCTGGGGCACATCCACTCGGTAACAATATCACCTTAAGAAAACGTAGACAAGGAATGGGTTTGATTATTGTGAGTAGGCTAATTCGTGGCTCCCACCTAGATTTGACATTTGACCTTCTCATTCATTAAACAGTAAACAGGATGTACAGGCGTCCACCATGTCTGGCAGGATGGAGGCTCCCTCCCTTGCAAATATTAAACAGTGGTTTATTGGGCGAACCAGTGACCTGTGTGTGTGAGTGGTTCTGTGTGGAAATGGAATTTGCAGTGAGTGCATGCTTTTCTGGCAGAAATAATCAAGCTTGGGGGGGCGGGGCGAGGACACATATTTTATATTAAGGGAACACAAAGGCACCACTCTATGTCGGTTTTTCATAAAAATAAAAAGAGATATAATTGCAAGATACCCCCCACTAAATGGTGTAACACAAAATGAAGTAGACCTCTGTAAAACATAGTGTGCCTCACTTCTCCACACATAACAACCACACATACAAGAATGTCGAGTGAATGGAAATGGTCCCTGAAAGAAACTACAATAAAATACAGTTCTGTACTATTCTACTCCAGGTCGGACTGCAAGGTGGTGATTCTTTTTTTTTAATTATTTTTATTTGTTGTGAAACTTCAATGCAAAGCAGATAATAGATAACCCATGCATGTGATCTTGTTGATAACAGATCATAACCTTGAGGTCTTGATATCACCACGCTGGAGATATTCAGCAGACAGTGGCTTTTGTCATCTTAACAGATTAGGCAATGTGCTGATTCAGTCTTGGAACAGGCACACCCAATCCACTTCACTCTGATACTTCTGGGGCTGCAGGAGTGCAGGTTTCCACCAGTGGCATGGGGAGCTGGTGGCTTCGAGCGCAGGCCCGCCCTACATTACCAAGGGCCCAATGTGCCACATAACATCTGGGGAAGGGAAAGAGAGTGAGGGGACACGAGCCTGCTGTTCATGGGTACAGGAGAACTTTGTTAGCAGCACACACATACATGGACATACTGGAATGGGCCAGACACCATCTCGAAGCGAGCAGTAGGCTGTACAAGAGGCGAAAACACCCACAGAAACCCATAATCAGTGGCAGGGTCTTGAAACTGCAGACCAGTTTCTTCCATGAAATGACACACAGTTACCTCAGCAATGACTACGACTTCTGTGGTTTGATATGAGACTGGGCATGGAATTAAACATGTGGTTGGTCAGAAATTTCTTTTTGAGTGCAGGATGTTAGCTCTACATTCTACAACGAACACATTTGCTAAGCAGCTGCACATTTATAACAAGAGCTATTTCAAACGTGGACGCCTCTGCTATAAAGCAAAGAACGTGGAGCCTCTGCAGAAAGGCTCTGCTGCTAAAAACAAACACACATAAACCGCAGAAATAACTGCGACTATTCCCATCTCGTATGTGAGCATGAGGCTCTTTCTAACTGGGCATCTGGAAAGCCTTTTCAACATCTCGCCAATTGCACCGTCTCGTTGTTGGTTGTAAATCAAACAGTTTAACAACATGTCCCACGTTAGGCCATGTCAGTTGTAACATAATTAACTATTTCTGGTGTTTTGGGTCACTGCATATTGCTTCTGGTACACAAAGTCCTATATTCACAACGATTTAAGTAATATCAATTGAGGTCTCTAGTTCAGCATATTTTAGTATTAAGGGGTGTGCACAAAGCAGTAATGCTAGTTGAGAAAAGTGGATATCGATTTAGTGGCGTAACTCGCTTTAGCAGACTTTAAAATGTGTATATTCAGCAGCGACTTTGCATGCATGTTACTGTTGTGAGGCAGAAAACATGCATATGCTAAAATTCTGAGAGAGCTGCCTCTTTAGTCATGAACAGTATGGACACTATGTAGTTCGATAGTCATTTACTATTTACATGTATTGGCACCCTTTTCAAATGTTGGTGACAGGCCTGCCAATCAGGTGTAATGCCAGGCACTTATCTCTATTAGTGGCCAGAATTTAACACACTCAGAGACTGCCCATTACCACTATCCTATGTGTTCCTGTTTGTCCTTGACTGCCTATCTCCTCTGTTTGGGTTTGCTCTGATCCTTCTGGGCTAGGATCCCTTCTACCTCCCAATTCCGCCCCCAGCATGCAGCTTCCTGAGAAGACAGCAACTGATGCAAACACACCTCCATATATGTATGTGGGCTGCCCGACAGTGTTGACGCCATTTTATGTTACCATCACCCCCACCGACACTGCTGCCTCGTTACCATGGCAAAACAAGTCTTACCTGCTCTTGCTCTTTAATCACACCTCACCCACATTTATGTTTTCATTCCTTTAATTTTGTTTGGGGATGCAGGCATCTAAAAGCTCTGGCACCCAGAGAGGCCCATTAGTTACCCTCAGCCTTCCTTCAGAGCATTTCCTTCCATTAGGGCAATTAGTTCTGGCTTTCCTCGTGGACGTCATTTGGGGTTGCCAGGGGTGACCCCTGAAGTCTCCCTAGCTACCCCTGTGGTCTCTGTTGCTACCCCTTAAAAAAAGAATACAAACAAAAATAACAGCATGTGGCTCTTTGTTTTTGGAGTGGCAGGTTTTCTGGTAGCTATAGCTGGTAAGATAGCTCAGTGGGTAGAGTGCTCCCTGCAGCAATGTGTGTGGGATTTGCAAGTTGCAGGTTCGACTCCCGGCAAGGTCAACTCCGCCTTTCTTCCTGCGGTGTTTGATAAATGGGTACCAACACAGGTTGGGTGATAGTGTATATATATATTTCTTCTATATGAAGCGCTTAAGCGTAAGTGCTATATAATAACACATCATTATCATTTGGCTTTGGACGTCTGCTTGTATTCACAATAATTTGGTAATGTGGACCTATATGCACAGATCTTAACGATATACATGGTGAACCATTCTTGTATGCAATATATGTATCACTTTACGGTGATATTGTAACCATATATTTCATGGTGTACTTAATTTTCGTTTTGTCAAGGAGTTAATGGTCGTGTTCCATCGCTTTTATTAATGTCACTAATGTCGTCAGAGGTCAAGGGTTGCATGATGTCACTTCTGCTACCCATGGCATTTTGGTAAAATGATGTACTTGGCTTTCCCAACTCCTAATGGATGCCATTCACTGCCCCATTGGCACTATTGTTTCAAGAAAACACTGTGCCATATTTTTTGGCTGCCATTCCCTGTTCCATTGGTGCTAATAGTTCCATAAAAAAATAAAAAAATACTGGCAGAATCACGTGTATGTTTGCAAAGCTCATATTGAGAACAATGCCCAGAATTACAACTGCCTGGTTACGAGCTGGGATTAATCCCTCCATTTGCCAGTGTTTTCAGATTGCTTTAGTTTCCTAAATCTTTGACCAGACCCTTCTGCAGTCCATTATTTTGGACCCCAAACTACATGCGACTGTGGACTTCTGGATTGGCAGAACTCAATTGCAATGCCTCCACCTCATGGCCAGGAGCACCTCAACCTCATCAATATTCATGGTATTGTAATCAGAATGATCATAGCTGCTTAATAAAATGTATCGCTCACTCCAAAGATTCGAAATGGAGCATTAACGCGACTGCAGAAACGGAAAACAGTCCGACGAAAAAAGCCTGAAGCCGGCAGGTAAGAAATTGAAAGCTGGAAATAAATCAGAATTTCCATGCAGCCTTTTATCAGGGTCAGCTCTGAGGATTATTTTTCAACCGTTCTATTTATGAAAAAAAAACATTTTAAAAAAGAAATCTTTGTATTTTCAATATTTTATAATAGCAGCGGCGCCCTCTGCCAGGGAATCTGAAGGGGAATTAACGAGGAGGTGAACGTCCCAGAGCCTTGCCTCAGGTTATCAAGGATTGCGGTTGGTCATTAATCTCCAGTAAATGTTTTGGTCCAGGATTGCTTTTGCCTTGGCATTGTCTATGCAAGATTAACTTCTTGATATAGTAATCTTTCTCCTGGTGTTTTTGTTGTTTGTGTTGCAGATCCCCGCGGGGTAGGGATAGTCTCAGCTCACTCACCAGTGAAGACAAGATAAGCACCTGAGGAAAAGGTCAGTCCTCTCGGGGAGGACTGCTGCCTCCAGGAATTGGAGCAGCATTAATAATAGATTTCTTTCGTAATCCCTTTCAATACTTTGCCAAGCATTGTGTTCCGGAGATTTCCTGGCTGCCTGTTGAGATAGCATAGTGCTTTTTTAATTGTTGAATTAAAATGTGCAACGAGGAGCAATGGAACGTTGGAGACGCACCGGGTCATCTTCTCTGCACACAGTTTGAATATCTTTTTTTTCTTTTGCTAGTGCCTAGTTTGACAATGTTTTTTTTTTTTCACACTATAGGCAGCAGTACACTTTTACTTCAGTATATGTTTTCATTTTTGATACTGTTATTGTGAATATGATGAGCGCAGCTTTATGAAAACAACACGAATTTGGCATCCCCCAAATAATGGGTTATTACTCGGGTTTTCTTGTCTTTGCGATTAAAGGTTCATTTAAGTTCGCCCAGAGGATTTGCCGTGCGTGAACATGTACTGCTTTACCGACCATTTAGCCAGGGCTCAAGTCGAGGGTACACGTGGTTGGACGGAGTCCCCCCACTTTTTTCAGAGGGCACCTTGATATGCTAAATTGTGGTGATGCCACATTCAATTGGTATGTTAATGACCCCCCCCCCATTTTCTTTTTCCAGGACGTGCCCCCTTGCCTTTAGCTGGTTTAAATGACATCCAAAAACATGTTTTTTACCTGGAAAATCTCAGGAATAAAGGCCCACCAGCTTTACATCAGCGCTCCATATTTCAAGACGCTGTAACTGAAACTCAAACAATTCCCTATTTTCTACCAAAGCCCCCACGAAATAATGGATGCAATCAGCAATGAATGACGCCCCCCCCTGCCCCCTAAGAACGGTGCTGATCGAAATGAGAAACTGGAAGTATGAACAAGTGCAACGGTGGTGACAGTAGGAGCGGCAGATGTCGAATCCACTGAGACGAAATTGACACTATCAGCCTCCCTTTATTATAAGTCTTAATTGCATGCAGGGGATCACCAACATTAGCACTTACATGCTCGCCCGTCTCCTGCCTCCAATGTTAAATATACAGGGGCGGAGGGGAAGTGGGAAGAGTAAAAGCAAGGCCATCTCGCTTTTATGCTTTGATTTTTCTCTCCGTCCCCAGAAAAAGTAAACACCACCTGCAAATGACACTTTGCAGGCTGATCTTACTATTGGGGTCCTGTGGAATCAGCAGGTGGTGATGCAAGGCATAATCCAATAGCTTTGCACCTGTGAAAATGTCATGCAGGCGTAAAACGAAATGCACTGACAAGACGGGAAAGGGAAGCACAGCAGAGACCTTATCTCAGTTGCTCGCTTGTCTTTGCTCTAAAATAGGGCAGAAAGGTAAGTGGTAGTGACAAAAAGTGTTATGCCTTGTTTTTACAATTCCACCTCATTTAAGAACACCGCTATTAAAGGGAGAACATGCAAACGAGATGTAGAAACATTTTACAGAGAATGTAAGTGAGGGCGAGTGATGCTAAATCAGAACAGTGAGGAAGGAGAGATAAGTAGCATCCCCATGTTTTCAAGGATGGCAGGAATTGGGCGAGTCGTGGAACAATATATTTGTGCACATTTTTGTGGTGGGTGTTACAACGTGAGCACCTGTGGCTACATGGATAGGAAGTTTGTGAAACAGGCTGCAGGGGTAATTTTACAAAAAATGTTAATTGCACGGAGGGGGCAAACAAGGTAAGCACTTACATGCTATCCGGTCCACTGCATGCATTTTTTAACATTTCCAAAACAGAGTGGACGAGGAGTGAAAGTCGAGCCGTTGCAGTAGAGACATACCCTGGGCAGTGTTTCTACAGTCGCTTTCACTGGGAGGAGTTTGCATGCAGAATTCTCTGCTTTCTTGTTATGTTCCACAGTCTGGCACGGAGCGTGGTGCGGAAAAGGAGTGGAAGTCGAGTGTTTGCCGTGATGACACTTTGTACCCTGAACAGTGTTTCTACAGTTGCATTCACTGGGAGGAGTTTGGCTGCAGAATCCTCTGCTGTCCTGTTATATTCCACAGCCTGGCGCAGCGCGGACGAAAAGTGGATGTCGAGTGGTTACCATGGTGACACTTTGTACCATGAGCATTGTTTCTACAGTTGCTTTCCATGGGAGGGGCTTGGCTGCAGACTCCTCTGCTTTGCTGTTATATTTCACAGTCCGACACAAAGCGGCGTTGATGAGAAGTGGAAGTCAAGTGGTTGCATGGTTGCTGAGGAAGCTAAGGTGCAGAATAGTTATAGGGCGACTAGGATTTTGTACTCTGTACTTCAGGATAGAACTAATGTGCTCAGCTCACTCCTTTTGGATTGTATACATCTGCGCTCAACTATCAAGGTAACCGCTGTTTCATTTTCTCTCTCCCAAATTTTATGAAGGGGACTGCAGGTTTTTCTTTTAAACTTTGAGCCTTCATTTTTATTTTTAGGTCTTCCTCTAATGTGGCGACTGTGGGTCAACGGACCTTGTAGGCAAGAGGTTTAAGCACTCTTCTACAACCTTTCATAAAGGATTTATTAATGTCCACTCATCCCGATTTACACACATTTATCTCTTGAAAGGCCTATGAGAAATAGTTTTTGTGGACATTTCATATAGTATACCCCTTCTGTTTTACGTTTTTAAGATACGTCAGAAAATAATGCCCGCTACTGGCCAAAAGTATCTGCTGCATTCCACTTGCCTTGAATCACAAACTGTTGCTCGATCTTTAAAAAAACAGCTGCGAAAAGACTGTTAAGATTATCTAAAACATTGACCACTGGCATTGTAAGTGCCTTCCATGAATAGAGCCACCTAGGGCATAATGCAAAAGAGGAAATTCCACCTTTTTTCAAAAGAATTATGCTGCCTAAAAATATTCTCCCTATCTGAAGTAGTTTCTGGGGTACATTTAAGGGCCACGACAAAAATCCCGTTACCTGAAAATCACATGGAAATATTGCGGAATAACGGTTGAACTTTTCTTTCCATGGCACCTATGTGTGGCAAGGACTGAATACAAGAAATGCCACCAAAAGAAGTGCTCTGCATTAATTTACCTCAATTTAAACCATCTGAAAATAACCTACATGTAGAACGACATTACCTTTGCTGTTCTATTTTCTGAATACTTAAGATGCACATATGACATTCAAGATGGCTTTGCAATTTGCTTGTGATTTTCATTTTTAAAACATCACAAAGTTGTGCTCTTCATGAAAACCCACCCTGGCATGCTTTACTTCTGCTGAGTACCAAGAAGAAAGCCAATACATCACTTTAAAGGAAAAGAAGTCAGATTTCCACCTAAACACGGCTTGTGTTTTCTTTTTCTATAAACCATCGCACACAAACTGCAGTGAATGAAAGAAATAATGCAGTGTTTCTTTTTCTTATGTCAGTTTCAGGAAAATGCTTGGCAGTATATCTCTCTGTGTCCAAAAACTGACCATATCTGTAAAAGCACTCCAGAAGGTTAATTAACAAGAAACTGTGTGCTACAGAAACCGTATTGGGAAACTCAAAATGAACTGAAATAAACACACGTATGAATTTACTCTTCTGAAAATCAGGAAAAATGTAATTTAAAGTTAAATGTCAAATATTTCACTGTTGCTCGCACAAGGAATATTATTGTACTTGTGGGTGGGCTGCTCAACCATTTACATTATGCTTTCTCCCCCCACAGTGACTTCAATCAGCCTGGCTGAGGCTCAGGAATTTCAGTCAAACCAGTTTGGCAGGAAATCTTGCCTCCCATTTTTTCCGCACCTACCAATGAACTGATGCTGGAAGGACATGTGCTCTGTTCTTCTTGGACTGAGGGTGTGATAATTACTGTTTTCACCAGATTGGCTGGCAGGACTGGCATAAAATACAAAGGAAGGGTGAAGCCCTGTGTTTTGCCTCAGAGGTGTGATTTCCTCTGCATTCATTCCAAGCACCCACTGGATGGCTTCAAAGGGGAGTCATGGAAACCCTTTGGTCAGGCTGAACTATGGGAAGACAGCTTGGCTGGGGGAGTGGAAGGACCGCTCACACAAGGGACTCATCTGGCCCATTGATTTTAAAAACTGTTGTATATCAAGACATTTTTGCCCAGCACTCTAAATAGGCATGAATTCAATATATTGCTAGTATTTCATGTGATTTTTGGACAAGCACAAGGGCATCTTTCTAGCACCTGGGGAACGTGAATGGCAGGAAAAAGGCATTTCTGTGTGAAGCATAAATGGCACACACAGACATTAAACTTGGGGTAAATAGACCAAATACTAGTATGCATATGTGTAGCCATTTTAGATATTATGTTTCTCCTGAAAATGGCAAAATTGTGCCAAAGGGTGATGCAACATCACACAGAATTGGCATTCGAACTGGCTAATTCCTTTTGTAATATGGGATCTGCATATCTGTTTTTTATGATGGTGACTAGTGCAAATATGAGGTTTTGTTCCATAACTTAGTTTTCCTCCCAAATCGATTTTCTCACCTGTGTTCATGTTGCTTTAATGCCCTGCTCAGTAGCCTGTAAGCTTCCTGGTCTCTTTAGTGCAGCCACACACATTTCTGTCCAAGCTATCCTACCGCAAGTGTTAACTGATCAATAAATAACCAGTGAAGTGTGAGTATGCCATTTTGCTCCTTTTGAAGGTTTTCATTTGGTTTCTGGCCGCCCATCTTGGGGTGGTGTGCTGTAGTTTAAATTTGATGTTTCCCTCCTCATTCTGACCCCTTGCCACTACTTTCCATCCACAAAGTATTTAGCTAGCAGGTGTTTAGGGGAAGAGTTGCAGGGGGAATGCGTAACCTGTGTGCCATCTATCATTTTGAAAAAAAAGTAATTTTGCTTCTATTTTCTATTAAAGATTTTGGTATATATTGTTAGGATTTGGAACTAACTGTATTGTAGGATGTTTTTAAATTGTATTGCCACTACTTTGGTGGTTGCTGCCCAAGTATTTCATTTTGCTTGATTTTTCATTTGGGTGTGAGACGGGTTGGGTGCTTTCTCAAAGTAGAATCCGAGAATCAATAAAGAAATAAAGCATTTTTATTGTGCGCCACATTATTGTCAGTGGAAAGAGTCCCTGGCAAGAGTGTGCTGTGTTCTAAAACCTTTACAAGTTGTGGTGATTGAAAATGATGAGCTGTTTGTGGCGGGTCTAGAACTACAGATTGAAGCTAATCAACTGCAAACTGAAACTACAGCTTCTAAAGATACCATCAAAATCGTTAATATGGAGGAAGAAATGCCTAAGGACTTGACTAATTCCCCAGATCTGACAGCGATAGCAATGGGTGCTTATGCTTCACATCTTCAGAAAGAGGGCAAGGATTCCATCTCGGAATCATCTTCTTCAGAGGATTAGGACAATGAACATGAAGTTCTGAATACTTTAAATGCAAATCTATGTATAGAGAACAATTAGTCCTAAAGGCTGAAAATACATAATGAGAACGTTGCATGTAGAACTAAAATATGTAAATGTACAGCACTTTAACTGAAAATCTTCAAATCTCACCCCTCAAAATGATTGGTGGGAATCAAAAACAAAACCGGTAAGGAATCAATGCATCATCCCTGATAAATAATGAAGAGAGCATTATTCAATGCCTGAGTATGGGGGGAAGCAAACCACAAGATCCCCCATAAATGTTGGAATGGTTTATAAGCACAAGGGAAATAAGCCTCAGGGATATATCCCTGGTTTAAAGTTGGCATCCTCTAAAATCCTCCCGAGAGATAAAGCTCAAGGGCATGAAACTAAAGTTTGTTGCCTGCCTTAAAAACTCTAGGGAAGATGGGAAGTTTGCAGGTGTTTCAGTTATGGCAAATCCAGGCTGCAGTGGTAGGGAATTTGATTATCATATATCTAAGGACCCAATAGTAGGCAAATATGGGCAAATCGCAGAGAAGGTTATAACAACTCCTAGCCTGATGGAGGAAGATTACATTTTAACACTAAGCTGTATTTATTTTCTATCTTTGCATGGACCTCCTCTAACCAAATAAAGATAATTGACTTGCATACCACATCTGAAAGTCCCTACTTGAATAGGCCCTAATGTTTTGGAACTTTTCCATTGACTCCCCATAAAATAATTATGACTATGGAGATTAAACAGGTCGAAATTGCTCATTCAATTGGAAATCCAATTGGGCTGTCCTGCATTGTGTAACCCCATTATTACAGAACTGGTGATGAAACACGCATCACAATTAATTGAACAACCTGAGAATATAAAAGATTCTGAATTACCATCTAGACAGATTTCAGTTTACTTTTTGATTAGGTCTTGGAACACTAGGGGATTCCACTCTTATGTGTAATCCAATTGGGATCCAAACTCTGCTGGATGCTGATATTGTGCTGCTACAAGAAACCTGTGCCAGAGAAATTATACACATTGTATGTCTTTTCAGAAGAGAGCCTGAAAAAAAAACAGGGTAGACCTTTCTGGGGTGTATGGACAATGGTTAAATCACATTTAAAAGCAAAGCAACTGTCTTTTGAACACCACTTGTATTCTGTACTGGTTATTGAGTTAGAGGTAAAAATTGAAGGGGAAAAGTGTAACTTTTTGCTGATCAACGTATATTGCCCTCCAGACATTGATACTATTGAATTGCTACCCAGATAGATATGATGTTAGATTCTTGGAAGGCTGTAAATCAGACAGGCATCTGGTATATCATGTGAGTTTTTAATTACCAACGTCCTTGCTTTCCACATAAGAAAGTATGTTTTCTGCAAAATTATTCATATGTTGTGAACAACCAGGGTGTATGGGCAATTGAACCCGGTGAGGATGAACTAATACCTGAAGCTAAACCCTGGTTATGTTTTATTAAATCCCAACAGTTGTTACAAGTGGTTCTTACAGGCTACAATAATGTCTTGTATGCTTGTTCGAATGGTCGGTCTTTCTCTTGGATACACATCATCCTAACAAACCAAAAGGGGTTTGAAAGGATTAAAGGATTTAAGCTCACCCCAAACACTGTAAGCGACCATGTGGTCGTTGAATGCTCCTTAGAGGTTAAGGTCCAACCCTAGGTAGTAATCTGAAGGCTAACTTGCTGGTTAATGCCTACGGAACCAGAATTAGCTGGTCCGACTCTAATACAAACAACAATTAATCAACTGCTGCTGAATGCTTTGTGCATGGATTCTCTGCCTGCTTTTGAGGACCTGGATACTCATAATCAAATCATTCAGCTTCCTCTTCAGATGTTTTTGAATGGTCAGAAGGAAAAAGGCATTAGGGCTATTGCTTGCGGTCCCAATAGAAGCTCTGTGCTTTCAATTGGGTCTCATCTCCCTGTCTACTAGGAGGATGATTGCAGCCTGCTCCCTTTATGTTAAACTTTTGATGAGCAAGTATAATCTACAATCCCCCTATGCCCGTTTTTTCTGGGCTAAAATTACAATTTAATCTGTCACCCAGCCATTAAACAGTGGCATGGGGAGATATTTACCTTCTTGGAAGGAATTGGCTGTATCTGTCACCTGGAGGAGCCCTTAGAATCCAAATTTGAGGGGATAAAGAAAAATGCAGACGTTTGGGACCAGAACCATCGTATCACGCATCTGGCTGGGAAATCCCATTATAATTTATTTGCCAGGAAAGTTTTTTCTGTTAATGCCATTTGCAGTTATATGAGGGTATCTAGAACAGCAATGTGAGATGTGGGATGTTCTAACCCACTAGTCTATGCCCTGCAACATCATTGTGTACTGTTTTCATCAAGAACAACAGAATGACCACCAAAAGATCTATAGGCTAAAAAGCTTTGAAAAATGCACAGGGAAACCTGAAAAATAGGCTGCCAATCCTTTTTGCATATGTCAGTGGTAACACAGGAGACCACTGCCAAAACCTATCATTGGGCTGCCCACAGAGTAAAATGAAACTACTTGAAAAAGCAGTGCTGCATTGCAAGGGAAACAGAACTGCTTTAAAAATCAGTTTTTCCTTGGCTGTTACATTTGCAAAATAATGATTCTCAAACAGCAGAAAAGATACAACATCCTTGTTGGGTTTTAAACATCACTTTATTTAAAGAATCTACCTAAGCACAATGTTAGCAGAAACACATTTCATCATAAGAACATCCACATTCAAAGGTGCTTGCATGGGAAAGATATGTCAGAAATGGGCGCAGTACCGTCGCTCGCCTGTGTCAGAAGGTGGCATTTACTTATACTGTCATTTAAAACTGTACATTAAATTCAAAGTATGGAAAAGAAGAGACTTCCTATCAAAAGCAATATAGGTGATACAATTAATCTCTATGTTTTAAAAAGGCTGGATTTAAGAGAGTTGTGGCTATATTTGTTAAAAATGTAAATTGTATTGTAGAAAAAGACTATTTTAAACAATGTTTTAAAAGTGAGTTAAAGCCAGCCACACTGGGCTTCAAAGACATTCCACAGCTTCTCCCAAACAAAGGAATCTTCCCCCTGCTCTCTGCTGAGGAACTGGCAGGGAGGTGTGAAAGGAGGTGGGAGGAGGTCTTTGGGCTGTTGCTCTGACAGGAGACAAAAGACTCCCTTGACTGAAAGGAAATGCAAATTTGGGCGTCAACAGAAACCAGCTTCTGGCAGGAAGAGGCTCAGGTTGCTCATGGCTCAACCAATCCTTGGAGGCAGGGCTAGACTGAATTATGTATCTGGAACTGAAGAAAATATAGTTTTGAGAAAAAGACTCATAGAAAACTGTGCTAAAAATCAGAAATGTATAGGTTGTTAAAATGAAAATGTGGCACACAGTTTGAATCTACTCTGGAATTTGTGCGATATTCAGAGACCGGACCACGGAAATGTTGATATTGTAGCAATTGTGATAATGCTAGGAATATGAAAATGTACAGGAGTGTGCCCAGATGGTATTCGCATGTATGTGGAAACATTTGTACAGATCTGACACTGGGTAACCAACCAAAAGTGCGAAAAACTGTCATTTGTGAACTGAAACTCATAGGGAGATGGGACTTGGACAGATACGTGCCTTATTTAATCTGTAATGTAAATATGTATTATTAGCAAGATGGTGATATTGTAAATATGCTTTATATGAAAAATATATTTTCTGTGTAGAGGAGGTTTTTCCCTGGACCATAAACACAGCGTCATCATGACACATCATGACACTCTGGTTTCCTTCTCAAATCAGGAGAGAGGGAATACTTTTGACCAATCAGTTTCCTAGAGGGTGGGCTTATTATAATCAGCCTATCCACCCCCTTGGGAAATACATAAATAGGGACTGTTGAGGACCTAGAGACAGACACACATTCACCCATCAACTGATTTACTGGCGAAGCGCTCTGCAGGAGAACCCAGATCAAGACTCCAGAACTCTGAAAGCAAGAGGCCGAATTCTAAGCTGAACCCTTCTCAGCTGGCCTTTAAAATCTTGCAACCTGATTTTACCCCCACACTTCCAAGGGGCACATCACAAATTGAACAGCTGGGCTGTGCTGTTTCTGGTTCTTGTCAAGAACCCTTGCTAGAACCCAGAGATCCAAACCAGTAGAACAGAGCGGTAACCCAGAGCCAACCCGTCAGATCCAGTCCAAGAGGCCGTGCAGAGACCAGAGTGCCTTGCTGAGTGCAGAACCAAGCGCCTGAATCCTGTCCGGTGGTTAGCAGATTCCAGTCCAAAACCCTTGACCAGATCCTGACGGGCCTATTCCAAAACCATAGTTGTAAGTATTTAGCATAGAACCGTCCATAGCCAATCGCTCATCCTTAAGTAATCCTATCCAACCCATTCCCCCATATCCAGAACTGCATTGTAGAATCTCTTTTGTCTTTCCTGAATCTTTCTCTCATCCATATAGTCCAGTGATAATTGTAGTGATAAATAATCTTTGCGCTAATATATATTTGGTGAAGAAAGGCAAGTGTTGCAGCGGGCAATGATCAGACAGAGGCGCCTCTGGACTGGTGGCTGTACCGTTGGTATCTTACATCTTCATAGCCCCTTAGTGTAATGCCAATCCTTGTTTGTAATCTTCAAAAACGCATCTTTCATTTGAAATCTTGACTCTTTTTGAGAAAAATCGACCTTTACTAAACCTTTCATAACTTCTGAACCGTACATGCTAGGAACGGAATTTAAGTGTCAAAATGAAGCTAACATCTTCAGCTTTTAAACGAAAACCACATTCCTTATAATGAATTCAGTTTTCTATCTGCCAGTCATTCAAACATCATTGCTAGTGTTGACTTGAACCTATCCAAAGTGGCTCCCACTAGTTGTGAATCCCATTTAGTGATTTAAAGTCATTGTTCAGTAGTTTTCCCTATTCATTTAAAATCACATTCAAAAGCAATTGACCTGTTTTAAAATCATTCCTGTTTTTCTCTAAGCTTTCTGGGGGGAACTGGGATTGAAACTGCAT
This sequence comes from Ambystoma mexicanum, assembly GCF_040938575.1. Classification (NCBI taxonomy): domain Eukaryota; kingdom Metazoa; phylum Chordata; class Amphibia; order Caudata; family Ambystomatidae; genus Ambystoma; species Ambystoma mexicanum. The sequence goes on from NC_090930.1 coordinate 561,658,605, forward strand.
TTATTGATTGTTTATTCCTGAAACCTGTTTTCTCACCTTCCATCTCTATATTACATATTAGGGGGGATTGAGTAGACCAGGGGGAAAGAGTGATTGCATTGCATTTGATTAAATTCACAAAAGTATTATTTCTGTGTTGCATTAATTTCCTATCATTGCATTTCATTGAACCCACACAAAGTTATTCTATTCTTCTCATCCATGCTCCTATTGATTAAAGAGATTGCTGATTGTAATATTACCCAACGCTGATAATTGTATAAATATTAATAGTGTGATATCTAGATATTGTTCAAATTCATAAAAGCGTGATATATATATTGTTCAATTCATAAAATAAATCTTTTAACTTTGCAAAACAACCTGCTTCTTGGTTCAGTGAGACCGGGGGGGATTCAAAGAGAGGGGCGTGATATAAGGGTACATTATTCAGAAATAAAAGAACTTTAGACGTAAAAAAATATATAATTAAGGGTTCCAGCTGGGCATCTCACGCCAGGCATTGATTTAGGTGGAGTGCTGGGTTGAAACCACTTACAGAGAAGGTGTATTCTCTGCTTAAGACTTAATCATCTACCTACGTTAGACAATAGAGGTGCCTTGCTCAGGATTCCTTTTAAGGATTGTTTATGTCGATTATGTCTCCTGGAGCCTGAAACAGAAAGACATTTACTAAATAATTGTTATAAACTGATTCCGATCTATGAAAAGGCCCATCCTAGACAGACACTGTTAGGCAGAATCATATGCAGTACCCTTTGGAAACACCACACACAATTAAGACTACAAGTGTAAGTACAAACTCACCTTTGGTACAAGCCTCTACTACACAGTAAAATGGTAGCGATGGCTGAGCTGCCAGATTTATCTCAAGAGTAAAGTGAGGAGTATCAGAAGTTACACAAAGGACTGTAATTACTGTGGTTCAAATTAACACTGGCTCAAGGTTTCTGAGTAAAGGAATGTACATTTCTTTACAAATTAATTTGTAAAACAGTTCACTAAATAAAGCAGCAGAAAAATCACACTCTTAATATACTACACAACAACCAATCAATTCTATACCAGTTAAGCTCAAAATGAAGTGTGAGCAAATTGGCACTCCAGTCATTAAAAAGGGAGGGAAATACAGGGTTATACAAAATTAAGCAGCACCAACAAGTAAGTAGGCAGGGTAATCTAAAAAAGGTTTGCTACAATGAGGATTTAAATCAATAGGCCTGGGCCAATGTTAATGGTTTAGAATCTTTGCAGAGGATCACACAGTTCAGAGTAGTTCAAGGTTAAGTCTTTGCCAAGAGTTAGAAACAAAGTTGGTTGAAGGAAAAGTTATTCAAAAGAGTAGAGAAGGACAAGCCCTCGGATTGGCAAAAGATTGAAAACACTTACACTGCGGTCAGACGGAACAAACAACCGGGTTTGAACAGTACCTTAGAAGAAGAATGCTGTAGCTGAGGCAGAGGTTCGTGGCAGATCCTGCAGGCTCACGGTTCCTGAAGCGAATGTCGGACTGACACGAAGGAGGAAGACTGGAGGGTCCTGCACTGCCCAGGGAAGAAACAAGCAGCAGAGCAAAGCCACAAATAAAAGGTGTGCTCCTTAAAACCCAAACAGGGTCCTGTCCTCCTGGCTATCGGGTTCACTGCAGCTATGCACAGCAAATTCGACCAGGGGAGGGAGGCCTTGCTTGGTGTTTGGTGAACTGGTTGGTCCCACCAGCTCAAGGGAAGAAGATTCCTTGCAGATCTTCTCTGTCGTCAAATTTTGGAGATTCGGACCCGCAGCAGGGCTTAACCGGGCGGTTCAGTCATGGTAGTGGTCCTCTTCTTTCAGCTTCTGTTTGGTTCTCTCAATCCAGTGGCGACTCTGCCTTCCAAGTCCAAGAGACCTGCTTTTTATGCAGTTTTCCCCCATTCACACAGCCTGGCTGTCAATCACACAGCAGGGTGGCTGTCCTGGTAGGACAGTCACCTAGCCAATCAAACAAGAGTGCGACTTGGGTTTCCAAGGGAAACCTGTGCAGGGGTCGTAAAACCCCTCCCTCACATCCTGTCTACCCAGACTCTCAGGCGCCTAAGGAGGGCTTCTGTGCAGAAGCCCGCCAAAGGACGGCGAACAAAGGAACCAAACCTGGTTTGGCAGGCAGAGTAAAACACAAGAAAGACCTTTACAAAAAGAAATGGCGTATCAACCCAGCCAGAACCAAATAAAAGTAAATGGGGACCAGCAGATTAAAGTTTGAGGCTACTAACTTAGCCTGAAACAGTACCAAGGCTATTTTCATAGACCACGGTAGGAAAAATATGGTAGATGCCACTGCCACCAGCCGAATCTTAAAGAAATGTGAACAAAATAATGTTCCATGAGAAACAGACAAAAAAGCATATGTATTAACCCTTTCCAGTACTCTATGTAAGATAGTTTGCACCGGGTCTGTGAATTTAAAAAGACTAATAAAGTCAATGTTAACTTTACATGTTCTGAGAGACAGTAGTCAGTCCCAGAAAATGGAGTTTAAAGTGGGAAGTCTGAAAAAGACAACCCTGTGTCACTGCACTGAAGGTGCTGTGTGACACAGAGTAAAAATATGATGCCTATGGAGTAGGTGAAGCTCCACAGTCTATGAGCACAAAGCATGTTAAACACACAGCAAAACACATGTAAGAGTGGGAAAAAAGGCTCACACTCTTACCAGTTTAAAATACAAAATCCTAGAAATCCAGCAAAGCTGCTGAGGGACTCAGTAGGTAAGCCATTCTGGAGAATTCTCTCTAACAGGCACATGATCTGAATTTTATTAATACACATACTCTGGTGACAATTTGGTGATGAATTGATTGTACTTTGTTTTAGAAGTAGCAAGAAATCATGAGGGTTTAGAATTTCTCTTAGACCTGTCTTGAATTTAATCAGATTTTAAGAATTTTTGGAAGTAGAAATGTTTTAATGACATACATGGAAATGTATTTTTATTGTTGTACAGAGATTGTCATTTTGTTTCATTTATATGGATATGCGTGTGTATGTACTTGAATGTGTTAAATGTTACATTGAACCAACACAACACAATAATACAAAAATAAAAAACAAGTTTAAACGTGAAGAGTACTTTTAATTTTTGTTTTGTAAAAAAATATAAATGTTGCCTGCAAGTAATGCTTGCAGACATTATGAACAATAGATTTCTAGGGAAACTACCTGCTTTTAACAGGCGCTTATTTAGGCATTACACTATTTGCCTGTTGACGTCAGAAAAAGAAAGCACAGTGGAAAAAATAACGTGGTCTCATGCTACTTCTCTAACTCTAAATGGCACATAAAGTGCAGTGTAAAGTGAGGTAAGGTCGTTTTACACTTTACTTTTCCACTCCACCGCTTGCAAAAGGACCAACAGTGTTTTCCAATGATATTAAACAGTTGTTAGGGAGAGTTCTCTGTTTAGGCTGAATTTCCTAACCTAGTGAGTCCCCCAGCAGCTTTGCTGGATTTCTGGAGTTTGTTTTTTTCATCCTGCCAAGAGTGAGACTCTTTTCCTCCCACTCTTGGACATGAATGTGGTTGATTTCTTTGAATGTCAATGTGTTCTATGGGCTATGTGGTCTTTTACTCCATAGGGCCACATGTGTTTTGCTATGTGTGTTACACCGCACCCTCCGTGCCGTAACACTGGGGTGTCCTAGAGGATCCCCACCATAGACTCCATACCCTGGGACTGACTACTGTCTCCCAGGGCATGTAAAGTCACCATTGGCTTTACTAGACCTAAATTTACTAACAGAACTAGTACAAACCATCCTATTGTGGACATACTGGTAGGGGTAATTCGATTACCCCTGGGTCTGTTGTTCGAGGGGGCACTGTCCCGTCCCCCTCGTCGAGTTTTGGCTGGTGGCAGTGGATACTACTTTTTATATTCGACCGCAAATATATTCCTATGGGATTCTTCCCATTGTTGGAGGCTAATACTTTTTCACATTAGTCTCTAACATACCGCCGGTTTATTTGTCTTAAATAAATCCACCGGTTGGTATTTTCTGCCAGAACTCGGTTTTTAAAATGGTGTATGTGTTTGCCTCTGTAACTCCAAACCAAAGGTTGAGCCCTTTGTTCCACTTTTGGCGGGCTTCTGCACAGAAGCCCTCCAGAGTCGTGCCATTCTGTCTGGGTACCAGGGGGGTGGGGGGGACGTTTAGGCACCCTGGACTGAGTTGCCTTGCCAACTCAAGTCGCACTCTGGTGTGATTTGCCTGAGTGGTGAGCTGCTCCGCTCACCACTTAGCATGTTTGATTGACAGCTAGGCTGAATGAATGGGGGTTTTCTGCATAAAAGCAGGGCTTTTGGGACTGGAACTTCAGAAGTCGCCACAGGACCTAAGAATCCGACGAGCTGAGCCGACCTGCAACGACGACACCTCCGGTGGAGCCCTGCTGAACCGACTCACAACTTCCCAACGACAGAGGAGATCTCCCTGCTGGAGAGTCTTCTTCCCCTGACTGGTGGGAACAACCAGTCCCTTGCTTTTTCTTCGCTTCCAGGATGTCTAGTGGTCGAATTGCCCGTGCTGAGCACCCCGGCAACCGGATAGCCACTAACCACTGTACCGCGACCAAAAGGTGGTGCCTTGTGATGGAGCACTCCGCGGCCGGTCTCTTCCCTGGTGGTGCAACGATCTTCAACTTTTCCTCGACGACGGGATCCTCTCATCTTCTGGCAAAGCCCCGACTTGCATCCACCACCAGGAACAACTGCCCCCGCCGGAGCTGTCTCTTCACTTTCAAGGTACTGTGTCCGCCTGGCTTCCCTTGAAACGGTTAGCGTGAGGTGTCTTAAATCCTTACCTTTCCATTGGGTCGCCTCCAGACCTTCTTAAACGTTTGTTCTAAACTGGTCCAACCTTTCTGTGACATTTTGCTACAAAGACTTGAAGTGCATTTCCACTGTGATACTTTTGGGACATACAGCCTTGCCTCTCCGAGTGGGCCTAGCCTCTGAACTTTGTGATTTACAGTAGACCCTGCATTGCTCGCCTTGCATTTGTTTTGTAAAAGTGTTGGTATTGAGTTGGTTTCATACCCTGCCTTTTTCTCTCCCTTTCTAACGAATACTAGAGTGCCATGTAGTTTAAGCATTCACCTCTGTCTGCAAATAAGTGGTGCCGCTTAACCTAGACTTGTCGAAATATTGTTATGGGATTGATATATACTTATAGTAACTGTGATTGAAGTTGTTTGCCATATTAGTGCCAGTGTGTTTTCCATAGATGTGTTTTTAAATAAATAATTATATATCTTTACACCCAAGCTCTGATTAGTGTCTGCTTGTTCTACTGTGTAAATTGCCCTATCCTGTATACTCCAAATACGGCCTAACTCGTCTTGAGAGAAGTCTGACTGCTCAGCCACCACTACCAGGTAAATCTGGGTGGTGCAGACTGCTACCAATTGGGTTTACTGCTAACTCCTGTAGACTTAAACTTTTTGCAGTGGTCCCAGAGGGGACTGCACAGGTTTCTGCCTAACAACAGTGCATGCACATCATCGGGCAAATGTAACACTGCTTCTCAACTGTACTTGCTGTCAGCATTTGAAATTTCAGCTATGCTCCCTATGGCCAGATAAAACACCCGTTGTTTTGGGAAGTGATTTTATTTCTCCAGCATATCTGAAACACCTAGGAGAAACTAATGGCGCCTCCCCACTTCCTCCACAGTGGCCATTGTGTACGTTTGTTGGTGAGCAGAGTGCGTGGTGACATATGAGGATGTATTAACACTCATCTGCCTTTCTACAGTATTAATGCTTTATGACTTGGTAGTGAAGTAGGACAATGGCTTCCGAGTAGAAGATGTGAAAGCCTTTTTGAATTGGCCTTGTGTTGTATGCTGTTTTATTTACTTGTTGGTAAATGGAACAAAAACTGATACTGCAGTCAATATGGGCTTAAGAAATGTGCTACCCTCCTTAATACTCCAATTGTGTCGTAGACAATTTAGTATGGTATTGAAGTTCATGTACGCTTGGAGCAGCAATAATTCTTTGGGTCCGGTTGGCTGAGGGGATCTGTGCACCCACTTGGGTGCCAGAGGTTATGCTAATGGTAGTGGTGTGCAGTCTTAACCACACTAGCATACCATAACATGTTACATTACTAAATGTGTTCATGGCACCTAATCACCACAGTTAGTAGTCTCGCAGCCCGTACGCTTGTTTGAAAAGTGATGTTTAGTGCCCCTGCAATGATTCCCAGAACATAGTCTGTGCTGGAAAGGGAAAAGTGGAATGAGTCCAGGAAAATTAAAGGCACGCAACATAATGGAGCAGCTTGATGGGCTGAGGGGTTCTCTGCATGCCCTTGCCTACTGGAGTCTGGTTTGGGTTACTCCCTCACCTCTTGCTTAACACATTACACTTTTGTATACTCTGTTGGTGTCTCTTTAATAAAATGTTAACCATAGTTTGCCCATTTTTTAAAATCTCTTTCCATGAATGTTCGGTGTGGGTGGTTGTGGTTTAAGGACGCTTCGATGATGTGGCCTCTTTCAAGGTGTTCACACCTTTACCCATGTGAAATAAATGAATACAGTTAAAACAAGAAGGTTCTTATTAAGCAGATTTCCTATGAATGCCTAATGCCTCCTCTGCTATTCAGATGTTTTAAAAATATTTGATAACTAAGTTAATGAGTTGTGTCTAGAAGTCGGGCCGCACAGTAACCCCGTTGTGGCATCTAACCAAGCCAATACATTATATTATATTTTCTTCCTATTGTTTTCTTTTTATCAATACATATTTGTTTCAGCATAAACATTATTCCTACATGCTATTTTTTTAATGCGTAGTTTCACTTGAAAAACAATTAACAAGGGGCACAAGACAATATCCTTCCACAAAAATCATATGTTATTTAAGTACCTTTTCACTTGTCAATTTCTGTCTTTCCAGGATTGAAAACATCAATGGACTTGGGTAAGGTGCCAAGCAGTGATTGCTGTATTGAACACTGCCCTGTTGAACAATGAAGCTCTAGAACTTTACCAACAGTATGCAACACTCCTCGTCCCATTGTATCCATTTGAGGTACCCAATTATAAGATGACCATATAATTATTTGTTTTGATCTGCACCTGCTGTAACTTTCATAAATTCAATGCCTATAATACCAGGCTTGGAGATGAGTGTCAAGCACAGAGAGCTGTTGGGTACTGGCTGTTCCATGACTGAATCCAGCACTGACGTACCATTCTCTGGATTCCCCTCACACAGCCTTCTATCTACTACTATGCTAGTGGCAGAGAATGCATACAGAAGGGGATAATCACGCATCAGGATGAGCGAGTTCTGTACTGCATTTGGTACAGGTTGGGCTGCTATGATGTGTTGTACCGCATATTATAAGTGTTGGGGTGCCCATAAATGCCAAACATCCCTTCTATATTCATATTTGAATGGTAGATTATCACTGTGTGCTTCTATCACCATCCACAATATCACTCACACCAATGCAAGTCAATGACGTATTCGATTCTCAAAGTTCCCCTCTCACACCCTCAGAGAAAAATATGTGCGTGCTTGCGAACACTGATGTTCCTATAGATGTTCTGTTCTACCTTTAGGTGCTTGTGTGAGATTATTGATGCCCTGATTCAGAAGTATGATGGACAAAGTGTGACCCAGCTCAAATCTCTACTGTTCTTTCCCCACCAGTTCAAAGTTACATATGCAGCCATCTACCACTCATCTTCTACTACTTCAGCAAGCCCTTGGTTGGAAATGGCAAACAGCAAACTCAGTTAGACTTTACAGTTGCCCTGTTCTGAGGGGAGTGTGGAGGTGGGTTGTGTTGTGTTTATGTCAAGGGTGGCTAAAATTCACATGCAGCAGTTTACTGTTTATGCCAACGTGATCAATTCCATTAAAATCTGTTTTTGTTTATCCAGCTTCTTCAGTTCATGCATTTGCTTTGCAGTCTGGGACTTTGAGTGCCGGCATTATATTTTGAAACAATGTAAAGTGGTCGGTTGGTCTTTGTTCTGAGTGGCTAAAAAAGCAGCCTTATATTTGGTGAGGTATTTACATGCAACATGTTTTTGTGTACAGTCCACTAAAGGCATTCTCCTAAGTCCAAGACTGTCCACATGTAATAACATATTGGGAGACCACACTCACCATAGGGATTTCCTCCCCACCCAACTCAATTAAAAGAGCCCACACTGTACCATTAGTTTTGGATTCGAATAAGCCCTGTAGGACTCATACAGAGCCACATAGATCCCTTCCCCTGTGCCACCAATGAGCCAAGAACCAGGCTGGTGTACAGAAAGAATATATGAAGCCCGGCGGTGTCAAGGGCGCCTGCTGTTTTGTTGCATTTGTGGTGTGGCCAGTGTTGTATAGAGGATTGATTTCCATTGCCGCATTGTGAACTCTGGACTTGTATCTCACGGAGCTGTGGCAAGCAGAAAACCCGTGCTGTTCCTTTAACATCATTGAAAAGGATTGGCCACGCCCGCCAGACGACGTGCTATTTCCACAGCCTCAGCTGACCCTTGCAGCGTGAAGCCCAGCAGTGTCAAGGGTCAAGGGTGCCTGTTGTTTTGTTGCTGGGTGCGTTATCATCTACTAGTTCTATGTCCAGTCTGGTACAACAGAAAGAAAAGACACAAAAGACCACGGTGGAACTGGGTAACAGTTAACGTTGCTTAACTGTGTAGGATCAGGACTGATATACCTTGGTATCAAGGCACAATCTGAGTAAATCAGACCCTGGTATTACTTTTCATCACTTTTTCTGTCCGGTATAGGGCGAACCCTCTGCCCAAAGAGCATCTGTGAGAGGCACACGTAAATCAGGAGACTGCAGGCTATAGTGCCTTTGATCCTGATTGTTTGCCTAAAATCCAGAGCTCTAGTGTAAATTGGTCAATTAGTAGATAAAGCTTTGCCCGAGTGGGTAAAGTTCTTTGAAAATCATAATGCCCCCTCAAGTACGGAGGATGTAATACTGTTGAGTAGTGTTCCATCGGTATCACCTATTGATGCATCTTACGATGCAATACTGGCCAAAATGAAACAGTTGAAATCTTCTAGAGCTCCTGGACCTAATGGGTTGGCTAATATAGTTATTAAGAGTCAACCAGAATTTTGGCACAGTTTGTTAACCATCATGTTCAAGAAGATCTTAACTGAAGGTAAAATGCCCTGCTCTTGGCAGACAGTGCTCTTAATCCCCGTATTTCAAAAGGGAAATCACTTGGACCCTAATAACTATAGGCTTCTATCAATGTTAGACGCGACAGGCAAATTATTTGCCTCACTAATACTCAATGAGTTACAGATATGGGTTGATCAATCTAATATCCTTTGTAAATTCCAAAGTGGGTTTAGACAAGGATATTCTACCACCCATAATCTTATTGTTATGGACATTATGCACACCAGAGCACAGAAAGATAGACAACCCCCCTTGTATGCATTATACATAGATTTCAAAGTTGTGTTTGACTCAATCCGAAGAGGCAGACTGTGGTGGAAGTTAAAGGCTATGGGCTGCCCAGAGGGTCTTCTCTATTATCTTAGATTATTACACCTGAACACCTCAGTTAAACTCAAATTAGATCAAGAAGGCCATATGACCGAAAAGGTATGTCAGAACAGAGGGGTAAAGCAGGGGTGTTACACTGCCCCCCTTATCTACAATGTATATGTCTATGATATACCAGTGGCAATAGCCTGAGCCGAAAACTGTCCTCCTAGAATTGGCAAGGCATCTTGCCCTGTCCTGGCGTATGCAGACGACCTGGTCCTATTTGACTATACTATCAGTGGGATACGTTGGTCTGCCGTTGCCTTGTGGGAGTATGCAGAAAGTAATGGCCTCTCTATTAACTTAGAAAAGACCCAAGTTATGAAATACACAAGTAAATAAATTGCACGCATCAAGCTGTTTGTAGGCAATGTAGAAATCCTGTATGCTCCTCACTACAGCTATCTTGATTTTGACCCCAGTGGCGACTATGTCTCATGCAAACAAGCACATAGCATCAGATCTGTGCAAGCAAATGCACTGCACCATATCTTTACTAGCAAGCAGGGAGGCTTTACACTGTGGGGAACTCGCCAACTATATGTACAAGTATTTTCTCCTATGATGACAGAAGCTCTCTTTTATATTCAGATCTGAAATGGCTGCAGGTCATCGAGGGGAAATTTTGGCAGAGGATTTTGGGTTTACCGGTTTGTATACCCATGGCCCTTATAAGGCTGGAGCTAGGGCTGATCTCCTTAAAAGCCACAGTTCTGAAGAAGATGGCTGGGCTGTATTTAAAGATAAGATGTGGAACAAAAAATGCACTACTAACAGCAGTTTATCAAGAAATGTCCAAAATAAATACTAGCTGTTCGTTGAAAGACCTCATGGAAAAATTCCTAGTGGACATATGTTGGTCAGATAGAGGAGGGAGCTTCTCAGAGGAAATGCATAATGTGTTGGGGAAGTGTATTGAGCTTTGGCATTGGTTGGAGAGCTTTGACCATCTGAATAGGCTAAAAATGTCCAACATAGGCTTTATACTTTTAAGTAGCCGCAGGAATATTTGAACCTATGCCCATCCAAAAGTCTCAGACGATTTATTCTATTATTTAGAATGGAACAGCTATCTACTAAAATGGTGACAGGGATTATTGACAAGATCCCTATAGAACAATGGTTCTGCCGTATGTGTAAAGATCAGGAAATCCCTGAGACAGCTAAGCATCTGCTGACCGAATGCCATGCAATGGCCAGTGTAATTAAATATCATATTGGTAGATATGTGCACAACTTGGAAACTATTGGGGAGATGACTTTCTGGTTGTACTGTACTAACACTAGCAGTATACATTTGTTGATTGCCCTGTACAATATTTGGTTGAAGATAGAAGCCAAGTTGGGCATATCATTATAAGTAATTGATGATATAATCATCAATAAGCATTTTCGCTAGCCGGATAGGAGTCATTAGAAATCTACCCCTTATAAGAATTGTACATGTGGTACCTGAAAGCAAAAATCCTATACAGTGGTCACATTTGTATTTTTTTCCTATGCAGCCTTTTATACATTCAGGTGACAATCAGAAATTGAAAGGCAGCTGTTCCTTTCATTCTTCATAATAGGCACTTTTCATCTTAGAATGTACTCTGTGTTGCTTAATTTTAAGCGAGCACAGCATTTTGCTGTTTGGTGGTTTCAATTAAAAATGCTGCTTTTGTCTGTCAATCAACACTGTAATATGCCTTTCCCATCTTTACTTACTTCTTTGTGTCGTTTTCAGCAAGACACATATTTTCATAATACACCAGGCCCTTTCGCTGTGTTAAAGTTTGCACTGGCAGTGTGTCTTTTCCCGTTAGAAGAATATATTTCAAATCAGAGGTCTAACCCGGCCTTTCAGTTATATAATTCTGGCTGTCATTAAACTCCATACACCATGATACATAATAACAAGGAGACGTGCAAAATGTACACAAAACATTGGATCAAAACCGGTGAATGCTTGGATGTCATGATGTTACAGACAAAAAAAACATCTATCTGAGTTGTTCAATTGAGCAGCACGTTAGGCTTGAAGGGAAACACATTAGTGGGTATTTTATTTCAGTGTTCACGAAAAATAAACGGTATCAGTGTGAGACTACTGTCTATCTATATCTCTTGCTCTCAAAAAGTAAATTAGCCTTGCCATGACTGTAGACCTATATGTTGATCGTCACCTGGCTTAGAAAAGAAAAGCTTGCTTTTATTTTGGATTTTTTATTTTTATTTTGAACTCTATGTTAAATGATCAGTTAATGGAAATACAAACTCATATTGTTCCACCTCACCAACACATCTCAGCACTTTTTTGGGGACAACTTATTTCCAATACCTGCTGGGAACAGCCGTCCAATTAATGCTTTAGCATTTCAAAACTGGGTGGTTCATTGGCACATGCAAGTACTTCCCCTGACCAACAGCATTCTGCAAGGTGGACGAGAGCATGGAGTAAGCATCCTTTCAAGCACATAGTCTGTCAGGCAGTCAGGCCATCACTCTCGGAAACAGGGGGTCAAAGTGAAGTTTAGTACCTATCTGGTGTTCACATGATAGATTGGTGTCCAGGTTTTGCTCATTAATTGGGCAAAGGCGTTATTAATTGGGTGGCCGCTACTTACCTTTGCCACATATATTTTACTGAAGGTCATTCAATTATTGTTTATTCATTGTTTTGACTTAGCTCTTTTCTTGCCTGTTGTTGTATTCCCAAATTAAATTTGGGTCCAAGCAAGAAGGGCTACAAAATCCGTGTAGTATTTAGTTTAACATTATTCATTTAATATATGTATGTATCCCGTCCTACTTTTAATTTACATTAAATATTGTTATGGCTGTTTTTAATGAGAGCAGCATTTCTGCTTTACCATTAGAGGACTATACCACCCAGAATGGATTGGACACATTTGCTATGTACCACATACAACAAATTCATGCTGAGCTTTGCCTGTTTTACTTTTCAATTGACTTCTATCCCCCAGTCCACAAGCAACAGATCCCAATCCTCCTCCTGCGGGTTTGGGTAGCTGTGCCTAGGGGAGGTGTTTCTGGGATGTCAGTTGAAAGATTACAATATTTCCCTTCGACCAAAGTCAGCACTGATTCCCACTGCCCACCCCAGCAAAATGTCATTAACGTGCCTGGAGTATGCTTTGATCAAGTTAAAGGAATGGTACGACATGAGCTGATCATAAATTGAGAATGTGCTCTGCATTGATTTGATATAATTTAGCATTTAAAAACCTATGCACACACCTACAACTGTAATTGCTCATATTAATTGCTGCAATGCTTAGTAATGTGAGGTTGAGGTTTTAAAACTATTCTCGTTCATACCCTTCTGAAAACATAACATATCCTTAGTTAGGCTCTAATGCAAAGGTACCAAATAAATACCCTTTTATTGTTTTGGAAACTGACAGGAGGAGCAGTTCCTCTGTTTAGATGTATCTGTGTAGTACCCTACTTAGAATGAAAAACACATCCTACACAAACTGTGGATTACACCATTCCCTTATACCAGAGTTCTCATCCTATTGTGGCCTACAGATATATTTTCACCGAAGAGAAACTATCAAAATCTAGGGCTGCGGTAGCAGGGTAATCTAAACCTGAATAGCTCTTGGGAAATGGACACATAATCTTGTGTCAGGACCATTTATCACAATAACTGTTCTCTTCGTAATATACTCCAGAGAGAGAGTAAGCAGAAAACAAGTAAATCCTCCAGGGGCTAGAATAATCTCTTAGGTCAGAACCATATATATTTGAACTGACAAGCATGCCTAGGAACATAGTGGAAGATGAAACGCATTTCACCCATAAAAACAGGAGAAGCAATTGACTGACAGCACGGGTCAAAAGCTGAGGAATCAACAGGCATCTACTAGTAGCAATGCTGAGTGATACATTGCTCAATGTGAATACTCTGATCAAAGTGCTCATTGATGGAAATAATGCATTCAGGAAGAGAAAATAGTGTCAGTAGGGGAAAGGCTTGTTTTATGAACTATACAAATATCCGAGTTTACTGAAAAAAACTAACAACTTTTGAAGAAAGTACATTTTAATTTAGAGAAAAGATATATAGGATACCTTTAAATAAAGCGAAACACTTTATTTAAAAATAAAAATATTTAAATCTAAAACTCCAGTGTACTAATTGTTGAGACTGGGTCGGGTGTGTTCATTTTCAACAATAGCCTGAAACCTTCAAAAATTGTCCAAGTTATAAGGAGACAATAGACAACCAAGAATAATGGAAGGACATGAAATAGGCAACCTCCTGAATGGAAATTCTGAATATATATATTGGTACATAATTTGTTTGAAGGCAGAAAATGTGGACTGGTTTTCCAACTGTATATAAATGATTAGCCAGCCGGCTCTCCAATAGGTTGCAGTGACACAAATAAGGAAATGGGGTGGCACATGACCTGTTCATGATTCTCACATGCATTTTCATTCCCAGAGGGTACTCAGCCAAACCACCTGAACTTGATCTTGTGAAAATGTTAAGTGAGCCACCAATAGGATGATGCAAGATGAGGTTCATGAGACAGCTGTCATAAAAAAGAATTCATTCAGATTTAACCACTAATTCACCATTTTTGTACACTGAAATTGAAGATAATTGTTTTTATTTATTGTTTTAATGTTTTTTATTGTGTTAATGGTTTGTCAGTAAACTTACACAAACAAACAGCATACAAAAGCAACATGAATATTAAAACATGCTAAAAAAGACATGCAACTATCACAAGAACAGTAGTAGCAAAGCACAAAACAAAAATAACAAATGGATTCAAATGGAATGTGAGGGGCATTAACCATGAGCTAGTGCATAGGTATATGTGCCTTGGTTAGACCATTTATGGTTGTCAAAAGAAATGAAACACCTTGAATTGTAAGCAGATTCAATTCAACACTACAGCTAAGTCAATGCCTAGTCTGGGATGCTGAGGGAAACCCTTATTGATATATTTTTATGTCCAGTTCGTTTACTCTGGATGACTACCCTTATATAACACCCCTCTCTCAGAATCCCCCTGACCCCGCTGAGCCAAGAAGTAGGTTTGTTTTGCAAATTAAAAGGTTTATTTGAAAATTAAACAATATATATATATATCAAACTTTAATAATAAATTAATGTTTGATAGCACACTTGTGAAGATGATAGTGATCAACAATGGATAATGTTACAGTGGTACACTCTTTTTGATGGCTTAGAAGTGATATAGAGAGGATAAAGTAGCTAAGAATGCTTTTATGGCTTCAAGGACAATGCAATGATGAATGAACATGCAGTACAGAAAATAAACTTGATATGACTTCAAAAAAAGACAATGTAATCACTTTTCTTTGACAATTCACCCACCCCCTTTATGCAAGGTAAAGAGATGGAAGGAAAGCACACAGTTCTCAGAAATGCAATCAAATATAATTCAGTTCCCCCCTAGCAAGCTTAGAGGAAAACCGGTAGGAGTTTTAAACACCGGCAATAAACGTTGATGTGGTATGCAAAGAAGAGAAAAATATGCTAAAATTGCTTTAATTCCCTATAGAAGTTTCAGGGTGAGTGAGAGATACTTTAAATAAATTCAGGATCACTTTAGCAATGCTCTATAAATGATTGTCGGGTTGCACACGAATTTCAGCAAGGAAAGCAAGGACAAATATTTTTTACACGTGGCTGAAATTAAGCAAAATGTCAAATTGCGTCAAATTTAGTCGCGTGCGTCGAGCGCAATTACGGAGGCACTATAAGGCGTAGGAAGTCAGTTCTAGGCTCATTGGAAAGCTTAGAATCTTAGCTTTAAGATGACAGTTAAAACCCGCTCCTAGCACAAACGGTCGATTTAGTAAATGTAGTTTTTGGGATTTGAAATTTTAAAGCTCAGAATGACAGATGACAGTTTTCAGGTTTAAGGATGACAGAATGACACGATTCTAGGAGGCAGTTCTAATAGGCTAAAATAGTTTGGATTAGATTATTTTAAACTAAGAGATTGGTTTTGGCACTGTGCTAGCTGGGTACTCACACTAGATTTTGGAGAGGAATGGGCTTCGTCACGGATCTGGTCAACAGGTTGAACGGGACTTCTGGCGGTTCTGCTCACTGCGTCTGGTCTCTGGTTCTCGCTGGTTCCGGATACAGAACTGCTTTCTGGATACTGCTACAGGTTCTTGCAAAAGTTCTTGGCAACGAATTCAAACAGCTCGCCCGGCTGTTGAATAGTTTGGTTGATTTTGAGGTCTGCTGAAGAGGATTCAGCTTGTGGATTCAGGCCTCTCTGCAAATTCCGGAGTTAATTTCTGGTCTCTGGAGATTGATGGATTTGAAGTCTGGATCTCTGGATGTGAAGTCTGAAGTCTCCCGGCAAAGCGTCCCGCAAGAAAGTGGAAAGTCTCTACGTGGGTTTCAATGTTCCTTTTATGTGTTTTGAAAATGGGTGTGTGCCTGGGCCTAGCTAAGCTTGCCCCTCTCACTTATCATTGGCCAAGCTTTCCTCTCTCCCTTGGTTGGGGGAAAGGAATGGAGTGTCAGAGTGATGCTGTAGGTTTTATGGTCAGAGGAACCTCCCCTTGTCAAATTGCACACAAATCTATTTCTGACCCAAATACATATTTATCTATGTACCATTTTTCTAATATTATAGGTCCAGTTAACATATTTTCTGTAGCACCAAACCATCCGATCCCTGTCTTTGTACGATGTTGTGTCCACTTATGACAGAATTCTCCCCTTTTCATCCAGATAACGACCTCTAAATCTTTCCATATTTTACACAAATGTGCCCCAGGGATATGGGTTTCAGATGATAAAGTGTCAGATTTTTAACATGCATACATTTGGAGGAACAACCTTTTTCCCGCTACTATCCCCAAGAACATACCACAGGGTCCTAACACCTCTTAAAATGTGCACAGAAAAATCACAAGAATGATAATGTTATTTATATAATTTTGACAAGTCCGCACTATGAATTATCCATCTTTTTAAAATCATGCTCTGGCCCCAAAGGGGTGTGGTTTTCCAAAGCACATGGTGGAATTTCTGGTTTATCCACTTCCCCCAAGCTCAGCTTGCCCTCACAGGCACTGCCCCTCCCAGTTTCTCCCAAGAGGAAGCCATTTACGACCCCCCTAATATAACATTTGCCTGAGCACGGGACAGTGCTTTGTTTATGTTCCTGTAGTCCCCAGGTGCTCCTCCCCTAATCCAATCAGAGAGGTGTCATCTCCTTTTGGCAGGGGCAGCAGGATGCAACCAGGCCTGGGAAGAGTTGTTGAGCCAGTTCAACTCCTTTCGGGGGTAGTTGTCAGGCAGAATTCAGCTAAATGTCACTTTAGTTCCCAGTTTTCTACATTCAAATCCAACTTACAATTTTTGCACATGTAGCTAGAATGCTGATTCTAAGTTCAAAACTATGACATTTAAACAATTGCAACCTATGTGACACTCACAAGTAGGTCACTCATTTATTCTAAACATTTCGATTTTAGTGGCTTTAAACCCAAATTCACTTAAGCTGCTGACATCCCCAGCTATTTTTTATATATACATTAAATAATTACGTCCTTCAAGTCATTTCAGAATATAGTTTTACATTGTATCCACCTCTTAGCAAGTCTTTCCTTGGCCTGGTTTGGGTTCATTTGTTCAGTTTTACACAAAAGTCTGGTGGTTTTACAACTCCGGCTTTCTGATAGTGGTGAGCACCAGTATTGCATCCATTTTTGACATTAAGAAAATTAATTCCCCACAGTTCTGGGTTGCTTTTGGCAATCAGCATTGCCATTCCCAATGGTTTCAGGCTACTGTGTGTGTAGCCCAATGGTGGTTTTAGGCAGTGCCCTCCTGTGCTCACAACATAGGCAAAAATGCCTATTCTTCATGTTTTCCCTGTGCACTCATTGGGGAGTTCTGGCCATCATGATGTTTTCAATGCCAGTAATGCACAGTTTTATGGTAGGGCTTGGATGCATGGGTAAAAACATCCCACAAGCCCCCCCTCTTGTGATGGCCATTCTGATCTTTCACTGATGGAACTCGCAAGATCTGGGATGTTCGCCTCATCTTCTTCCAATTCCGTAGATGGCACAGTTCAGCATCTTTTGATCCCTCCAGCCGATCAATCAGTTCTCCTTGCTGGTCCTGATGGGAATATTGAGCGGTACCCCGGCCCCTCGGATCTTTGCTCCCGGTCTCCGGGTCGTTCTCCTTGGTCAGTCTCCGTGATTTCATCTCTCCTAGGATGATAAAGCAAAAGCGGCAATACCTATTCAGAGACATTTCTCCACCACTATTAATGGTGTGGGGGTTACATTTTTCAGTCTTGTTTTAAAAACAAGATATAACAGGAAATATTTTTACAAGAATCATAATATTTTAGAGACTATATACATGGGATAATTTAGGTTGGAACTGGATTAATCTGGAGCGGTCCCCTCTGGGATTCCAGAGGATTCCTCCAGTTGTTGCAGAGTGTGCCTGGAATGGCAACACTTTAGCTGATTTATATGGACCCACTTGTCTTCCCCTTCCGCCAGACTACCTTTGGGGATGCGGGTCTTATACGCTACAGGGGAGACCTTGTCTATAATTTCAAACGGTCCCTTCCATGTAGGCAAACATTTTCGCTGTTTGGCCTGGTTCCTTTGGAAATTGTATAGATAGACCCGGTCTCCCACAGTATATTCCTTCCTGGTGGTCTTCAGGTCGTAGTGGGTTTTCATGCTATCAGCTGATCTTTCTAGATTCCACTGAGCATAGGCAAAAGCATGCTGAAGGTGTTTCCTTAAATTCTCCACATACTCATGAGTTGTGGAGGCATTTATCAGTGTCTGCTCTTGGGTCCTGTAGAGCAAATGCTGGGGAAGCACCATCTTGCATCCGGTCATCAACTCAAATGGTGACATTTTAGTAGCAGATGAAGGGGTAGATCTGATGGCCATTAGGACCAGAGGTAATCGGATATCCCAACTTGGCCCAGAATCTGCCACAAACTGTTTTAAGATGCTCACAATGGTTCGGTTGTATTTCTCCACTGCTCCATAAGAAGCTGGCCGGTAAGCAATATGTAGCTTCCTTTTGACCCCCAGTATCTCCCACATCTTTGTCATTACCTCGCTGGTGAAATGGCTACCTCTGTCTGACTCAATCCTTTGAGGTAGACCAAAACGGGAAAAGATGGGGTTAATCATCAGGGTAGCTGCTGTTTCTGCCTTGCAGTTTGGGGCCGGGAGACATTCCACCCACTTGGTAAACAAGCATGTGACGGTCAACATGTACTTGTTTCCTCTAGACGAGCGAATCACAGGGCCTACAAAGTTGATTTGCAAATCTGACCATGGCAGTGTCATCCCCCTCTTTTGGAGAGGCGCATGGTGTGTGAGGGATGATGGCTGAAATTGTGCACACACAAGACACCCCTTCAAGTATTGGTCGAGGTCCTGCCCCATGTGTGGCCAGTATGCAATCTCTCTTAAGATCTCAAGTGTTGTGTGAAACCCCCTATGACCGGCGGTGGCCGCATCATGGGCGTGACTTAACATCAGGCTTCGGAATGAGGTAGGAACCACCCACTGATCATGGCCAGTTTGGGATTTCCTTACCAACAAAACGTCTTGGATTCGGACCCTCTTTGGACATTTCATCAACACTCTAAGGTCCTCGGTATCCGTCAGGGGAAAGTTCTCAGGGTCCTCAATGTGTTGGTAAAACTTACCAATTATTGGATCCCCCTTTTGAGCCATAATTAAATCAGCATCAGGGGTCTCCTTACTCCATTGTGCAGTTGAAAGATCATTGTAAGCATTTGTCTGGGACCTAGTGATAGCAGTGACCTGGATTTCCCCCAACAGGGACTCAATCTCTATTAGATCCCCTTGGATGGCCCCGGTTTTGGCCAGCTGATCAGCTAAGTCATTTCCAGTTTTGTCTGGTCCCTCTATTTTGGAATGACCCTTGATCTTTTTCCAGTAGATGGTCATCCCATTCGATGTGACCAGATCATCAATATTTTGGATTAACTTCCCATGTTTCAGGGGTTTGTTATTAGCACATAACATGCCTCTGGTTTTCCAATTAACCAGGTGCTCCACGAACCCGTTCCGTGCATAATCCGAATCTGTGATTATGACCAGTTCGTGGATGTTGATGTTGGACAGCAGTGAGGATGGCCTGATGCACAGCCATCAACTCTGCCACCTGACTACTTCGGGGGTCAATTTTGTATCCGGCGGAGGGTTTTGGGGACTCATTCACCCATGCGTTCCCTACGCCGGCCACAAGTTATTTTTCCCCGTTGTTGTCAACATGGTAAGAGCATCCATCCACATAGACAGTGGGCATTCCCTCACACTTGTCTTCTGCAAAGACTTTGTGTGGGGAATTAAGGTATGCCTCCATGTTGTCCTTGATTTTTAGACTTTCGTCCTCGAGACAGTTTTCTCTGGCACAATCATGCAAGTCAGCCAGAACTTGCGCGAGGGGACTCGTCTTGTTTTGGCCATATCTGACCTCCAGAGGAAAGCCTTGCAATGACAGAATCCAGGAAGTAATTCGGGAATTACTCACATTTCCGTCCCGGATTCTGTCACTTTGGAGATATTGCAGAGGCTGGTGTGGAGTCTCCACTATGATGTGTTCCCCCTAGATAAACGGGCGGTAATTCTTCAATGCCCACACCGTTGCCAAGAGTGCCTTCTCACAATCGTTGAATTTTTCCTCCACAGAGGATAAAGTTTTGCTCGCATAGGAGATTACTTTATTGACCTTGTCATGCTTTTGGTATAATACTGCCGTCAAGCACGTATTAGAGAACCCTGCCTCCAGGAAGAACTCCTTGTTTCTGACAGGGTAAGCTAGGCAAGGCGCTTGTGAGAGGCTTCTCTTGAGTTGTCTTACTGCCTCGGATTGTTCTGGACCCCATTCCCACTTGACCCCCCCCTTCAAGAGATGAATCAGGGGTCTAGTGATCTCTGCGTAGCCCTCAATGAACTTTCTGCTGTAATTAGTCAGTCCAAGGAGGCTCCTTAGTTCCCGCGGAGTTGTGAGATCCTTCAGTTTCTGCAGTGTTTCCACTTTCTTTTCTTGGGGACAGAGACCCTGAGGAGTAATCTCATGCCCCAAGAAATTAACACGGGTTCTACACCACTGTGCTTTCTGAAAGGAAAGTTTTGCTCCGGCGGCCCTCAACTGTGTCAGAACATAACGGATCTCCGCTACGTGTTCCTCCACAGATGAACTTTTGATGAGGACATCATCTACATAAGCCAGGTTACCCCTCGCACCCAGGTCGTGCATGGCCTTGTGTAGGAAGATGTTAAATTCATTGCCGGAGTTGAGGTATCCGAAAGGAGTTCGGGTCCAGGTGTACTGCTGGCCCCCAAAGGTAAAAGCCAGTTTGTATTGGTCCTCCCTACTGACAGGCACGGTCCAGTCTCCATTGGTCAGGTCTATTGCTGTGAATACCTGTGACCCCTGAATCTGGGCCAGCCCTTGGTTAATGTAGGGCAGAGACCATCGGGAAGTATGGACCCGTTTGTTGAGCTCCTTAAGGTTGGCACAGAGTCTCCACTGGCCGTTTGGCTTCAATATTCCCAGCACCGGATTATTGAAGGTGCTGTGTACTGGACGGATTATTCCCCGGGACTCAAGGTTCTTAATTATTTCAGTAAGGGACTCTATGGATGCGAGAGACAAACGATATTGCTTCACAAACACTGGAGTCATGCCAGGGTCCGTGGGAATTGTTGTTGTGTGGATGTCGGTGCGACCACAGTCATATGAGTCTACCGCAAAGAGATCTTGGAAATCCAAGAAAACTTGTTTCAACTTTTGCTTCTGTTCCAGAGTCACACAGGCATCAGCTAGGTTGACTCTCTCTTCCACCATCTGCCTGAAGACTGGAAAGACTTCTGGTTTGGCTATCTCAGTGGCCTCCTCCAGCTGGGTGGAGAAGTCCCTGGTCAGAGTGCTGATTTGGACTGGAGGCTTCAGGTGAGAAAGGCAGCCCTCATGGACCTGGAAAATCACCTCATCCCTTCTAAAGTCACAAGTCATGTCTTCCTTACCATAAGGGCAAGAAGTGTACACCAGGAAGTTCCCCCCATGCCGGGTAAAGATCCTGTCTGGTGTTGTATGGTCATCACTGTCACTGTCAAAACAGTCCTAACAGTTCATTTCCTAAATCAATGCAGATTTGTCAATCCTCAACCGCCATTCCAATAATGGTGCCTGCGGCTAGAGTAATACTCTGTAAGTCGCTGTTATCCACCTCTATTGGAATGGTGTCATGTTCTATGTTGACTAATGGTGTTGGGTTTATCCCTAACCCTTTCTGTTGGAGAGAAGCATTTAGATGAATATAAGCATCAGGGTTTTTCATTTTTTGTCCTCTTTTAACTTTCACTTCCAGGGAGAATTGTCGGGTCCTTTCTGGGATGGTGACTTCCTCTTTAATCTGAATTTCAACTGCATAAGGTAGCAATTGAGCTGACCTAAATGCTTTTTCTGGATCATCAAAGCCCATGGGATTTTCCGCTAATCGGGACCAAGCCTTGAAGTTTATTAGGTCCAAACTAATGGCGAAGCGATTGAGAATGTCACTGCCTAAGTAAAAGGCGGCAGTGACATCTCGCACGACCCAACAATTATGGACTATGCTCTTGTTGCCAATGGAGATTTTGAGCATACACCTGCTTGGCAGGAGATGTTTGGAATTGGGTGTTTCCAGATCCATTTCCCATTTGTCTATCAGTTTGATTATGGGAATGGCTGGATCTTTTGGGAGTTGGCGGAACATGGCTTCGCTGATGAAGCTCTTACCGTTGTTCACACACACTCGAGCGAGAACAGAGTCCTTCCCATCATTTAACTGAACAGGGATGAACAACTGCTCTCCAATTTGCTGAATATCAGCCAGGCTCTGAGCTGATTTCACATCTTTCTGGACTATAGGAGTGGGAGTGTCTGATTGTGGATTGGTAAAGAATTTCAGAGTATTTCCTTCAAGTGTGGAATACCACCTTAAACTGGAAGGAAGGTTGATTTTCAGAAATAGAGAGGACCCCCCATCACCAGTCTGTTGTACTACTGCTATTACTGTCACGTCTGGAATTTGGTTGTTCTGGAAGTGAAATTCTACTTGGTCAGATTTTTGTTCAACCATGTGGCAGGTGCCGTTTAAACTAACATGGTTGACCCTCTGTTTTAATTTTATTGGTCGGCTAGTCTGGGTGCAGAGGACCTTGTTTACCCAATCTATTAGGGGTGACAACCTTCTCAGGAGGTCATTCCCTAGTAAACAATGGGTGCCCTCTGGAGTCACTACTATGACCGGGTGTTTCACCATGTGTCGCCCAGTTTTGATGTCCAAATCTGCAGTCCCCTCGATGGGAATTTCCTTCCCATCAAAGTTCTGCAGTTGTCCAGGAAGAGAGGTGAGAGGAATTTGGTAATTCTCCCCCCTTCCTGCATTTAGTTCATCAAAGGCCCTTTTGGACAGAAGGGTAGCTTGGGATCCAGTGTCCACCAGCGCCAAGATTGTACCCTGCCCCTGTACTTGTACCGGGGCATAATATCTTCCCTCCTTCTCCTCAAGGGGGCACAGATAATGCACATTTTTGAACTGGTGGGCTAACTTTCTGGTTTTGGACATGGCGAGAGAAGAGATTTGGGCAGAATTCTATGAAGAGCCTTGGGAATCTGAAAGAAAAAGTTGGCAACTGGAAATGGTTTCGGGTTCTGGGCCGCCCCCCCACTTTTTGGAGGCAGTCATCAGGATGGGTTTGAACCAGGGGTTTTTGGTATTGTTGGTTCTGGGATCGGATGATGGGCGGCGACAGCTCAATCCCCACATCTACCCAGTCTGGATTGGAATCTCTTGGGACCCATTTGTCCTTGGGAGGAGTTCCCCCATCTCTGAAGGAGAAGATCCTTTTCCCAGGATCTTCTGAGGAGCCCTCTCCCTCAAATTGGAAGACCTGTACCTCCTCCACAAAGTGGGTCTGTTTGGGTCCTTTGTTTCTCCTACCCCCCCTCTGCTCCTTGGGAGGCAGGCTTTCAGGGGCAGGAGATTTTGTTTCCGGTTCCTGGTTTTCCAGGGGCTGTTTACAAGTTGGGAAGGAAGCTTCCGCCAAGGCTTTACACCCCCCTTCCCCTTGTGCCTCCTCCCTGGGAACCGGTGGGTTATCGGGGTGCTGCCCCCGTCATTGTTCTGGAGCACCAGGTCCAGAGTTTGGGGCATTCTGCGGTGGCATGCTCATCTGAGGGTTCTGTTGATCCCTCAGTATGTGACCCAGATCCCGTGCCATATTTTGGACCTGGCGCTCAAGTTGGGAAACCCGCTCAGGTTGATACGGGGTTCTGTTTTCTCCCCTGGGCTGATCCCGGGAAGGGTAGCTATCCCTTCTCTGGTAATACCCCGGGTAGGGAAGATTTGGGCACCCCTCCACCCTTGGCCTCCCCTCTCCCGGATTAGGTTGTCTGGGCTCAGGGAATTGGGGAAAGAAGGATGGATGGTTTTGGGGCTGGAAACCTTGTGGATACCTGGGAAGAAAGTTCTGCCCAGTGTTTGGGGACATTCTGCCCTCCTGTGGGAAGTTAGGAGAGAAGTTCCCTGGGTCAGGTGCTTGGCTGGATCCCCCCCTTGGGCTGGAGGAGTCCACACATAACCCAGGATAAGTCGGTTTCCCTTGTAGCTGGGACTTACATAGTCAGGGGAACGGGGGACCCCATTTGTGGGACTACCTCCTCGACTCCCTGTCTCTGACTGGCCCGAGGGCCTTCTGGGCTGTGAATTATTTGGTGCAGGCAGGTTTTTAGTCACCCCCATCTCCAAATCTAAAACGGGGGCAACCTTTACCTCTGCCACCTTGGCATCAGCAGGGGTGCTGTTGGTTGTGGTGTTTTTCTGCGCATTACTCTTATTTTCTATGGGCTTCTGCACCTCATAGATCCGGGTGGCTTGCTCAATGACCCAGTCTAAAGATCTTTTCTCGTGAAAATCTCTAACGAGCTGGGTCATTATGTACTTGGGAAGAGCATGGAAAAATGTGTTGATGAATTCTCTGCTGTCCGTGCGCACCGTTCTGGTGGTCTGCGCAAAGGCACGCTTCAATTGTTGCACAAATTCTTGTGGGGCCTGATCCTCCCCACATTGCAAATTGTAGGCTGCCTTGCGAGCCTCTTGGGGATTTCTATGTACAGAAAAATGTTTCAAGATGGCTGCCCTATATGTGGACCATCTTGAATGGTTTTGGTCCTCCAGCCCCGCAAAGAAACTGGAGTATTCAGGGGAGAATGTCCATTTGACGTACTGGATGCAGCTACTGCTGTCCTTCAAATGGAAAGTCTCAATCATTTGCTCATAGAGCTCCAAGTGTTCAGAATACTTGGCGTTCTTATGATAAGGCGTGATAACACTCCTGATTGCCTTAATCTGTTTTAAGGGGTCCTTAAGCAAGGCCCTTTTAACCTTATTGGCCTTTTTGGTTCGGGTAACCCTGGTCCATTCATCCTCTGATTCAGAAGCACTGCTCCAAGAGGTGCCCGTCTGATCTTCCAGGTTTTCCCAGATTCTGCGAGCCTGGGAATAGCTGGCAGAAGGTGGGGACCTGGTCTCCTGTGTCCTGTGACGCTCAGAGGAGTCTTCAGATCCCTCCTTGCTACCAGGATTTAATGGGTACCCCCCACTGACCTAACTGGGCAGAGGTTTTCAGGATGCCCTTATTGGGCCTACTCTCCTGGGGTTCCCCACTAAATTGCACTGTACTTAGGTGCCCGTACCCGGATGGCCGCCCATCCATTCCTGGGTGGTACTGGCCTATGAGCCCCATCCTTTTGGCTGGATAGTAATCTGCCATCCCTATGGCCCTGTGCTCATGTGCGCCAGGGGACATGGGGGTGGCAGAGTCCAGGGACTGGGAGAGATGAAGGCCTCTGGTACTAGGGCTCCTGAGGTTATCCTCAGGCATTTCCCTTTCCCAGCAAACCTCATCTCTATCAGCCCCTGCTCCCTGTTGCAATGCAAGAGCCTGTGCTTTCAGTTCCTCAGTTAAGGCCTTACTACACTCTATCAGTCTCTGCTGTATGGCTACCTGTTGCTGGAGCCTATCATTGTGCTGGCGGAGAGCCTCATTCTCTCTCTGTGCCTCCTGATTGGTCCTGGAGTACTGGGCCAGTCTTTGCTGCAGGAGGGTTACCTCCTGAGTCCCATCCCTACTGGCCTGCTCCTTTCTTGCCAGAGCCTCTTCCACCCTCCTGGTGTGCTCTAACAGGTTCTGATGCTAGTTTTGGAGGTCACCCAGCCCCTGGAGGGCCAAGTGATTTTCTTCAGTTTTTCTTTTTAAATGGCAGACTTCCTGGCCTAAGGTGTCCCTTTCCTGACTAAGAGTCTGCATCTGTGCCGCCAGGTCATCCCTTTGCCTTTGAAGGGCACCAGCTTTCTGGTGCTCCTGATCAAACTCTGCCTGGGTATCCAGGTCTTTCAGGATCAGTTTATTGCTCTCTGCCTTTTCCCTGTCTAGGTGGCTTTGCAGGGTGACTACCTGCTCAGCACATGCCCTATTGAAATCTAATTGTTGCTCCAGCTTTTTCTGGCTTTGTAGTAGGGAGTCCAAACCTTCTTGGTACTCCTTCTGCAAGGCCAGAAATCTGGTATCCTGGTCAGACTTTTCCTGTTGCAGGATACACATGTCCTCTTTGATTTTAATGAGATACTGTCTGCTCTCATTTTCTGACTCCTGGCTTCTGTGCATCCTCTGCTCAGAAGAGACCAGGTCCGATTGGGCCTTCTCTAACGCGATCTGTTGCCTATTTGCCAGATCTTGGCCTTCAGCACATTTGTCCTGCATGGCTCCCATATATAGATACAAATATGCCGCTATCCTACCCATCTTGTCGTGTTCATCTTTTGCTTTAGGAGCCATGTATAGTTCACTCAGGGCCACATGTAAGGGACCCTGATCTCTCCAGTTATCTAACCCAGTTGCAGTGACCTGTTGCGTGATTGCCTGCAACCACGCATACTGGCCCTGCTCAATCCATTCACCTCTCACAAATAGCTTATGTAAGAAGTGCTCTCTGGCTATTTTGATGTCTACCAGTGTCGTCATTCTGGAATTTGAGTTCCTTCCTGACTTACAGAAGTTTGTATTTTATTTTGCAAAACAGACCGTTTCCTTAGAGCGTTCCTTTGAGGGGTGCTTTCACAGTGTAAAACAGCGTGGTGATGTAACCGGAAATATGAATCTGGTCAGTTGGCACACTGTATTAAGCTGCACAAGTGGTAAATCTAACCCAGAATATCCCGGCTACGAGCCCCGACTTTGTAAGCAGATTCAATTCAACACTACAGCTAAGTCAATGCCTAGTCTGGGATGCTGAGGGAAACCCTTATTGATATATTTTTATGTCCAGTTTGTTTACTCTGGATGACAACCCTTATATAACACCCCTCTCTCAGAATCCCCCTGACCCCGCTGAGCCAAGAAGTAGGTTTGTTTTGCAAATTAAAAGGTTTATTTGAAAATTAAACAATATATATATATTACACTTTTATAATAAATTCATGTTTGATAGCACACTTGTGAAGATGATAGTGATCAACAATGGATAATGTTACAGTGGTACACTCTTTTTGATGGCTTAGAAGTGATATAGAGAGGATAAAGTAGCTGAGAATGCTTTTATGGCTTCAAGGACAATGCAATGATGAATGAAAATGCAGTACAGAAAATAAACTTGATATGACTTCAACAAAAGACAATGTAATCACTTTTCTTTGACAATTCACCCCCCCCCACGCCCCTATGCAAGGTAAAGAGATGGAAGGAAAGCACACAGTTCTCAGAAATGCAATCAAATATAATTCAGTTCCCCCCTAGCAAGCTTAGAGGAAAACAGGTAGGAGTTTTAAACACCGGCAATAAACGTTGATGTGGTATGCAAAGAAGTGAAAAATATGCTAAAATTGCTTTAATTCCCTATAGGAGTTTCAGGGTGAGTGAGAGATACTTTAAATAAATTCAGGATCACTTTAGCAATGCTCTATAAATGATTGTCGGGTTGCACACGAATTTCAACAAGGAAAGCAAGGACAAATATTTTTTACACGTGGCTGAAATTAAGCAAAATGTCAAATTGCGTCAAATTTAGTCGCGTGCGTCGAGCGCAATTACGGAGGCACTATAAGGCGTAGGAAGTCAGTTCTAGGCTCATTGGAAAGCTTAGAATCTTAGCTTTAAGATGACAGTTAAAACCCGCTCCTAGCACAAACGGTCGATTTAGTAAATGTAGTTTTTGTGATTTGAAATTTTAAAGCTCAGAATGACAGATGACAGTTTTCAGGTTTAAGGATGACAGAATGACACGATTCTAGGAGGCAGTTCTAATAGGCTAAAATAGTTTGGATTAGATTATTTTAAACTAAGAGATTGGTTTTGGCACTGTGCTAGCTGGGTACTCACACTAGATTTTGGACAGGAATGGGCCTCGTCACGGATCTGGTCAACAGGTTGAACGGGACTTCTGGCGGTTCTGCTCACAGCGTCTGGTCTCTGGTTCTCTCTGGTTCCGGATACAGCACTGCTTTCTGGATACTGCTACAGGTTCTTGCAAAAGTTCTTGGCAAAGAATTCAAACAGCTCGCCCGAATGTTGAATAGTTTGGTTGGTTTTGAGGCCTGCTGAAGAGGATTCAGCTTGTGGATTCAGGCCTCTCTGCTACAAATTCTGGAGTTAATTTCTGGTCTCTGGAGATTGATGGATTTGAAGTCTGTATCTCTGGATGTGAAGTCTGAAGTCTCCCGGCAAAGCGTCCCGCAAGAAAGTGGAAAGTGAATGTCTCTACCTGGGTTTCAATGTTCCTTTTATGTGTTTTGAAAATGGGTGTGTGCCTGGGCCTAGCTAAGCCTGCCCCTCTCACTTATCATTGGCCAAGCTTTCCTCTCTCCCTTGGTTGGGGGAAAGGAATGGAGTGTCAGAGTGATCCTGTAGGTTTTATGCTCAGAGGAACCTCCCCTTGTCAAATTGCACACAAATCTATTTCTGACCCAAATACATATTTATCTATGTACCATTTTTCTAATATTATAGGTCCAGTTAACATATTTTCTGTAGCACCAAACCATCTGATCCCTGTCTTTGTACGATGTCGTGTCCACTTATGACAGAATTCTCCCCTTTTCATCCAGATAACGACCTCTAAATCTTTCCATATTTTACACAAATGTGCCCCAGGGATATGGCTTTCAGATGATAAAGTGTCAGATTTTTAACATGCATACATTTGGAGTAACAACCTTTTTTCCCCTACTATCCCCAAGAACATACCACAGGGTCCTAACACCTCTTAAAATGTGCACAGAAAAATCACAACAATGATAATGTTATTTATGTAATTTTGACAAGTCCGCACTATGAATTATCCATCTTTTTAAAATCATGCTCTGGTCCCAAAGGGGTGTGGTTTTCCAAAGCACATGGTGGAATTTTTGGTTTATCCACTTCCCCCAAGCTCAGCTTGCCCTCACAGGCACTGCCCCTCCCAGTTTCTCCCAAGAGGAAGCCATTTACGACCCCCCTAATGTAACATTTGCCTGAGCCCGGGACAGTGCATTGTTTAAGTTCCTGTAGTCCCCAGGTGCTCCTCCCCTAATCCAATCAGAGAGGTGTCATCTCCTTTTGGCAGGGGCAGCAGGATGCAGCCAGGCCTGGGAAGAGTTGTTGAGCCAGTTCAACTCCTGTAGGGGGTAGTTGTCAGGCAGAATTCAGCTAAATGTCACTTTAGTTCCCAGTTTTCTACATTCAAATCCAACTTACAATTTTTGCACATGTAGCTAGAATGCTGATTCTAAGTTCAAAACTATGACATTTAAACAATTGCAACCTATGTGACACTCACAAGTAGGTCACTCATTTATTCTAAACATTTCGATTTTAGTGGCTTTAAACCCAAATTCACTTAAGCTGCTGACATCCCCAGCTATTTTTTTATATATACATTAAATAATTACTTCCTTCAAGTCATTTCAGAATATAGTTTTACATTGTATCCACCTCTTAGCAAGTCTTTCCTTGGCCTGGTTTGGGTTCATTTGTTCAGTTTTACACAAACGTCTGGTGGTTTTAAAACGCCGGCTTTCTGATAGTGGTGAGCACCAGTATTGCATCCATTTTTGACATTAAGAAAATGAATTCCCCACAGTTCTGGGTTGCTTTTGGCAATCAGCATTGCCATTTCCAATGGTTTCAGGCTACTGTGTGTGTAGCCCAATGGTGGTTTTAGGCAGTGCCCTTCAGTGCTCACAACATAGGCAAAAATGGGTGGCAGCCTATTCTTCATGTTTTCCCTGTGCACTCTCTGGGGAGTTCTGGCCATCATGATGTTTTCAATGCCAGTAATGCACAGTTTTATGGTAGGGCTTGGATGCATGGGTAAAAACATCCCACAGAATGTACTAAGCGAAAATGTGGCATTTCTGCTTGCCAGATGAAATAAATTGTTTCTAATTTGGGGAAGTTATCTCTACTCCCTCTTACAACTCATTATAAATCCAAGGTGCTCCTGGCATTATTATATGACGAAGGCATCTACTCCCTTGCTTATGAGCCTGATTGGAATCTTTTGGAAGGCTTTATTTGTCGGAAAGTGCTAGGCCTGCCCAGTGGCGTTCTGCCCTTTGTGTTCCGTTATGAGCTGGATCTACTGCCCATGAAGGCCTGCTTTGAATGGAAGTCCACGTCTTTCCTTAGAAAGATTAGATCTCCTCAGGAAAATTTGCACTTATC
The DNA here is from genome assembly GCF_040938575.1 of Ambystoma mexicanum. Lineage (NCBI taxonomy): Eukaryota > Metazoa > Chordata > Amphibia > Caudata > Ambystomatidae > Ambystoma > Ambystoma mexicanum. The sequence goes on from NC_090930.1 coordinate 561,688,975, forward strand.
CAAATGTCACTGGCCCTCATTACAACACCGGCGCTAAACCATGGCGCTATTAGCACCATGGTTGGTGCTGGTGTTGTAACGGGTCCGCCATGGTTCAATGGGGAATTACCACCCCATTCCAAGGTTGGCGGGGCGGTAATTCCTCATTGAACCATGGCCCTTCCCCATTCCCATTTTCTCCCCATAGGGCTCTATGGGAATGCGGAAGGCGCTAAGTACGGTACCGCAAATTGCGGTACCGTACTTAGCACCAAGGTCCCTTTGCGGGTCCCTACTTTAATGGCTGGTGTAGACCAGCCGTTAAGGTCGGGTCCCGCAAAGGGACCTCGTAATCAGGTGCTAAGTGTTTAACGGTGCTGCAGCCTTTTACGGCGCCGTTGAACACTTAGCGCCAGGGTCGTAATGAGGCCCACTGTCTTTTGATGAACAAGTCCTCCCTCATTATTTGGGTTGGGTAAATAACACCTTTTTGGTACTATCAGCCCTTGATAGATCTCTAGAGTTACTGGACTTAGAACCGTTTAAAGTAAAGAGGGCTGTGTAACAGAGGGACTGGATTTAGACCAGTGGGTCTGTTGGAAAATATATTTTATTATAAACTGTATTGAAAATTACAAAGCTTCTCTCGGTTCCGAAGTTAACTATCCAGAAGTTTCATTCCCCTGTATAGAGAACAAAGTTTCTTAGATTCCGCTCGAAATTTGTTTTCAGCCGAAAGATAGAAGGGGCTAGGAATGGTATTGGCCCTCATTAGGACTCAGACGGAAAACCAGGGTGCTATTAGCACCATGGTCGATGCTGGAGTCCGCCATGGCGGAATGGGGAATTGCCACCCCATTCCAAGCTTGGCAGGGCGGTAATTCCCCATGCCGCCATGACCCTTCCCCATTCCCATTTTTGCCCCATAGGGCTCAATGGGAATGGGGAAGGCGCTAATTATGGTATCGAAAATTGCGGTACCGTAATTAGCACCAAGGTCCCTTTGCGGGTCCCTACTTTAACGGCTGGTAAAAGCAGCCGCTAAGGTCGGGTCCCGCAAAGGGACCTCGTAATTAGGCGCTAGGTGTTTAACGGCGCTGCAGCCCTTTACGGCGCCGTTAATCACTTAGCTCCTGGGTCATAATGTGGCCCATTGAGTGAATGTGTAGGTATTGCAGGCTTTGTGCTGAAAAGAGCTCAATTGAAACGCTGCAAAATGTGTTGTTATTTAGATATGAACATGTTATCCTTTTATGTTATGTTATATGATCACTTGTCGTTTTTGTCTCAGATGTTAGCTGGAAGATAGGCTTCCCTGACCCTGGCAGTTATACGTTGTATTAAACAGATTGTGGGTGTTTAATGAGGGGTATGTACTCAATTTCAGCTGAGGTGGGGGGTTATATTGTATTCTGTACTTTTTGTTTTGTACTTTAATATTACTGTTCTTGTGATATTTGCATGTCCTTTTTTTAGCATGTTTTAATATTCATGTTGCTTTTGAATGCTTTGTTTGTGTAAGGTTTACTGACAAACTAATAAAACAATTAAAAACAAATAAATGATGTACCCCTATGCATACTAAGGGGAAGTGCACCTTATTGACCTTGTGGGTACACAATTTAGTCGCTTTGATTTCACTGGAAGTGTTTAGCACATGGAACTAAGTGCAGGGCATGACTCTTTGAGTGCTATGAAAACCCTTCTTGTCGTGTTGCACGTTTTTAAAGAACTCCCTGTTGTTGAAATCATAGAAATGGAACTCCATGCCTGTCATGGCTCTTGAAGGTACACCTTTCCCAAAGGTCAATGTTTTACTTTGCAGGCTGTTGTCCAGGGCTGGACTGGGAACTAAAAGAGGCCCTGGAAATAATTACTGGGGACCAAAAGAGGCCCTGGAAATAAAGCTCAAAGTGGCCCCACAAGACACATTTTCAGCAATCCCATTGCTTTTCCATGCGCCTTGAAACACTTGTGTATAGGCGCGTTACAAATACCATATCATATCATATCATATCATATGAGAACATTTGGAAATACCACAGAAAAGAGGCCCAGGGTGCAGAGGCCCACGGGGAAATCTCCAGAGTTCCCTATAGGCCAGTCCACCCCTGCTGTTGTCTTTGATAGAATGTTTCCACCAGATACTCCACACCCACACCCACTGTCCTACTAAGCTAAAAGCAGTGACACTTATATAAGCCGAAACAGCTCTTGTCATTTGATGCAGAAGACTCAAAACTATGTTGAAATAATGTCAGTATTGAATAGCCAGATGCATGATACCAGAATTATATTTCTAAACAAGTCGAATGACATTGATGGGACTTTGAAACATTCATTGAAAATACACTTTCCATCCATCAATAGGTGGTTATTTGTGACAATCAACAATTATGATACAGCCAACAAATATATAGCTCAATCATTTGTATTCAATAACATTTTTCTCTAGTGTATGTTGTGGATAAATTGTGTGTTTCTGCTTGGTTGTGAACTATGCACTTGTAGGTTGCATTGCCTGTGAACTTGAACAGATCTTTGATGGTGTTTTAGCTCAAGAGTAATGCCACTCTTTCTTGTGGATTAATTTATGCTAGCAAGTATAGCATACAAGTACTGGTATTCTCAATATCTTGGTTTGTTGACATTCACTGCCATGTTTAGCACCATTGCCTGGCTCTAGAAAGTATCTCTAATTTGACTTTTATTTTTACTACAACTGTTTCTATATATGTTGAGCTTCACGACACCTACAGCATGCATCGGTCCAGATGTTCAATGTCACTGTAGTTTGACTTTCACTACAACATCCAGCATCTATCAGTTCTAGGTCTCAATTTGTGTGGTCTAAAATGCAATTTTGGTTTTCAGTGTCTCAGTAGATTTATATCCACTACAACTTCAAGTCTACATCTGTTCTGGTTTAGCAAGATCACAAGCCGATCAAGTGTACAACCATCTCCTTCTAACATTTTCCTCATCAGTACTTCTCCAACAGTACTAGTCTGCATTCTAAAAGACATTTCCACTTTACACAGTTTCCTTGTGATATTATTTCTATCAGATCTCTGCTGACTTTATAATCACTGCTCCATGACCACACTACAACTTGACGCATGAATCAATTAAGGATCTGAAAGTCTCCAAAGGTTGACCTCCTTACCAACATCCGTAATGCATCAATTCTGGTTTTTACTGTTGTAAGTTGACTTTCCATGCCACCGCCAGCCACTGCCAACATTCATTATACTTCTCATCTTTCAATTGTGATTTGCTCAATGATTATTAACAGTTTCCCCTCAAAGATTCATAACTTTTCCCCTCAAAGATTCATAACTAACATGGTGTTTCAACTTGCGACAGTTTTCTTCTGACTGTTCGCATTTTCTCATCTCTCAAAAGTATTACACTCAGTGCTTGTTTTTAAGCCAGTGCAAGCTTAGTAGGAACATTTCTAAATGGTCTAACCTTTGTCAGGTTCTGCCAAAATGACTTTCCCAAACCTTTATTCACGGTTCAAGCTATGCATTTCAGGGGAGTTTGCTTTGCAAAGTTGTAGAAACCATTTACTGTTATAGTTAATTAGGGAGTGGTAAAACACTTTTTCAAGTTAGTTGAGAGAGAGGTAGATAATTGAAATATCGTTGTCCCGAGGACATGTAAAACATGAAAATAAGGATTAATTTAAGGGGGAGGTAGAAAACCTAAAAACATAAAAACAATCTTTCTGTGATAACTAAGAAAGAGGGATTTTCTGTAAGCCTTTTATGGCATACACACACACGACATTTCCTGTCTGTAACTATTAGAGAGTAGAACATTCTAGAATTGTTTGGAGGTAGGCAGGATATTACTATTATTGTCTGTAACTGAATGTGCAACAATTCTGTGCTGAGAGAAACTACTAGTAAAGAGAAAATCACAGAATTGTTCAGCAGTAAAACACATTAAGGGGTTGATTCATGGAGCAAACGTGTGCCGAAAATCCCAGCGCAAGCAGGCGCAAGGTGGCGCAAGCGTGAGAAACCCAGCGCACGCGCACGCCTGCGATTCAAGGAAGATGCTGCGCGTGTTTCCCGCTGTCCGTGCGCCCAATCCTGCCATGGCGCACGTGGGCACACACGGCATGCGCTACGCGCACAGCAGAAGCACACATAGCGCGGCGCACACAACCAAAGTGTGCGGAACAGCGGGCGTAACATGCGGAATGGGGAATAACGCGTGAAAAAGAAGGCGTAGCTGGGGAAGTACTGCAGGGAACTACACGGAATGCCCACACGCACGCGAACAACCCGTATTCATGGATTCGAATACGGGAAAACCGCGCACGGCAAAAGACGCACACAGGCGTCAAGGCGTCCGCCACACGAAGGCAGGCGGAAGCGTCCCCGCGCACAGTATAAAAGTGCGCGCAAACAACAAACACGTATATACAGCTACGATGAATGCCCCATTTGTCGCAGCACTGATCGTGGGACACCGCAGGAGGAGGAGAATAGCCAGGGCACGCATTTTCGCACCACGGACAAGCCTTTTTGGGATGCCTGATGACCAGGTCTACGGCAGGTATAGGTTTCCACCCCATATCATCCTAGACCTGGTCAGGGAGTGGGAAGATGACCTTACATCCCCCACCCTTTGCTCCCAAGCATTGAGCCCCTTGGAGAAGGGGCTCAATGTCCTGCATTTTTTGGCCACTGGGTCATTTCAGCGGACTATTGCCATAGTGGGGGGGTCTCACAGGCCACGCAGTCACGCTGCCTACACCAGGTACTGGCAATCATGACAGCGCGCCCCTCAGTCCGCAGGCACATATACATGCCCAGAACACCCGCAGAAAGGAAGGCCGTTGTCCTGGATTTTTTCAGGGTGGCACACTTCCCCAAAGTGCTCGGTGCCATATATTGCACCCATGTGGCCCTACGTCCACCTAGGGCCACTGAGCACATCTACTGAAACCGCAAGCACTGGCATTCCATCAATGTACAGGTGGTATGCGATGCAAAGGGAATCATCACCTCTGTCTATGCAAACTACCCTGGCTCCACCCATGACAGTTTCATATACAGAATGTCCGCCCTGAGCCGGGCCCTGGAAGCTGGCCAGCATGGCGACACCTGGCTCCTAGGTGAGTACAAATGCCCTTGCACATGCATGCATGTCACACACACACAAATACACAAACCCCAATAATCACAACCATTTACACCTCCCCAGGGGACAGTGCCTACCCTCTGAGCAACCACATGATGACGCCAATCCGGAACCCCACCACACCACCCCAGGTAAGATACAACGCCCCCCATATTGCAACCAGGGCCATAGTGGAGCGCACATTCGGAGTGCTCAAGTCATGTTTCCGCTCCCTTGACCGCTCTGGTGGGCAGCTACTCTATGCACCCCCAGTAGTGTGCAGGATCATTGTGGCAGCATGTGTCCTGCACAATGTTGCAACACGGCAGGGCGTACCGGTGGACATGTTGGTGCCCCCACATCCCCAACCACAGGCACAGGCGCTGCCCATGGGAGGGGACAGGGCACGTGGCGAGGAAGCACGGACCCAGCTTGTGGCCACATTTTTCACCGAAACTCCCACCCCTGCGGAGTGCACACAGGCCTGGCACATACCAGGTGACAATCGATGATGACAAAGAGACAGTCAACTGTCACAACCCTACCACCATGAGATAGTTGCCATGGAAGTGCCATATTGTCTGCATCCCTAGCTACTTAAACACAAGCTATCCTGTGTGACCAAAAGGCACACATATGACATGACATGATATGGCCTATACACAAGTATTTCAAGGTGCGGTGAGGCAGGGAGGGGGGGAACAAGGGAAGACAGACAACGATACTACTAGGCCAGGTGTCATTTAGATTGTGCAAGTGCAGGGGTAGGGGGAAGGGAAAACTGCAAGGGGAAGGGGAGGGGGGAGTGCAGTACAGGGTAAGTAGACTAAAAACCAAATAAATTGGCCAGCTGGTGGCAACTGCAAATGTAAGTGCAGACAAGTGCTGGGAAGGGAGGGCTGTAGGGATAGAGAGACAGTCCCGCAGTGCAAGGGTTGCCAGGGAGGCAGTGCAAGTGGAGAGTGGCTGGGCCAGGGACCGAGGTCGGTGAGAGTGGCCCAGTTGCAGATCCAGTGCAGTTCCAGTGAAGAATTTTGCAAGGGAGAGGCAGAGAGACAGCAGAAGCAAAGAGGAAGGTCTTGAGGTGCTTCTGGAACCAGAGATGGTTCTCCTCAAGTTCCAGTGAGGCAGGAAGGCTGTTCCAGAGGGATGCCCCTGCCGCGGAGAGAGATCTACCCCCAGCTAGTTGCTTTGAGAAGCGGATGACCCTGACATGCAAGGTGTGAATCACACACACCTGCAAAACAGGCCATGGCCATCACTGTTATGTCACTCAAACCCTCCCAAACCACAACATGACATGGCAAACAATACCCATACACCAACACAGTAACAATAAGGAACACATTGCCATGTCAAAAATGTACAGTGGCATCAGACAATGATGCCTGACATGGAATCAGATGAAATGACTGACCAACAACCTCCCACCCAAAATAAGTCATTTCCAAATGCATCACAAGAGTTGTAGACGTAACATAACAATGAATGCCTGTCTACATGCACATTGTGCATTGCAAAATCAACACTGCAGCTTCTGTGTGCTGTGTCCAGCTCCTGCAACACACTGCTCAGTGCACAGCACAGTAAACAGCCATTGTGTGTGATCCACACCCTGAGCATCACATCTAAGCGACAGACCACATCAAAAAGCAAATTAGGCATGTACAGGATCCATAATTGGTCACAGAACATGTGCTGCAGGGACACAGTGGGCACCAGAAGGCAAACGGTGTACACGTGGATATGCAAGGGTGGTTGTACATACAGTATGCATCATAGTGCAAGTGTGTGGGTCAGTAAGGACATGCACTCAACATATGCATGTGCAATCAAGTGACCATCTGTGTCCTCTACACATCACATGTGAACATTCACCATGTGTACACCCCAGCATGTCAAACCACAACTATCCCCTCACACCTGAAAGGTAAACACAACACATGAACAGGCATTGATCAGCAGAACACAACATGTACATAGGATACCACCATTACAATGTCAGGGTTCCCATCACACTGCAGGGCAAGGCAACTATCAACAACAACCTCCCCCCTCCCTCACAAATGACCATGACCCACTGAACAACTGCGACTGGGTCATGAAGCCTTCAACCCTCAATTTCACCTGGCCACAGGATCACCTTTCCCCTTCGTCACCATCTCCCACCTTGTGTGTAAAAAGGTGCCTGCACCCTCAGAGTCCACCCTCATTTGCAAAATCACAAAATCCAAGCCAGAAAAACGAACCAGAACACCCTCCAGTAGATGACTTGACGTAGCAGTACCTCACAAAGGCCAAGTACTACCACAATGACGCAACAACCAAGGTAGCAGAGTAAAACAATGTCACAACAGGATGTGAACCATGTGTGGTACATAACATAGAATGATGCACCATGAACGGATGTGTACTGTCACAGGTCCCGTGTACAGGCGCGGGAGTGTCACAAAACAACCACCCCCACCGTGTCCCGGGTGCCTGCAAGGTCAAACTCACACAGGCCTCTGAGACCTGGTGGGGAAGGAGGGTCAGGGATATGCAGTCGGGACAGGTGTTGGCACACTGGATAACTGGAATGAGTGGCAGGAGAGGGGAGGAGGAATGACACATGAAAGTAGGGAATGCACGAAAATCTACTACCTGCATGAACACATACACAATCCAAACAAACTTGGACATCATTGTCATGGCCTTCTGTAGTCCAGGCTTAGGAGTGGCATGAACCAACCACCCCCTCTAGGGTTTTGGCGCCTGCAAGTTTGGGGCTTACACAGGCATCCACAACCCCAGTCGGGAAAGAGGATTAGGGAATGTTGCTTGGATAGGCACGGGAAGCAGGAACACCGGGTAGAGGGTACAGGGTTTAAAATTGGATAGGACTCCAGGCGATTAGGGGAAAAAAAACATACCAAATTGAACTACACATTCATCCATGCATTAGTGCACCCCCCAGCAACCCTATGCAGAGCAGTTTGAAAGAAAAACAACAAGACACTTAGCTCTGGTTTTGAGTGCTGGCCTCCTGCCTGCGCACTCTCAGGTCCGGTTACAGGAGCACTGCAATGTGCAAAGAGAGCCACAGTCAATAATCTGTACGTGCCCATTACACAAAAACACACCACCAAACATGCCCCATAGCAACAAACTACTCTACAAACAGACAATCTGGTGTAGATGCGTCGTACCCATATATAACATTACCCCTGTGATGGGTCATACACAGTCAATGCAGTAAGTCAGCCGCCAGTGGGTGCGTGGCAAATGGAACACCAATGTGTCACAATTCACACAACATGCAATATTCCCTGGGTAAGCAGATAGACCCATATAGCAAGGCATGACTTCAGAACAAGTCGCTGTCCACCATGACCGAAACAAAGTTGGCAGTGCATGTATCAAAATGTACATGGAAATGAAATGCACTGCACCCGAGTATGTCCCTTGCTGTATGTCCCTGTGAGCTGCCCCTTTCCATGTCTCAGAAGGCTACATGGTTGATACAAGTGCCTCAATGGACCTTGGTGTACCGGAGGGTATGTGCCACTGCCCCTGCAGGTGTCCCAAACAACCTTACAATCAACAGCCATCAGTCCATCAACACATCTGAGCTGCATTGTGTGCTTCAACACCAATATTCGTCCAAGCTCACCCTCAGTGCAGTGACTAAGCCTGCATGTGCAACTCGCCTGGTGCAAGCTTTGCTGTGTTGTGCCCCCCCTGTGCTGCTCACCTTGCCTGGAGTTCCTTGGAACACGTCAGCAGTTCTAGGATGTAGGTCTGCAATCCCTGTGCCTCTGCTTGTGCACACATGTGCATGTGGGCACCAACAAACGTGTCCAGAATTCAGACGTCCAATGGGCCATGTCTGCTGGCAAAGGTGCTCTGGAGGCTCATCCCCCTGCAGAAAGGGCATGAAACACATGATTAATGCTTTAAAGTCATCTGTGTGTGTCTCTTCAGGCATCTCATTACTTGACCATGTCAGAGACTTACATCAGAAATCACACCATCAGTCCGTCTTTCACATCCAAAGTGTGGAACACACTATCTACGGCATTAATTGCAACAAGCACGTGTACAGTAAAGATAAGAAACATACTACACAATGCATAGCAATGAATGTACACATTAATCATGAAACACCCCATCTAGCAAAAGCTGAACTTTGGACAATAACACCGCAATCATCCCCACTAGGGGTGTCAACACAAGTCACACAGCACCAGACATGCCACAGATATGACAGTCCAAAGCCTTGTGTAATAGGTTGTCACACCGAACCTTCCTTGCGAGCCCATGGATAAGGGAGGCAGGAGTGGCATATGTGAGTCAAGGACCCCAAGCAGCAAACAGATACACAAGACAAGCCTGAAGGGCCCAGCTGGAACAGACAGTGGATGCCTTCAAAAGCCACAAAGCACCGCACCATTACTTGAAAGCACAATAGACAAGCAATTTTAAACTATATTAACTAATTACACTAACTATGGAAAACCTACATTGCCTAATTAAACTAACTATCAAACAGAAACTTAACTACTAAACTAAAAGAAAAATAAAAAATGGCCACATATGACCCGGGGGGGAGCGGAGGCACCCAGGAGGGGGGAGGTACAGGGTGCTGCTCAACACCCACATGCGATGATGCTGAGCCAAAAAAAAACCTGCATGGGCTCAACGCCTGCACAGCCCGACCTATGTGGGAGATAGATGGTCGTCCGAGTCTGGCTCCTCCTGGAAAGGAGGACGTGGCACAGTAGCCTGGCCACGCTTAGCCACAGCTTGCCCCTCGTCGGCAGCAAGTCTGCCGGACGGGTGAGCCTGGTTCTGTGTGGCGATGTGACGTAGGTCTGCATGCAGAACCTCACGTGATACACGTGCTTCCTCTTGCAAGGTAGCACGTGTAACACGGAGTTCCTCCTGCAAGGCCTGGCTGGACAACCGCTGCACCTCCCGGCAAGCCTGTAGCTCAGCCGAGATGGTACGCTCAAGCTGTGCAAACCTCTCCTCTGCCCGCTGCCTCTGGGACATCATATGGACACCCAGAGTGGATTTGAGGGAAGCATACTCCTCCCTCAGGGCATCCATGTGCGCCTCTGCGTGAGCAGCAATTGCTTGACGCAGAGACGACATTTCAGCCTGGCGTGCCCTGTCTGAGGCCGCCATGCCCAGCCTGAGCGAGCGGGCCGTGGACCGTGCCGCCTGCTGCTGGAGAAGCACCTGCCTATCAGGGGGGAGCACAGATCGGGCCACACGCTCCATGCTCTCAGCGATGTTCTCCATTGCTGCCCTCTGCCGTTCTGAATTGGCAGTCATGTCTTGCTCCCACTCAGTATACTGTGGTTGCGTACCGCGACTGCGTTGCCGGGCTTTACCCCTGCGGGACCCAAGGAATGGGGGTCCTCGCTGTGTTGGAACCGCCCGCGGCTGCACGACTTCATGCCCCCATCGACGTGATGTCCCAGGCACATCAGTGACTGGTGGGGAGGGTGACCCTGCGTCCCGATCCACCACGGGCGGAGGAACCAAGACTGTCTGATCCCTCAGTGCAGGTGTCGCAGACAGAGGAGTGTCCACATCAGAATCACTCACCCCTGACACATGGACTTGATGCTCATCCAACTCAACATGGACGTCAGAGTCGTCATCAAGGCTGGACTCATAGACAGCTAGAGACAAGATGGACTGTAGCACTGGGGGGTTTTCGTGGCCTACCACCCCACAACCCCCACTTGTGCCGGGTTGATGTAGTGGTAACAACCCTGTGTCTGGCATGACAACACCATCCTCTGCCTCCATTGCGTCATCACCTGAAAAATAGAGAGAAGAAAGGTCACTACACATGTCAGAAGCACACAACACACACACACACCGACAACAAACACATCAGGCAGACTTGTGACACACAACATATAACCTGGCATGCTTTGAATTGCTTCTGTGATCAGACCTGTTGAAAGGTGGCAGTTTCCATGGAAGTGGGTCTACGCAGTGCAGAAACTGTGTACGCCACTCACTACCTACATGTACAAGGACTCCATGGTGTGTGCCAGGAAATGTGAAGGCAGTGCAAGGTCAAATTCAGGCATCACATGCATTGTGCATTCAATGTTTACCATATCTAGAAGCCAAGCACCCCTCCACCCCAGTACCAAAGCAGGGATGCCTAGCATGGTATCAAAAGGCTGACCATACACCTGTGTATTGACAGGCAGTGTTGACTGGCATCAACAGCTTAATGTGATTCAAGTGACAACACTGCAAATGATGATGGGACAGTAAGCAGGACACATGATGAAAACTCTGGAGGCTGCCCACGTGTGAAGAAGACACAACAACAGTTGGACAGAGTCATTGGCCATTGAACAGGCTGAGGCCTGTGAGCCACACAGATTGTCAGACCCTAAACATGTGTGCAACGCAGTACTGAGCCACAGTTGACATGGGAAGACTGATGAGATGCCATGCAATGTATGTCACCAGGACTTGTATTACAGTGATCATCCAGTCAAGGACACATAGGGGCATGCGTGCAATGCACATGGAGCATGAATGGGCACTCATGTCCCTGCGGGACATCTGACCTATGCACAGTACAAGTGAGATACCCTGCATCAAATACTAAGGCTGTACCACACGGCATATGTCTGGCAGATTCTATGCTGGAAGTTAGCATCTACACAGGACGCATGAACAGGAAAGTACACATTGGCAAGATTGAAGCAGACCAGTGCAAAGGTGGAACTGGGGTGCAGAGTGGCGGAGGAGGGGCAAGGGAGCATGCCTACATTGAGTCCCCGCATGCATGCATCACGGAAGCATTGCATTACTTACACATCAGAACCATGTACACGTCACATGTAGTGGCAATCATGCACAACACATCCCACAAATGAAACACACATGTCCTTGTTAGGGAGAATTCTCTGTTTAGGCTCAATTTCCTAACCTAGTGAGTCCCCCAGCAGCTTTGCTGGATTTCTGGAGTTTGTTTTTTCGATCTTGCCAAGAGTGAGACTCTTTTTCTCCCACTCTTGGACATGTATGTGTGTAATTCCTTTGAATGTCAATGTGTTAGATGGGCTATGGGGTCTTTTACTCCATAGGTTCTCATATGTTTTTCTATGTGTGTTACACCGCACCCTACGTGCCGTAGCACTGGGGCGTCCTAGCGGACCCCCACTATAGACTCCATACCCGGGGACTGACTACTGTCTCCCCGGGCATGTAAAGTCACCATTGGCTTTACTAGACCTAAATTTTCTAACAGAACTAGTACAAACCATCTTATTGTGGACGTACTAGTAGGGGTAATTCGATTACTCCTGGATCTGTTATTCAAGGGGGGCACTGTCCCGTCCCCCCTCGTCGAGTTTTGGCTGGTGGCAGTGGAAACTACTTGTTATGTTCGACCCCGAACATAACCCTATGGGATTCGTCCCATTGTTGGAGATTGATACTTTTTCTCGTTAATCTCTAACATACCACCGGTCTACTTATCTTAAATAAGTTTATCGGATGGTATTTTCTGCCAGAACTCGGTTTGTAAAATGGCGTCTGTGTTCGTCTCTGTGACTCCTAAACCAAAGGTCGAGCCCTTTGTTCCACTTTGGGCGGGCTCTGTACAGAGACCCTCCAAAGTGGTGCCATTCTGTCTGGGTTACCACAGGGGTGTGGGAGGGGGTTTAGGCACCCTGGACCGAGTTGCCTTGCCAACTCAAGTCGCACTCTGGAGTGATTGGCCCATGTGGTGAGCCTCCCCGCTCACCACTTAGCATGTGTTGATTGACAGCTAGGCTGAATGAATGGGGGTTTTCTGCATAAAAGCAGGGCTTTTGGGACTGGATCTTCAGAAGTCGCCACAGGACCTAAGAATCCGACGAGGGTAACACGAGCCGACCTGCACAACGACACCTCCGGTGGAGCCCTGCGGAACCGACTCACCACTTCCCGACGACAGAGGAGATCTCCCTGCCGGAGAGTCTCTTCCCCTGACTGGTGGGAACAACCAGTCCCCTTTGCTTTTTATTCGCCTCAGGACGCAGTGGTCGAATTGCCCGTGCAGAGCACCTCGGCAACCGGATAGCCACTACCCCTGCACCGCAACCAAAAGGTGGTGCCTTGTGACGTAGCACTCCGCGGCTGGTCTCTTCCCTGGTGGTGCACCGGACTTCACTTTTCTTCGACGACGAGATCATCTCTACTCTTGGCAAAGACCCGACGTGCATCCACCACCAGGAACAACTGCCCCCGCCGGAGCTGCCCTCCACAACAAGGTACCGTGTCCGCCTGGCTTCCCTTTCGATCGGTTCGAGTGAGGTGTCTTAATCCTCTCCTTTACGTTGGGTCGCCTCCAAGCTTTCTCACGTATTGTTCTGAACTAGTTCGATCTGCCGATAACAATTTGCTACAAAGACTCGAACGCTTCTCCACAAGAGACTTTTGGGACAAATCGCCTTGCCTCTCTCCGAGTGGGCCTGGCCTCTGAACTTTATGATCTATTGTGGTTCTTGCCTTCTTGCCTTGCATTTTTCCCGTGAAGTATTGAACTGTGTTGAATTCATAGCCTGCTTATTTTTCTCTCCCGTCCTAACTAATATTAGAGTGCCATCTAGGTTGAGGCATACACCTCTGTCTGTGAATAAGTGGTGCCGGTAGAACCTAGACTTGTTGACACATTGCTAGGGGGATTGATTGTTTCTTCTTCGTAGAGTAATTTTATTTGATTTGTTTGCCGTGGTAGTGCCATAGTGTTTTTGATAGATGTTTCGTTATAAATAAATACCTTAATATCTTTACACTGAGCCTGGTTGCGTGTTTGCTTGTCTTACTGTGAAGAATTGCCCTATATTGTATAATCCACATACTGCTTAACTCTTCTTAAGGGAAGTCTGACTGCTCAGCCACAGCTACCAAGTGAATCTGTGTGGTACAGACTGCTACCAAGTGGGTTTACTGCCAAACACCTGTAGTCCTAAATCTTTTGCAGTGGTCCCAGATGGAACTGCACAGGTTTCCGCCTAACAGTCCTCAACAAACACACATCAACACTCACTGGACTGGGCATCAAAGTCCAGCATCTCTCCCACTCCTTCGACCAATTCAGGTGGTATGAACTCCGCAACGAGTGAGCTCTTCCTCCTCTGGTGCAGGCCCACCGCCAGTCACCAGAGTCAAGTTGTAATTAGAGGCACGCTTAGCCTTAGTGCTGCGTTTGATGTCATTCCAACGCTTTTTGCACTCTTGCGCCGTGTGCACCTCATGGCCGAATGAACTGACATGTTCCGCAACATGCTTCCAGTGGGTGTCACGTTGGGCAGCCGTAGTCTGACTATTGGCACCCACTAGCATGTCACGGCTGTGGACCCGCACGTAGCCCACGAGGAAGTCCAGTTCCTGCTTGCAGAAAGACTTCTTCCTCGACGTGCAGGAGGTCGTGGCTGTGTGTGGGGTCCCAGCTTGTGCTGCAGGTGCAACCTTCCCCCTCTTGGACTGTGACGCAGACCCTGGCTGGCTAATGCCGCCCTGACCCGTATGGCCAGTGGGTTTGGTGGATTGAGCCAAGGGAGTGGCAGGTGGAGGGACGACCAAAGGCCTGACTTGTGTCAGTGGCAGCTGGGTGCCCTCTAATGGACCCTGCGCAGCAACATCAGCTGTGGCAGGGACATTGACCGCAACGTTCCTGGTTGGCAGACTCACAACCGGGGTGTTGTTGGGTGCATCTGCCCCTGCACTTGCCAACACCCGGCTGTTCGGGGCAGCAGATGACATAACTGCCCCAGGGACACGTGTCTTGGTCTGAGCAGCCCGGCCTGCCCCTATGGTTTCCCCCCTGGCCTGTTGGAAATCTATCAAGGGCTCCTCAAGTGCCAACGCAGCCTGCACTGGCAGACCCTGAGCCTGGGTGGCGGTGTCCACAGCTGCACCTGCAGCTACCACTACCCTTGGGCCCGTGGCAGTCGATGGAACGGACTGCCGGGTCACACGGGCGCCAGTGCCAGATGCAGAAGCTGCATCCCCCTGAACCACAGGGGGTGGTGGCATGACTGCAATGACACATGGCACAACATTGTGCTCAAGTGGCGCACCCCTGCCTCTTCCCCCTCTGTGGCCGCCCTGGACACCCTGGAGTCCCCCTACTCCCTGGTCACCACGGCCACGTCCCCGACCACGCCCGCCACGAGGAGGACGCCCAGCTGAGGCGCCCCTCACCTTTGGTGTCCTCCCAACCATGGCACAGAAGTAGTAGTGCCGGCACAGATGGAGTAGCCAATGGGAGGTGTACACCACAATTGACCTGGGCAATTGGGGTGAAGGGGGTGGGAAGCAAGATGTTAACAGCCGCCCTGAACCTGCAAGGCTGTATGTGACCCCGGTGATGTAGTGACGGGTCACGCAACGCTCAGGTACCCCAAAACTGCAGTAAAACCGTGCACGCAACCCTGCAGCCTACGTGCGTGGATTCAACCTCTCTCAGTATGCGGTGGCACCCAGTAACACGAATAACGCGTACGCGTGGGACACGCAGGCTACTATGACATCGAAAATGGGTGCGATACACTTGGGCACCCGCAGTGGGAAAAAGAGTGTGTGCCACTCACCGTCTGACTAGCGCGATGCAGAAAAACACGCGTAGCCAATACCCCCGCCAAAAGAAGAGATACGTCCTTGATAGCTGTGAAGTTGAGATGGCGCGCAAAACTACAGGAAGCAGCAACACACGTCGGTCTCCACGAAAGGCACGTACAGCGAACTGCTGGCCCTGCTCACATTTAACCAGTGCTGAGGGAAACGCCCGCGCGCTGAAATGCCCATGCGCGCGTCACGTCATAGAGGCGCTTGCGCTTGAAGGGCCTTCTGTCCAATGAAATTGCGTATGCATGCAGATGCGTTTACGCGCTAAGGGCCTTTCCTCGAATTACACGCTGACGTGCAGAATTTTCACGTGCCAAATCACTCCGTATCAAGCTGGCCACGCGTAAGCACACGGAAGACCACGCTCCTGCCCAGAAGGTCGAATTACTGCCCCCCAGAGCCCCGAGCACGCTTCCACCTGCCATCTGCTGCTGCCTAACTGCCTGCTGCCCACGTGCCCTGCCATTTGCTGCCTGCACATCAGCCAGGGGTGCTGTTGCTGTGACCACCCCTGCTGGAACCGAAGACTCCCGACTGGGATTCCATCGCTCCACAGCCCAGCCCCAGGACCCAGTTGCCCACCCACTCCTGCCTCTGGGGTTGTCATGTCGGGCACTGCAACATCTGGCACCACTGACAACCCCCAGCCAGAGAGGCAGAGGGGCACCAGCTTCAGTGCCAGGGAAGTTGGTGTCCTGGTGGAGCAAGTCCTGGGGCAGTATGATGCCCTCTTCGGAAGTGTGCGCGCTGACAAGGAAGGACGGACTCGGATCTGGACGGACATCGTGACTGCCATCAACGCGGAGGGGGTGGCAGTCCGCGACTTCCAACATGTCAAGAAGCGCTGGGAGGACTTCAGGTCCAGGACCCTCAACAAGGCCCGGCGCCTCTTGAAGGCAGCGGATGCTAAGGGGCGCCGGGGCCACTTGTCGGAAGATCAGATGAGGGTCCTGGAACGCATATCCCCAGCGCTCCACGTCCAGGTCCTTGAGAGGCAGACCCGTCTGGAGTCGAGCCGTAAGTGTACATGCATCCTGATTGTAAGCTGTGCGTGTGGTGATGTTTCATTAGTGTGCAGGTTGCACATCTGTTTGTATGGGGCCGAGTATGGGGGGGGTGTACAGGGCCGTGACGCTAACACATGCGAGGGCTGTCATGTGTGAGACATGGATGGTGCTTGTGTGTGTAGGCTTGCATGCCAAATGCAGTTGTGCGGGCACACATGTTTGGGTGAATGTGTATGTAAGTAGGCATGTTCGTGATGTCACGCATGTATGTTGTTTTCAGCTGCATGTATCAGCACTGTGTACATGTGCATGTGTGTGTATTTGACAAGGGTGCAACAGTGATGCAACATGGATGCATGTGACAGCGGGATGTGGAAGCCTGATTGGCAGATGTGACATGGGTGCCCATCTGAACACTGCGACAGTTGGCAGAGGTGTACACATGCATGCAAGTGTGGTGGTGTGTGTACATGTGTAGTGCACTCCCTGTGTTGCATGTGATGTCTGGCTCACCTTTGCCTGCTCATGCTGTTGTATGTGTATGGATGGTGCTGGCAGTTGCGATATGGCTGTGGTATGGCTCATGTGTGCAAGTTGAAATGACATGTGTGTTGGGGATTGTGATGGCATGTCTGAGGTTTGCCAATGCCACTCATGTACAACTGTCATGTGTGTATGTGTCCATTGTATAGTGCCCTGATGCCTGTGTTTTATTTCTCCCTGTCTGCAGCGTCAACTGGTGAAGAGGGCGGAGAAGGTGCTGTGGAGCACAGCGGCGGGGATCCCACCGCCAGCCGGAGACGCAAGGCCCGGCTCCCCTCCCAGGTTGTGATCTCGTCGGGGAGTGAGGAGTCCGGTGCCGCGTCCCAGGCCGCAGCTGCCGGGGGGAGGTCCAAGAGGCGGAGGTTGGAGTTGGACTCCTCGGCAGCAGAAGGGGCAGCTGGGACCCCACAGGGCCCAACGGGGGAAGATGGCACGGAGTCATCCAGGTTGGTGGGGGGTTTGGTGGAGGAGGAGGCCGTGCAAGCAACAGAGACGGGGTCTGGAGGTGGGGATTCCACTGGTGCTAGTGGTGCAGTGCAGGACCAGGGACAGGAGGCAGCACAGGTCGCCGCAGAGGTGCCTGTGTGCAATCCTGTCCCTGATTCTGTCACTGCATCATCTTGCACCAGCAGGGATGCCTACGTCCAGACCCGTTTTCAGGCAGGGGATGAGCTCACGACAACTGGCCTTCCTCTGCCTGCGGACGTGGCTATCCGGGTCCGGGTTGAGCCTGTCCTGACTGGTGTGGCGTTGCGTCAACGGGCCATGCGAGGTGACCTGCAGTCTTTTCATGAGGAGACTGCACGTCATCTCGAATGGCTCGTTGACCGCGTCGGCCTACTGGGACAGGTCACCCAGGCCGGATTCCTCCGTTTGATGGGGCTTGCTACGACCCCTCCTCAACTGAACCCCCTATGCGCCAGTCGTCCTCCGTGCCATCTTCCCACCCATCAGTCACCTGGATGCCCTGTGGAGCTGCCTCTGACGGTGCGGCCAGGCTGGTGGAGGAGGCATCCCTGCCACAGTCGGGAGTCGGACGTCCAGCAGGGGTGGCCACATCAACGTCTGCACCCCAGCCAGCGGAGGATGTGCAGACAGCAGGAGGCAGTGCACGGGCAGAGGCGCAGCAGCAACGTGGTGGGAGCCATGATGGCTCGGGGCCTTCGACATAGGAGGGGCAGGCATCGGCCGGAGGGCAGGAGGACCCAGGACGGGAAGTGTCTTCCGTGTGGCAGCGGTTGGGCCACGCCATAGATGCAGAGCGGCAGCGGGCGGAAGAAGCACGGCTCACGATGGTCAGGGCAGAGAACTCCATGCGGAGGGCCCTGAGGTGGGCCGAGTGCCTCGAGGCAATCCGCAGAGGGTTGGAGGTGGACACGTCGACGGCCCTGCGGACCCTCGGGGCCATGGAGGAGGACCGCCTCCGGGACATTAAGCAGGAGTTCGATGATGCCCTGGCCCGGGACATCCAAAAGTGAGCCGTCAGATTAGCCCGCTGCCCTTGTAAATAGTTCTGTAGTTAGTGTTAGGTTTCCTTTGGTTTTGCATTTTTTTTGGACCTTTTGGACAATGGGCCACATTTTTGTATATGCTTTTTTTTTTATTAGGTAGTGTTATTAGATAGGTTTCATTTCTTCTGTTGGGATCATGGACCCTGGATTGTTTATCTGTATATAGTTGACTGTTGGATTTTCATTTTTTTTTTACAATTTACCCATGGAGCAATGGTTTTCAATTTTAATTTTCCATTGGATTTACTTTTGTGGACTGTGACTTTGGACACCTTTCCTTTGGATTATGATTTGTGGTTTTGCATTATTTCACAGACATGCTGGTTTTTATTATTTTTGAATTCACATTTTTGTTTGTTAATTTTTGATTCAATTTATGTTTCTTTTAATACATATTTTTCATTCAAACTTCAAAGTGTAGTATCATCTCATTGGTTTAATGCATATCATGATATGGGTTTTGAGATTCACTGACACCCATTGAGTGTATGTGAGGGACATGTGTTCATTTCCAAACTTGCAATTGGGGTTCTATCATGTTATTGCCATTTCTAAGTGGGTGGATGCAATACTCGGGTGGGTGTTTGGCATTTGGAGGCTGAACATAAGGGCCAGGGATCTAGATTGTGATGACATGTTGGCTGGGGGACATGTGTGGGGGCCTGCTGGCAGGTGCCCCACAGTGCTTGGGGGTGGGGGTGCAGGGGGACATGAGTTGGGGGCCTGGTGGAGGGTGCCCCACAGTGCTGGGGGGTGGGGGTGCAGGGGGACATGAGTTGGACATGAGTGGGGGCCTGCTGGCAGGTGCCCCACAGTGCTGGGGCGTGGGGTTGCAGGGGGACATGAGTTGGGGGCCTGCTGACAGGTGCCCCACAGTGCTGGGGGGTGGGGGTGCAGGGGGACATGAGTTGGGGGCCTGGTGGAGGGTGCCCCACAGTGCTGGGGGGTGGGGGTGCGGGGGGACATGAGTTGGGGGCCTGGTGGAGGGTGCCCCACAGTGCTTGGGGGTGGGGGTGCAAGGGGACATGAGTTGGGGGCCTGGTGGAGGGTGTCCCACAGTGCAGAGGGGTGGGGGTGCAGGGGGACATGAGTTGGGGGCCTGGTGGAGGGTGCCCCACAGTGCTGGGGGGTGGGGGTGCAGGGGGACATGAGTTGGACATGAGTGGGGGCCTGCTGGCCGGTGCCCCACAGTGCTGGGGGGTGGGGGTGCAGGGGGACATGAGTTGGACATGAGTGGGGGCCTGCTGGAAGGTGCCACACAGTGCTGGGGGGTGGGGGTGCAGGGGGACATGAGTTGGGGGCCTGGTGGAGGGTGCCCCACAGTGCTGGGGGGTGGGGGTGCAGGGGGACATGAGTTGGACATGAGTGGGGCCTGCTGGCAGGTGCCCCACAGTGCTGGGGGGTGGGTGTACAGGGGGACATGAGTTGGGGGCCTGCTGGCAGGTGCCCCACAGTGCTGGGGGTGGGGGTGCAGGGGGACATGAGTTGGGGGCCTGGTGGAGGGTGCCCCACAGTACTGGGGGGTGCGGGTGCAGGGGGACATGAGTTGGGGGCCAGGTGGAGGGTGCCCCACAGTGCAGGGGGGTGGGGGTGCAGGGGGACATGTGTGGGGGCCTGGTGGAGGGTGCCCCACAGTGCTGGGGGGTGGGGGTGCAGGGGTACATGAGTTGGGGGGCTGGTGGAGGGTGCCCCACAGTGCAGGGGGGTGCGGGTGCAGGGGGACATGAGTTGGACATGAGTGGGGGCCTCCTGGCAGGTGCCCCACAGTGCTGGGGGGTGGGGGTGCAGGGGGACATGAGTTGGGGGCCTGGTGGAGGGTGCCCCACAGTGCTGCGGGGTGGGGGTGCAAGGGGACATGAGTTGGACATGAGTGGGGGCCTGCTGGCAGGTGCCCCACAGTGCTGGGGGGTGGGGGTGCAGGGGGACATGAGTTGGGGCCTGGTGGAGGGTGCCCCACAGTGCAGGGGGTTGGGGGTGCAGGGGGACATGAGTTGGGGGCCTGGTGGAGGGTGCCCCACAGTGCAGGGGGGTGGGGGTGCTGGGAGACATGAGTGGGGGTGCAGGGTAGTCCCCCATGGTGTGGGCTGCCTGCAGGGGCCGTGGAGGTTGTGGAGCGAACACCTGGGAGGACCCACACGGCCAATTCACGTGTAGTACTCCACGGAACCCCTGAAATACACGTACCCTGCTGATATCGCGTGTGAAACTTCCCGCGCAGCTCAAAATACACGTACCCAGGACATTTGCGTGTGGGACTTCCAGCGCACCCCTGCAATGCACGTACGCAGCTGAAATCGCGTGTGAAACTTCCCGCGCACCCCAGTAATACACGTACCACGCTCGCACAGGCCAATCGCGTGTGAAACTTCCCGCGCACCCCTGAAATACACATACCCTGCTGAATTCACGTGTGTAACTTTCCGCGCACCCCAAAATACACATACCCAGGACATTCGCGTGTGGAACTTCCAGCGCACCCCTGATATACACGTACCCTGATGGAATCGCGTGTAGAACTTTCCGTGCACCCCTGAAATACACGTACCCTGCTGAATTCACGTGTGTAACTTCCCGCGCACCCCAAAATACACGTACCCAGGACATTCGCGTGTGGAACTTCCAACGCACCCCTGGAATACACGTACCCAGCTGAAATCACGTGTGAAACTTCCCGCGCACCCCAGTAATACACGTACCCAGCTGAAATCGCGTGTGAAACTTCCCGCGCACCCCTGAAATACACGTACCCTGCTGAATTCACGTGTGTAACTTCCCGCGCACCCCGAAATACACGTACCCAGGACATTTGCGTGTGGAACTTCCAGCGCACCCCTGATATACACGTACCCAGCTGAAATTGCGTGTGAAACTTCCCGCGCACCCCTGAAATACACGTACCCTGCAGAATTCACGTGTGAAACTTCCCGCGCACCCCTGATGTACACGTACCCTGATGGAATCGCGTGTGGAACTTCCTGCACACCCCTGAAATACACGTACCCAGCTGAAATAACGTGAGGAACTTCCCACGCACCCCAGTGATACACGTACCCCGCTTGCCGTGCTGATACAGGGTTAGCGCAGCCCTTTGCGCTGGATTGGGGATTTTGATGGCTTTTCCCTGCGCAAGGGGCGTTCTTGGGGGCGTAACTGGCGCTGCTGCAGGGTCGCTGCGCCACTGTGCGCCACGGCTGGTTTTGGTGGCTGGAATCCGTGAATACGCTGTGCGCGGAAATGTATTTTGGCGCACGCGGCTGGCGCAGGGATTCGCAAGCGCGCACGGTGCACCAGCCGCGTGCGCCACTTGTGCGCTGAATTCTATGAATTACCCCCTTAGTGGCAATAAGTGTGCCCTTAAGCTGCAAATTGAAAATATGAAAATTGTTTAGTGGCAGGTGATTATTTTCAATGTGAAATATATGTGCCATCTTTTTGTAGCTAAAAGTACTGCGAAGAAGAACGTACATGGAATTGCCTTGCATGCCATTAATGAATGTGATATTTGTTGTCAGTAAGGTGTAGTAGAATGTTCTGAATTGGTTGGGGGGTTGGTGGGAAATTACATCCAGTTGTGTGCCATTGTTTAGTGACAAGTGAGAATGCTATAAAAAAGAAAAACATTGAACTGTTTGGAATCAGGAGATTATATTCTGTGGCTATACTAGACTGCGTCATTTTTTGTGATTACTAAAATCAAATATTAGTGAAGTGAAAAGCATAGAATTATGTATAGGAGTAATTGCATTCAGGGTCAAACTGCGTGCCATCTTTTTGTGTTTACTAATACTAGGGAAGTGAGAATCCTAGTGATCACCCTTAATGACATAAATGAATTTGGCATTTTTTGTAAGTCACCAGTAAGAGAAAATCCCCAAATGTGTTTGTTGGCAGGCAAGAGATTAGATGCAGGGGATATCGTTGTGTTGTCATTCTGTGACAAATTCCGTATAACTGCCAATCAAATCCCACAGAGAACCAGGATGCTAGCTAGAACACGTATGTGGCCACTGAACCTCAATGAAGATGCTAGTGCTCTGATTGGCCCACTGTGTCTCTCTCTCTTATGTTTAAAGGTTCTGATAGTGCAGAGAAATTGAGCTTGCCTGAAGAACTTGCATCTGAAATTGTAAAAGACTTTAGCCTGCTGCTGAACCTCACTAGAAACTAGAGAGTCTGCCAAATCCATATTATAGGTTTTGGTTCAAATCACAAGTACAGCTGGAAGTTCACCCAGCACTAGTAATTAGTTTCTTTGAAAAGTAAAGTTTAATTTATTATTATTATTATGATTTTATATTCTATAGCCCAAACCAAGCAAGGAGTAATGGAGCACTGTACAGGTCAAAGAGCAAAACATTGGTAGCAAGAATTTGACAAGTCATCAAGTAAACATTAGTTATAATTATACACTGCAATATGAGGATGAGGAGTGCACAATATATGTTACTCCAAGGTTTTGTTGGAAGAGCTAGGTATTCAATTATTTCCTAAACTGGCGGCTTAGAACAGTCAGGATTCTCACACTGGTGGTGTCCCAGAGTACCCGAGAAGGACTGTTCTTTTAGCTTTTTAGTTTTCTCCTTACAAGCTAGTCTAGTGTTCCATCTTGAAATAGTCTTTCCTTTGGATGACCCACCCAATCTTTTTTGTTTGCCCATCAGCTAGGCTGTATGCAGCTTTGAACCAGCCACTAGTCAGGATGGGGTGCCAGTGAAATTTGCACAATGGGGTTGATGTGGTCAGATTTCTTGGAGCCAGTGATGAGGTGAGTCGCAGCATGGTGGACCATTTTGAGGGGTGCCACGTGAGCACAAGCAGCCCTTCAATCAAGGTGTTATCCCTGTCATTATGTGAGATCACTAGGACCTGAACCACTGTTCAGAAGTCCTGGTGCAGGAGGCAAATCTTGATATTGTGTAGTAGAGGGATCTGGTGCCAAGACATTTGAGCCTTTTTCATGAATTGTTTTTGGATGAAATGAGTTATATCCACAATGAAGCACAGGAACGTTGCTGAGTGGCTGAGTTGAGGCTTCAAGCCCATCCAAAAGCATTTAGTCCAGGCAACTATACCAGTTTGAAGTGGTGCCTAAGGGGTAATAATTTGTCCTTGGCAGAGTCAAACCTTAAGTAGGAATTTGTCATCCATGAATTCATGGTTTCGAAGGTATGAGTGAATGCAATCAATATCCTGTGGGCCCTTGATCTTTAAGGACAACAGTGCATCATCTACATACTAGTGAATCACAATGTTGGGGTTGTATAACAGTGAGCCCAGTGGTTCCAATTTAAAGAGGATTGAGGAGAGAATGGAACCATTAGGGACTCCACAGTTGATTGTGCTGCATTCTGACACATGGAGTCTGAGTTGTAATTGAATTAGGCACAGTTCATTCAGGAATTTCCTCAGTGCCCTTTGGTATGCTATCAGATATATGCAAGGTATCCACTTTCATCCACCCGTCCCTTCACTTTACTCCATGTATTGTACTAAAACAATAAAGAAAACAAGATAATGCCAAAATAGCTGAAAACAATGTGAAAAAAGAAATAATTACAAATTAAAATAAAATCCTTTCTAATTACAGGCAAGAAAATATATAGAGGAAAAAACTCATATTGCTCAATAAATAGTTAATTGAGTGTTTGGTGATCCATTGAGAGTAGAGTCCTGAGGTTTTATGATACTTACCATTACAATGAGCATTTACCTTCCTTGTAGTTCTAATTCACTGAGCAATAATGGGGACTGCACATTAACACATTTACTCACACATAAGATTTGCTCTATATCTCTCTTATACTGGTAGTAGTCCAGTTTGCCATCTTCCATGTGCCATAGTTCCTACTTAAGTCATAATCTGTTTATTTGAATTGTATTAACCAACAACCGTTAGAGGAAGGCTTCTTGCTGTGTGTCCATGCATCTATTCCCAATATATCAATCCCTCTCTATCCCCACACAATTGATACTGTGGTTGATTCCACTGCTCTTCTCTCAATCCTCTGCATCTCTATCTTGATAGTGTCCTAATATGACAATAACTCAGTACAGGAAACTAACATATGCCCTAGGAATTTAGAATACACATTGCATCAGGTACCAGCTTTCCATTTGTCTTGTAATTCTTTGCATATTTTGCAGGCTATGGTGTAGCCTACTCAGTATGTAATGGAGTTTTTAGAATCTTGCAGGCTTCCCAATCGAAAGCTCCTAGTCCTTTGATTGTATCCTATTTTCTATATTCCCCTACCATTTATCTCTTATATATGCATTGCTTGATGTGGGTGTATCATTCACAATTGTGTATGTATCCTTCACATTCCCAATTCCATCGCTCCCATTCCACATTTTGAATTTATTTCTGTCTTGATTCCTTGCAGTTGTATATACCGACAACCATTTAAATGGCCATTGCATTTAGTACTTACTTGGCTAAATAATTTTGGTTTGGACATAGATCTTCCATTTATTCAAACTCTGATGCATTTTATTTAATTATTTGTGTTCTCAGTTTAAAAGCAAACCGCACACTAATTTCCATAAGCAGCACACATATTCAGAAAATATATGAATTATATACAATAACTCCAAAAGTATATTTTCTTTAACTTAAAAATTACTAAATATACGTTTCTCTTCCAATTCCTTAACCACCAAGGGAACACCTTTCTCAAAAGATAGTCAATACCATGTAAATACAAAACAATAATCATGCTTACTTGTCTCCCATTCACGAGCCTAGCCCCAAATTCATTAGTTTCTAAGTGTTTCACTTTGTAACAAAACTACTGAACCCATTTTCCTAAGTATTAATAACAAGGGACATTCAACAAATACATGTTTCAAGGTTTCAGTACAATTTGTGTCTTAACACAAGCAGCAGCAGCTTTGGATGAGGCCAGTGAGTTTTTCTTTAGGATCCCTACCTTCTAAAGTTGGCAAATTGTTTAGGTATACAAACATACAATTCCTGGCGAATAGTCTACAGACATGTTTCAATATAGGTTTGTGTGCTAGCACCAGGAGGAAAGAAAATTAAGTACTGCTGGTACATTCTCTTGTTTCATAGGTTATCCTCATTACTAGTCCAGCCCATATACCAGATCATTTTCTGAAGTTAATTTATTCAACTCAGTTCCAGTTGTATCCTAATATTGCTGAAATGTACCTCACTTAAAAGACTGCACATATTTCTGCTAGAAGAGAATTAGCAATAGTATGGGACACTTTAAATTAAAACCTACACTATCTTTACATTGCTAACACATAGCAAGATATCAATACACATTTGTATGTATAACTTGAATTTGGACAAACTGAGGTAGACTGAGAACATTTCCCCTGATCCATCCCTCTAATATATAAGCCATGTTTTATGTATTTTGGAAGACATTCCAAGTCCATATAAAAAATAGGGACTAGTTTTTGCTTGAAAAATAAAATAAGTGGCTTCCAAGTAAAACCACCATGCTCCTAGTAGAACTTCTTAATTTTTATTACAAGGGGCTATAATTTCACTTTCAGGCTTGCATAGTATTCACTATTTTCCTGCTGTGTGCTAGTAAAATAAACCAAATACATACATTCATTTTTTACCAGCAGAGGTTGGGAGCAAAACTGGCATGTAAATTTAGTTTTTACTGTTTTGGTTTTATGAAATTGCCCAAGAAAACCTTTATCAGGATGTATGATTTAATGGTTGAACTGCATGTGCATCTCTCTAGCTCTTGCACTCCATTGAAGACTGATGACGTTTGGTCAAAAATTACTAAATTGTCCCCGTAGACCAACCATGGATATTTTTGATTCTGCAATTTATGAGAAACATTTGCCACTGAGTTTAAAGTTTTGCCCATATAAAAATTGAAAAAAAACGGAGCAATAAGGCGTCCTTATTAGACACCTTTAATTGTTGGAATTGGTTGAGTAAGATCCCCACTGTTGTTCAATCTGACTTTACAAGTAGTGTTGTATGAAACAAAATCAACAAATTAAGAGCAGTATATAAGCAAAAGCAGTGGGAGATCTCATGCTCAACCTTTGTCTGAGTAAATTCTAATAATAGTGTTAAATGAACTAGTATTATCTATCCATAAATGTTGAGTACACTGGTTTATTATTGTTACTATGGACCGATGATGTCAACAAAGTGACAATAAAAACATTTGTCAGGGTATTTTGCCCTTCCTTAAGCCAGTTTGGAATTTTGACAAGAAGTTATTTTCTGAAGTCCATTTCTCTTGCATTTCTAGGGCTGCATAAATATTTCCTGACACATCTAGTAATGCTATACGACAATAATTATCTGGATTGTCCCACATATTGACACTATATGTGACTGCGTCCATGAATTGGGCACCGTTTTATGTTAAATTATTTTGTAAAAGAGGCCGTACAAAATGTCAGCCCAAAATTCAGGCATCATCAAGATGGAAATATTGGGCAAATTGTCTGGCCCAGGGCCATAGACCCATTCCCATTTTTTGTTTATGTTGTTCAGAATATCTTTTTTGTAAAACCTGCATTTATTGTACTTT
Organism: Ambystoma mexicanum; assembly: GCF_040938575.1. Classification (NCBI taxonomy): domain Eukaryota; kingdom Metazoa; phylum Chordata; class Amphibia; order Caudata; family Ambystomatidae; genus Ambystoma; species Ambystoma mexicanum. The sequence goes on from NC_090930.1 coordinate 561,716,329, forward strand.
TCACAATCATTTGTGGAACCAGGTTAACAGAGTCTTTGTACAACTATTCTTTCCAAAATGTTGACTATAGATCACCACTAATACGGTTAATCCATGACACTTGTGATCCCTTTAATTCCATCTGCTGCAAATGCTGCCATCTTACTGAAAACATTGTTTTATAAACCCTTTTTTTAAGTGTTGCTTCATTCATTTCTTTACATACATATTCAAGTTCACCATGTCTTTCAACAAAGTTATACATTCAGATATATTTTCTCTTTTACCTTGAACAAGTAAATTATCAGAGGGTTTGCTTGCTTTTGTGTGCTGTATCTTGTTATTTAAGTGCTGCCTGGCCTAGAATTGGTGAAATAATCAAATGACTAGGCCCATCCTTGTTCGTTCCATTTTGGACTTAACAATACTGGCAGCTCTCCTTCACCTGAGTGTCTTGGATATTGTACACCTGTGAGATCCCGTTTCTTTTTGTTGATGTATTAATTGTCTCCTTCTCTTCCCCACATCACTGTTAGGTAACAGGATGAAAGGCCTGATTCATGTGTGAAGAATAGTGAAGTGATTCTTTTTTGCATTTATCTTTCCCTTTCCTCTCTCACAAACCTGGGAGAGATACCCATTATTAGAACTGGCGCTCCATCCTGAAAACTGTGGATCAGCATCTTCCAAGAAAAGACTATTGCCCTTAGTGGGAGGACACTCCCACTCACTGCACACTCTTCATACTGAGATAACTCAGCCAATTTAATGCAATCAATTTCCAAATGATTCATAACAGTTCAACTGATTTAAATATAGTGCTGACAACTGTCATTCTAATTTTAGTACAAGATTAATAAACACAATTTTAACAAGAAACAAACATAGTGATGAGCTGTACACTCAGCTGATGATTAACACAGGGATCATGATATACAGCTGGTCTAAAAAACGTTAGTCTTCAGTTCTTATGTCTTTTACAGAAGTGAAGGTGATTCTCTACTTCCATGATGACCACAGGCAGGAAGCCTCGTAGGTAGGATCTTGCAGTTCCTACCTGCCACCAACTTTCTCTTTACGGAAGGTGACAATAACAGATGTGTTGGAGCCTGAGAAGATCAGATGCCCTGTAGGGCAGTATGTCCTTTGTTTGGTAAGCTCTATGGCGGAAGCATAGGATTTTGAGGACAATGCCTTTTTTCATGATGAGTCAATGCAGAGATAGTAGCATAGGACTCCAAGTCAAAATGTGCAGTTTGAAGTGAGCTTTCTTTGTCGGTTCTTGAATCTGTGATACAAGGAAGAGGTGTGTGAATCCAAGCTTTGGCTGAAGAATCATGGGTCGGGTGATAGTACAAGGGAAGGAGAGCCGTGCAAGGAAAGGGCAGCAGGAATGGAATACCCAAAGTAGACTATTTACATGTTTGATGATTTTAAGCAAAGTGCGTATCGATTATTCAAACCTGGAACTGTATCAGGTATTCTGAGACATGATGATGTGCAGGAGCAGATTTCGGAAGATTGAAAGTGATCTGAGTGTCATCAACATATGTTTGAAAAATAGGCTTTCACTGTGAGATGAGTTAAATTAGAAGAACACTTGTCTGTTTTTTGGCAGTTTTTGTTTAGGATTCAGGGATGGATATGATGTAGTGGTTTCAGTGGCCGTATGCATAGAGACTGGTGGAGAGATGCAGCACATACAGTGACCTGAGGTTAGAGAGGCATAAGTAAATGTTGAACATGGTGGGACTAGAGATACAAGGGGGCACCAAAAGGGTTGTGAGAAACGTTTAATTACATTCAAGAGGACATGCGTATGGTCTTGTGTTAGGGTACAGGTAAACAGGGCTATTTTAGGATTAGTTTGCATCTACAAAGTGGATGGTATAGAGAACAAATACTTTAGGGCTGGGAAGGTAGGACTGCAATAAGTCATCAATGTACGATGCTTAAAAGTATGCACAGAAGATTCTCCGAAGAGAATTATATAGCCAGTGTCAATGGAAAAGGAATGAGGTTTCTACCAGGCAGATTGACTCATACCAATGATGAGTGCGCGACCGATTTACATAAGAATGTTTCAATGAAAAATCCCACTGAAAAAAACTTTGTATCTTAGGCCCTAAGTGTCCCAGATGAATTGGAAGTGTGAATATCAGATAAAGGTAAGCACTAGCAGTGCACAATGAGCAACGGATGCAGAAAACGTTTAGAGAGTCACTAAGGAAGGATAGGGAGGTTGTTAATTGTGGGTGTGTGACAGGTGAAAAGGAGACCTGTGCTTAGTCATTGGTCACATGAAAGGAATTTCTGTGACATTTTGTTTTGTATTTTTTTATTACTTGATTTAATTGTATCTTTGACCATTTTTGCAGGAGACGATTCCTCATAAATTTCTGTTAAAACAAATCAATGTTCCTCCGCTAAGATATAAGTGAGGGCCACCAAAAAAATTCTGTTTTTCAAGAATTTCTGAGGAGGTTTAAAAAATTTCTGAATGATTGGGCTACCAAAAAGTTCATGAATGATTGGGCTGCCAAACAGTTCAAATGTCAGCTTATGATTGTGTTGACTTATTTTCCTGTTTCCTGTTCCAAAGCAATGTTTTAAACAGGTAGTGTAGCAGCTGTAGCCAAAGGTGCATGACATTTTGAAGAGATTTGGAGAAAGATTCTCAGTAAATGAGCTTGCAGGCAATTCGGTGTCACATCGTAGTGGTGTTTGCTTGTTTTCCTAATTCTTGTTCCAGGACGATGTTTCAAAAAATTGACGCAGCAGCTATGACCAAAGGTATATGTTTGCCGCTAATCACTCTGAACTAACAAACTTCTTCATCGTCCATTTGAGCGGCAAGCACGTGTTGACTCAGGTAAGTGGTGCTTTCTTTAGTTAAACCCGAACAAGCCAAAAGAAGATGTCTAATAGTTTCGACTTGGTCTGATCTTTTACAATATCTGCAGCTGTTGGATGATGATATTCCTCTGGTTGCTTGGATCGCGTTCGTTTTTAGAACGTTAAGGCAAGCTTTCATGAATGTGGAGTGCAGATTTGTATCCGGGAATTCTTTTTAGATATTTTAACACTGTGATCACTTTTTGTGTATTCACCGGCAGATTCCTGGTTAGTTTGTTCTTTGGGGCTACCTCAAGGTTTTGGCTCCAGTCCCATGTTTTTATTCTTTGCTTTACTTTGGTTGGGTTGCATACTAGTTCTTCTTCGGTGCCCCCAATTGCATCCAAAATGATTTTGTTCTTTATTGCCCAATTACTTAGCATCCTGTTTTCACCTGCATCAATTTCTGTTTTGATAATCTCTAGGATTTTAGGACGTGGGGTTTGCTGGATTTTCCCGTAGAATAAGAGGGAATTCCTGTCAATGATTGATTTGAATGACACCAGACTTAATTCTCTTCTTATGGAGGCTATTGGCGTGGATGGTGGAAGTCTGCGACGTTAGTGAGAAGCGGTGTGCTCAGGTAGCAGGGCAATTATTTCTAGCTTTATAACAGAGGCATGGAAAGAAAAAATGCATTTTCAGTATACAAGTTAGAAAAAAATTTAAAAAAAACATTGTTATCCCAATCAGAAATAAAAGACAGAAGGCAGCAGTCAGAAGAGCAGGAGTATTAACAGTTTAACAGTACTGTGAGTACTGGAGGTGTCGAGCTGGGCCAACTTAGATTTACCAAAATATTGTGAAGAAATAGTGCAGGCCAGAACAGTTCCAGGTGTTGTGCAGAGAGTGAGTTTTCAAAAAATCACACGTGGTTGATGAGGGCTGGATGCGAGGAGGTGCTCCTGTCTTGCCAGGCTTGAACAAGGCCAGAAAGGAGCTGCCAATGATAAAATGGTCACATCGCTGTGCTAGCTTCTTGGTAAATGTGGAAATGGTATCAATCCCCCAACTCACTGGCTGTGCTGACTTCACTGGCGATGCATGACTGTAGGAGCCAAGAACAGTACCACAGCGGCAAATGATTCTCTCCGCCATGACTATCCACTTAGGAGATCCCCCGGGTACCTCCAACACTCAGTTCAGCGTTCTTCAGCCCCGATTGCTGGTCTTAAGTTTTCTATTTGCAAAGGTTCCACAAAGTAATGGCATTTTGTTGAATAGGTCAAGGGCACTTCCGTGCTTTTAATCCTCTTCGGTTTTGCCGTGTTTAGCCGTGTGATTTTGGAATCACTGCTTCCTCGTGTGCTTTGCCTTGCTTAGAGTGTGCTTTGGTGCTCCGCCTTTTCTCTGTGTGGGAAAGTGAGATGAAGTCAGGTGTGTGTAATGATCAGTAATTGCCTGACAATTCCTGACCATTATACTGGGACATGTCAGGTATACTGCTCAGGTGTTAGTCGGTTTTCTCTAATTTCTCTGACCTTCACCATGAAGATGAGCCCAGCAGACCCACGTGCTATGGGAACGACACCAGATCAGTAGCCAATCCAATCTGGCCATCTCGTATGGAATCAATGGTATCATTCTGCTTGTCCAATGATTATCTAGACTTGTGTACCTTTAGCCCCTCATCACCAGTGACACATTTTCTCCTTATAATGTGCTGCCCATGTATTTTTTGGCAGAGCGCTCTCGGGCAGCAGAGTGCTTTGCATGCATTTATTTATTATATAAAATTTGGTTACCTTGCAATTACTCTCCTGGTCTCATTCCCTAGTGGGGTGACTTTCTTCCGTCTCTTGGGATGGCATGATAAGGTGCCAGCCTTCAGGACCCAGGATTGGATCACTAGGGTTCATTTGGCTTTAAAAGAGGGCTGAGCCCCTCATTGAGCAGATCATCTGATGACTTTGAAAGGAGCAAGAAGAAGAACTCATTTGTACCCTGGCTGAAGGTACAGTCTGCCTTCCATCTTCCACCAGTGAGGGAAGGCAAGGATTTCCAAGAGGGAAGCAAGATATCTCACGTAAACATCTCCCAGGGAACAGAAGGTGATACTGACTCAGAGGACCCATCCAGCAGCTCCAGAACCGGTACCCAGCCAGCATACAGCATGCCCTGCTAGGTTCTGCTAGCAAGCTTCCTAGGTGGCAGAGAGTCTCTGAACAAAGGACAAGGCCTTTGCCTGCAAACACTCTCCTCAGCTTTGGGTCGTCCTCCTTAAAGGACGACACAAGCCCTGCGAAGAAGCTGGGACGTGTGCCACAGCAAGCCCCAACCAGCATCCATCTTCTAAAGACATTTTTCAGACAGTCGAGCCCTCGAACCGCGACCGGCTGCACCACTGACAGTTGTCCTGTCAGTATGCAGAGTGCATCCCTTTCCTTCATGAAACTGTCTGTCCTCTGTGTTCCTTTAGAGGGTGGGTTGTAGTTTGTAGGGTGCTAGAACTGTCTTCTGTAATAATAATACAGTACATATTTTTATACAACCTTGACTGGACGGTCCCTTTTATCATTGGGTAATAATTGGTTAGTTGCAACACAGCGAAAATGCAATTATCCACAACCTTGCAGACATAAGCTTGCTGTTGCATCCACATTACCAAAATTGGACAAGGAGTTTTATAATTTACTTATGTTTCCAATCTTTTCAGATCCCTTCTGGTTTACTAGAGGTGTGGTTCTGATTGATGGTTTAGAAACTGATATTCATCCCTGGACCACTGGTGCCCCAGAAGTTGATTCGTCACATTAGCGGAGCCAGGTAAACCACCCATTCTGTGGCACAGATGGAAGAAATCCTTCAAACATTATGCCACAGTGGGTGTGCAGTGAAAAAGTCGAAAACATTATGTTGACAGTCATAATGTTGAAAAGAAAATGTCAATTTCTTTTTTTTTAATGTTTTTTTTATGTACATGTTTTTTCTGGGTTCCGCAAGTGAAAGAAAGGGGTAAAACAAAAGAAATTTACAGAAAAGCGGGGTTGGGGAAACCCCCCCATTTCGAACAAAAAACAAACAAAAATAGACATTCGAAAAAAATGTTTTCAACTTTTTTTTTTTGACATTATGACTTTCGACATAATGTAATTCGAAATTATCACTATAAACCGCCACAGTGCTATATGGCATAAACTATAGTGCAGATACTAGGAAGTCACTATTGGTGCACTGTTTGGGCACAGCTAGCCAAGAACAATATGAAAACCTTCTGGAACTTTGCAGACATAGAAGCTGTGAACCTCAACTAGTATGCGAAAAGTATAAAGAAGATAGAGAAGCATTGTGAGAAATGGACAAGCATAATACTGGAAAGGAATAACTTTGGAAATTGGTACCAGGAAGAAGGTGGATCGATGAAGCAATACAGAAAAGCCCTCAGAGATTTAGCTAAAATGTGAATTTTGTCCCCAAATGGAAGAAAGGTTGAGGGTCCAATTCATGCTAGAATGCAGGAACAGCAAAGCCAGGGTCGCTAGAGGATATCCTGTGCATCACAAATGAGGTGGATAATACTGAGGTATGTGCAAAGATTTTGAAAGAGGAACTTAAGCAAACCAACAAGAAACAAGCAAAGATACACATTGCAGTCAAGCTACTGAAAATGGGGGCAAACACGCTAGCCACGAGCAGACGGGTATCAGAGGCGGTAGTAATGTTTGTTACAGAGTAAGAAGAGGCTCTGCACAGAGTATTAGCAGATGGGCACCATAGCAGGGGCAAAAGGGATGTTACAGACGCACCAGCAACCAGTACAAGTCCAGTAACCTGATGTGTGCGGCACAGCACATAAATTATAGGAAATGCAACAGAAAAGCTATCTCATGAAGTGTTGCAGAGCCACAGACGTCATCAACTGGGTGGAAGAACTTAGCCTAAGCCCCTATGAGGAGGAAACAAGCTCGACTGAGGCAATTAATGGTCTGAGAGCAGTGGTGTAGGTGAATGAGGTGACAGTGGTTAAAATACACTTTGCACCGCTCTGTGAATCAGACCATTAATTGCCTTAAAACTTTGAAATAAAGGCTATGACAACCACCATGAAAAGCACGTGTTTCTTGCAGTGCAAAGTCACTTTGCACCAGTGCAAATTCACTTTAAACCACACTAAAAGTTCCATGAATCAGGCCCTTTGCCTCTCTACTTAACATACATAAAACAGATCCAAAAATGCAACCTAGCACCATAAGGACATTGTATTTGTATTTGTATTTTGTTTATTTGTATAGCGCACCAGGCCCGAGGGCAACCGGGCGCATTACTTGGTTACAGACAAAAGTATTTTACATTAAGTTACAGGCAAGAGAGTTTACATTGAGTTACAGGCAGAAGTATTTACATTAATATACAGGATGTAGACAGTACATAACCAGAGTGGGAATGTTAAGAGGATGTACATCAATCTGCAAGGCAGGATATGGAACCGAGTTACATAGTCATGGGTAGAAGATCTGATTCAGAAGGCCTACACTCCTATGGGTAGACGATAGAATCAGTGTCATGCAGAGTCGTGGGTGGACAGCCAGTCTTTGGCTTTGCGCTTAAAGGCTGGGAAGGAGGGTTCAGCTCCGAGCGAGTTGGGTAGGGCATTCCACAGCTTGGCTGCCAGGACAGGGAAGCTGCGGCCTCCTGATCTTTGGAGGTTGAAGCGCGGGATGATGAAGCAGTAAGATTGGGCGCTTCTAAGTGGTCTTGTAGCCGTGTGGGATGAGAACCTGTTGGTAAGGTAGCTAGGGGCCTGGTTGTCGATACTTTTGTGGGTGAGTGCAAGAGCTATAAGAGAAATTCTTTGAGAAACTTAAAGTCAACGGAGGTTCTGTCTGTATTCCGTGATGTGTGAAGTTCTAGGAATGTTAAGGGCCGCTCTAATTGCATTGTTTTGAATAATTTGAAGCTTTTTGATATTGCATTGGTTGGTGCCCAAATTAAGGGCATTGCAGTAATCGATTTTTGGAAAGGACAAGTGTCCTGGCTAGTGTGGTACAATTGTCAGTGGACAGGAAGGGGCAGCATGCTGTGATGAGCTTGCATGTATAAGATGCAGAAGAGGAAACTGTGTTGGTTTGTCTAACATGAGGTTTCGTTTTGGGACACAAACAGCTTATAGCTGTTGGCACAAAACACCTAAAAACTCACCTGGACACAGGTATCAGGGTACAATTAAAAAAACAGCAATGCTATTTGCCACCATTCCCCACTAATCAAACCCACCAACTCTCTTCAGGACTTTCAGAAGGTCTGTAGTGCATGCAAATGGCAGTGGTGTGTGGAAGAAAACATAAACACATTATCAATTTAGGACAAAGCTTGTTCATATTTTGGAATATTTTGCCACTCATGGATCATTTTCGATGCAGTGTTGGTTTTGACATGAGTCAATGAAACAGCTCTGATTATCTTGCATCACAAAGTGTGTAATTTATTTCACTGGAGAAAAGGCAGTCAGATGATTGTTGGCTGCACTTTAATTGTCCTCTGTAATGTTAACATAGCCCTGGACATGTCTACAGGATCCTATCACTAGCCTTCCAGGATAAGTGTCTGAATATATTCATTCTTGTTCACTGTCTGCTCATGTGCAGGAAATAGCAGCAAAACCATTGTCTAAATTTGGTACACAGATAATCGAGGAAAAGTAGAGCAAGTGGGGGACTGTCCCTCAAATTTGGGGAACTTGAAATTGTAGTTGTAATTTTAATTGTTGTTTATTTATAGTGCGCACCAGACTCGTAGGCATCTGGGCGCAGTACAGGTTACATAGTTTCTTATGGCATGGAACATTAAATACAAATATATACAGATAGAGTTTGTGGCAGACATGGGCTTCAAATACAGAAATATACAGATACAATTTTGTGGCAGCAATGTACATATATACAATGGTCTGCAGCAGAAGTCCTGGGATACAAGCCCTAAAGGTCACAGGTCTCAGGAGTGCAACCACTTCTTGACATTTGTCTGGAAGCAGTGGAAGGGAGATAGGGCTCTTAATGAATCAGGGATAGAGTTCCATAATTGCGCAGCCAGGACTGGGAAGCTAGCGCCTCCTGTTTTTTTAGTTTAAAATGGGGTATTCTGAGGCTATTGGATTGCGCTTTTCTGATACGTCGTTCTGAGGTGTGTTTGATGAATCTGTCACTGAAGTATAGGGGAGCCTTGTTGGACAGACATTTATGAGTGAGGTTGAGTGATTTGAGATTCATTCTGTCGTTTATAGAGAGGCAGTTAGTGGCGCGTCTCTTGTGAGATATAAGTTGAGTTTTGGGTATGCCTGGAGCCGCCCTTTAGGGCGTTGTTTTGGTTTGTCTGGAGTTTATTTGGGTTGCTTTTACTGGTGCCTAAATATAGGGCATTGCAGTAGTGGAGTGGATTAAGGCCCTCGCAGTTTGTAGGACAGCTATCTGTGGACAAGAATGGTTTACATGCGTAAATCAGATTGCACGTATAGTTGGTGGCAGACGTTGTGGTGTTGATTTGTTTGTTGAGGTTGGGAGCAGAGTCCAGATAGAAACCTATAGTTTTGACTTCCTTAAAGACTTTAATCGTATTTCCGTCAATGAGGACAGAGTTGTATTGGGTAGAGAGTTTGGTCAGCCTATTCGGTGAACCAACGATTAGAAGATCTGTCTTTTCATCGTTTAGGCATAAGCCATGGGTGGCCATGCATGTTTGTATGATTAAGTAGATTTTGTTAATCCTGGTTACATCTTTGTCATTGTCTCCTAGGATAGGGATGAGAATCTCGGTGTTGTCTGCATAGTTGGGATATGAGACACCTAGATTATCAAAAATGTCGAAAAGGGGCTTTGTAAATATATTGTACAGGGTGGGGGAGACACAGGAGCCCTGTGGTACTCCGCATGTGATAGGTTCCGGGTCAGCTGTGGAGGAGGGTGAGAAGACTCTCATGGATCTGTTGTCCAAGAATGAGCTTATCCAATTGGTGGCTTCCTTAGAACGCTAAGTGGCTGTTTTAGGGTGACTGCACAAGACATTTCGGTCGACTAGACCGAACACGGCAGATAAATCTAAGAGGAGAAGAATGGAGACTTCTCCTTTGTCTTTTCGGTCATCAAGTTAATTCTTTAGGTCGATGAGGGCCGTCTCTGTCCCATGTCTTGGTCTGAAGCCTGATTGGTGAGTGCCCAGTAGGTTGTTGATCTCGAGATAAGCTTGAATCTGGAGAAAGGCAGCTTTATTGAGGATTTTGAGAAGGAAGGGTATGGTTTTGTTTGGCCTGTAATTGGTGGGAATGTTGGGGTCTAGGTTTTTTTTTTAGTAGGGATAGTACCGAGGCATCTTTGAGATTGGTGGGTACTGAGCATGATTTGAAGGAGGAGTTGATAAATGTGGCGATGAAAGGAGCAAGGTTTTTGGTGGCTTCCTTAATGATAGGTGCTGAACATGTATCCACTAGACATTTAGAAGGTTTGAGGGAGGAGATGATCTTTACAGCCTCGGTAGTTGAGATAGAGTTGAATTTGAATTGGTGACTGTGTTTGGTTTGTTTGAGGAAGGTTTCTTGCAATATGGCTTCTTGTGTTTCTAGGGCAATCTTGTGTAGTGTGACGTTTTTGGTACTAATGTTTTCTTGGTGCAAGGTTATTTTATTGCATAGGGCGTCTTGGATGTCTTTGCACCAGAATTTGTTTTTGATGCATGGGTCCCTGGGAGTGACCAGTGATTCCAATTCCCTTAAGATAGAGAAGATTTCTTTGGTGCTTGAGCGGGGTTTTTTATTCTTTCATTAAAGGTGTTTTTTAGTTTGAATAATCTCCTTTTTGTACTTATCAGCCAGGGAGGTGAGAAGGTGTTGTTCTGATCTGTCGGGTTATTTTTCCATTTGGCCTCAGCATGTCTTTTCTCTTTTCGCAAAGCTTTTAGGCTGGGTATAAACCGCGAGTTATAGGTTTCTCTTTTCTGAGTTTAAGTGGTGCAATGGAGTCAATAGTAGAGTTAATGGTGTTATTGTACAGGTCAACCAGATCCGTAGGATTGGAGGGTAGGTTCACAGAATTGGTGATAGGTTGTAATAATGGTAAGAGGCTAGGGACTGTAATATTTTTCCTGTTTCTAGTTAGGGCAGGTGCGGCCATGGGTCTGGATGAGTTGGTTTGGGGACTATCTTAGATGGTGAATGAGATCAGGTGATAATCTGTCCAGATGCATGGTTCAGAATTTGTTATGCAGGTTAGGCAACTGATGTCTGCAATCCAATCCAGGATGCAACCTTTTGTGTGTGTTAGAGTGAGGCCTGCTTTTGTGATGGTATTAACTATGGTGATGGCATTGGTGTCGTTGGGGACATTCAAACCTAGGTTGAAATCTCCAAGTAAAATTGTTTAAGAGCCGGATTTGGTGTTGGTTTTAAGGAGGTTCCTTATGTCTTCCTCGAAGGTTCTTAGCGAGCCTGGGGGGCTGTATTCCAGGTGCATGGAGACGGTGTGAGAAGCAGATAGATGTAGTTTGACTGAAAGTAGTTCAGCGGAGAGCAGATGGGTGGATTCAGTTTCTCTCATGTCAAGGCTGGATTTGCATATGAAAGCTATGCCTCCACCTTTAGAAGTTTCTCTGTCTTTCCTAATAATGGTGAAATTCTCTGGAATGGCTAAGGATAGGGCAGGGCCAGATGTTTTGTGGAGCCAGGTATCTGTAATGGCTAGAAGTTCAAGCTGGTTTATTGTAATGATGTCAGGGATTTCTGTGGCATGGGTTTCCTTAATCTTTTTATTAGTTGGGATTTTTTTGGGGGTGTGATAAATGGTCCTGAGTAGGTTGAGAGTTGTGGTCGAGAATGCCAGGCGCAAGCTCTGTCGCCAGGTTGATGATTCTGGAGCCTAGTCTATGATTTCTCCAATTAGTGGAGCAAGGTTGGTTGGACTAAGGTGTACTGGCTAAGCAAATCATCCATTGATCTGGTGATAATGTCTCTGATATGTGTTGTATGTCATTGCTGATAGAGAGTGTTTGCTGATGTGTAGGGAAGAAAGGTGGTAGGAAGTAGGTTGGCCTAATCTGGTCTGGAGGTGGTAAAGGATTTTTCTTGGACATGAGTCTGGAGGTCATGTTAGCGAATGCTAGAATGATGTGTGCCACAGGGGCGGATGATGGGGAAGCAAAGTACAGCAGTTTGGCTGTAGGGATCGTGATGGTGTTAACGATGGTACTGAACACTAAGAAGGTAGTAATCTTAGCTAGGTCGAGATTCATGACTGATGTGGCAATCGTGATGCTGAGGAAGCCGTGGGTAGGGTCGACACGAGTACTATAGACAAATTGGCTATGGCTGAGATTCAGCTGGACCATTAAGGTTAGGATTGCTCAGTGTCCCGTCAGTATAGTTGCAGTAGGCAGTGACAATAGAGAAGCATCTATTGTGTACAGTTGAGGTACGATAGGTGGGTTCTAAGCAGCTGCAGTGGGCTGGATCAGCAGATAATTAGAGCAAGGCTGCACAGTTGGAACCTAGTGTAGGGCAACACTGATGATAAACTGGTGCAGGGCAGCACAGTTCATAGTTAGTGCAGGGCAGCGCAATTGATGACTAGAGCAGGGCAACACAATTGATAACTAGAGCAGGGCAACACAATTGATAACTAGAGCAGGGCAGCACAATTGATAACTGGAGCAGGGCAACACAGTTGCAAATATATCAAACTGACTCCTATATCACCCTTCATCATTATCTCCCGAGTCTGCCTCACCCTCTTCCCATCCTTCTTCATCAGCTAACCACACTGCCTGGTCAGCCTACCTATGTGACTCATCACTATGCGTTTCACACTGAGCACCCTGATTCCCTCAAAGGGTGACTCTATCTTTGTACCTGGTCCCCGTGCCTGATTCAAGGATCACCCCTGCCTGATATTGGCTTGTGACGCTTGTATGAGTTAACTGACTACCCAGCCTCCAATGTGCTCGCCTTCGAACGTTTTTAATGGAGGTGAACATCTCCTCACTTGCACCAAATGTAGCCACAAAGGGTCACACTAGCATAGCTCAAAACTCTGTACATACAGCTTCAGATGAATATAACATGTGCCATTGCAAAATGGATGCAGAGGGTCATTTCCCTCATTGCATTTTGGCTGCATGCAAGCCTGATGACAGTGTGCCTTTCATTGTCTTCAGCCTGCATGGAATTTACAAAGTAATAAAGGCCCATTTTCATACTCAATTATTCCCCTGGTGTCTGTTTTCCTTTTATCTGCTCCACCATGTCATTATACACACAGTCATTCGTCGGGTGACATTTCCAATTTTACAAGTGCAAATTGACTGCTGTTTATGAATAAATTTAGAATGCAGCATATATTCTCAACAATCGCACACATTCAATACTGCATTTAAATAAGTTGGTTTCCAGAGGACCCAAAGAAGTGGAACACTGAAAGCGAAGGCAGATCCCAGGCGCAGACCTTTTCTCATAGTCACAGGTTGGCAGAGCGTCACTGGCTTCAGTCCATGCCACCTACGCGAAGAGATGGATGCCACTGCTCCCACTGTGATGCTGGCCACACATGATGATTGTTACATCGTGATTGTTATTTTTCTTCTTAAAAGGAAAACGCTTGTCCTGCTAGGTAAGGAAGAGATGCTTGCTTGAAGAATTCCGTGGTGAGGTTCCCAGCTTTAATCTGACAGCAAATGTGAACACTGTGTCTAAATAATTACCTCAATGGCTCTAATTGCTTGTGTAGCTCACGAATTTAGTGCTCTCTGCCGACAGAGGCCAGTCTGCACTGTGCATCTCTGAGTCACGTGGCAAATTGAACTCTGCACTCCAACCTCCCTGGACTTGGCCTACAATAGCCTCTGGTATTGCAACGCTTAGAAGCAGAAGGAACATCACATGAAGTGCTATACTAGAACATTGATGAATAACACATAGAAGTCACTTTGAGTAACACAGTATGGTGTTATTTTTCAGAACAAAAGATGTGGAATTGTTGTTGCAGGCGTTCTGAATGGTGTTAAATATTTCCTGTTTACACATTTATTTGGATATCAAAATGTATTTTCATATAACTCCTCAACAACAACTGAATTTTAAAATACAATACCTGTGCATAACCTATTGAGAGAATAAGCATTAATTCATACAATTAAGTTTCATCGATGCATGCATGTCATTCCTTCATAGTGGCTTTTTGCATGATCACCTATTTCAAAGTATTGATCAGGTGGAAGACAACTTTTGAAACATCTTTTTTTTCCTCCAACTCTCTGGATGTGTTTTTGGGAAGATTCAAGGGCATGCCCATTTCAGAAAACAAAATACAGCCCCATTCTAGTGATACCGTCGAGTATGAACAATAAGCACCTGGCAACATCTAAACAAGATCAGAATTGCAGTTTAACGTGGACTAGTGGAAGCTTCATATAAACACATCTTTCATGCAAGTCATAAAGATCTTATATGGAAGGTGGGGGAGCATGTGTATGTTCATAGTATAATTAATCCAGACCGGTTTTTCCTAGTGCCTTCTACTTCAAAACACCCTTGGGTACATTTTCCTGATTGTACACTCGATGGGATTCATTTCCATGGTGTCCCACGACCCCCATACTTGGGCCCTTAGTAAAACTGCTTGTCAAACTGCTTGTCAATGATACAGCTTCTGGACGTACAAGTCTGTCTCAACCTATTAAGATCAGTTTAAGCACACAATTGCTAAGGAAATGTAGGGATTCAAAGATGTATTAGTTAAAACAAATGAGTGCTTAGCCAATAAGTAGGTTATTTGGACTAGAAGAGAGTCCAATTCTTTTATTTCTCAATTCTCTTTTTTTATATTTCAGAAAAAAGGATATGTCTTCTCTCTCACTGTTCAGCTTTCCTCCGCAGGATACTCCCTCGAGATGCATTAAGGTAAGAAATTCTTCTAATTCTTTAATGTCTCCTATGTTTTCTTTCTTCTATGCTTTTCTCATAAACATTTCCTTAGGACACTTTCTATCTGTGTATTTACTTTCTCAGTCTTTTGTATCTCTATTCTTGCTTATCTCCTCTATTTGGAATTCTCCTTATGTGGATTTCTTCTCCTGTCTTTCTGTTGTTCAAAATCCTTATATGTTTAGACTGTAGAATACTTCTGTCTTTGCCTCATTAAGTTCGGTCTGTTGTTTAGAGCTACACCTCCTGCTCTCTGTAATTTGTTTAAGAGCAGTATCCTTTAGTGCCCAACTTCAGTCGTATATTGTTAATAATGTTTTGCCCCAAACAGTTTCTCCTCATCTGGCGCAAGAATCTCCTTTCTCATTACACTCCGAACTTCAGGCGCAACGACGCCAGCTTAATACAAACAGGCGGCGACAACGATCGCCTTTTATTAACTTTCTCCTCAGTTAGCACAAAGGCGCCTACTTGTCATGAACATACGGCGACAACGATCGCCTTTCATTAACTTTCTCCTCAGGTAGCGCAACGGCGCCTACTTCATATACACTTCCATTCCTTACAACGCGACGGCGTTGTTTTCACCACGGATCATGCAGCGTCATCAATCACTTGCTTCGGTATGGACCTCAGCTCATACCGCACAACGGCACTGCTTTTCTTTAAAGTTCATGTGGCGATAACGATCGCCCTTAGTTTCATTCGGCAACTTCGTTCTTATCCAAACCACACATTCATTCAGCGGTCTATTCGTGGGTAGCAAACATTAGCTTAATGTAAGGTTGATCTTCTTATTCTAACCTTACGACATCACTCACTGTTCTGAAAGAGCGACCACGATCGCTTCCTTATTTCTTTCTGCTCTCGCCTCTTATATTCTTCACGCCAGCACCCCGTCGACCGGAGCCCTTCAACTCTTCACCTTCTCTTCAATAAGCCCACGAAAAACGGTCGTCCCTGGCTTCCTCCTCCTCTGCCTCCTAGCAACCAGGATACAAAAACAAAGGAAGTCAACAACCACAACTCTTTCAGTGATTGGCCAATTAATCTGTCAGTCGTTCCCTGTAGCTGGTGAACAACCTTAACCCTTTGTTGCCCTGTTTGACCTGATATTGCCAGAGCCCGTGCCTGATTGCATCTCTGCTGTTTTCTTTACATCAGATTTGTCACGGGAGCACATACCACTTTGCAGTCTTGATTTATGTCCCGTGCCTATACTCTCAAATGTGCAATTATCAAACCATTGAATTAATATCCTCTGACTGGAGCTGTTTCAATATATTTCATTTTGTGGTGCACGGAATTTGCAGTAACAAAAAAGGTATTGATTCAGTGACATCTTTTTCCAGTCAGGAGACGGAACTGCCATGGATGCAACTGGGCCCAGCAACCCCTAGGTTGAATGGTTCAAGGAGACTAATGACTACCTTCAGAGCAATTCTTTCTTACACAATATAATGTTGTAAACTCATTAGACTAAAAACATTATCATAGTGTGGGCAGGAAACCAAGCTGAAGAATTACATTTTCATGCATGGCTCAATAGTCTAAACATCTAAGATGTAGCTGAAAAAACTGAAAAAAAAACACCAAACATTTATGTTGAAGAAAATCAGTCGAAGGTAAAGCCGTTTCACAAGACTATAGATGGAAACTCCCCATTCTATTATTATACATTTCATCCAAAATCATCAAAGAAAATCTTCCCTGGACAGTAAAGATAACACAGCATTAGCAGTACTTTGTGGTACATTTCTTTATTTCAACAAACAAAATTGCAGACAAAGATAAGCCAAAAAATGCCTAAACAATGAAAAGATAAATAGCTAACAACTATACAGAGGCTTTTCTGGAATAAAAGCAAACGAGACAAGGAGAACTATAAAACAGAGTTTTGGTGTATGTGACTATTCTAACACATTATCATAAAAGATCAAGAAAAGTTTGAAAACACATTGGAGAATGCTTTAGAGGGTAGCCTGCCAGTCCCCTCTGATGTTCTTGCATTTTGAAGAGACAAACATATGAAAGAAAATGTCACTAAGAATGTCATCACAATAGAAAATCGGTTCTGATCCATACGATTATGGAAGCATCCTTGTAATTGCTAGCTGCTCGAGGGTATTTCCATCAGGGCACTCACTATATGACATGTCCACAAACACCAAAGAGAACTGAAGTCGATCTGGGGTCACCCTGAGCGTGAAATGAACAAACCATACAAAGTAAAATACATCCATGACTATTTACCATATCAACTGGGCACAGGCCCAATCGCCAGCTTGGTACGTGGATGGGAGGCGAGGAAAGCAGCCAATTTAAAAAAAAAAAAAAAAATGAAACAAGATGGCAAGGAAGTAGGTTGTGAAATACCGGAAGTTAGGTCGCACAGGGCTAAACCCTTGTTGGCAATATGGATGCTGGGCATAGGCCCAATCATCGGCTTGGGATGTGAAAATCATGACAACATGTGAGCAAAGTGGGATCAAGGCAGGCACCTGAGGAGAAACCAGAGGACAGGGGCGAGTGACAAGTCAGTCTTCAGGAGCTTTTGCTCACTGTACAACACATTTTCCACTTGCCGGCTCTGGTAACTGTCAACTTCCCGGCTTTGCAGATAGCTGATATCTGCCCTCCCCCTTCCTGGCCCGGCTCAACGTGGCAGTCAGGCCTCAAAGTGGAACCAAAGCAGAAGTGAGGCAGACACCTCAGGTAAAGCCAGAGAACAAGAGCAATCGTTAAGGCAGAAAGGGGGAGTTTGGTGTTGCAGGAACTGCTGAGACCTGTGGGTTTATTCGTGTGTTTGTTTTCAGATTGTCTTCTTTTTCTTATATGCTCTCCTGAGAAATTCACACAGAATTTGTATCACCCAGGTACTATGTTATCAATACCAGCTGGTCTTTCCCAGCCCCCTTCATGCTGACTTTATTAGTTCCTTCTTTCCTAAATGTTTAGCTTCTGGGATAAATGGACTATCTATATTCGACGTTCAGTGCCATTTAGAATTAGCAAGGTGTTGTCTGTTTGTGTATTCATGATAAACGCTTGTCTTTTTTCATGCTTTTATTTGATTTTCTTTTTTTGTATTTTTGTATTTTATTGGTCTTTTATTAAATGCTTTAAACCAAAGCGCTGAACATAAAAAAGAAACACTTAACAATAAAAGTGAATAAACAATTGGTTCCAGAAGGCGGATCGCTCCAGGGTATTGAAGTATGTGCGATTTTAGAAAACCATGGAAGAGACAGTAGACAGTGATGGAATGAAGAGAAAGTGGGAGAGCATTCCAGTAGAGGGGAGCACGAAGTTCAAAAGATCGAAAACGACATCGAGCACAGGAGGGATGGCGAACCAGAAGTCTAAACTGAGAGGAAGACCAAAGAGAGGGAGAGGGATTGTAGAAGGATGTAAGTGCAGCTAGATAGCCAGGGGCAAGACCGTAGACGGATTTGAAGACAAGACAAAGAAAGTTATAACTAATTTGAGAGTGAAAGGGCAGCAAACCAAGAGCTGCAAGAGAAGAAGAAAAAGAATTCTGACAGGGGAGAAGACACAATAGACGACTAGAAGAATTAAACACTGATCTTAGAGGAGCAAGATGAGAATTAGGAAGCCCAAGCAGAATGGTAGAACAATAGAAGTGTCGGGAAAAGGTCAGAGAGGAAATTAAACATTTGGATGCTTGAGAAGTGAGAAACGGGCGGGCCTTGCAGATATCGTGGAGATGAAAACGACAGGAATGAGAGGTTAGAGAAATGTGATGGGAAAAGGAGAGATTTCAATCAAAGTGGAGACCAAGATTTCAGCTGAAGGTGAAATTGGGAGCTTGGAAGGGGGAAAAGATATGAAGAGGGGTTGAATATGAGGAGGAAGAGTGTTTACAGGGAAGAACAGTACCTCAGTCTTCCCTGCATCGAGAGTGAGAAAGTGGGGGACATCCAGGATTTAATAGCAAAAAGACAAGCTGAAAGGGTGTGATGGATTTCTGGAGAAAAGGAAGAAAAGGATAGGAACAGTTGAGTTTCATTGGCGTAGAAGTGAGGAGATAGACCAAAAGAGGACAAAATGGCTGCAAGATAGGTCAAGAAGAATGAGAAAAGGGGAGTGCTTAGAATAGCGGGTTTAGATAAGAGAGTTTAGCACGGAGACCAAAGCAGTTTCTGTCTTGTGAAAGGGACAAATGCCAGACTGAAATCGAGATAGAAGAGAGGAGTCAGCAACAAATGATGAAATCTGGGAGTAAACAAGACATTCTAAGAGTTTAGAAAGGTATGATAGAAGAGAAATAGGGCGACAGTTAGAAAGAGTCAGAGGATCGTCAGTGGGTTTCTTTAAGATAGTAATAATAGATGTGTGTTTAAAAGATGCAGGAAAAATGGAAGTAGAAAGACAGATGTTAAAGAAAGAGACAAGATAGGGTACAAGAAGAGGATATACCCTGGGGATTAGTGCAGAAGGAATTGGGTCAGTGGGAGAAGAAGTGGGGGGGGTTTAACTAGTAAAAGAAGGACATCAGCATTGGAAACTGGAGCAAAGTGACAGATGAAGGCATGAGGAATAGACAGGGAGGAGGTGATGCGTTGGATGTAAGAGAAGCTTCGATATCACGACGAAGAGAAAGAACATTCAAAGAGAAGAAGTGAGCAAAATCAGAAGCAGATAGTGTACAATTAAGAGAATGGTCAAGGGTCGGAGGAGAAAGAAGTCATGCAAGGGTTTGGAAGAGACGCCTAGGGTGGGTAGATTGAATGTGCAAGAGGTCAGAGAAGTATATACTCTTAGCAGAAAATAGTTATTTATCATAAAGAGCATGGTAAGAGAAGCAGGAAGAACGATCAGGTGTTGATTTAGACTTCAGCCAGTGCCTTTCAAGTCGGAAGAGAAAACAATGCATTGAACGAAGGGGAGGGGATAGGTAAGGTTGGGATGGTTTCCGGGTGGGGTGAAACGAGGACAGAGGATAGAGTTGGTGTAGGGAGAAGGAAAGAGATGAAGAAATAACAGAGGCTGCCTCATCGGCATTGAGGGCAGAGAAGAAAAGAGAAGCGGGTAGAGCAGAAATACAGGTAGTGTTAAAAAGCGTGGGATTGAAGTTTCGTAGATCGCGTTGGAAGAATGTTGATGGGGTGAGAGAGCAGGAGAACTTGGGAGGTTGGGGGAAGTAGTGACACTGAAAGCAGGTAGTGATCCGAGAGATAGACATGTAGGGCTAGCACTGGAGAGGCAATGAAAGTTGAAATGAAAATTAAATCAAGAGAAGAGCCAGACGTGTGTGATGGAGGGGTCACAAGAGGCAGAAGGAGGTGAGAATCAAGAGCAGAAAGAAAAGGAGTGGTAGAATGTATTGAAGATGTGTGGAGATTAAAGCTGCCTAATAATATGATGGGAGTAGGTGTAGGCAGAATGTGAGACAAAAGATGATCAATGTCTTCACAGAAATAGCCGACAGTGCCAGGGGGCGATACACAATGATGAATGAGATAGAAAGAGGCTTAGTAAAGATTTTGTAGGTAAATTCAAATGAGGAGTAAGATGGAATCATAACTGGAGAAGAAATAGGAGAGAAAGAAAAGCAATAGAGTATGCCAGTGCCCCCACTGTGGCTAGTGGCATGGAGGACATGGTCAAATGAAGTCAGAGATCTGGTCAGAGAGGCAGCAACAGTTGTATTGTGAGGCAGAATCCATGTTTCTGTAATCCACAGAAAGTGAAAATTTAGTCTTAGAAATAAGTCCAAAACTGAAGTAGATTTGTTACATAAGGACCTGGCATTCCAAAGACCTAGGTCAATAGCAGCAGTGTTTGTAGAAACCGGAGGATAAATGAGATTGTTGTTGATACAGGTGCCTGTTGGCCTTGCAACTGAGTGAAGATTTTCTGGAGGCATTAATCTGGGTAGAGTCAAAGTCATGAATAATATTGCCAGCACTTTGAAGGAAACAAACTTGAAACCAGGGAATGAATTACCTGGGTGTGCTGGGGTAGTGGTGTAGAAGCAGGATGGCAGAGTTGCCTTGTGTATCACGCCCTCACCACGGACCCTGCAGACAACCACGGCTGACTTAGTCAGACCTCGCCTGGGCTTTGCACAGGCCGGAGATGGTGTAGCTGCGAGTCAGGATGAGAATGAGGCAGGAGGTGTGGCCTCAGGTGTTGCTAGGCAACGCTTGGACGTGAGTCTCTGTCGACTGACGAGCGGGCACACAAACGAAATGCTGTGCTGCACTGGCCATGCAGCAGATGTACAGGGCAATTACCCCTATGCCCTCACAAACGAGAAAGTATCCGCAATCCAGCAAAACCCGCAGAGGTCAAATGGTAGCCTTCCTTGCGTTGGAGCACCACGGACCCCGCAGACAGCCAGGGATGACTTAGCCAGACTTTGCCTGGGCTTAGGTTTTTCTCTCTATTATTTTTTCTTTTACTTTCTCATTCTCTGGTGTAATTTTGTATCATCTCATTAATTAGTGTCCAATGCCTTGGCGAAGGCACTTCAGAAATCTAAACAAACACACATTGCATTGTCAGGTGTGCATTTGCTGTAGCCCCCACTCCCTTTAGCCTTTTCTGACATAACAACCAGAGAAAAAACACATACAGCTTGAGGAAGAGGGGAAGCAGTGTTTTGAGGTGTAAATGATGAAGCAGCAATAAAAGCATCCCCTAAAGTTTCGAACCGCTTGGTATTTGGAGCTATACATTGTCATCATATGCACCCTGCAGGAATGTCACCATCCGAATGTGGGTGCATTGAATTGAATGAAGATAAATGAAATACAAATAAGCTCTGTGGGTGATGTATATAGAACGTATAAGGAAGACCATGCTCTAATACTGCATTTTTTTTCAATTATATTTTATTTATTAGAGTTTGTTTATACTGTGATTATTGTGTGGCTTCACCAGTATTACCAATAATTCAGTGGCTAGTTCATAAAATTAAACATTGGTTTGGGCTTACAAAAGGAATCGATAATTGATTTTAATCTGTGCACAACCTTTTCAGAGAAAGAAGAACATTTTGTGAGACAACATTGTGGTTATTCTGGGAAAAGCAGCTGCGAAAAAGGAATTTATTTAATTGTTCTAACATTGTAAACTGCTTTCTAATGAGTCTACCGTGGGCCTTGGCCCAACTAGTGATGTTTGGTCGAGCATATGGTGTAGGCACGTTTCTGCTTGTGGTCTTTGTTGGCTGCTTCAATCTCCAAATTAAACCATTGACTGCAGTGGAAAATCTGATGGATGAAGAAGATGTCTGTTGGGCTATTTGCCCCTTAAGTGTAAGTAGGCCAAAAGTTATAACATCCTGTGGCCCCAAATCAGCCTCAGATGTGCCTAAAGCGGGCCCCAGAGTGTGCGATGACCCTGCAAAATTAACACAAAAAAGAGGAAACAAATGCAGCCTTATATTATATATTGGTAAATATATAGGAATGGATAAAGATAAAAACTGCCCAGGTCCTCGTGATGCTGGAAAGCAATCAGAATTCAGTCTTACTACTTTTAATCATAGGAATGATCCACAAACTGGAGTGTAGATATACCTCCATTGAACATGTCCAAGAACAAAAAACAGTTTACATAGGTGAAAATGTCTAGAGGTAAGATCTGTCCAGCATTATACAAAAGCGTTTTACCAATTTTGGAAACACTTCTGGGGGAGGCAAAAGGTGAAACAAAGCTGATCAGTGAGTCATAGAGGAAATTGGTTGCTGTTTTGCTTCCATTTGTGATGAAACCAAGTTGTGTGTTTAAAGATGACTTATTAAACAATGACTGTTGATTCAAAGCAGAGTGTAAAGTAGCTAAGTGTAATATTCTGATAATATTGAAGAATCCAGATGGCCCTGATCAAAATGCTGTTGAAAAAGCAGGTTACCTGCTTCTGTTTTCGAAAGTGAAATTGATATCTGAGCTCTTTTCCTGTTAGTTTATTTAAGACAATTGCATAAATCAACCAAAGTCCCCCAATCTTGGAAGATGGCTCAAATTATACCATACCAACTTAAAAGGACTAAGGGTGTTTAAAGAGGTCAGTATCACGCCCTACTTAGAACTTCAAAAATACACAAAAGGATCCTGACACCTCACGACTGTCTCCAGAACAAAGTATTTATGTCCAAGGAGGACACCACCTGTAGGAGCCCTCTCAAAATTGATTACCCACGGTGAGGTATAATATTAGATTTAGTCGTAGCACGTCCGACATACACAATTATAGATGTGAATATTTAAATTATATCGTCAACACATCTTAATAAAAAATTATTATTTGTTAAAAAAATACATACAAATTTAATTACATTAAGCATATTAAATTGAAATAAAGTGACTTGTGCAATGCAGCATATGATATATAAATCTCCAACAAATGTACACTTACATAGAGAACATCAAATAAAGTTCAATTAACCTAAAAAATGACACTGACATTTGCTAGCACTTGATGAAATAAAACATCCACATGTCTAGCACCAAGAAACTTATACCGTTGGCGGGTACCTATATCTAGGACCTAAGATAGACAAAAAATGTCCTATTCTAACTACTAATTGGCCCTCATTACAAGGTGGGCGCAAAGGGATACCGGGCACCGGTAATGACACCGGTGCCGATAATCTCTTTGCGCCCTACTCCGAGGTCCCTTTGCGGTTCCTTCCCTTAACGCCTGGTTTTAGCAGGCATTAAGGACGGGACCCGCAAAGGGGTACCGGGTCAATAACGGTACCGCAATTTGCGGTACCATTATTGCCGCCTTCCCCCTTCCCATTGAGCCCTATGGGGGCTCAAATGGGACTGGGGAATGGCTCTGTTGAATGGGGAGTTACCGGTCCCGCCGACCTCGGACTGGACCGGTAATTACTCCCTTCACCAGACCGGAGTCGGACCGATTTTGGAGGCAGCCGTGGCGCTAATAGTGCCATGGCTACCTCCAAACTCGGAATGAGGGCCATTGTATCACTATTCACATCCCCAACATGTTTCATCCTTGTTTGAGTCAAAAACCATTTACAGAACTTCATCAGGGGAAATTCTTTTGTCACAAACATTTCTTTTCAAAGTTCAATACAACATAACTGGGTTCCCAATCCAGAGAGCTCTAAAGGTGGCTTCTTTGTTTTATGATTAAACACATACCTGGGGAAACAGTACAAACAGCTACTATTAGTGCTGTTTATTACTTTAGCAGATCAGTCCCACCACTAGCAATCTAATAACTAAAGGGAGACTTACCGCTGAATCTTTCAATGATTGACCCCATGCGGTGTAAGGGAGCAACAAACACAGGCAGAAAACACAGAGTGTAAAACGTGGGTAATAGAGTTAAGTTGCTTTCTGACTATTTATTAACTATTAAAATTATACCATTGCACAAAAAGCCAGACGAGAAACTCTTGGAAATTAAAATTCATTTTTTTAATAGATAGTGTTCAGAAAATCTAAGTGAAAGTCCTGTTGAGATGGCTGGAGGAATGAATGGCTGCGAATAAATGACTGAGTCCGTGGCAGTTTGGCTTTCAAAATGGCATGAACATGGTAGACCAGTCAATCGGACGGTCTTTATCATTGGTGCCGATGCCGGTAAACCCATTCTGCCCTATTACGAGGTTCCCTTGTGGGACCTGGAACAGATGTCTGGTAAAAGCAGACGTCCTTTCCGGGTCCCGCGAGGGGACCAAGAAGCTAACAATGGGCCCATTGTTAACAGGCCCATTATTAGCTCCAGCCCCATTCCCATTTCCTACGGGGGCTCAAATGGGATTGGGGAATGGTATTGTGAATGAGGAATTACTGGGTCCTCCAAAGTTGGAATGACCCGGTAATTCCTCATTCACAGACCACGGACCCGGACACGATTTTGGAGGCAGCATGGCGCTAATAGCACCATGGCTACCTCCAAACTCGTAATGAGGCCCTTTGACTTTTTACATTCTTTTCCACTGGACGGGCCCTTTGTTTCTAGCCCTGCAACATGGCCACACCTTTTGCTGCCTGGTTTCACCTTGTTGGCCTGAGCCCACTCCCCTCCCTGTGGTTGGATAGGCTACTTGAGCCAATCACCTAAACCGGGATGTGGGAGCTGGCCCATGTAGTGAAGGCCCGGAACTAGGCCCTCAGTGAAAGTATGCTTCCTTCTTCTCCCCTCTACTCGGCACTGGGAGCATCCTTCCTTCACGGCGCTCCTGCAACCCTCCCGCAAGGCTGGACATCTTTTTCATGGGCTTGTCATGGGCTAAGGCCAGTGCGGGTCACATTTTACGGTGAGCATCACCCCTCTCAACATCATGATGATTTATTTTTATATAAATCCTATTGATGCCGAAATCTGCTGCAACGCTATTCCATCCCTGCACGCATTATGTGACTTTGACTTTTTACATTCTTTTCCACTGGTCGACCCTTTTGTTTCTAGCCCTGCAACATGGCCGCAACTTTTGCTGCCTGGTTTCACCTTTTTGGCCTGGGCCCACTCCTCTCCCTGTGTTTGGCAAGGCTACTTGAGCCAATCACCTGAACCGGGAGGCGGGAGCCGGCCCTTGTAGCGAAGGCATTGTCTACCCATGCCCACCATGGTATGCTGCATTGCTGCCCCTGTGAGTGTCTGCAAGCCCCCCTCCCCTTGGCCCCCGTGATTGGCTGCTAGCCGCCCTCCTATACCTTGCCCCTGTGAGTGTCTGCAAGCTGACCCTCCCACGCCTTGCCCCCATGAGTGTCTGCAAGCCACCCTCCCACCACTTGCCCCCGTGAGTGTCTGCTAGCCCCCCTCCCACCCCTTGCTCCCATGAGTGTCTGCAAGCCCCCCTCCCACCCCGTGTGTGTCTGCAAGCCCCTCTGCCCCTTTGCCCCCTGTGAGTGTCTCTCTTCCTTCCACTCACCCCCTGCTCACCTTTTAGTGCCCTGTGTCCTCCCCCCTTCCCCTTCCCCTCCCCCTACCTCATCCTACCCTCTCCTTCCTTCCTTTCTGTCAAATTCCAGCACTAGCTCAATTGCCGTCAGGCATAGTAATCCTAGCCGCCTGTCTTTTGCAGTCGCCTGCCCCCCTTGATCCTTTTGCTCCCTTTGTCCTGTGAAAGATCTGCACTACCTCAGTTGCCGTTAGGCATAGTAATCATAGCTGCCTGTCTTTTGTAGCCCCTTTCCCTCCTTCCTTTAACTCCCCTTGTCTTGTGAAAGATTGGTACTACCTCAATTGCCGTCAGGCACAGTAATAGTAGCTGCCTGACTTTTTGTAGCCATCATGCCCTCTCCTGCCCCCCAACCTTTTCATTGATACTCTTATCATTTGTCCCTCAACCTCTGATAACAGCTTGTCTGTCTCCCCTTCCCTCCTTGTCTTCTCCTCCCACTCCCTCCCCAGCACTACCTTGAATAGTCGTTGACCTTTAAGTTAGACATTTGTTCTGTTCCTCTCCTTATCCCTTCTCCCCATTCCCCCTCACCTCCCCTCCTCCCCCTCCTCTTGTCATTCATGCACTGCAACAATTGTCAGGCATAGTAATGTTAACTGCTAGTCTTTTGTCCTTTTTTTTCCTTCCCCTCCTCTCTCTTATTGTTCCATGCACTTGTACTATCTGTTATGATATGATAGTTATTTTCACATTCTGATTTGTTTCAAGGACCTGTAAGAATGTAACTGTATTCTCCCATGTTCCCTCCCTCCTTGAAGCACTTTGAAACACATTGGCCCTCACTATAACTCTGGCGGTAGCCGTGTCCTTATTAAGTGCACGGCTGCCGCCGGAGTTGTTGTTTTTCCGGCACCCGCGAATGGGCAGTAACCGGATCATGCCGAGTTTGGCGGACCCAGTAATTACCCATTCGCAGGTGCCGTTCTGGCCGGCCTCCCGATCCCCATTCTGCCCAATAGGGCAGAATGGGGGTCGGGAGCATGGTTGCACTGGCACCGTTTATAACGGTGCTGGTGCAATCATGAGTTCTGCTCGTGGGTGCCGGTATGCACGCTTGGTCAGACCAGGCATGCAGTCCGGCACTGGCGAGCAGAACTCGTAGTGTGGTGGAGAGGTAACAACGGCATTGGTAGCACTACCGGCGCCGTTGTTGCCTTTCCGCCACACTCATAATGAGGCCCATTGTGTATAGGCGCTATACGAATAAACAATCAATCAATCAATCAATGTATTATTTTATTTTTAGATGTCAAAACTGCTTTTGACAGTGTTCTAAAAAATGAAATGTATAAATAGGTTTTAGGTTATGGCACCTCAGTATCATTGCTTGAATCAATAGGAGAACTTTACTCTTGAAATTCTGCATATATTAGATGGGTGTTGGGCGGCGAGCTTAATGACTTCTTTGTTATGATAAAGTAGTATATAGTAGGGCTGCATCCTCGCCACTTATCCGTTTTGTCTTCATGTCAAACGATATGTGGAACAACTGGTACTGTTAAATGCGATGCCCCCCCCCCACAGAAAATAGATATGCATTCGGCTTTATGTGGATGATGCTGTCCTTATTTCTCATCCGTCGATGGGTTTGGAGAAGCAGAAAACGTATAGTAAATGGCACTAGCATTGAAGAAATGATACCCTCTCACTACCCTGGACTTCGATTCAGCACTGATGGAAAGTGGAGTAACTAACTGATTAAGAGCCATATAGTAATGCTGAGATAAAAACATGCAGTTCTAAGATTTGCTAAGAGTTGGCAAGAGTACACGCAGTCCTGGACATATACAAAATATAGGCTTTTCCAGATGTTGTGTTGAAATGTGGGAAAGTGGTAAGCTGGGCCAAGCAGGACATTAGTTCTTGAAAAAGTGAGTAGGATTTCCATGGAGCACCCCTGATGCTTTTTCATATCTTGAAGTGGGTGTACTGAGTATTGAACAAGAAGTAAGTTTACAACCACTTCAGAATTGGGATCTCTCCATATTTAATTACATTTAAAGTGGAATTGCTTGATGCAATGAGTTGCCCAAAGGGAAAACAACTACCCTGGCTTCGTGCATGTGAACACTTTAGAACACTCAATTTGAATGTCAGGACTATGGGAGGATGCTTTGTCTAACAGTTCAGGATTTATGTATGCAATTAAGGTGTCATGTGCAAATAAGACACAGCAAGGATTCTTAGAAGCATTTAATAGGATTTCATTCATAACCTGAAATAACCTAGCCGGTATATTTGCACACCCTCTTCTTGAAATTCTGATTGGTCATACTGCTTGCAACATCATTGCATTGTTGGAAACCAGTATTAACATATACACATCCATGTTGTTGTGGGCTAAAGGAGCCGGTACGCATATTTTTATTTTTATTTCGGAGTCCACTTTATGAAAACCCAAGGAGCAGACAATAAAAACAATGTTCAAAGAACTACAGTTGTATAATAGTTGCTCCGGCCAAACATTCATGTAAAACTATAGTTCATGAAAAGGTAATATTTGCTGTTTCAGTTTTTATCTACAATGCCTGGTGACACAGGATGTGCTGCATGAAATATGCATTACACCAGGATTTTTCATTTCAGGAATGGCGGGAAGATCATCATGGATTGGACTTAAACCCACTCAGTCCATCAGAGACTACTAAATCAAAAGGAGGAACACACATCACAAGGGATACAGATAACACAGATATGATATACATTGACCACAAGTATTGTGACGCCATGAACAATGCAATATCAATATTAACAGATGTTGAGGAGAATGGGGAAATATTACAAAGGATACAACATATATGGGTTGGTATCCAGGCATTTATTCGAAAACATAGTTTTGAATGCCAAAGTTTCGGAAAAGAATGCATCGAAAAAATTCATTATTTTGTAGGTAAAGTTTTTTTTTACTATAATGGGTTTTAAGGGGTAAAAGAAACGGGTTGGGGCGACCCCCCATTAAACATTTTTTTTTTAAATGCATTTTTTCGATGCATTTTTTTTCAAAACTCTGCCATTCGGAACGTTTGCATTCGATGCAATCACTAGGAACCATATGGGTCAGGTAAGGACCAGAAATACCTGGGGAAAACCCTCAAATTCAGGTGACATGGTCCATTGAGATCTGAGTAAGCATACTTGAACCTCACACAAGCTTGCCAGTATTTTCCAAATGACAGGATGATAACCTGAGAGAGACACTTGATAGTCAATAATTGAGGTTTTAATAAAGAAAGTTGGCCTCATTAACATCGAAGGGAGGCAAACCAAGTGAGGAAAGAGTAGCTCAAAAACAGACTATATTAAGGCCCAGCCTTGCAAAGTCAGTAAGAAAACAGCTCCATACAGAGACAAATGTGCGGGGTGACACATCAGATATCTCCAAAACCTTTGACAAGGTTCTGCAAAAACAACTAGAAGAATCAAGCAGCTTGATCCTTATAGAAAATAATGATACATCATGGAAGGTATCTCAAAAAGCTTGTTTGCCCGGGGGGGGGGGGGGGGCGATGCTGTTGCGCTGATGGGGCATAAATAGACATTATTGGCATTATTATTCCTAACAATAACACTGTGCCTGCAGTGATACTTGGAGCTGGCCCTCCCTCCGGATAACAACGCTCAGCCTCCTCATTACAGGCTACCTGCCCTGATTCCTGTATTGTGGTGGTCGCGGATTGGACCCATTCCTGTGCCCCATTCCTGTGCTCCAAGTCATACATATGCTGGTGCCGTGGGGCTTGCGGACGGCCCCCTGGGCACTGCCCCGGCGAACAGTCCCGTGGCTTGCCCCCCGCCGGGTGCCCCACCCCACTACTTTGGCCTCAGGGACATTTTGATATAGCTGGAAGCACTAGAGACTGAACAGGCCCATAAGCAAACAGGGCAGTGTTAAAATCTATACAAGGGCACTTTCATAAACCTCAAAGAGCCCGGAAACACTTTCAGCCACGCCACAGTGCCCAGTCCATTGGTGGGGGCCCAACACTTACCACCAGCACCTATCCTACACATGCTTGCCCCCCTGGACCGCCGATGAACAGGTCCCCCACTCCACATTCCCCAAAGGTACCCTACCGCCGCGCCCATGTATACGGCACAACTGAACCCGCAATGCTGGCATATGGGGCGAAACTGTGGCCACCAGGACCCGGAACACAACTGTTGCTGAGTCACATTTGCAGGCTCCAAATACTGCTGGGACCATAAATTCACTAATAGAACACAATACCGCTTTGTACAGGACCCGTGAGATCAGTGCGCACGGATATCCCACTCCACTGGGCAACACAACGGAACCAGAAGACCGCTAGCCGCCCACGCTTACCCACAGTGCTAGAACCCTCCCACATTGGCACTTTGACCAAAGGGGCTGGCGCAGGGAAAAAACAGAGTTCACTTAACATGTTTACAAAAACACCTGCCAAGTCGGCGGGCGAGACCCTGGAGGATGCGGCCATGGCCCCTCCGGTCCCAGACGACTCACAGAAGATGCTGGAGTATATTCGGGAGGGCTTCACCACATTACATACCAAACTCGATGACATGAACGGCACCATCTCATCCATAAAAGCTCACATTGAGAAGACGGATGGCCGGGTGGCCAAGTTAGAAACAAGAGTGGGGGCCACCGAGGATGATCTGGGCTCCCTGCGGGCTACGGTTTCCACACTATCCAACCGGGTAATGGCGGTTAAAAAAAAGAATGAGGATCTCGAATCCCGCTCAAGACGTAATAACCTACGCATAGTCGGGGTGCCTGAAGACAACATCAAGGAGCCCATGGAGGACTTTGTGGAACGCTTTCTCGTAACACATCTGGATACGCCTAAACTGTCTCCGCAATTCGCAGTGGAAAGGGCCCACCGCTCTCTAACCTCAAAACCCAGACCCAGAGCGCCTCCACGGCCCATCATAGCCAGAATCTTACATTTTCGGGACCGGGATGCCCTTCTGAGGGCGGCCAGAGCCAAGGGGGAGCTGCTTCTTGAAGTGGCGAAAATTCATCTCTATCCAGATTTCTCCGTAGCAGTACAGCAGGAACGCAAAACCTTTGTGGCAGTGAAAAAGAGACACAGAAATTTAAGGGTTAAATATTCTATGTTATTTCCTGCGAATCTGAGGATTGAACACTTAAATCAAACATTTTTCGTTACGATCCCTGAAGAAGCTTCACAATTTATTGATGAAAATGTTCCCGGCTGATCCCCCACATTGATGCTGGCACTGTCACTGGAGCCAAATAGCCCCTGCTGGAATGGTCCCATATATTGCTGTGCCCACGGCTGCAGCTCCACCTCACAAGAACACATTAGTTGGTGGTCCTGCTCTTTTTTCTGATCTGTTGATTCTCAAGTCATGTGTTTCCATATTACCCATTGTTAGGCGATCCTCTGCACACCGATCCACTGCACACCAGAATACTGCTCACATTTCCCCAACACCTCCCTCCAGGGTTCGAGGCTCATGTGATTCGGTTTTCCCAAAGGACCGAATGCTCCGTACCAGGTATGATTTACGGGCTCGATTGCAACCCTTCCTGCACTGGCAGTTGCCATGGAGAACATACAGCAGAAGAGGCGGCGTTACATCTCCACGCCGATCGGTCACTTGCTCACGTGATCCAGAGTGGCGTTCCTCACGTGACCTTGGTGGATGTCACATGACCCCAAAACGCTCAGTATATAAGGCTTGAGACACGGAACACTCATTGCATCTCAGCTGTCTTCAGACCCTGTTTGGCGTTACGTTTTGGTTTGCTTTCCTGGTTTACCTGGATCTTGGAACTCTCTCTTGGACTCCTTCGGATTACCCCTTTGTACCTCTGCTTGGAACTGTTTACCTGTTGCTGGACTTCGGACACGACCCTGACTTGCCTTTGGATCATCCCTTGGTACCTTGTTGAACTTTTACGCCATTTCCCTTTTTGGGATTCAAGTCACGCCTTCAGTCCTACAGGTGGTTTATCCTGCATCCACACTTGTCTGCGGTCCTCATGCTCTAGGGACCGCCTCATCTGAGTCTCGAACCTCCCTCCTAGGTTTCCTGGGTTTTCCAAACACCTGATAGGTAAGGCTATTCAGATCCTTTGGTTACTGTGATTGTACACTGTAATTGCCTTGTACTTAATCTCGCTTTTTTTGAAAGCAGCATTGGTGTTCCAGAGGTTCCGTGGATCCGGGAAGTAACATCTCCCACCTGTGGCCCCAAAGGTCGCACAGCGGGTTTCTTTTTGTTCCCCTGTGCGTCACTTGAGGACGGAGGTTTCAACGGTCTACACGACACTCAAGCCAGAACAGACTGAGAAACCATATAGTCGTGTTAGACAATGCAGGGGTCCACGGAAGAACCCATAACTGCTTTAGTGCAGGCGATTACAGTATTAAGGGCAGATATGGCCGCCGCTAATATGGTGATTCACCAGAGGTTAGATTCTATACAGAGTGTTCAGCATTCTCTCCCTGCAGACCCTGAATTCGGGGATGCTAGCACTTCAACCACACCGCCTCCGTTGGCAAGTACCCCAACTCCAGCGGTCCTCCCAACCCCTTCCCCTTTGGCTGCTCCTGAACGTTATCAAGGTGATCCCAAGAAGTTCAGGACTTTCATCAATCAGTGCAAATTACATTTCTTGTGCAGACCTCTGGCATTTCCTAATACCACTCCCAAAGCCGCTTTTGCCCTTTCCCATCTGGCCGGGACAGCTGCCGCTTGGGCTAACCCTTTATTGGAGAACAATAGTCCGGTTCTTTATGAATTTGATTTGTTAGTTCTAGAAATGTCTCGAGTCTTTGATACCAGACACAAGGCACAGTCTCGGGATATGGAGTTGTTAGAACTAACCCAGGGCAGAGGGACTTTGATAGATTACATCACCCGGTTCAATCAATTGGTTGCCGAGACATCATGGCCAGAAAGCAAGCGGGCAGTTATATTTTATAGGGGGTTGAATAACGCAATGAAAGATGCCTTAGCAGTGATTCCTTCCATGCCCACGCAGTATCAGGAACTAGTTGATCTTGCCTTGCAGGTGGATGCACGGCGATCAGAGGGCAGAGCTGAGTTGGGGGTTTCTTCCCACCCTACAGTTGTCAGTACCCCTGCTTCCAGTACTGAAGAACCTATGCAAGTAGGAGGTTTACGTAGCCCTATTGCAACATCTGAGAGAGAACGTAGAAGGGTGGATAATGCATGCTTTTATTGTGGCACCATGGGACATTATGTGAAGGAATGTCCTCAACGTCCCAGGAAGAGTCAGGTTTTTCGGATAGCTCGACCTTAGATCCGGAGATCAGGTTGAGTGTTCAGTCTTCATCTCCGGGTACCCCTCTTGCCTTTGCTCGTGTCCAGCCCATCTTTGTACAGGCCACTCTTGGTCCCTCTACAGGTATTTCTCATGCAGTCACGATCATCATTGACTCAGGTGCCACTGGGAACTGCATAGACATTGCGTTAGCCCATTCCCTCAATCTACCTTTAGTGGTAAAAACCCGACCTGAACCTGTTCAGGCCGTAGATGGCACTGCACTAGTCTCTGGTCCTGTTAGACACCAAACTGCACCTCTATTGTTGACCATACAAGACATTCACACTGAGACGTTAAGTTTTGATTTGATTACCACACCTCAATTCGCTATCATATTAGGAGTACCATGGTTACGTGAACACAATCCTCTGATTAATTGGCAATCAGGCACGGTGCTCTTCGAGTCTGAGATTTGTCAGAACTATTGTCTCCCAACCCATCAAGCAACCGACACTCCTTCTCGGGCCTTGGGAGCCCTAGCTCAACTCACGTTGAATGATGATGGATCAGAGGTTGTGGATTCCCATACCGTTGGGGGGGTGGTGTCAGGGATTCCATCTGAGTATAAAGCATTCAAATCAGTTTTCGATCGCGGTTCTTCTGAGGTACTTCCTCCACACAGACCATATGACTGCCCAATTGAATTAATCCCTAATTCCACAATTCCTTCGGGCAGGATTTATTCCTTGTCTCCCTCGGAAGAACAAGCATTGAAACAGTATGTACAGAACACCCTACGATTAGGACATATCCGCCCCTCTACTTCACCAGCTGCAAGCCCTATATTTTTTGTACCTAAGAAAGAGGGGGACTTACGTCCTTGTGTGGATTATCGGCGTCTTAACGCTATCACGAAAAAGGATAGATATCCAATTCCGTTAATCACACCTCTTTTGGACCACTTATCCCATGCTTCTGTTTTCACCAAGCTGGATCTTCGTGGCGCATACAATCTAGTGCGCGTTCGCGAAGGCGATGAGTGGAAAACTGCCTTTTGTACCCGTTACGGCTTGTATGAATATCTAGTCATGCCCTTCGGTCTATGCAACGCCCCGGCAACATTCCAGCGTTTTATGAATGACATATTCAGGGACATTCTGGACGTATACATGGTTGTTTATTTGGACGACATCTTGATCTATTCACGGAATCTTGATGACCATGTAAAGCATGTCCGGGAAGTATTATCCCGTCTGAGGGAACATTCCCTATTTGCCAAACCCGAGAAATGTCAGTTCCATAAAACGTCTGTTGAGTTTCTGGGCTTCCACATTACCCCTGGGGCATTATCCATGAACGAATCCAAGGTTAAAGCAGTCCTAGATTGGCCAGTTCCTCAAACACTCAAGTCATTGCAGGCCTTTTTGGGCTTCGCCAACTTTTATAGACGTTTTATTTCCTCCTTTTCCACAATTGTTGCCCCACTCACGGCCCTGACCAGCCCTCAGGTACCCTATCGATGGCAGAGGGAACACCAGGAATCTTTTGAGGCTTTGAAAACCACTTTCACTACCGCACCGGTGCTCCAGCACCCCAATCCCGATCTTCTGTTCATAGTTGAGGCGGATGCCTCTTCTTTTGCTCTTGGTGCGGTATTGTCTCAGACATGTCCTACAACAGGCAAGTTACACCCGGTGGCATACCACTCCCGTAAGTTCTCCAATACTGAGACCCATTATACCGTAACGGAGAAGGAACTCCTGGCTGTCATGGACGCCTTTCGTGTCTGGCGCCATCATCTTCTGGGGGCTAAGCATCCAATCACTGTATACTCAGATCATCGAAATCTACAGGATCTGGCCTCATTGAAGTGCATCAATAGCAGACAGGTTCGGTGGCATCTTTTCTTTTCCGCTTTTGATTTCCATATTATGCATCGTCCTGGAAACTCACATGGAAAAGCGGATGCTTTGTCAGGTTCCCCGGGTGGGGTCGAGTTGCCAACCTTCCCTGACACTGTTCTCGGAAAGAGTCATGTGATTTGTCTCTGCACTCCCTCTTTGTCATTGTTAGATTCTGTACGAGATTGGACTAGCAATCATTCCGACCAACTTCGGGATTGGGACCCCATTTATTCTGAGGGTTTGCCTTTCGTGCTTGAACGTCTGTTTCTTCCCACACCTGACACTCGTAACTTGGCCCTTGAGTGGTCTCATGATGCTCCCTTCAATGCCCATCCCGGTCAAGAGCGCACTTTGGATCTCCTAAAGCGCTGGTGTTGGTGGCCCTCTATGAAGCGCGATGTGGAATGCTATGTCAATTCATGCGCTGTTTGTGCTCAGGCTAAACATCGAAGAGGACGACCGATTGGGCTGCTGCTTCCGCTTCTGGTACCTCCAAGACCTTGGCATACACTGACAATGGATTTCGTAACCGATCTCCCCAAGGTACGAGGTTTTGACACCATCTGGGTGGTGGTGGACACGTTCACAAAAATGGCTCGTTCTGTTCCTTGTAAGGGTATTCCTTCAGCCCCAGTCTTGGCAGACTTGTTTTTTGAACATGTGTTCGTGTTATTTGGACTCCCTTCGGTCATTGTATCCGATCGAGGGTCACAATTCACCTCTCGTTTTTGGAGGTCATTGACTAAATTACTGGGCATCGATACCAGGTATTCTTCGGCCTATCATCCTGAAACTGATGGGCAGACCAAAAGGACGAATCAATCAATGGAGCAGTATCTTCAGTGTCTTATATTACAGCAACAGACCTCCTGGTTGAGCGCTTTACGGCTTGCTGAGTTCGCATACAATAACGCGGCCCATTCTGCTTCTGGTTTTTCTCCCTTCTACGCCCTCTACGGCCAACACCCCAAGGTCTTGCCTGTCCCTGATGCTTCTGTCTCTTCGAATCCTGCGGCCACGGCTTGTCTTAGGGATCTGTCTGCTGTTCATGCTAGTTCTGTGGTCCATCTTACTGAAGCAAAGGCTTCTATGAAGGCTCGTGTTGACGGCAAGTGCCTGGCTGCTCCTCCCCTGGTGGTGGGTTCTAGGGAGTGGTTGTCTTCACGTCACCTTCGCCTAGTGGGTTGCCGGAAACTTCTACCTCGTTTCGTTGGCCCGTATGTGATCTCTCAGGTTGTGAATCCAGTGGCTTTTCGTCTTGTTCTCCCAAGTTCTTGGCGTATCCATCCTGTATTTCATGTCTCTCTCCTCAAGCCTTGTCCTGATTCTTCCCGCCTCCGGGCCCCTGTTGCTCCGGTGTCCCTGGCCTCTCCTGATGTTTTTGAAGTGTCGGCCATTTTGGGTTCCCGTTGGTTTAGGGGTAGGCTCCAGTATTTAGTGGATTGGAAGGGTTATGGACCGGAGGAGCGTTCTTGGGTTTCCGCTTTGGATCTTGACGCTCCTCGGTTGGTAGCTCGCTTCCATAGGGATCACCTGTCCTGCCCACAGGGTCGTGGGCCGTTGGGGGGGGGGGGGCTATGTTAGGCGATCCTCTGCACACCGATCCACTGCACACCAGAATACTGCTCACATTTCCCCAACACCTCCCTCCAGGGTTCGAGGCTCATGTGATTCGGTTTTCCCAAAGGACCGAAAGCTCCGTACCAGGTATGATTTACGGGCTCGATTGCAACCCTTCCTGCACTGGCAGTTGCCATGGAGAACATACAGCAGAAGAGGCGGCGTTACATCTCCACGCCAATCGGTCACTTGCTCACGTGATCCAGAGTGGCGTTTCTCACGTGACCTAGGTGGACGTCACATGACCCCGAAACGCTCAGTATATAAGGCTTGAGACACGGAACACTCATTGCTTCTCAGCTGTCTTCAGACCCTGTTTGGCGTTACGTTTTGGTTTGCTTTCCTGGTTTACCTGGATCTTGGAACTCTCTCTTGGACTCCTTCGGATTACCCCTTTGTACCTCTGCTTGGAACTGTTTACCTGTTGCTGGACTTCGGACACGACCCTGACTTGCCTTTGGATCATCCCTTGGTACCTTGTTGAACTTTTACGCCATTTCCCTTTTTGGGATTCAAGTCACGCCTTCAGTCCTACAGGTGGTTTATCCTGCATCCACACTTGTCTGCGGTCCTCATGCTCTAGGGACCGCCTCATCTGAGTCTCGAACCTCCCTCCTAGGTTTCCTGGGTTTTCCAAACACCTGATAGGTAAGGCTATTCAGATCCTTTGGTTACTGTGATTGTACACTGTAATTGCCTTGTACTTAATCTCGCTTTTTTTGACAGCAGCATTGGTGTTCCAGAGGTTCCGTGGATCCGGGAAGTAACATCTCCCACCTGTGGCCCCAAAGGTCGCACAGCGGGTTTCTTTTAGTTCCCCTGTGCGTCACTTGAGGACGGAGGTTTCAACGGTCTACACGACACTCAAGTCAGAAGACCCATACTGGTTCACGTTGGTCAGTAATGCAAATATCCTTATGTATCCCCAGTCCGAAGAGGTAACGCCAGGCCACAATTGTGCCTTAGCTGGCAATAGGCCCATATACTGCCTTGATCATGTTGATGGCTACGCCTCGCTAGAGTGTATTGGTTATCGGTTTTGTTCCTTTCTTGTTCAACTGATCCTCTATTATGTGATCCTCGTTAGCCACATGTGCTCATTGTGTGTAGAAAAACTAATATCCTTAATTCCCGGGGCCGATCTGGTAGCGCCAAACCGGTTCACAGGCCCTAGGTGTAAATGCCGCTGACACGGGTATGGTTATGGTTGCACAGGCAATCACTATCCCCCACTATCCCCCAACCAAAAGGTTGCTGTTATTCATATTTTGAACCACTGATTCTCCACTCATTTGGCCTATACTAACAACACTAATTAATCTTGCGCTGTTGAAAATCTCCTTGCACTCTCCCCAGTCCGGTGCGTCATTGCCAGGCCAGCTAACAGGCCCCCAGGCGCTGATGGCAAGAAGTTTGCGGTTGTTATGGTTTTGTTGGGGTATCATTCCTCTGTTTGGGGGAGGGATGTTATGTTAAAAAAGTCTTGATAACCACCAGAGATGCCACACATACTACAGTATCATATCACAGGCACACGGACAGGGCGACACACCCACCCAAGCTAGATCGGCAGTGGCTACTGCTAACCCGTAGGCTAAAATTCAACCAACATCCCCACACGAATGGCGGATAGCAGCTTAACCTTCATGAGCTGGAATGTGAGGGGTCTGCGTAACCACAGAAAGATGTGGCAGATACAGCTTTATGCCGAACGCCATGGGGCTAAAATCTTATGCTTACAAGAGACTCACGTCCAATCTGAACAATGCGAAAAATTTGCTAAACAATGGGGACCCCAGAGGTATTACACCAATTACTCCACCCAAAGTCGTGGGGTCCTCACTCTGATACACAAGAACCTTAAGTTCTCATGTTCCCACTCACAGATAGACCCGCTGGGGAGGTATGAACTAATCATATGCAGACTACAAAACCAAGAGGTAGCCATCCTGAATATATATGGCCCGAATATTGATGACCCCGACTTTTACCTGCACCTGGCCTCTGGCCTGGAGAGTTACCCCCTTATCCCGATCATGTGGGGAGGCGATTTTAACATGATACTAGACGTCAACCTGGACAGATCAGGCTCTAGACCCCACCAGCGCTCCAGGGCAGCCCATACCATTCTGACAACGCTCCCTCGACTGGCGGTGGTGGATACCTGGCGCCTTATGTACCCAGACTCCCGCACATACTCCTACTACTCCTCAGTTCATGACTCACACTCTAGGATAGATAGATGGCTCACATCAGACATATTGGTCATGTACCTGTCCCATCTGGCGATCCACCCTAGAACTTTATCGGACCATTCACCAGTAACGATCTCATTGAATTGGGGTCGAGACCATGATAAAATAAGACAGTGGAGAATGAGGCATCACGCCCTCCTAGATCAGGTCTTCGCCTCTGAACTAGAATCCTCCATCGAAGAATTCTTTGAGATTAACACGGACTCCGTGACATCACAAGCCACCCTCTGGGAATCCTTTAAGGCCTACACTAGGGGGGTTGCCATCTCCAAAGGGAGCAGTATTCTGAAAGGAATCCGCGCAGACATTGCTAGTAGCGAATCGACGCTAACCAATCTAGAGACTCAATATGCCCTGGATCACTCCCCTGAAACACTAGCATTACTAGGGACAGAACTAGACACGTTCCGCAACCTAGCGGAGCAGGAAGTCAAATTCCTAGATGGAGCCCAATCAGTTAGGATATATGGT
Organism: Ambystoma mexicanum; assembly: GCF_040938575.1. Classification (NCBI taxonomy): domain Eukaryota; kingdom Metazoa; phylum Chordata; class Amphibia; order Caudata; family Ambystomatidae; genus Ambystoma; species Ambystoma mexicanum. Next base: position 561,755,511 of record NC_090930.1, read on the forward strand.
GAGGGAGAGAGGCCAGGCCGCTTGCTAGCCAGGTTGATACACTGAGAATTTTGAACCCCCAACATACCGGCGATAGAGAGACCCGATGGGACACTAGCTACCTCACCAGAAGACATTCATTCAGAATTTCTATCATTCTATACCTCCCTGTACTCGGAGGTCGATGGCCCCCAGACATCAGAAATTGACTCCTATCTAGAAAACCTCCCTCTCTCGGTCCTCTCCACTGACAGTATCGTCACCCTGGATAGGCCTTTCACCACTGAAGAACTCACGGAAGCCATTGAATCGTTGGCTTCGGGCAAAGCCCCTGATCCGGATGGCCTCCCCATGGACTTCTATAAACAATATAAATCTATCCTAGTTCCACATCTACTGGCCCTATGGGAGGAGGCATGTGAGAGGGGCATACTCCCCCCCTCTCTCCGGGAGGCAATGATAACAGTCCTTCTTAAAGCTGGCAAACCTCACACCCAATGCGGCTCATACCGCCCTCTCTCGCTAATTAACTGCAATGTCAAAATATACGCCAAACTACTTGCCAACCGCCTCGCTTCGTTTATGCCGCACATCATTCACCCGGATCAGGCGGGACTTGTACCTGCAGGTCCACATCCCTGAACCTAAGAAGACTCTTTAATGTAATCAGTAGGATCAACCCGAAGACACAGGCAGTGGCAGCCACCTTAGATATGCACAAGGCATTTGACTCAGTGTCTTGGGAGTATTTGTGGTGAGTCCTTGAGAAATGCAAGTTCGGCCCCAACTTCCAAACTTGGGTCAAGCTACTCTACACCGGCCCATCAGCCAGGGTCCGCACTGAGGACAGGTGCTCTACCCCCTTCCAGATAGCCAGAGGTACACGACAGGGATGCCCATTTTCCCCGCTAATATTCGCCATAGCCATGGAACTCTTTGCTGACATGATGCGCCAGTCACGTTCTCGTAGAGGCTTGCGTACGGCGGGCCAATCCGATATTGTCTCCTTGTATGCCGACGATGCCCTCCTTTACATCCACTCCCCAGAAACCAATCTTGCCCCGATACTGAGAGATGTGGCCCTATTTGGACACATATCTGGGCTGAAGGTAAACTTCTAAATCTGTATTATTTCCACTTACAGATTCTACACAACCCCCCTCTGATCTAAAGGGATTTACATGGTCCCAATCCAACATCACTTACCTGGGGGTGATAGTTTCCCGCCACACGGCGAAGTTGCGCGAAGACAACTACCAGAATTACCTTACAAACCTGGCCACTTAAACTGCTTGCTGGACTAGACTTCCCATCTCCCTGGCGGGCAGGATCGGAATACTTAAAATGGTGGTGCTGCCTCAACTTTGTAACCGATTCACCAATCTCCCTTTGTGGCCAGTCGATGACTTCTTTAAGTCGCTACGCCAAATAACCAACACCTTCCTTTGGCATTCCGGTGCAGTCCGACTCAAATTAGCAACACTGACCTCTCTTAAGGAATTGGGTGGGTTTGGCACCCCCGTCTTCACAAGGTATCGGATTGTAGCCCAAGCTCAATTTGCTTCCCATTGGTTAAACACCATAGACCCCCACCCCACCATGTCTGACTGGAGAAACTAACGGTCAGCGACAGTGTGATCGGTTCCCTTATCCTCAAACCTGTCCCGGCTGAACCCGACTCAGCAGACCCCGTTGTTAGTACTTCCTTGGCGCTTGCCAAGATCTGGACAATGGTCAACACACCTCATCCATTCCATGGGGACCTCCCTCTCTGGAACTTCTTCCCTGATATTCCACACATCCCACAATCCATTGTATCTCGCTGAGCTGATGCAGGCTTCGTGGTACTCCAAGATGCCTAAGAACAGGGCAACTTCCTTGAATGGGCAGACCCCCCTCTCTCACTTAAACGGAAACCCTCGGCATGGCTACAATACTCCTCTCTCCGAAAGAATCTCAAAGCCAGATACCCCAACTTCCCTACACTGCCACCTGATGAACCCATAATTGCTGAGCTGTGCTCATGTGACTCCTTCAGAGGGAAAGTATCAAGGCTTTATACCCTATTGCAGACTAGAGCTGCCCCCTCTTTCACTAAACTGAGACTCAGGTGGGAAGAGGATCTCGGAGTTGAGATCACCGATGAACGTTGGTCCCGAATGTGCGCTCGCACGCATGAAGTATCCTATAACTCCAGGTTTAAATTGATACAATTTAAGGTGCTGCACAGATATCATCACATGCCAAATAGACTACATCACATGTTTCACGAAGTTCCTCCCAGCTGCCCCAGATGTGGTGCCGATCAAGCCCCCTACATTCACATGCTCTGGCTCTGCCCGCGCCTGACACAATACTGGTCCGAAATATGCTCCACATTGTCGACCATACTGGACCACACTATAGACCCCTCCCCAAAGCGCTGCCTATTCCATGACTTTCCCCAGTTGGGACGTGATTCTAAGAAACTAACTGGACTCTGCATGTTACTAGCTGTGCGCTGCATATTGATGTGCTGGCTTTGCCCTAGAGCTCCCACATATGCGCAGTGGCTCAGGTCAGTCACGTGAGCGCACGACACCGAAGAGGCCTGGGGTGTATTGCAACATCCACACTCGAGACCGAGGGACATTTGGCGGCAGTTCTGTAGTTATATGTCTGCCTTGACCTTGAACTCTGATACTGAATCCTCTTCCCCCTTCCTCTCCCCCCAATAATGCCACCCTGAATTGTGTTCTATTTAATCCTGGTTCCGTTACATTACATTGAATCCAACCCTCTCCATGTGTACGGAACCCTAACACTGTACTGTAATGTATGCATTGTGTAAAAGTGTATTATGTTGTTACACTGTGACCATCTCTGCTTGCCCGTGTGTTGTCAAGTCAAATAAATAAAGGTTTAAAAAAAAAACTTGTTTGCCCCAAACCACAGGATTTCAAAGCATGTTTTGGAAAAAAATGGAAAACTCTATACTTCTTTATCAGGAAAGCAGTAACTCAATTGCAAAAGAGACCCTTCATCAAGCAACATCAGAAATTGATACCAAATTAAGCACTCAGTAGCATACACAATGCAGACCGCTAAAGTGCTTTTCCATTAAACAATTTGAATACAAATGTATTTCTGTTTGTTCTGGTCACATGACCTCACTGTGTTGTTTGTCCATTTAATTTAGCTAATATTTATCGTAGGTTCACTAACTAAATGTAGTTTCCCTTTGACAGCTCTGTTACCCAGACGTGCATGCCTAATGAGCCATGCAAAGCAGTGATTATATCCTTCCCCAGTCTTGCATAGCCCATTGGGAATGCTGGCCAAGGAACTGCATGTTTGTATGTGATATGGGGCGCTCCTGTGCCTCCCTGCACATACAAATGGAGCAGGGTGCTTTTGTCACTGATGCTCCAGCTAATGTAATCATATGCAGTAGCCAGGAAACACTTACTTATTCATACTACACAGGAGCTGGCGCACTGTGAAGAAACGTCAGGACCAGGGCAGAAGTTAAGCCAATTTAAATATGTGTATGGAGGCATGTATACTTGTGTTTTGTGTAATGAGTGCGTTTATGATGATGGGTGTGCATGTGAGTGAGCGAGTGCATGCTGAGTGTGAATGTTGTGTGAATGTGTGTTGTGCGAGTGTGTTTGTGCTGGGCCTGGGCCTGGGGAGCTGGTTGTGGTGAGTAGGGGCAGGGGGTTGTACAACAACAGCATTTTTAAAAGGCCTTTGTTGCACAACCCCCCTACACACCAGCCACAATCAGCCCCCCGTCCGAGGTCCTGTGGCGGCTAGGGGTGTGGCATGATATATGTTGACTAGTCCTCCTTCGCCACGTTGAGCTCAACTCATCATCTCAGTTCTAATATTTTGTCAGGGTTTATTTCTGAACAGAGCAGTGCCAAGTAACTCTGCATCCATATTTAGAAGCCTTGATGTGGAGACAACTCTCCAACTTCCTTCCCATGAGCTAGCACTCTGCTAGCGTACAACTGCATATGCAAGCCACACATATTTCAACGCCTCTGAGAATTCTCTTCTACGATGAACAGCTTTCTGGTTCTGGATCAGACCTACAGTCAGGTTACTGATTTATGCAAATTGTCAGGGTGTATGTAGCAGCCGCTCCTTTTAATTATTGTGCAGTCTATTTGCTTTCTTGAGGGACACATTTGCAGTCATTTTCGACGGCTTAATTTCTAGTCAAATGGAAAAGGTGTGCATGTAAGCTCAGCAAGTCCTTTTAATCATTTGAAAAAGGATGTCATAAATCCTATTGGTCAGATGCATAAGGTGTCATTGTCCTTTTCTGTAGGATGACAATATATAGGTTGCTTTCTGGGAAGGTTTAATTGCTATTACCGGGCCCAATATTTATTTTATTTATTTATTTATTTATTTATTTAAGGCCCCCCAGTTGGACCTGGGAGGGTCGGTTGGAGAGGAAAGAAGTCAGCCATGCCAGAGCCTGACCAGTGATACCCAGGTTATCACGCAGGCAGTTGAGCAGGATGGCATGGTTGACCGTGTCAAAGGCAGAAGAGAGGTCAAGCAAGATGAGAACGCACGGGGTATTAGAGACAAGGTTGGTGAGCAGGTCTTCACGGATGTTCAGGAGAGCAGTTTCCATGCTTCTGGCAGCTCTGAATCCAGACTGATGGTCATGAAGACAACCAACAGATTCAGTGTGGACATTGAGCTGGGAGATGGCCAGTTTCTCCAGGAGCTTGCCCAGGAAGGGAGTGATCGAGATTGGGTGATAGTTAGCCGGGCAGGAGGCGTCTGCAGAGGGTTTCTTTAGAAGAGGGTGCACAAGGGAGTGCTTTAGGGAGGAAGGGAAGACTCCAGTGGCTAAGGAGTGGTTGCAGAAATCGGCCAGGGCAGGAGCCATGGAGTCAATGTGGTCCTTGATAGTTTTGGAGGAACAGGGTGAACCTGTTTCTACAAGACTTTCATAGTTCGGACTTGTCTAAAAACCTTGTCTGCAGAGAAAAGGGGAAAAGCCGAGAAGGAGGGAGGAGGGGTGGCAGAGGAAGGGCCGGAGGAAAAGCAGGGAGTAGAAGGGGGGGGGCAAAAGGAGGAGAGTGAGGACAGGATGTCCTGAGTTTTAGAAATGAAGTGAAAAGCCAGAGCCGTGCAGAGGGCCTGGGAAGGGACAGGAGAGGTAGAGACTGCTGCAGGATTGGCCAGTTCCTTGCATATTTTAAAGAGTTCAGCCGAGTTGTTAGATGCCGCAGAGACACGGGCTTGGATATGAGCTCTCTTCTTGGTGAGGACGGAGAGCCAATATTGCCTTTGTAGCACGCAGCAGGCCAGTTTGTCAGAGGATGAACTTGAAGCACGCCATTTCCTCTCGGCCACCCTACAGCTGTGTTTTAGGGTGACGAGGTCCGAGTCATACCAGGAGTTGCACTTGGCTTTGGGCTTCAGGCGGATTCTCGTGACAGCGGCAAGGGTATCAAGAGTATCATATATAGAACAGTGGAGCGTGGAGAGGGCTGTGTCCGGGTGAGAGTCAGCCAGAGGGGGAGGAGGGGTTGAGAAGGTGGCGGCAAAAGCCTCAAATGACACGCGCTTCATGGGTCGGATGACCGAGAAGGTGGGAGGCAGTGAAGGAGGAGGCTTGGCCTGCGGGTTAGGGAGGGTGAGGTGAGAAGATAGGAGAAATTGGTCACTCCAGGAGAGAGGAGTGGAGAGAGGGACAGAGAGGGGAAGGTCTGCAGGGATCAGTGCATCGAGAGTGTGCCTTGCAGAGCGAGTCGGGCCAGAGGGGAGAATGGTGAGTGAGAGAGAGTCACAGAGGTCGTGAAAGAGTCCAGAGGGAGGACATGAGGCATCCAAGTGGATGTGGAAGTCTCCAAGAAGGAGGAGTTGAGTGGTAGAGGCCAGGAGTGAGGAGGAGATGTCTGCCCATTCAGAGAGGAAGGAAGAAACCTGACCAGGTGGCCGATAGATAGTAGTCACAGTAAGGGAATGGCTAGGGGAGAGAGAAAGCCTGCAGACGAGGCATTCAAAATAGGAGTTGGCCTGCGTTGGAGTGACAGAGGCAGGAATCCACTCAGGGAAGATAAGGGCTACACCCCCACCAGAGCGATAAGGCCTGGGTGTGGACGGGATCTTGTAGCCATCAGGTAGGAGTGTGTCAAAGCTGGTGACGGAGCTGGCCGTAAACCATGTCTCAGTGAGACCGAGGACATCGAGGTCAAGTTCTACAAGAAGGTGGCAGATATCAGAGGAATGTTTGACAGCGGAGCGGGAGTTCAGAGTGGCAATGTGGAGAAGGTTTCCCTCCTTGAAGGACTTCCGGGGAGGGGTACAGGTCAGAGGTAAGCCCTGCGGAAGTGTAGAAAGTGCCCGAGAGGGGGCAGGGAGGGAGGGGGAAGGCAAGGTAGCCCGGGGAAAAGGAGAGGGGACAGCAGGAGAAGAAAGGAAGTTGATGAGGTGCGGAAAGTGTCTATCAAAGAGATGAAGGTTGGCCTGAGGGCCTTGGACCAAGACGGTCCCGTTAGAGTAGACATTAATGATGACCTTACAGGACAGGAAGGAGGCCAGGAGGTCGTCCCAATGGGTGCCACCATTAATGGGAGAAGAGGAGAAAGGAGAGAGTACTGAGACCATATGAGGGGTCCATTGATCTGGTGAAGGAACGCCAAAGAGGTTGTCGGTGAGAGTTTCCTTGGAGGAGGCACTGGTGTAGGTGTCGGCGATCGGGAGGCCTGGGTTGGAGACCAGGATGTCCTATTTAAACTTCTTCCTACCAGACTTAGTGGTTAAATTCATATCAAGTTTATTTCTGTGTTGCATTCTTTCCTATCATTGCATTTCTTGAAACCACACAAAGTTATTCTCTGCTACACTATTCTTCCTATTCCTACTCCTAATTGATTAAAGAGGTTGTTGATATTGTAATATTACCCATTGCTGATCATTGTTCATATTCATAAGTGTGATAATCAGATATTAGTCATATTCATAAAAGTATATCTATATATTGTTCAATTCTTCAAATAAATCTTTTAATTTGCAAAACAAACCTATTTCTTGGTTCAGTGAGACCGGGGGAATTCAAAGAGAGGGGCATTATATAAGGGTACATCATCCAGAATTAAACGAACTTTGACATAAAAATATATAAATAAGGGTTTCCATTGGGCATCCCATACTAGGCATTGACTTAGTTGGAGTGCTGGATTGAAATCACTTACAACCACCTTAGATTGCATCTTCTTGATGCCCGCCCACTGCAACAACCGAGCAAAACCTAGCTCACACAAGCATCCCATAGCTCACACAAGCATCATCTTTGTTCGAGCTGAGCGGGATTGAGCGGTTGCCCGTAGCCCTGTGAGGCTGCCCCTTCCAGGCCCTGTTGGGCTTCAGTGAGTGTTTATTTCCATCACTTATTCAGGCACTGTTGTTTTGTTTTGCGCATTGTGCTGCCCCCTTCCCCCTCCCTCCACCTCACTTCCTGGTCCTCCTCTCCCCTATCCCTTCCCGCCTCCCTGACCGCCCACCCCCCTCTGATTGGTTCTCCTGTGGTACCTCCAGGACTATGCTACGAACGCTCGCCATGCTCGCTTCTTTGTTAGAGCTGAGCGGGATTGAGCAGTCGCGCGTAGCCCTGTGAGACTGCCCCTTTCCAGGCCACGTTGGGCTTCGGTGAGTGTTTATTTCCATCACTTATTCAGACACTGTTGTTTTGTTTTGCGCTCTGTGCATGTTGTGCTGCCCCCTGCCCTCTCCCTCCACCTCACTTCCTGGTCCTCCTCTCCCCTATCCCTTCCCGCCTCCCTGCCCGCCCACCCCCCTCTGATTGGTTCTCCTGTGGTCCCTCCAGGACTACGCTATGACTGCTCTCCACGCTCGCTTCTTTGTTCGAGCTGAGCGGGATTGAGCGGTCGCACATAGCCCTGTGAGGCTGCCCCTTCCAGGCCCCGTTGGGCTTCAGTGAGTGTTTATTTCCATCACTTATTCAGGAACTATTGTTTTGTTTTGCGCTCCGTGCGTGTTGTGCTGACCCCTGCCCCCTCCCTCCACCTCACTTGCTGGTCCTCCTCTCCCCTATCCCTTCCCGCCTCCCTGCCTGCCCACTCCCCCTCCCCCTCCCCTTCCTCTCCTGCCTTTAAATCTTACCCCCCCCTGGGCATCCCCCCTGCCCGGCAGCCCCCTCGGCTAAGGGCCCCCTTAGGCAAAGGGTGGCTCCTATGGCTGCGGCTCCCAGTGTGCCTGCAGGTGTCCGCAGGAGACGCCAGGCGCCGTTCCGCCGTTCTATCTGGTTAGCTCCACCTGCTCGCCCCGCCCACCTTCCTACACCTCTTCACTTCATTCGCATGGGTTCTACACTTCACTGTGTTCCGCAATTTGTGGTATACTAGGTCTGTTTTTCTACCCTCGCAGGACTCTCAAACCTAGGTGGCCCTTACACTGGGTACCTAATACGCATTACTGTGTTACTGTTGCTCTGAAATGTGGTAACTAGGGCTTTTCTCCCCTCGCAGGACTCTCAAACCTAGGTGGTCCTTACACCGGGTACCTACTGTGTTGCTGTTTCTCTGAAATGTGGTAACTAGGGTTTTTCTCCCCTCGCAGGACTCTCAAACCTAGGTGGCCCTTACACTGGGTACCTAATACGCATTACTGTGTTACTGTTGCTCTGAAATGTGGTAACTAGGGCTTTTCTCCCCTCGCAGGACTCTCAAACCTAGGTGGCCCTTACACTGGGTACCTAATACGCATTACTGTGTTACTGTTGCTCTGAAATGTGGTAACTAGGGCTTTTTCTCCCCTCGCAGGACTCTCAAACCTAGGTGGCCCTTACACTGGGTACCTAATACGCATTACTGTGTTACTGTTGCTCTGAAATGTGGTAACTAGGGCTTTTTCTCCCCTCGCAGGACTCTCAAACCTAGGTAGCCCTTACACTGGGTACCTGATACGCATTACTGTGTTACTGTAGCTCTGAAATTTGGTAAACTAGGGCTTGCCGCTCATTCCTGTCCGCTTGCTCTCGTCTGTCTCCCCCCCGCTCCCTCTTATTCCATGGTGCTCTCTATCTCGCCTATCTTCTCTAACTGCTTCTCCATTGACTATCCTGCTCTCCTCACTAAATCTGGTAGGAAAAAGTTTAAAAAGGACATCCTGGTCTCCAACCCAGGCCTCCTTATCGCTGACACCTACACTAGTGCCTCCTCCAAGGAAACTCTTACTGACATCCTCTTTTTCGTGCCTTCCCCTGACCTATGGACCGTTCATATGGTCTCTGTGCTCTCTCCCTTCTCCTCTTCTCCCATTAATGGTGGCACCCGTTGGGATGTCCTCTTGGCCCCCTACCGGTCCTCTAAGGTCATCATTAATGTCTACGCTAATGGGGCTGTCTTGGTCCAAGGCCCACTGGCCAACCTCCACCTCTAGAAGCTTCCCGCGCCTCATCAACTTCCTTTCCTCTCCTTCTGTCCCCTCTTCTCTGTTCTCGGCTACCTTGCCTCCACCCTCTCATCCTGCCCTCTCTCGGGCTCCTTCTTCACCTCCACAGGGCGTACCTCTGATCTGTACCCTTCCCCGGAAGTCCTTCAAGGATGGCAACCTTCTCCACATTGCCACTCTCAACTCTGGCTCTGCCGTCAAACATTCCTCTGATATCTGTCGCCTTCTAGAGGAACTGGACCTTGACATTCTTGGTCTCACTGAGACATGGTTCATGGCCAGCTCTGTCACCAGCTTTGACACACTCCTATCTGACGGTTACAAGATCCTCTCCGTGCCCAGACCCAACCGTGCTGGGGGAGGGTGTGGCCCTTATCTTCCCTGAGTGGATTCCTGCCACTGTCACTCCTACGCAGACCTATTCCTCTTTTGAATGCCTTGTCTGCTGACTCTCTCTCTCCTAGCCATTCCCTTACCGTGGCTACTATCTATCGGCCACCTGGTCAAATTTCCTCCTTCCTCTCCGAGTGGGCGGACCTCTCCTCCTCACTCCTGTGCTCAACCACTCAACTCCTCTTTCTTGGAGACTTCAACATCCACCTTGATGCCTCCTATCCTCCCTCTGGACTCTTTCGCGACCTCTGCGACTCTCTCTCACTCTCTATTCTCCAGTCTGGGCCAACTCACTCTGCAGGGCACACTCTTGATGCTCTGATATCTTCTGACCTTCCCCTCCCTGCCCTCTCTCCACTCCTCTCTCCTGGAGTGATCACTTTCTCCTATCCTCCCACCTCACCTTCCCTACTCCACAGGCAAAGCCACCCTCATCACTGCCACCCACCTTCGCGGTCATCCGACCCATGAAGCGCGTGTCAGTTTAGGCTTTCGCTACCATCTTCTCGCCCCCCCCCCTTCGGCTGACTCCCACCCTGACACAGCCCTCTCCACTCTCCACTCTGTTATATCTGATACTCTTGATAGCCTTGCCCCTGTCATGAGAATCCGCCTGAAGCCCAAAGCCAAATGTAATTCCAGGTATGACTTGGATCTCGTCACCATTAAACGCAAGTGCAGGGTGGCAGAGAGGAAATGGCGTGCTTCATGTTCATCCTCTGACAAACTGGCCTGCTGCCTTCTCCAAAGGCAATACCAGCTCTCTGTTCTCACCAAGAAGAGAGCCCTTATCCAAGCCTGCATCTCTGCAGCATCTAACAATTCGGCCGAACTCTTTAATATCTGCAAGGAGCTGGCCAACCCTGCTGCTGTCTCTACCTCTCCTGTCCCCTCCCAGGCCCTCTGCATGGCACTGGCCTCTCACTTCATTTAAAAAACTCAGGACATCCTGTCCTCACTCTCCTCCTATCACCTCCCCCCCTCTATCTCCTGCTCTTCCTCTGGCCCTTCTGCAGCCACCCCTCCTCCCTCCTTCTCTGTCTTTCCCCTTTTTTCTGCTGACGAGGTTTCGACACAAGTCCGATCTATGAAAGTCTCGTCTAAACAGGTCCACCCCTGTTCCTCCAAAACTATCAAGGACCACATCGACTCCTTGGCTCTTGCCCTGGCTGACTTCTGCAATCATCCTTCGCCTCTGAGGCCCCCTCAAGCACTCCTTTGTTCACCCACTTCTTAAGAAACCCTCTTTCGACCTCTCCTGCCCAGCTAACTATCGCCCGATCTCTATCACTCCCTTCCTGGGCAAGCTCCTGGAGAAACTGTCCATCTCCAGTTTAATCTCCATGCTGAATCTGTTGGTAGTCTTCATGACCATCAGTCTGGCTTCAGAGCTGCCAGAAGCACAGAAACTGCTCTCCTGAACATACGTGAGGACCTGCTCTCAAACCTTGACTCTAACACCCCTTGTGTTCTCATTTTGCTCGATCTCTCTTCTGCCTTTGAAACTGTCAACCATACCATACTGCTCAACCGTCTCCGTGATAACCAGAGTATCACTGGTCAGGCTCTGGCGTGGCTGAACTCCTTCCTCTCCAACTGACCCTCCCAGGTCCAACTGGGGTCCTTCCTCTCTGACATCTTTTTCTCTACCTATGGTGTCCCCCAGGGATCTAACCTCTCCCCCTGGCTGTTCAACCAGTATCTGGCACTTCTTGCCCACCGCATCGCCACTCTCTGTCCCAACTTTCAGTGCTACGCGGCTGATACCCAGCTCATTTTCAGGCTACCCTCGGCCTCCTCTTCCCCTTCCCTCATCTCTGACTGTCTTTCTGCTATCCATGAATGCTGTGCCGCCAACGACCTCTGCCTTAATGCTAGTAAAACTGAGATTCTACTCATCGGCACACCCACACCCTCCTTCCCTGCAGCTCTCTGGCCTGCCTCCCTTGGCCCTCTTCCTGCTCCCACCTGCAAGGCAAAAAACCTCAGGGTCATCTTCAACTCCACACTCTCTTTCTCTACTCACATATCTGACATCTCTAAGAAGTCACACTACCAGCTACACCTTGTCAGAGGTATCCTTCCTTTCCTCTCCTTCCCCCAGAAGCTCACTGTCTCTAGAGCCCTCGTTCTCTCAAAGCTGGACTACTGTAACAGCCTCTATCTTAATCTGCCTGCCTCCACTCTCCGCCCTCTGCAACTCATCCAGAACAGAACTGCGAGACTTGTCCTTGGCCTCAAGCCCAGGGACCGTATCTCTCCAGGACTGAAATCACTATACTGGCTCCCAGTGGCTGCGAGGATTAAGTTCAAAACCCTCTGCATTGTCCACAAGGCCTTCTGGGGCCTTGGGCCAAAATACCTTCAACTCTCTCTTCCTAAATATTTTCCTTCTCGAGCTCTTCGCTCATCCACCTCCAACTCCCTCAGGGTCAGCCGTTTCTCCAAGCAGCAATTTGCGGGTAGATCTCTCTCCGCAGCAGGGGCCTCCCTCTGGAACAGCCTTCCTGCCTCCCTGAAACTTGAGGAGAACCATCTCTGGTTCCGGAAGCACCTCAAAACATTCCTCTTTGCCTCTGCTTTCTCTCCCTCTCTCCCCTGCTAAAATCTCTGAACCTGCACTGAATCTGCAACTGGGCCACTCACCGATCTCGGTCCTTGGCCCAGCCACTCTTCCTGTACTGCCTCCCTGCACTACGGGACTGTCTATGTATCCTACAGCCCCTCCTCCCGGCACTTACCTTGCACTTGCCAACAGCTGGCCCTATTATTTATCTTGTATTCTACTAACCCTGTACTGCACTTTCCCTTACCCTATACCCTTGCACTTGCGCGATCTGAATGACACCTGGCCTAGTAGGATCATTGTCTGTCTCCCCTTGTTCCCCCCCCTTGCCTCGTCGCGCCTTGAACCACTTGTGTATAGGTGCGTTACAAATGACATCATCTCATATCATATCATATCATAGCTCATACAAGCATCCCCTAGCACACGCACGCATCCCATAGCTCACACAAGCATCCCATAGCACACACAAGCATCCCATAGCTCGACCGAGCACAACACACACCCAACTGAGCTGAATGCAGCACACTTTAAGGGCCTTATTACAAGTTCAGTGGCATGGCAAAAAGTGGTAATTCCATTACTGCCAACTTTTTGGGCGGTAGCAGAATTACTCCCTTTTTTCACAAACCACTGAATGATACATATGGATATAATGTGGAGGATTTACCTCCAGCAACAAAACCGCCAGTGGTAAATCCACCACAAATCTTCATGAAGCCCTGTGCACTACACGCACAGGGAATTACACCACATTACCACCACTTGTAATCCCATGGTGCACTCAAGGGACCAAGTGGCGGTAATGGTAATGAAGAATAGGGGCCACAAACACCAAACATGTAATGAGGCCTTTACACCCATATTAGCACAGCCCAGCAGCCCACTCACCACAGCGCTGCGCCCAAACCAGGTCCTCCACCAACCCTAGCGCCTCCAATCACTCCACCCTCCCACTGTAGCTTAGACCTGGCACCCAACATGCCCCAGATCAAGCCAGCACCTCAACCACCCCCAGCACAGCACTGACCCACCGCAGCTCACTCGCCGCAATGCCCACTCGCCTAGGTCACCCCAGGATAGCCTCCAGCAATCTTGGCACAACCCAGCACAGCACTGACCCAACTTCTGTTTACTGCGATAGCTCCAGACCACAGATACGAGAATGCATTTGGTTGGGTACCCACACAAGGGAGCACATAAAACATTGCACAGCGGCTCCCGAACCGCAGGTCAAGCATGTCTCAAACGCCTCGTGGTGAATGGTGTAGGTTGTCCAATGGTTAAGGCACAAGGTTAAGGAGTTTAAGGCAGTAAACAGAGGCAGGAGACTGATTTCAGCGCCAGTAGACAAGGCACAGCATAGATAGAACGCGAACTCTGGGTGCAATGACGCGTGATGTTAATTAAGAATTGTTGTGACAGGCACTGGGCATCGTAACAGTTGTAATTAATGTATCTGGAATGAATTAAGAAGATTTGAGCATTGTGCACCCTGACATGATGTGAATGCACGACCAGGTGGTTGCTAGCTGATCGTAGGGAGTGCATTAGCTCCCAGAGCTATCTTGTCTTGCCCTGAAGAGGAGACTAAAAGTTATGCGCACATTGTTCTTTATTTAACGTTCAACAGGATTAGGTCATGAACCCGGCTCAAACACAAACGAAGAACACAAAAGTATACCAGTCAGGTAACAATGGTGTTCACTCCAAAAACATTTTTCTTTTAGCAGATACCCTGATTACCGGACAATTATCAACACACTTGTTCTGTGACCAAATCGTACAGTTTCTCCTCATGGTGTATGAAATGGTAGGACAAATCTATAATTTTAGCCAACCGCGCGTTGCACCCTGAAACTTGGAGTTCCATATTTAATTTGACATATAATAAATACTACGAGCTCCAAAATGCAGAAGCCTGTAGTGCTATGTAAAGTGTGCATTGGACGTCTGCTGCACCAGTCTGTATGGAGACCTGTCCACATTGGCCTCTTGGTGGCCCCCACACCTAACACCTAGTGGTGAGCCCCAGACCAGCCATGGAGATTCACCGGCTTGGGGGGAAAGGATGCAGGCAGCTCCAAGGGGAAGGGTTGCCTGGCAAATAGGAGAGTGTGATAAAAGGGAGGGCATGCTGGGGTGAAGAGGATGTCAGGAGGCAGAAGGACATTGGCCGAATACTGGGGCGAGGAGTAAGGGGCTGTCCAGAGGCAAGGATAGATAGTGGGAGGCAGAGAAATGCTTATATGCACAGGTTTGGGGAGTAGTAGCCCTCTTTGTTTGCTGACTTGGAACGGTTAAAGGTGTAGAGTCCCTGAGTAGTACTGCTGCTGCCTTTCCAGGTAAGTTTGTTGTTAAATAACTTACATTTGCTTTTGTTTCCAATTTTGCTGACTTATGGCAAGTTATTCAAAAGTCACTTCCATGGTTGGGATTGTGCTGTAGAAAGACCAGGGCACATTGCCTCTGTGATGTTTGTGTGTGTCCCCCACCCGCCCCCAGTCCCTCTTGCCCCCAGGAAGCTCTTTTTACTGTGACCATAAAATGGCCAGAAAGAACGCTGCCATTGGTGGACCTCTGCTGCACCCGTCTGTATGCAGATATGCCCACATTGGCCTCTCGCCCTTGTGGATGTTTCTCCATGCCCCCCCTGGGCTCTTTCGCACATGCACGCGTGCTCGCATCCATCCGCTCAGCCCCCTCCCCGCCCCCACTGCAGTACATGCACAGGTTTCTTCCCTCATGTTCCGTATTGAGAGAAAGCTTTGATGTTTAACCTGCTGAGGTCGATAAATGAGCACCATACTCTGTTGGTAATGAGCAGCGCTCAAAAGCCTGTAGCGCTATGTAACTGCAAAAATGAATACTAAATAAAGTGTGCAGTGCGTGCGCATGCTCAGTTATGTCTTATAGTTAAATAGTGGGGGCAGGGCTACCGAAATAGCAGAGGCATCTTTGTACAGAGGAAAGCAGTAGGGGCATGGGATGGGGGCACTTAGGGCAGTGTCTGCACGCCTCAACCATTTTACACCGGCCCAGGGCGTGGGTCAGGGGGTGCCCCCGCGTTAGATCTTGTTTGACGTGGTCAAGGCTCAGTGCTGCCCGGATGAGCCATCTCCCCCCCAGCACTAACATGAGGCGGGCAGGGCAAAGCATGCTGATGTCAGGGAGAAGGGAGGGGGCGCCTGGCGTTGCACAAGACCCTCATTTATGGGGGATCTGGGCTGAGCCGGGGGTCTCATCAGGATCGAAAGTCAGAGAGGCAGGGCCCTTTTGTTGGAGGGCGATTTTCTCACACATCAGTCTATATTTACACAATAATCTGCTTTCCTCATTTTGCCATTAACCTGCCCGCCCCCATTAAGAAATTACCTGCAAATAAAATGCCTCTTTGAAGAAAGCACATCAGTGTTTGGGCTGCCGTAAGCGGGCACTCTTCATCTCACCCACATGTGACAGCATACTGCCGGGAACTCACGGGGTCTCAGTCCCCGACTCTTTAAGCAATGCCCCCATCTCTCTATAGGCTGCTACTTGAACATTGCCCCCTCTGCACACATACGCTGGCTGGGCATTCGGAACCCTCCACCGACTTCCGTGAGTATCTTGCATCGGGAGAGGTTTCAATCCATTTGGGTATGTCATCAAACTGGAAAAAGAGGAATTGTTTCCAGAACCTCTTACTCCACTTACCCCACTTTCCTGGTACAAGGGCAAATGCCTGCTCATGGTAGGATTTTCTGACCGGTAGGAAAAAATGACAGGTCACGCTGTCAGATTTTCCTACCCCGTCACTTTTTTCTACCCCTGGGTGGTGTATGGAAGGATAGGTCTATGGGACCCCCTCACCGACATGCCCCACCCCATGAGGTTCGTGGCTCGTCAGCGGCCCCCCATGCACCTGTGCTCGGGTGGCAGGCTGGCTGCTGATCAACACACAGGGCCAATCGGCTTGTACTGTAACATACCATGGATACCATTTTGAAGGCTTCAAGACTCCATTTTAGATAGAAGCGACCAAAACCCCAATGAAACAGCCTGCCTGCGAAAGCTGCAGCTTGGCCCCCGCTCACTGCGCACAGAGAGCCATGCACTCCCCCTGCGCCTCCACCTCATGGCAGATCAGCTGAAGGCCCGTTCTCACGAGCAACCAGACACAAACGTGTATCAGAACAAACACTGTATCATTTACCTTCCGCAGTACATCACTGTCTCCGAAGTGACCTAACTCATGGTTCAAGTCTGGAAAATAACAGGAATCATCCCAATTGAACAGACCTCGACCTGACATCCAACCCGTAACATTTAAAATATATGGGGCCTCATTACACAGTAGGCGGAGGACCAAGGTGCTATTAGCACCTTGGTCCATGCCGGTAAAATACCGGCACCGCCTTGGTGGAAAGGCGCATTACCGCCCTATTCCAAGGTTGGCGGGGCGGTAATTCCCCCTTCCCCCATTGCCCTTCCCCATTCCCATTTTTGCCCCATAGGGCTCTATGGGAGTGGGGAAGGCGCTAATTATGGTGCCGCAAATTGCGGTACCGTAATTAGCACCCTGGTCCCTTTGCAGGTTGGTTTTTAACGCCTGCTAAACAGCAGGCGTTAAAGTACCTACCAGCAAAGGGACCTCGTAGTAAGGCGGTAAGGGTTAACGGTCACCGGTACCATTACCAGTGACCGTTAACCCTTACCGCCTTCCGTGTAATGAGGCCCATGGTGTCAATAACCTTTGTGTATGAACCCCTGGCCACGTCCCCCAAATTAAGTGTTAAATGCATACCAAAGCCTAACGATTCACAGAGTTGTTTTGTAAATTATAACACAGGTATTGGGAAGGGATGAATTTTATAACGTTGATAAAGCAAGAATGACCTCAGCCCACTGTAAGACACCATGTGCCTTGAAGACTCAATGAAAGGGCTTGATAGAGCCCACCTAGTGCTAACTAACGATTGCTGCTAATGTACAAAGGAAGGCAAAAAAGCATTACTAAAAATGACTAAGCCCTGAGGAGCGAAGGGCTGACAAGGAGAGCTGTTGGGCTGTGGCGAGTGCCTATTCTGTGCTGCTGTTCGGCATTTGCTGTGGAAAAACATCGGAGGACCATCGGACCTGACGGGAGGTGCGTGTGCCTACCCCTTTAACCCCATAGCTGCCTGGTCAGGTGGTCAGCTGGGTCAGGGGTTAAGAGGCCGCCTCCGCCGCCCTTGCGGCGCTAAACCCTGAGGAGCGAAGGGCTGACAAGGAGAGCTGTTGGGCTGTTTGGCGTGTGCCGGGTGACGGAGTGCCCCCGACGACGGTTCCCATCATGAGTGTGGCGGAGAAAACACAACAAACGCAAGTAAAAGGTACGCCCTGCCACTTAATGTTGAAAACACGGGCACAAAAGAGACGCGAGGTTCACGCAGACAGCACTAAAACTCTCGAGTCACAGCATACCCACGCAAGAAAAGAAAGTAATTATCACTCGTGTACCTCTACATGTGAGGTCACAAGTGAACTGACTGCTCCCCTTTCCATCCCAAATACACACAATTCTTCGACCACACTGTCACCATTGCAACAGTCAGATTTGGCTAATATGGCCAACGATGTGTTTGTTAGAGTGCCTACGGCTTTAAATGATAATCTCGCTGTCTTGCATGACTCCCCGACAAAAAGCAAGGATAGATGCACACAAAATAAGATCACACAATTTGAGTTTGATGAAGTTACGCTTAGTCTTTATAATAATATTTATAAGACAGCATACGGGGACGTGGCATCGAGTATGTGCGGAACTTTAAATCCATCACAAAATCCAATAAAGTCCCCATCCGAAACTTCACAATCACCGGTAATCTTACCTCTGGACTGTGTCGGTGCTGAGGTGGTGGCGGTGAGTGTGGACTGCCCTGTGGTGCCCGGAGGGTTGCCGTGGGAGGCCGTGGAAGTCGCGGAGCCCGGAGAGACTCTGTGCGTCGGGGATGTGCCGGCTGACGCTGATGACGGATCTTTGTCGACGCCGTATGAGCCACCTAGGTGCGTAGTTGGGGGCGTCAACCGAGACGGTTTGAGGACTGAGACCAGAGCTGCCTAGTGCAGCAAAATCGATGGAGACTCCTGCGTCGAGCTTCCGTTGGAGGCGAGTTCTCCTGGAGTCAACTGTCGATTGGTCCCACGGCCCACAGCTGCCCCGATGACATCCGTTGGTTCACCATTAGACTTGTTAAGAACCTCTAAACCCAATGATAATACCAATACTGGTGAAGAGTGGTGTGCAGACATGGTCGCCGGCTTAAATAAAGAGATGGTATCTGATTTGTTAACATCTCCAAAACTAACATCAAAACCCAATATGCGACGCGATTCATTGGAAATCGCAAACAATGTTTTGAAAACTCTATTTAGCCTGACTAAGGGCAACAACAAAAATTCTGCGAGTGCGGCCACACCTCCTATTGATGAAGGAAGCTCAAAAGCTCTTTTGAAAAGGTCTAATAACCTGTTACTTGATCCATGTGAGATGACCCTGGTGGATGTTCCCTTCAAACGTGCAAAAATGTTGAAAAATGAAACATTGTCTGCATATGCTCACGACACTTCAGGCTTACCATTATCATCGCAGAAAACACTGCATAGTGGCAAACATTGTGCCTATCGCAGAAATCAAAGTACAAGTAACGCTAATGGATCTGTGGTTTCTAATACTGATGACTCTGATGGAGACGAGACAACAAACTCGTCGTTTATGGAACGACCATTCCCTAAAATTAGGAGAAAAAGATGTAGTTTCGACCTTTTACCCAAGTGCACAAAAAGATTGACACAGGGTCCTGAAACAAGTAATGCTATGCCCTCTTCAGATTTACAATCATTGATTTTGTCCTCACTAGCTATCTCCTTGGCCCCATTTACAAAGTTGTATGAACATTTATACGATGCTACAAGAGATTTAACTACAGTAATGGCTTTGCTAAATTCGAAAGTTGTAGAATTGGAACAAATTTGTGCCAACACTAACCGCTCAATGCATGAGGGTTTTGGAAAGTGCAAAGAATGGCATAAGCTGTTACAAGAGCAAAAAAAGAATGATACAATTGACAAAAAATTGTTTGCGGAGGTCGCCAAAGAAGCTCTTGCCTTGTTTAAAAAAGGTACACGTGGCCTTCAAAACGGCGAGTTGAGTGAGAAATCTGTGGCCAGTGTACATCCTGCCCTAACCTGTACTACGAAAGCAATAGAGACTCCGAATCCTATAAACAAAGTACCCAATCCTGAAATACATTCTGAACAAACCCTACTAAAAGTTAACATCAAGGCTCCCAACAAATGTGTACCTAACGTCGTTCTACAGACTGCAAACATGGTGACTCAGGATAATCGTGTAAAGTCTGACGGTGTAAAACTTAATCTTCAAGAGTCGTCTACCCGGCAGTCAGATCCGATTTCAATTATAGATAAACCAGAGAATAGTGCAGCAAGAGGCTCTATAAGGTTGTCGAGTGCAGGAAATTTGGGCCCGGTTATACTGCCGATTGAGGAAATTGTTGATGTGTCTTTTCACACTGCGTTTGTGCAAGCACGCAGCTCAGCAAATCCGGCACTTGAAATTACTCGAGACAAATCTACGTCTAATAGTAATATTGAACAGAATAAAGTTGGCTTAGGTGAGGAAATAGCGATCTCAAATCCAGGGCCAAAGTTATTTCCATTATTTGAAAAACAAGTTGCGAAACCACTTAGTATGGAACCTGTAAAAAATCAGATAATTCAGCAGTGCAAAAAAACAAAAAATCAACCAGCAAAAAAGAAAAAAAAAATGCACAGTGCAAGAAAATTTTTAAGGAATATTAAAGTGGTACACGTACTTGCCAATGGAAAGATTGAGTCTATTTCGACTGAATCAAAAAAATCCCTCATTTTACCCACGAACGAAAGTACAACGAAAGAAGGCTCAAGCAATGAAATCATAGAGGTGTCTGAAATATCATCAGAATTGGTAAATATGTCAACTTATAATGAGCCAGAATATGAAGATCTTGAAGAGCCAACTGTTCTTGTCGATAAAGTCCAAAGCAACAACAAAGAGAGTCCCAAAGCCTTCTTCCTGGAGAAAGACTGCATAGACGGCAGATTTGTCGTTTTACAAAAAGTAAAACGGAAGGTACAGCCTACTGCAGCAAGTCAGGTTGCAATAGTTCAGTGTCCTGACAGTGCCCTTTATACCAACGAAACGGCAATACAATCAGCGCATATGACCGAGAAGGTAAAAAGTCCAATGTTTTTGACTCTACAAGAAAAACGTAACAAGCTACACAGAACCTGCTTAAAGTACATGCCAGACGTCATGATAAAGCCAGTGCAGCTGTTTGAAAGGTTGGCTAGTAACCACGAAGTGAAAACAGCATTAACGCCGATAAACGGAAATTTAAACAACCAGACCCTCCGGACCACGCAGGAAAAAAGGGATAAGAAGCTTGGTTCCTGTATTACTAATCCTGGAAGGAGGGGGCACGAAGACCAGACTGAGATTGAACTATACGGAAAACAATCATGTAGACATGTTCAATTGCAAGAAATGCAGCTTGTAACGCAAAATGACAGGCACAGGCTCGATCGGGCTAAACACACCACTAACTAATGTGACACGGGTGTAAGGAACAAAGCCCTTACGGCCAATGGTCTAGCGCCTCAGGTCAGATTGATGGTTGAGAGATTAAACTCATCTGACAGGTTAATTTTAAACAGGCGTAACATTATTAAGCTACTTCATCATGTACCGAGTTTACGTGCAGTTACCACTGAGGATCTAAAGATTGTGGAATTTCCAGATGAGCAAAAGAACGATAAAGTGATTTTACACATCACTTCGTCCTTAATAGCTACCTCCATTTTGGAGGCGAATGTATCACTTTTTTCATTGGGTTTTGATGTCTATAAATTAGACGATGGGAATTCTGGAGCCTATCGTGAGCCCAAGATGGCGACAGAGCCCCAAGCCTCAAGTACCTCTATCCTATTAAATCCGTCAGTATTATCAACTGAATTAGCCAATACACGACTGATTGGGCCAACTACGACAAGACATAACATGCCTGGCGAACACAGTGATCAAAACAAGGCCTCAAATTATGAAAAAAAAGGGGTCTTGATGGACGAAGATAAAAATTCTGGTGAAAACATGGCTCAAAACAAGACCATAAAACACGGAAAAAAACAGGTCTTGTCGGACGAAGATAAAAAATCCGTACCTGAAAGTGAACGCGAGAAACTCACTATAACAATACAAGGTAAAATGCGACAAGGCGTCGCAGAGCCCAATTCACCTACAAATACCTGCATTCAGGGTGAAATATTTGAATGGCAATGGTTGGCCGGCACGCTAAATAATAGCTGTGAACGATAACACCAGGATGCTGACGCCGTGAAGCACTGTGTACTAGGCTCTTGGAATTCACGGGGCTTCACACATTTGATGAATACTGAGTGGTTGGGAGGTTTGGACATAGTATGCTTGCAAGAGACATGGTTAAGCAGTAGCCCTGTCGCATCAGACTTTGAGATAGCTATAAATCCAGCTATAAAAGCGGTGAAAGGCCGTCCTATGGCTGGTCTTATAACTTTAGTAAGACGATCATCCGGATATAGCATCGAAAAATCGATTAATCACTCACCTTTCATCCAAGAGTCCACGATTGTCAAATTGGCCAAACATTCGAGTAATAAAGAACAAATAACTATCTTGAACTTATATTGGAATCATGTGAGGGCTGGAACCAATGTGTTTATTGACAAGGTCACATGTCTCATCGATCGCCTACTGGTTGAGCAAGAAGGAGCCAATATAGTCCTTTGTGGCGATCTGAATATAGACTGCTTTCAATCTAAATCTCGTCAGACAAAGAATTTGGCAACTAAATGGATGAAAGAATTGGGCGTAAGAAATTTGCAGGTGCTTAATGGCTGCACGCTAGGCGACATACCGCCGGCTTTGACGTGGAACCGTGGAAATCAGGGTTCTACCATTGACTATATATTTGTCACTGCTGATTTCCATCAATTGGTAACTTCATTAAAAGTGCAACGAAATTCAAACAGCGACCATGGAATATTAAAGATGGAATTCATAAGTACAAATGTAAGTGCTAAACCAAAATGGCAGGTGAAAGTCGATGTGGGAGCAAGTAGAGTTCGCCTGTGTTTAGCTGAAAAGGACGTTGAACTCATAACAAACACATTCAATAGCGATACTGCGACATTAGAATATGCTCAGCTACTGGCAAACTTTAGAACCAAGAATGGTGGCTCTAAACATACTATGTTGAACCGAACCCATTGCTTTGATTTGGCCGTATTACAACAGAAATGGGGTATGAGAAGGATAATACGGCAGGCACGCTCTGACGCCCCAGAGACACGTTGCATGAAGATAAGAAAGGCGAAGCAACACTACAAAAACTGGCTTAAATCTTACAAAGTGATTATGACCCAAGGCGACTCAGAATGTATGTTAAGAAATCTGCATAACAAGAAATCCCGTGATTTTTGGAAGCTCATTAACAACACACAGGCATCCCAGTCAGCGTTACAAGCTTCCATGGTATCTGAAACAACATGGATTTCACACTTCAAAGAACTATATAAAGACTCTGGAGGTGACGCTAACCTGGACGATCACTGGGCTGCAGGTTGGTCATTAACTTTTCCGAGAGAGGAGATCATGAGTATAATTAAGAAAGCCAAAAATTCCAGGGCTCCTGGTCCTGACGGTTTGACTAACTTCACGATCAAGCAACATCCAGAGCTATGGGCAGACTTCTGTGTGGATCTATTTGCGAGAGTGAATCTCCAAAGAAAGACACCGCAATCCTGGAAATCAGCGGTGATTGTCCCCATATTTAAAAAAGGGGACAGAACATGCCCTAAAAATTACCGGCCGATCGCCTTGCTTGACGTCTTAGGGAAGGTGTACGCGACCATGTTGCAGCATAAGTTAGTCAAATGGGCAACTCATTCGAAACACGTAGATGTTAGACAAACTGGTTTTGTCAAGCAAGTTGGATGCTCGTTGAATCTATTGTTGTTAAATATACTTAAAATGGAAGCAATTAGAACCCAAACAATGGTTTATCTTGCTTTCATTGATTTTTCTCATGCATTTGATACAATAGACCGAGCACGGCTATGGAACAAAATGAGAGAATGGGGCTGCCCGAAAGACCTAGTTGCCGCAATAAAAGATTTACACACTGGAACCTCTATAAGGGTTCGTCTGGATCAAACTGGTACGCTGTCTCAACCAATTAACACCTTTAAGGGAGTCAAGCAAGGCTGCCCGCTAGCGGCGGCCTTATTTGGGTTGTTCATTTCTGATATTGGCTACTCCTTTGAAGGCTTAAACATCTTTCCGCCGAAGATCCATAAATCCCGGTTGAGCTGGATGTTGTATGCGGACGATCTTATATTGCTGGATTTAACACCGATTGGTTTACAGAGGAAAGTTAATGCAATCCAGAAATATGTGATCGAAAACCACCTGTCTATCAACACAAAGAAGTGTGAAATACTGGTTTTGAAAGACTTAAAAAGTGGCAAAACTAGGCTTGCAAAAAATCTAACATGGTCATTAAACCAAGAAAAGCTAACTATCTCGCCTAATGTGAAATACCTTGGAATGATGCTCAGTTCCAGCCTCAGTGACGAACCATGGAAAATTGAGATTAAACGTAAATGCAAACAATTGGCGTGTCAAGCGCAGGTGATAAACAATAAATATGGGAAATTTTCTCCGAAAGCAGTCTTACATTTTTATGAGCAAAAGGTGATACCTATACTTACATATGGGGCAGAAAATGCGTTGGGTTGTACTTGGGAGATATGGTCTACTCTTGAGAACATCTTTTGGACCAAAGTCCTTAAGTTGCCAAAAGGAACGGCTACGTACTCGATAAGATACCAACTATCATTGATCTCAATTCATGCGAGAGTTTGTTGGAATCTGTTATCACTTTATCGGAAACGAGAACTAGTGAACAGATTCCGCAATTTGGCGTACTCCATGGTGCGACCTCCTCCGGACCTGGAATCCTGGCATTATGGATGAAACACTGTGAAGCTCTTATGTCTGAATATGACATTAAGATAGATACTCTCCAAGGAAACCCGAATGCAGCAAAAATAAAAATATGGCGAGAGGATTGGGAACTAACATGTTCAAAAAGAACATCCTCTAAAATAATGTGTGAGGTTCCTACTGAAGCTCGGGCATATAACAACCCACAAAAATACGTTGAACTGTTTGCAGACCCGCACGCCCGAAGACTGTTCATGTGGTTCAGGCTAAATGGGTTTAAAACAAAAGAGCGGCTACGGGCCTGGTCAACATATGCAAATTTAGATCCAACCTGTCGCTGTTGTCTTCAAGCACCTGAAACTTTGAAACATTTGATGCTCTTCTGCGTTGGGCTAAGAACGGAAAGAACTTGTCTCTTGGGCCCTTGTAGTGACTCCCATCCGTCAATGGACGCTGAAGATTGGTGGCAACAAATGTTTAATGGAAGGGATATGAAACTAGTCTTGCCTGTAACACATCTTTTAGCAATAATTGAAGATCGATTGCTGACCCCTAATGTAGCCATAAATAACGGCTGAGGATGTGTTACATCTCTCCTGGGACAGTGGGAAATGATACTTCTGTAGAACAATGAGGGAAAGGGAAATGGATGAATGTTGTTTGTCTGTTTTGTAACATTTATGTATTTTAAAGGTTTAATTTACAAACCAATAAAATTAAAAATAAATAAATGAATACTTGCGTGTCATACAGTGGGACACGTTTAAGTGTTATGAACAAGAATGCAAATGCACAAACACATATGAACGTATTGCTTCTATGCTCTTTAGTACAAAACCCAACCTGATGCTACCTCACGTGTTATCCATCCGTTGCCTTATGTAATTACCAAAATGTGTTCAATTAATGTTATGTGATATATGTGACACTGCCAGGCTCTCATAGATATGAAGTAGTACATGAATGTATAAGCAATAGAAATGTGTAACCATCCTATTGTTACTAACTTTATTAACTGTCCCCTCGTATGGTATAGTGTGCAGCCCAGGCACAGAGAATCGCACAAAGCCACAAGGCCATCTCCCCCTCCTCCCGCCAAGGCCCGCCAGGGCTTGCTGGTGTGCAGGCAGCACAGCCTCACCTCCCCTCATTCCGCTCGACTCGCTTCAAGTATTCACCTCCCCCATGTCCGAGGCTGCCATAGTCGGCCAAATGAATTATTTACAGCCTGGTCCTAAACCCCACCGCCTCAAGGGGCCAGAGGTGCACCCTCGCTGATCCAGTAGTACTCCAGTTCACCCCAAGTTAATGGGCCTTGGAGATAGGTATTCAACCCTGGACTAACATATCATAAAGTAATTCATCACCACATCTAACAGAACAGAACGACAAGGCAGCTCACCTTGTGCCCTCAGACCAGACATCCAGGCTTATGACACCCGGTCAACAGGCCAAAAGTAACAGTGCACTGATGTATTGGTGAAGCTTCACATTGCATGTTGTTTCTCCGGTCTCCTATTATTTCTTAGAGTAACATATTGTAGGATTTACAGGACAACTGGCATCGTCTAAAGGATAAGTGTTTGTGTGTGTGTGGCCACAAGTGCAAAGTGTTAGTGCAGCCATCAATCATCAACACTGACCGCGCCTGGCCTGGCAGCTCCACCCCGACGAGCCCAGCTGACCCACCCACCCCATGTTGGCACCACGCGGATGTCCACCAATCCTGGAGTGACTCATCACTGCATCACCTATAGCTTAGTCGACGCCACCCAATCCCTGAGGCTATGTGCCCCATATAGCGTGTAGGATTTGTGACATGGTTTTGTAATAAATATGACTGTCTTTGCTATTGTCAGACAGAGCGCTCTCAGAGCTTGCAGAGTCCTCTGCATGCCCTATACTGATTAAATAAAAACCCTTTACATCACCTGCACTTGGTCTTGGTCTCATTCCCTCCTTGGGTGTGCCCTTTATTGCCTCTCATTGTGGGCAGGGTACTGCCTTTTGGGGACACTTGCTTTCAGTGGGTTGCCCAATGCCTGCTGTCGGTAGGATTTTCTGATGGGTAGGAAAAAATGACAGGTCAGGCTGTCAGATGTTCATACCCCGTCACTTTTTCCTACCCATGTGTGGGTTGCCCAATGCCTGTTCACGGTAGGATTTTCTGATGGGTAGGAAAAAATGACAGGCCAGGCTGTCAGATTTTGCTACCCTGTCACTTTTTCCTACCCCTGTGTAGCTTGCCTGCTCTCGGTAGGATTTTCTGAGGGGTAGGAAAAAATGACAGGACAGGCTGTCAGATTTTCCTACCCCGTCATTTTTTCCTACCTCTGGGTGGGTTGCCCAATGCCTGCTCTCGGTAGGATTTTCTGACGGGTAGGAAAAAATGACAGGACAGGCTGTCAGATTTTCCTACCCCGTCACTTTTTCCTACCCCTGGGTGGGTTGCCCAGTGCCTGCTCTCGGTAGGATTTTCTGACCGGTAGGAAAAAATGACAGCCTGTCAGATTTTCCTACCCCGTCATTTTTTCCTACCCCTGGGCGGCTTGCCCAATGCCTGCTGTCGGTAGGATTTTCTGACGGGTAGCAAAAAATGACATTACAATTCTTGTCAGATTTTCCTACCAATAGGATTTTCTGACAGATAGCAAAAAGTGATGTTACACCGACAGCACTAGATCTGGAGACCCCTACTACCACCTTGAGATGGCCTCTATATACAAAAATGCTCCTGGGGACATCCACGCGATTTATGGACTCCCTCCTCCCCATTGGCTGTCCCACAGCATATCAGCATCAGCTGGGGTTAGTCACAAGGCAAAGCCGAGCTCATCAGAAAGCGGCAGAAAAAGGCCTAAGAAGGAAGTTTTGCCGTCACAGCCGGAGAAGCTGTAATCCTTTGCTGTACCTGCACTCCCCCTCTGCAGCTTGTGATCGCTGCTATACCTCTGCTAGGAAAGGTAAGTCTTGCGGTCCTCTGGCGCTCGCTTCGACCTGTTACACTCGCTCTTCATACAATGATGCCCGTACGGATGCCTGCAGTTCGCCTAACCGCAAAAACCCATCTCATTGCTCTCCCTACATTCATGTGAAAGCACGAGATGTGCGCACTAACCATACAACAAACGTTTATCTCAAACTGGGAAGCCTGCCCAAGACGAGCACTGCAGCCCCCTCTAATTACGAGCCGGAGCTTTTGCTCTTTTCAAAAATGATTGCATTCTCATGCACCCCACATGGCCTCACACTATCCCTATCCCGCCGCTCGCCACAGATAGGATGCCGCTGCGCAATGGTGAGCCAAGAAGAGGGAGTTTAGCTATACCAATACTTTCTCTAGACCCTCCAAAGCCTGAGGACCACGATTGGAGATTATCTCATCAGTCCTCTTTATGCAGTGAAAACAGGAGATGAGTGCATTAACCAACTGAACACTAACGACTTTCTTGCATTATTATCTACTGGTACACTGATGTAGCTCCCTGCATCACTGGGTGTAGCTTTTACGGTGTGCACCATTGTACTATATCTCATCAGCTTCTCGCTGTACATGTATCTGAACTTGTATATGAGACCTACCTGCTTTGACTGCTAATCTTGTGATGTATATTTAACCTATACATGCCGTGACCTACCTCATGTGACTGTCAGCCTTGCACTGTTGAGGTAAATTAATCAGCCTGCAACCAACTGGATTTGTATTGTATCCAATGTAACTAGCGCCTAGATGACTCGGGGTTTTGCGCGCTGCTATAGAAGCAAAAATAAATAAATATAAGGGGTGTAAGTAGGTTAATCTTGAGGCGAGGGAGCATTTGGGCAGGGCAGGAAAGGATAATGTGTGAAGGTTTAGGGCCTGGGGATATTGTAGTGGTTTTATATCAAGTGTTTTGCCAAGATCTTGATTCGTTTTGAGTGGCAAAAAAGAGTACATTTTTCAAAATATATTGAGATGTGACAATCACAGTGATTGCAAGTTAGGGGAAGTTGAGCATTGTAAGGAAGGTCTCTTATTAATATACAAGAACATTACCGGGATTGCTTCCTAAATTAACTTAAAATGTGTTGGAGGAGAGTGTGAGGGGGATATTAGTGCTTGTGTGGTCTTATGTTCACTTTAAAATATTATAATTGTTTAACATGAAAAAAAGTGTGCAACATATGACAAAGAAAGATGCTTGTTTACTATATCCTTTATTTTGATTGGACAAGCTTTTCATGTGACTTAACAGGAAGACTTTTTCTCCTCACGTTAACAGGGAAGATCTCTTCTTTATCACAACTCCCTCTTCTTTGTCACAGTACCAAATTATTAATCCTACATGAACCCCTACATCTCTTCCTCATCCCAGTACTGAATAGTTATATTACCTATACCCTACATGCCTCTTTCTCATCCAGTTCCCAATGATAATGTTATCATTACCCCCACATCCCCCTTCCTCATCAAAGTTCCCCATTACACCACCTCACTCTTCCTTGTCACAATCACCAACTACCCCACTTCACTATTCCTCATTACAGCCCCAGACTACTCCTTCTCACTCTTCCTTGTCAAGGTCCTGCACTCTCCTTTCCTCACTCTTCCTGGTTACTGTCCCCCATTAATGCAACCACACTCTTCCACATCACGTCCCCCACTACCCCACCTCACTCATCCTCATTGCATTCCCCCTCTAAAACACCTCACTCTTTCTTGTCACATTCCCCCACAATCCCAAACTCATTTTTCGTCATTACAGTGCCAACTACCTTCACACCACTCTTCATCACAGTACCCCACACATCCCACCTCCCTATTCCCCATCACATTCCACCTCCCTATTCCCCATCACATTCCTCCACTACCCCACCTCAGTCGTACTTGTTGCAGTCCCCCACTGCCTCAACTCAACTCTTTCTCATCAGTCCTCCTAACCCCACCACACTCTTCCTCATCACTGCTCACCACTACCCCATATCACTCTTCCTCATCAGTCCTCCACTACCTTACCTCTCTCTTTCTCCTCACAGTCCCTCACTACCCCACCTCACTCTTCCTTGTCACAGTCTCCTACTACCCAAACCTTGCTCTTCCTCATCACAGTCCCCCAAAATCCCACCCACTCTTCCGTGTCACATTCCCCCACTACCCCACATCACTCTTTCTCATCACAGTGCCCCACAACTCTCACCTCCCTATTTCCCATAATACTCAACAACTAATCCCACCATACCCTTCCTGATCACAGCCCCAAACTACCCAAACCTTGTTCTTCCTCATCACAACCCCATTACATCACCTCCCCCTTCCTCATCACAGTCCCCCACTACCCCACCTTACTCTACCATGTCAAATTCCTCCACTACCCCACCTCTTTCCTCCTCCTCACAGTACCCTATTAGCCCCTCCTCACTCTTCCTCATGACATTCTCCCTACATCCCCACCTCCCTCTTCCACATCATAGTCCACCACTACCCTACAACACTCTTCCTCATCACAGTCCCTAATTAATCACACCTCATTCTTCCTTCTTACAGTCCCCCAATGCCCCACCTCCTCTTCCTCATCAAAGTCCCCCACAATCCTACATTGTTCTTCCTCATCACAGTGCCACACTACCCCACTTCACTCTTTGTTGTCAAAGTCCCCCACCCCTGCCTCATCACAGTCCACCACTACTTCCACCTTTCTCCTTCCCATCACAATCCCTCACTACCCCACCTCACTCTTCCTCTTTGCAGTGTGTTGTAATGTGTCTTGCTAGCTGAGTGGATGACATCACGGCTAAATGGAATGTAGTGATGTCAGTGTTAGTGGAGTGTTGGTGTGTTGTTATCTGAAGGGGGATTCTACGCTTGGGAGTTGGAGGTATGCTGACTTGGAAAGGACATGCCAAAGTTTTGTTCCTGGCATTGAGCTGCAATAAATCTACTTAATAACTTACCTGCTGGTTCGGGTGTTCATCAGCTTCCAAGTTATTACACTGGCGACGAGGATGGGATCCTGTCGAGGAGGGGACAGTCCAGAAACGGGAAAACATTGCCCTCCTGTGAATTCATGTCCATTTGCCAAGTTGACAGCAAGTTGGAGCCCAAGGTGTTTTAATTGGGATGTCTTAGATTCTTCAGCAGGCCAGGTGGTGCTGAAGGTGGAGCCGGGTCGGCACTCAGGTCGGGGTGCTGTGTTGTTTACGCTGTTGGCCCCAGAAGCTGCCCTGCCCAGTGACCGGGTGGTGCTGGGAGGTGTGTGAGCAGCTTTTCGACACACACGTCATGTGTGGTGTTGGGATGTATGGGGCACCCGCCAGTGAGAACCCAGATTGCCGGGTGGATTTTTGGGTTGGCAGCGGTTCAATTATATGAGCCCTGTCACCACCTCTGAATCCCGTGACCTGGCGGAGCTGTGGAATTTTTGGCACACGGGTCGGTGCGCGGAGAGGCCGGGGAGTGATTGCCCTCGTTGTCTGCAGCTGTTGGGGCCTGTTGCTGGTAAGCGCTGCGGACGGGCCCCATGTAGGAGCAGAACCAGGGTTGTGTTCCGCGTTTTCGAGCGGATGTCCAAGTGTCCTGCTTTGGAGCGGGAGTGAGCTCGTTGTCGCGGCGCTGGAGGGTGAACAGTGCGACAAGGCATGGCGGTCCGCGTTGTTTCTCCAAAGCGAGAGTGTCCGGGACGAGGTGCTCCATCGCTGTGGATTGCACAGGACCCGCGACCGTCCATGCGCGGAAGAGATGTTGCCTTGGTGACAACCCAACCGAAATGATGACGTTGGCTTCCATTGAGCACGCTTTCAAGCAAGGGAAGCTGGAACGTGTTCGTATTGTTGTCTGGAGCGCTCGACGCTCCCCAAGTGTGACGTTGCCCTGGGCTCTGCGTGCGTTCCAGCGTGGGCAGCTGGAACGCAAGGAAGCATTTTCTTGCGTCGAGTGTACACAGCTGGGAAAGAGTCAGTCTGCAAGTTGTGTCATGGCTACGTATGCATCAAGGACAATGCGGTTTGTCAGTGAGGCAGATTTACCTGAATGGGCGGACGTTGTTTGGAACTGCGGGATCGACTTTGGTGTGCTGCACGAGTTGGATTCCTGAAGGTCTGTCAGGGCAGGTACTGTGGATAGAGTCCCTGTGCCCTGTGACTTGTCTTGTGTGCTACGCGGGCTGGGAAGCAGTAGAGATTTGGTTCACTGCAGTCCGCTGCGAGGAGGGGAAAGTTTCTGTTTTTGAGAACATTATAACTAGTGAGGTTAACGTATTTGTGTGCCGGCTGTGTTGGGTTGTTGTGAGTTTGCGTATACTGGGCCCGTGTGAGTGAGTGTGGATGCGCACGCTGGATGTTTGTATATGTGTGAGTGGCTGTCTTTTGGGTTTGTGATCATTGTTTGCAAGTCTCAGGTGAGAGAATGTTGGTTAGTGTTTTATTGTTGCTTTAATATGCCTGAATTGCAATGTATTTTCATCAATAACAATTTTCTTCAAGGTGGATTGAACATTTTAGGGCTTGGACTTGTGGGTGGGGGCACTCGCAGGTTATTATCAGTAGTCATGTCTTTATTAATGTGCTTAAGCCCTAAAAATATTTTCTTTACAGGATGGGTTCCATTTGGTTTTGGATGGACTCGTGGGTGGGGGTGCCCGCGGGTGATTATGGTTATCGGGTTATTTCTATCCAAAGGTGCTTTAACACATTATCATCCTAATTGTTCAGTTATGTCGTCTAATCTTTGGTAGCACTGAATATGCATGTGAGAGTCAATGGGCCTCATTACAACTCAGGCGTTAAGGGTTAACGCCGTCGTTAACCCTTAACGCCTGATTCCAATTTTAACGGCTGCTTTCAGCAGGCGTTAAAATCCATGGCGCTAAACCGCCTTGGTGCTAATTACGGCACCGTAATTTACAGTGCCGTAATTAGCGCCTTCCCCACTCCCATTATGCCCTATGGGGCAAAAATGGGAATGGGGAAGGGTAAATGGGAAATGGGGATTTACCGCCCCACTCACCTTGGAATGGGGCGGTAAATCCGCCATCCACCATGGTGTAAACGTAGTTTACACCATGGTGGTAAAGTTGGTGTACTTACCGCCTGGGTCGTAATGACCCCAAATGTATCTTTTAGCAGGTATGCATATGGGGTGGAGGTGTATATGGAGAGTGGGGGTGACTGCATCCTTTTTGTGTGTGTATGTGAACTGTGCTATTGTTACAGTGTGCCTCTGTTTGGGATTTCCAATAGCAACATGCAAGGGGGCCATTGGGTAGGTCCCATGTTGGAATAGTCCTGCTGTTTTGCAGGTGGTTGGACCAGGGGTCCAAGGTGAGTAGAGTGGTGTCCTGCGTTCGCGCATGAGGCTGGACCTGGGGTCCATGTTATGTGGTAGGTGTGCTGCGGGTGGCAGTAGGCTGGGCCTGGGGTCCAAGGTATGAAGTAGGTGTACTGCGGGTGGCAGCAGGCTGGGCCTGGGGTCCAAGGTATGGAGTGGTGTGCTGCGTGAGGCAGTAGGCTGGACCTGGGGTCCTAGGTGAGTGGTAGGTGTACTGCGCTGTGCAGTAGGCTGGACCAGGGGTCCGTGGTGGTTGGTGTGTGTCTGGTTTAGGTGGTTGGTCCTGGTTGTGTTCCGCACTCTGCGGGTTGTGTTCTCTATGGTTCAGGGTTTGGTAGTGTTGTGGTACCTTAGGGGTGCTGTTGTGAACTGTTTTGTTGTTTTGCTTATTGTTGCTCCGTTGGGCTGTATGGTTTGTGCCCGGGGGTGGCAGCCCTGGTGTCCTTGGGGCAGACTAGGATGGGAGGATGTTTGTGCACTGAGGTTTAGGAGTGTTAGGTAGTTATCTGTGAGGACGCTGGGTCGTGGCAGGACCTAGGTTCCAAGGGGCAGCTTGGAACAGGTGGATGTGCGTAGTCTTTTATTTTTGTGTCTCGAAGGTTGTTCGGTTCTGTTCATGGAAGGAGTGAGCCCTTTGTACACTGCGTTGGATTCCTCTCTGTTTTGTTATAAAGGGAGGAGTGAAAGTGGTGTTGAGTTGTGGTGTTGAGTTGGGTGTAGGACTTTGTGTAAGGGTTTGGTTGACACGGGGTGTCATGTTGCCTAATGTGTTGGCACAGTTGTTAGTATTCTGGGGGTGCCATGTAGGTTTTATTGGGTTCATATTCCTTTGGTGGAGCACTTTCCTGTTTTCTTGAACTTCCTTGGAGTGTCCGGGGGTTTGGTGTTCTCTGAGGGCAGTTTCTTGTCGCCAGTGGTGTTACTAGTTGGTGCATTGCGTGCTGGCCACACATACATGTAGGGGTTTTTGTCTGGTGGTGGTTTTGGTGTGATCTTTCTCTGTTTCCAAAAAAGTAAAGGAGGGAGAAGTGTTGTAATGTGTCTTGCAAGCTGAGTGGATGACATCATGGCTAAATGGAATGTAGTGATGTCAGTGTGAGTGGAGTGTTGGTGTGTTGTTATCTGAAGGGGGATTCTATGCTTGGCAGTTGGAGGTATGCTGACTTGGAAAGGACATGCCAATGTTTTGTTCCTGGCATTGAACTACAATAAATCTACTTAATAACTTACCTGCTGGTTCGGGTGTTCATCAGCTTCCATGTTATTACACAGTCTCCCACTATACACACCTCACTCTTCCTCATCAGAGTACCCCTGTAGTAATCACTTGCGTGATCTCGACATCCCTCTGCCTCATCCTAGTACCTAATTATGAATCCTATTTTACTATCATCTCCCTCACCCCAGTATCCAATAGTAGTCCATGTCATTACCTATACATCACTCTTCCTCATCCCAGTACCCAATGGTAATCCTATCTTTACCCCCATATCCCTCTTTCTTGTACCAGTTCCCAATGTTAATATTACCTTTAACACACATACGCCTTCCTCGTCACAGCCCCCCCACTATTCACGCCTCATTCTTTCTTGTCACAGTACAGCAATAGTAATTACTAGTATTACACCACATCCCATTTCCTTGCCACATCACTTAATTATTAATCCTACCTTTGACATCACTGCCCTCTTCCTCGTCTCAGTGTGCATTAGTAATCCATGCAATTTCCCCTGCATCCCTCCTCCTCATCGCTGTACCCAATGGTAATCTTACCTTTACTACCACATTCCTCATCCTTATCACAGTTCCCCAATACTGCCACATCACTCTCCTTCTTCACAGTCCCCCACTTACCCCATGTCAATCTTCCTCGTCACAGACCCCTACTACCGCACCTCACTTTTCCTCATCACTGTCTCCCACTAAAAACACTTCACTCTTTTTTTTCATAGTACCTCAATAGTAATCCTAGCATTACCTCACATCCCACTTCATTATCCAGTCCACCATTATTAATGCATTCTTATCCAGTGGACAGAAGAAAAAATAAATACTTGATAAACCCAATGTATTTATTGTATTTATATTTAATGTGTTTTAGTATATCAAACTTTACACATATCAAATCACAT
Source organism: Ambystoma mexicanum (assembly GCF_040938575.1). Lineage (NCBI taxonomy): Eukaryota > Metazoa > Chordata > Amphibia > Caudata > Ambystomatidae > Ambystoma > Ambystoma mexicanum. Next base: position 561,790,370 of record NC_090930.1, read on the forward strand.
GTAAAAATAGAAAGAAAAACACAACAAGTTAAAGAATTCTGTATGGAAGTAATACACATAAAAAGTGCAGAACATACCATTTAGATTACATTCTAAAATTCATTCAACATCCTAATGTATTGCGTATGAATAACACATTATAGAAATTCGATCAATTTGTGCGTACTACTGAAAAACATGCATAGGAGTACAAACCTCATCCCCAGTTAAGGCAGATCCCTATGGCCTAGAATGGGTCTTACTTGGATGAGTCTCAAGCGAACAATGCCAAACTACAGTATTACAATGTTCGTCCTACACACTTCCAGATTCTTGGTAACCTTTAGCCAGACCCTATAAAGGTCAAGCTGGAGAGTTTTACTCTGTGTCTAGACAATGAACATGGTCAGCAGTACATTTTATCTAGTGGGTACCTGTAACCGAACATTCAGTCAAAACATATTTTTGGGACAGTAAAGATTGCATATTTCTACACATTCAACATGTGAGATCTTCCTTCTATATATTCATTGATCTGCCCATTATCTCCAATATCGGTAGCTTATTCAATTGCAGCAATAAGATGAAACGACAGAGATGCATTGATGGGCAAATGCTCAAGAACAATTGTGGCTTCCTCTAAGTATAAACCTAATGTTGTGTAGCTGAAGAACAAACATTGATAAGAAATTATATGACAACAGTTATGTTATCAGAACAAAATGCAGAATTCCCGGTGTTGGAAGCTATAGCATAACAAAACTATTGAAATCCAATGAAAAACATATAGTTGAAGTGACATTAAAATATTCCTCCTCAAAATATTGGACAAAGCGGCCTATTTATAGGTACAACAATTTATCGAGGAGAACCAACTTCTCGGGTTACGTCAATCCAGTTTCCGCCCAGGGAACAGGACTGAGACAGCCCTACTCGACTTAAAAAAACCAAATGGACGATGCAAGAGACTCAGGGAAACCTGCTCTCCTCGTTTTCCTGGATTTATCGGTGGCATTTGACCTTGTCAAACACAAGGTCCTATGCCACCACCTATCCACCACAGCCAAATTCTCACCTAATGCCACCACCTGGATCTCTTCCTTCTTGCAAGGAAGGACCATGCAAGTATTCTCTGACATGGCCTCAGCTTCACCTACCATCATCCTATGTGGCGTCACACAAGGATTATGCATCTCGCCCACCCTCTATAACATTTTTACACGGCCCCTCTTCCTCATTCTAGACTCCCTGGGTATCTCATACATGAACTATGCGGACGATACCCAGATCCTCCTCACACTAATAGGAGACTATGACACTGATTCTAAGACACTGAACGACATTTACAACACAATCCAAGCTTGGATGGCAGCCAATGGGCTCTGTCTCAACTCACACAAGACTGAACTACTCATGGTTGGTTCCAAGGAAACACCTAAGAACCTCGACTCCCAATTCAGTCACTTTATGATCGACAGCATCAAAATCCCTGTAGCTAACTCAGTAAAATCATTGAGTGTCTATCTTGACACCAACCTAACAATGATGAGGCAAGTTAATGCCATCGCCTCATAAGCAGCATACCATGCCAAACTCATGAAAGCAGCCAGACCTTTCATCTCCTAGGACAACTGCATCACTATTACTAGAGCTATCACAGGATCGAGACTAGATTACTGTGATGCTCTGTTTTTGGGTACCTCCACTAAAAACATGGCCAAACTGCAAACAATACAAAACAACGCTCTGCAGGCAGCCACTGGAATCCCCAAATAAATAGCACATCACAGCTGCCAGGAAACAGGGGCGCACTGGCTCCCATTAAGAGAGAGTCCTCTTCAAAGCCCTTGCCCTTACTCATAAGTGTATCCATCACACTGCTCCACCGTACCTTTCCGAAAGAATTCACCCCACAACCTCCACAAGACCAACCAGAACACCCTATGCAAACATGCTTGTAATTCCCAGAGTCAAGAGAGCCTGAGCCAAAGGTGCTAGCTTTCCATACCTATCATCTCTGCAATGGAACGCCCTACCACCACTCCTGCGAGGAGAAGTCACCCACTTAGCATTCTGCAGAGCTGTGAAAACTCTGCTCTTCACTTAAGACCCATGCAAAGACTGACCAATAACTGGTGCCTACCACATGCTTAGGATTGTCATAATCTATGTATATGGATTATTGTACTTGCATGCCCTGACACCTATTCATTACTCTTATGCCTCCATTTCTTCTGTAACTAAGCTTGCCACAAGTAACAGCGCCAAAATCCCTCTGGGCTGTATGTGCGCTATACAAATGTAAAAATAAATAAATAAATATTAAAGTGCTGATTTAATGCAAGAACCCCCCTGGAATTCCGCAGGTGTTGTAAGCTATGCTACCTTAACTATGGGGCCCCATTGTGCAGCCCCTAAGCACACTGATGGTATCACACACGGCATCACAGATTGTAACACCAGACCAATATAAAGACCTCTCATGATGAAAACACTGGCAGCACACTATCTAGGAGAGGGACCAATAAATGTTGAACTTCAGCAACGATAACAAACTGATACTTGTCTGTGAAGCACAGCCTCAAGCCACATTGCTGTACAATGAGGGGTTAGATAAACTTAAATTAACAGAAGAATACATGGGGAGTGATGTGTAGGCACATCTGCGCAGAGACCCAGGTTCCTAAACTTTTTGTGCAACTCAAGGTAAAATTCCAACAGATGCCCCTATCTGTCAAGTGTCTTATTCTGATAAAAGTGAAATACAAGCTTTGAGTGAATGGATGGAATAAGAAGACATCATCGGCATTAGCCTGACGTGAAAACTGCAGTCAGGAGTGGATGTTGCATACACTGACGAACAGAAAAAGCCTCAACGTGTTAAGCCTGAGGCGGACTTGCATGACATTGCAATTGTACTGGGCCCTGTACTGGGCCATGTGGGGGTGGTGCGTAGAGAGAAAAGGGGTGAGGAAGAGGTTGTCAGCTCACCATTTATCACGCACTTCATGTTGTTGAGGGTCTGAGCCACCCTTGTATCTAGGTCTTCATGTGCGCTATGATCAACGAGTTACATGGGAGATGCATATTTAGATTATATTGCTTCTATGAAAGGGAGACCATCATTGTGATGCTTAGGGGGAGCCAATAGGACACAGGGCATTGTGAGGGGCTCCATGGATCATGGGTGAGGTACAGAACCTTTTTTGTACGTTCTGTGGGATATGGGCAGAGCTAGAGAGATGTGTCACACATGCTGAGAAGGTGGCAGAGCAGAATATAACAACAAAGGGACCATCAGGAATTCAAGGGAAACATAGCCAACAGGGTACACACTGACAAACTAATCAGGATCCCCACCTTGTCTGCACTGAGGGGAACTTGTTTTGCAAGATGTCATATGCATGCAAAGCAGTAACCACCACCTGCGTATGCATATGACTTGAGCAAAATGCAAACACGATTCATTTTCCCTGAGTGCTGTAGGGGAGAGCCCACCAGAAGAGCCCGATATGTATAGCAGGGCAGCCCATTACACAAGGCATCAGAAAGATTACTCCAAGTGGTTTTGGGACCATGTTTTGCATGAAACCAATCAGCACACATCTGCATTTGTGTGTACTACAATCATATTATGCTCAGCAGCTTGTTAGGTTCCACGACCTCCTTACAGAACTGTACCAAGTGTGAAAGTAGAAGGTGGGATGGGAAGGTCAGTGGAAGGGCTAACTGCAGATGCTGGCCAGGCAGCTGCCTGTGGGTGCATGATGGGCGAGACATGTTGGCGAGACAGTCTGTGCCAGCCGTGTGCGCCAAAATCCATTTCCGCGCACAGCGTATCCATGGATTTCAACATCCATTACCAGCTGCGGCACAGAGTGGCGCAGCGACCCTGCAGCAGCGCCAGTTATGCCCCCAACCCCTGCCCGTGCGCCATGCACAGCGCACAAATCCCGTACATGGCGCACAGGCCAGTGAACCACCATACAGCCCCCCAACCACGAAAACGCCTGTAAAACTCATCGCACACCCCTCCGAATACATGTACACCCCTGCGCGGGGAGTTTCACACGCGATTGGGCCTGTGCGAGCAGGGTACATGTATTACTGTCATCCACTCAGCTAGCAAGACACATTACAACACTTCTCCCTCCTTTACTTTGTTGGAAACAGAGAAAGATCACACCAAAACCACCACCAGACAGAAACCCCTACATGTATGTGTTGCCAGTGTTGAGTTACTTCTATCAGGGATAACCAGGGGACTAGTATGGGCTCCCACTATTTCCTGTGTTCACATAATGAGAAATGGTTGCAGATGCGTGAGTCTGTGGGAAAGTTTGCCTTGACCATGCATGGTGTGTTGCAATGTTATGCTTAAAGCTATGGCTATTCTCCTCATTTTCCAACTGAACTGGGACCTTGCATGTGTGGTTGTTGTCTGAGCATGGCTCTGCGTGGTTAGGCCATATGCATTGCTTCCAATGACCGTCGCATCTGTATTGAATAATGGTAGGTAAACATCTGTGACCATGTTGTAAAGCATGACATAGACTCACAGGGGGTAATTCATAGAAATCAGCGCACAAGTGGTGCATGCGGCTGGTGCACAGTGTGCGCGTGCACCAGTCTGTGCCAGCCGCGTGCGCCAAAATCCATTTCCGCGCACAGCGTATTCATGGATTTCAACATCCATTACCAGCTGTGGCACAGAGTGGCGCAGCGACCCTGCAGCAGCGCCAGTTATGCCCCAACCCCTGCCCGTGCGCCATGCACAGCGCACAAATCCCGTACATGGCGCACAGGCCAGTGAACCACCATACAGCCCCCCAACCACGAAAACGCCTGTAAAACTCATCGCACGCCCCTCCGAATACATGTACACCCCTGCGCGGGGAGTTTCACACGCGATTGGGCCTGTGCGAGCGGGGTACATGTATTACTGGGGTTCGCGGGGAGTATCACACGCGATTGACCCTGTGCGAGCGGGGTACGTGTATTACTGGGGTTCGCAGGGAGTTTCACACGCGATTGGGCCTGTGCAAGCGGGGTATGTGTATTACTGGGGTTCGCGGGGAGTTTCACACGCGATTGGCCCTGTGCGAGCGGGGTACGTGTATTACTGGGGTTCGCTGGGAGTTTCACATGCGATTGGGCCTGTGCGAGCAGAGTATGTGTATTACTCTGGTTCGCGAGGAGTTTCAAACGCGATTGGCCCTGTGCGAGCGGGGTATGTGTATTACTGGGGTTCGCTGGGAGTTTCACACGCGATTGGGCTTGTGCGAGCGGGATACGTGTATTACTGGGGTTCGCGGGGAGTTTCATACGCGATTGGCCCTGTGCAAGCGGGGTACGTGTATTACTGGGGTTCGCGGGGACTATCACACGCGATTGGGCCTGTGCGAGCGAGGTACGTGTATTACTGGGGTTCGCAGGGAGTTTCACACGCAATTGGGCCTGTGTGAGCGGGGTACATGTATTAAAGGGGTTCGCAGGGAGTTTCACACGCGATTGGCCCTGTGCGAGTGGGGTACGTGTATTACTGGTGTTCGGGGGAATTTCACACACAATTTCGCTGTCAGAGCGGGGTACGTGTGTCCAGTGGGGTGCGCAGGGAGTCCCACATGTGAATTGGCAGTGTGGGTCCTCCCAGGTGTGCCCTCTACCCCCTCCATGGCCCCTGCAGGCAGCCCACACCACAGGGGACTACCCTGCACCCCTGGTCATGTTCCACACGCAGCCCATCCACCATGGGCATGCCCCCAAGCCAGCCCACATGTCACCTTGCATTAGTGATCACCAACTCATGTCCCCCAGCACCCGCACCCACCCAGCACTGATGGGCACCTGCCAGCAGGCCCCGACTCATGTCCCCCTGGACCCCCACCCACCCAGCATTGACGGCCACCTGCCAGCAGGCCCCGACTCATGTCCCCCTGGACCCCCACCCACCCAGCATTGCGGGCACCTGCCAGCAGGCCCCGACTCATGTCCCCCTGAACCCCCACCCACCCAGCATTAACGGGCACATGCCAGCAGTCCCGACTCATGTCCCCCTGGAACCCCACCCACCCAGCATTGATGGGCACCTGTGAGCAGGCCCCGACTCATGTCCCCCAGCACCTCCACCCACCCAGCAGTGACAGGCACCTGCCAGCAGGCCCTGACTCATGTCCCCCCAACACATCATCATGATCCACAATCATGTGTCTCATGGCCTCCCAAATCCCACCACACGCCACCCCTGTGCAAAGACCCAACCAAGTATCCCATCCACCCCACATTGAAATGCCCATTACATGATACAACCCAAATGGCAAGAATGTACATCAACACATGTCTGTCACAAACCCACAATGGGTGCTGGTGATTGCGAAAACCTACACCGTGACATGCATGAAACCAAGGAGAGAATACCACACATCAAAGTAATAAAACAAAATGTATTGGACAGAAAAATAATGTAATCAAATGAAAACATGAACAAAAATGTATCAAAAAAAGATGAAATGCAGCATGTCCAAAAAACAAACAGAAAAACGTGAAGCCTGAATCCAAATCAATCGAAATGAAAATGTGTCCAAAGTCTCCGGCCAACAAATCAAATCCAAAGTAAACGGAAACAGTAAAATCCATTGATCCATGGTGAGAAAAATAATAATAGATAAATCCACTGTTCAACTATGTACAAAGAAGTAATCCAGGGCCCATGTGCCCAACGAATGAAATGAAACCTAGCAAAAAAAATACCTAATATGAACTATGTACAAAAAGGCGGGGCATAGTCCAAGCGCCCCAAATGAATGAAAAAGATAAAGGAAACCTAAAACTACAAACTATATACAATGGCGGCGGGCTAGTCCAACAGCTCACTTCCTGATTTCCCGTGCCAGGACATCATCGAACTCCTGCTCAATGTCCTGGAGGCGGTCCTCTTCCATGGCCCGAGGGTTTGCAGGGACGATGACATGTTGACCTCCAACTCCCTGCGAATTGCCTCGAGGCACTCAGCCCGCCTCAGTACCCTCCGTATGGAGTTCACCGCCCTGACTATTGTCAGCCGTGCCTCTACCGCCTGCCGCTGCTCCGCATCTATGGCATGGCCCAACCGCTGCCACACGGAAGTCACTTGTAATCCTGGGTCCTCCTGCCCTCTGGCCAATGCCTGCCCCTCCGATGTCGATGGCCCAAAGCCATCATGGCTCCCACCTTGTTGCTGCTGCTGCTATGCCTGTGCCCCTGCTCTTGCTGCTTGCACGTCATCCTCTGGCTGGGGTGCAGTTGTTGTGGTGGCCACCCCTGCTGGACGTCTGACTCCCGACTGTGGCAGGGATGTGTCCTCCACCAGCCTCGCCCTGGGTCAGAGGCAGCTCCACAGGTTACCCAGGTGATACATGGGTGGGAAGATGGCATGGAGGATGACTGGTGCGTAAGGTGTTCAGGTGAGGAGGGGGTCGGAACAAGGTCCAGCATACGGAAGGAATCCAGCCCTGGTGACCAGTCCCAGTAGGTCAACGCGGTCAATGAGGCATTTGAGATGACATGCAGTGTCTTCACGAAAACACTGCAGGTCACCACACATGCCTCTTTGACGCAACGCCATCCCACTCAGGACAGGCTCAACCCGGTCTCGGATAGCCACGTCCGCAGGGAGAGGAAGGCCAGTTGTTGTAAGCTGATCCCCTCCCTGAAAATGGGTCTGGACATAAGCATCCCTGCAGGTGCGGGATGATGCAGTCACAGGATCGGGGACAGGATTACACACAGGCACCTCCGCGGTGGCCTGTGCTGCCTCCTGTCCCTGCCCCTGGACTGCACCACTAGCACCAGTGGAATCCCCACCTCCAGACCCTGTGTGTGTCCCTTCCACAGCCTCCTCCTCCACCAAACCCCCCACCAACCTGGATGACTCCGTGCCATCTTCCTCCCTCGGACCCTGTGGGGTCTCAGCTGCCCCTTCTGCTGCCGAGGAGTCCACCTCCAACCTCTGCCTCTTAGACCTACCCTCGGCAGCTGCGGCCTGGGACTTGCCTTACGTCTCCAGCTGGTGGTGCGGTCCCTGCCGCTTTGCTCCACAGCACCCTCTCCGCACTCTTCATCAGCTGACGCTGCAGACAGGGGGAGATAGAACACAGGCATCAGGGCACTGGACAATGGACTGATACACACATGACAGTTGTACATGAGTGTCAGTGTCAAACCTCAGACATGGCATCACACTCCCCAACACACGTGTCATTTCAACTCACACACATGAGCAATTCACCAGGCCGAACCATCCATACACAAACAACAGCACGAGCAGCCAAATTTGAGCCTGATGTCACATGAAACACGGGGAGTGCACAACACATACACACAAGTCACCACACTTACATGCATGTGTACATCTCCACCAACTGTCGCAGTGATGAGATCGCCATCCATGTCACATCTGACATTCAGCCTTCTTCATGTCAGTGTTACATGCATCCATGTTGCATCACAGTTGCACACTTGTCAAATACACACACATACACATGTACACAGTGCAGATACATGCAGCTGGAACCACCATCCATGTGTGACACCACAACCATGCCAACGTACACACACAGTAATTCAAACATGTGTGCTCCCACACCTGCATTTGGCCTGCATGCTTACCAACACATACACCTTCCATGTGTCTCACACATGAGAGGACTCACATGTGTCAGCCTCACGCCCCTGTACATTCACATCCATACATGGCCCTACAAAAACACATGTGCAACCTGCACACTACTGGCACACCACAACACGCACAGCGTCCAATCAGTATGCATGGACACTTACCTCTCGACTCCAGACGGGTCTGCCTCTGAAGGACCTGGACGTGGAGCACTGGGCGTACACGTTCCAGGACCCTCATTTGGTGGTCCTACAGGTGGCCCCAGTGCCCCTTGGCATCCGCTGCCTTCAAGAGGCGCTGGGCTTTGTTGAGGGTCCTGGACCTGAAGTCCTCCCAGCGCTTCCGGACATGTTTGAAGTCGCGGACTGCCACCCCCTCCTCGTGGGTGGCAGTCACGATGTCCATCCAGATCCTGGTCCGTCCTTCCTTGTCAGCGCGCAAACTTCCAAAGAGGGGATCATACTGCCCCAGGACTTGCTCCACCAGGACACCAACTTCCCTGGCACTGAAGCTGGTGGCCCTCTGCCTCTCTGGCTGGGGGTTGCCAGTGGTGTCAGATGGTGTTGTGCCCGACATGACAACCCCAGAGGCAGGTGTGGGTGGGCAACTGGGTCCTGGGCTGGGCTGTGGAGCGATGGTATCCCAGTCGGGAGTCTTCAGTTCCAGCAGGGGTGGTCACAGCAACTGCAGCCCTGGCTGACGTGCAGGCAGCAAATAGCAGGGCACATGGGTAGCAGGCAGTCAAGCAGCAGCAGATGGCAGGTGGGAGCGTGCTTGGGGCTCTGGGGTGCAGGAAAATGGCCTTTTGGGCAGCAGCGTGGACTTTCGTGTGTATTCTCATGGCCAGCTTGATACGCCATGTGATTTGGCACGTGAAAAAATTCCACGTCAGCGTGAAATCCGAGGAAAGGCCCTTAGCGTGTAAGCACATCAGTGACGTTACACGCACAGGTGTTGCCCACAACACGGGTGCATAGTGAATCAGCACGTGAGAAAACTGCACGTCACCGTGCTATTGGAGGAAAGGGCCTTAGCGCATTAGCGCGTAAGTGACATTTCACATGTGGGCTGGCTTAAAAGGTACCCAGTATCACGCTATTTCCTTGTACGTGCTTTTTACGGAGAGCGAGCAGGTGTATCTTGTACTTCTTGTCGGTTCACACGTGATTACTTCACAACGTTTCCAGTTCGTACTCCCTGTTCCTCAGACTACATTCTTTTCTTCTTTTGGCGGGGGTGTTGGCAACGCGCACACGCGCGTCTTTTTCACGTTCTTTTTCAAGGCAGACGGTGAGTCGCGCACGTATTTTCCAACTGTGGTTGCCCCCGTGTGTCACGTACCCCTTCAGAGTTTATTTTTGTGTTTCTGGGTGCCACAGCGTAGTGCAGGTTTATTTTTCCACGCACGTGGTCTACCAGGGGTTGCGTGCACGTGTGCTTTTGTTTTTGGGGTGCCTGTGCGTTGCGTGACCCGTCATCTTCCCCCAGGGGTCACATACAGCCATGCCAGAGCACTAGGGTACGAATTCCGTCTATTACCCTACCCCTTTCACCCCAATTGCCCAGGACAATTGTTTACTGCAACTCCCATACGCACAACAACATCAGTGCCATGGTTGGGAGGCGACCAAGCAGTAAGGGAGGCAAAGGTGGCTGGCCTCCATAAGGTGGCCGTGGTGGGCGCGGTAGGGGACGTGGCCAGGATTTGCAGGGTGCCCCTAGAGCACTGTGTGTGGAGGACCAATCGGGGACACCCATGCCCCCCCAATGGTTGTGGGAAACGTAGCTGACACCATCCCAGCTCAGCCCTTGTTGGACCGGCCCATTTTGGCACCTGAACCGGCACAGGATGACTCCCAGGCTGACTTCCAGGTCAGCAAGTCTAAGCCACGTGTGGCGGTGAAAGTTGCTGTCACCAGGCCATGTGGATCTGGGGCAGCAATCTCATCTGCTGCCCCAAGTAGCCAGGGTGAGGAGGCTGCAGGGGCAGCTGCAGCTCAATCCACCCCAGCTCCGAGTCTCCCAGCTGGGACAGTGTCGGTCCAGGTCCATCAAACGGACGTTGGCCCTGCCAACATCACCCTGCAGCCAATGCCTGCACCAAGACCTATGGTAATTGTGCCTTTACAGGCTTCTGTTACCCAGTCTACCTGCGCTTCTGCCCCTACTGACCAGAGCGGCGTAAGCCACTCAGGATCCGCACCACCTTTGAAGAAGAACAAGAAGGGTGCTCTGGCACTACAGGCTGAGACCCCAGACACGGCTACACACTCTGGCACATCAAGGAAGCCTAGCTTTAATGACGCCGAACTTGATGCACTTGTGGCCTATGTGTTGGCACATAGCCGCGAAATGTTGGTGACTGCATGGTGCAAGACCACACCTGGTCAACGTAGGGCACACTGGCAGATCATCGCGGACCACATTAGTGCCCTTGGATTTGTGAAGCGCACAGCTGATGATTGCTACAAGCGGTGGAATGACCTGAAACGCAGAGCAAAGAACAAGTTGGCTTCCAATCATGCCTCTACTCTGGTGAGTGGCGGTGGGTCTCCACCAGAGGACAACCAACTCACAGAACATGAGTCTGTTGCTGGAACCTTCGTCACAGAGGAACAGATCCAAGGCGTGGGAGACCTACCTGATTACGAAGCATTGTCCGGTGAGTGCCCATGCATGTGTGTGTAATCCATGAGTATGTTGCATGGGTGACGTGTTCAGATTGAGTGCCAGGTGAGGGTGTGTAGTCCTGAGTGGTATGGGTCACCCATGTGCTTCCTCCAAAACATTCAGCGGCCTTGGATTTGGGTATGACAGTATCCCTTCTGACCACAGTAGCCAATTAGCGCAACATTACTGAAGTTGCCCTTGAACTGTCATCTTGCAACAACATTGTTCTGAATTTGTCAGTGTTCATTCAGCCTGATTGTTTCAATTCTCCCATTTTTCAAATGCATTTTTCAGCCCTAATGCCACATATGTGACATGCTTCTGTCATTGATTACACCCCACATTGGGCTACATTTATTACCTTGTTATGGGAATGTTTAGACCATTCAGGCTGATTGAGTAAGGGCCTGCTCACAAAAAATGTTGGGGCCTGTTTGAATGTGGAACATGATAGTCTTTTCGTGTCATGTTGAAGTGACCAACCATTGATCTATCCATCTGCATGCCATCACTGTATCATTGTACACTGGATGTGTTGCAGTGTGTGGCACATGCATATTTTGACACACTATTTTGCATTGTTCATCTCATCATGTCCATCTCACATGGATGGGTGACAGTACTCATTCACTGACATATGGCTGTACTTGTGAAATGTACCATGGCTAAGCTACATGGCATCTATGTGCTGGCATGTGTCATGTATGTGTATTGGACATGCCACTCACAGGCTAATGTGTGATGCCAGTGCTACCCAGCATGCAACAAATGTGTTGCTTTTCCATCTTGGTGTCCTCAGCGTCTGCGTTTTGCCTCCCCTTCCAACTCATTGACAGTGCATGCATGCCAGGGTTATAGTCATGTGGGACATGTGTAATTCATGTACTGGATCTCTGGCTTGTCAGGCCTATGTGTGTGCTATGGTGCTCATGCCTGTTTCCATTTGTTGTCTTTCATGTTTTTGCAGGTGATAACGCACTTGATGCTGTTGAGGTGGAGGAGATGGTGCAGACCCAGGAGGAATCTCAGGCACGACCGGGCACCAGTGGAGAACATGGTGTGGTGGTGGGTGAAAACCTAATATTACTGCAGACCATACTGTCCAGGGGTGTCTCTGGTTGCACCTCCCCAGATCTCTATGATTCAGGTGCTGAATCGGATGATGAGACTTATGTGCTGTCGCAGTTGAGTGTTTCTGGCAGGGATTCTGTTCTGTCCAACCCACGTGCACCAGGGGTAGAACCCTCTATGGGAATGTCAGTGTTGGTAAGTCCGCCTTTGGCGGTTACAGATGCAGGGTCACACTCCAAAACATCTGATCCTGTTCCTGGGCCAGCAGATAAGAGGGGGAATACAATCCTGCAGCCTCAGGCAGTGCCAGCATAGCAAGGTGCAGATCGCCTTGCCCCAAACAGGTGTGGTGCCCACCGACGTGGTGGCCGTACGCCACCAGGCAATACTGTATGGGAAAACTCCATGTACGGTATAGCAGCACAACAGTGGGCATCGGTTGAAATGATGGCTCAGGCAATAGAGAGGGTGGCCACTTCCATTCTCCCCCCTGAAAGGCAGATGGAGCAACAACAGCAGGCAACAGACTCCATTTGCCAATCACACAGTGAAGACATGTTGGCATTCAACAGGGACTGACGGGCGGCACTGGAGACTCTGTGGGAAGCCATTTCTGTAGAGTCACAGGGCCACAGGGAAGCCCTGAGGTTAGAACTCCAGTTCCTCAAGAAGACTCTAAGTGAACTTGAGGCTTCCCAAAATTTAAGGTCAGAACAGCAGCTGGAGCAGCTCACACGTTCGCTCTCAGCTGAGCTGCAGGCAACTCGGGAGGAGATCCGGGCATCACGCGAGGCCATGCGTGCAGAAATGCAGGCAATCCATGAGGTGCTGCATGGGGATCTCCGCACTATCATCCTCCAGAATCAGACCTTCAACACCTGCATGCTTGCTGCCATGGAGGACCATACCAGGGCTTTGCGTGGGCTGCCTCCCATAGCACCACCACCCCCTGATGCAGCAGCAGAGGGTGAAGAGAGCAACAGCAGCAGTTCTCCCACAATAGCGTAGCCGTGCAGGCCATGAGCCCATGGAGTTTTTTTTTTCTCGCAACATCCACGCACCCTGTGCACCCTGTCCTCAAACCTCCTGTGTGGCCTCCCCCCCCTGGCCCTCACATGGCCATTTTTGATTTTTATTTTTTTTATTTTTTTTACAGTGTGTTGCCTTGTGTGGCTCCCGTGGGCATCCACTGTGTATTCCAGCTGGGCACATGTAGGCTTGTCCTGTCTTTGGGTTAGATGCTTGGGTTCCTGACACACACACCCCTCCTGCTTCCCTTTCCATGGGCTTTCAAAGAGTGTGACCAAGTGACAGTGACTTACACAGTGACATTGGGCTCCCATGAGCTGTGTGGGCAGTCTGTAGTCAAAACTGTGTGTACATCCCTACTGGGGATTGATGTTGTATTGAACACTGCAAGGTGTATTGATATGTGCTTGTGCATCCATGTCTTCCTCCTTATTCACAGGTAGCTTCTTCATGTCTTCACAAGGCCGTCTCCTTTGCAGATGCAGATGCAGTTAATGTTGTATGCAGTACACTGACACATTTGCCTGACAGCAACACTCTGCAGTTGGAAGGGGTCGATGTGCTGGCTTATTCAGGTTGTAAGACTTGCACTACTTTGATTTTGGAAATGTTTCATCCTGTGTTGCTGTATTGTGTTGCTGGTAAGTATTTGGTCATGTGTGCTGTTCGTTATTGATTACTGGGAGCATATTGTCTGTGGCCTGTTTCCATTTGGGACAGTGCACTTTGTGACACTTGTGTCATGTGTTGTGCATTGCTTTGTTTGCTTTCACATTTCATGACATGCCATGGTGTGTTGGGTAGCGGAGATGGGGAGGGGTTGGGTGACGTGGCGCTGTTTTCATGTTGTATTTTGCAAGGGGGTAGTCATTCATGCAGCATAAATGTGTGTCTTTTTGTGACACAGCATTGGTTGTCTTTTGGTAGGTAGGGATGCACACAATGTAACACTTCCAGGTGACCAATCTCAGGCTGGTATGGTTGTGACAGTTGACTGTCCCTTATGTCATCATCATTGATTGTCAGCTGGTATGTGCCAGGGCTGTGTGCACTCCAGAGGGGTGTGATTTTAGGTGAAGTAATTAGCCACCAGCTGCGTACAGGCTGCCTCACCACGTGCCCTTTCCCCTCCCATGCGCAGTGGACGTGCATTTGGTTGGGGATGTGGGGGCACCACCATGTCCACCGGCAGGCCGCGGCGGGTTGCACCGCTGTGCAGGACACATGCTGCCACTATGATCCTGCACACTACTGGTGGTGCGTATAGCAGCTGCCCACCAGAGCGGTCAAGGGAGCGAAAGCGTGACTTGAGCACTCCGAATGTGCACTCCACTATGCCCCGGGTTGCAATATGGGCTGTGTTGTATCTTACCTCGGGTGGTGTGGTGGGGTTCCGAATTGAGTCATCATGTGGATGCTCAGAGGGTAGGCACTGTACCCTGGTGAGGTGATGATGGGTATCATTAGTGAGGTTGTGACATTACTCAGTATCTGACATGAATACATGTGCAGAGGCATTTATACTCACCAAGCAGCCATGTATCGCCATGACGCCCAGCTTCTAGGTCCCGGTTTAGGGGTGACATTCTGTAAATGAAACTGTCATGGGTGGACCCTGGATAGTTGGCATATACTGAGGTGATGATTCCCTTGGCATCACATACTACCTGCACATTGATGGAATGCCAGTGCTTGCGGTTTCTATAGATGTGCTCAGTTGCCCTGGGAGGACATAGAGCCACATGGGTGCAATCAATGGCACCTAGCACTTTGGGGAAGTGTGCCACCCCGTAAAAATCCTGGACGGCAGCCTGCCTTTCTGCAGGTGTTCTGGCAGGTATATGTGCCTGTGGACTGAAGAGTGTGCAGTCATGATGGCCAACACCTGGTGTAGGCAGCGTGACTGCGCGGCCTGTGACACCCCCCCCCCCACTATGGCACTTGTCTGCTGAAATGAACCAGTGGCCAAGAAGTGCAGTACATTGAGCACCTTTTCCAAGGGGCTCAGTGCTTGGGAGCACAGGGTGGGTGATGTGAGGTCATCCTCCCACTCACTCACCAGGTCGAGTATTATGTGAGGTGGAAACCTGTACCTCCCATACACCTGGTCATCAGGCATTCCAAAAAGGCTGGTCCTGGGTGTAAATATTCTGGGCCTGACTATCCTCCTCCTCCTGCGGTGTCCCACGACCACTGCTGCGAGAAACAGTATATTAATCGTAGCGTCTGAGCTTGGATGTTGTTTGCGCGCACTTTTATGCTGCGCAGGGCCGCGTACGCCTGCTTCCTGCTGGCGTACGTGTTTCTGGATTAGCGCGTCTTTTTTGGCGCACGCGTTTCCCCTGTTTGATTCCATGAATACGTGTTGTAGGCGCGCGTGTGGGTGTTCCGCGCATTTAACTCCTGTACTTCCCCCGTAACGCCCACATTTTCACGCGTTGTTCCCCATTCCACGTGTTACGCCCCGTGTTATGCCCACTCTTGTTGTGTGCGCTGCGCTTTGTGCGCTTTCGCTGTGCGCGTATCGCATGCAGTTTGATGACGTGTGCGCCCGCGTGCGCCACGCAAGATTTTAGCGCACATCCCAGGATTTACACACGCACGGACTTCCATGAATCGATGTGCACGGCTTTCGTACACTTGCGCTGCAATTTTCGCACTTGCGCTGCCATTTGCACGCTTTCGCACGCTTGCGCAGAGATTTTCGGCGCACATTAATTACATGAATCGGCCTGACAGTAGGTTGCCAGTCTTCAACAGCGAGAACTGACTTCATAATAGGTCATGATACAGACACTTGAAGCACTGATTAGAGATGCATATGGCTGTCTCGCCGGTGCATCGCTTGTGAACTGTGCCCAGTTGCTTCAACTCATGTCACTGTTTATGGAATTGTATGGAATCATAAGACATGTCTTCAGGAGGTATTTTCTGTCATCTATGTGGGAACAAGGAAGAAGTTACTTGACAGCACATGTCTTCTAAGTATACGGGTAGACACCGGTTGGTAAAGGTGACCTTTGGGGTTTGAGGTAGAGCAATACTCACTGAGATTATTTGGTGACATACTCATTCGTTGTACCAAATTTCTATACCACCTGATTGTCCTCCAAGATAACTGTGATATGCCATGATGCAATCGTTTTGAGTAGTTAAGGAGTCCTAGGCGTGAATACCACGGGTGGACTGGCCTGTAGGGAACTGTGGATATTTCCCGGTAGGTCTCTGCACCCTGGGCCTCTTTTGTGTGATAACCTTTTGTATTTTCAAAAGTTCTCATAGGAAAAGGGTTGGGCTTGCTGAAAATGTGTAATATGGGGGCACTTTGAAAATTATTTCCAGGGCCTCTTTTGGCTCCCACTGCACCCCTGGTGAATACGGCACCTGTCGTGTCTTAAGTGTGGTGTACCTTTGCCCCAGTAACCTTTTTTTTTTTGTTTACAGATGTGTGACATCAGCGGCACCCAGGACCATGGGAAATTGGAAATGTCATAGAAGGCCTCTTTTGCACATGGATGTCTTCTCTGGGATGTGAAATGGTAACACATTGTCATAGACAAGGATTGAGTGCCACAGTGACATTCTATCTTGCGTTGCAGGCGGAGGGTCAGGATATGCCAGGGTGTCTCCTGAAGCGTTTTGCAGTTTGTCTGTTACATGGTAGGCAGAGCTCTCATTTTGGGTTTTATGGTTTCCTATGTCACGCGCAGGAGGTTTTTTATAAATTCCTTAATGAGGCAATATCTCGGTATGCACTAGTGGTCTGTGCAGCATGTCAGTGGCCCGTGTTTGTAGACATAAGTGAGCCTCAGTGCCCTTGTACCCTTCTTCAGACTCCTGCATTGGCTGCAAGTGCCTGGGCAAGCGGGGGCAACAGGTCCATGTGTTGGAGCTTGTGGCACTTCCTGGGTGTGCATACAGGCAGGATTGTGGCTATCTAGTGGCAGTAGTTGGGGGTGATAACATGTAGGTCATATTTGTGCTGATTTGTGTGGCTAGAATCTGGTTCAAGGGCTGGCAATTCTTTCAGGTGCTTTATGATGTGCTTTAGGTGGAGGTTCTCTCGATGGCATCGTGGTATGTATATGCATTGCATTTCGCACTAGGGTGGGTGAACGGACAAAGCCACGCCAACAATACTGTTTAACGTCTCTCCTGTATTTCTATTTACATCAAGGATTTTCTGTGCGACTATTTGAGATGCAAACGATAGCATTCACTGTGGGGCTGCATTGGTATGTGAAACCTTTTGCAATAATGCATGTGTGTTGTTCATTTGCAGGAGCGTGTGCTGTGATATGTGGCTACCTGTGTGTTTGGGCAATGTCGTTTATTGTTTCTGTTTTGTTTGTCATTTTGTAAATGTACTCTCAGCATGACCACGATTTGGGCCTTCTGTGTCTGAGCCACTATTGAGCCTTTGTCACTTTCATGGCCAGTTGAATTTGCTCAATTATCATATCAGATTTCGTCTGTGTGGACGGTTTGGGTGCGCAGGTGGTAGTCAGAAGACTTTGGGCCTGTGGTTTTTAGTCTGTTCTCTAAACGCAGGCACTTTTTTGTGTTCCTCAATTATGGGAAGGCAAAATGTTGCCTCTGGAACATAGTTACCAATACTTAGCAAATGGGTTAATGTTATGCAATTTTATTCAGTTTTATTCTATGAGCATCTATATATTAATTATATTTTGTAATATAAGAGTTATACAAGAAAGTCAAAAAATGATTTAGCTGGGACACTGTAAAAATAAATTAAAAACCAACCACTACTCTATAATTCAAGCATATATAGCTGGTAAGATAGCTCAGTGGGTTGAAGCTCACTGCTGCATTCTTTGTGTAATCTGCAGGTCGTACATTCAAATCCTAAAAAGGGGCAACTGAGCCTTTTCTCCTTCCGAGGTTGATAAATGAGTACCAATTTCAGTTGGGTGATAGTGGTATGTTAATATGTTCTATGTACAGCGCTTTGGCGAAAGCGCTATATAAATAACACATCATTATCATAAAGCAGACTGGTAAGGATGTTAACAGCTATGTCTATGATTTGCACATTTAGTTTGTTACAGACCCATTTGGGCGGGATATATGTGGAGGCCACAAATAAAGTGTGGGCGGCCTGAAGCTATCATCGTGCATTGCATCCTGGCCTTATAGTCTTTCTCCAAAAGCACGATTATGCTACAAAATGCAGGCAGTATGAATGATTGTGCGTTTTAATAGATATCTAAATATGCCTTTTTAAGTTCAATAGTTGGAAAGGGAATTGATGGTGATGTGTTTTGTTAGCCATGCCACATACTCAAGTGTGCCGTTGTATTGCAGGTCTTTTGGACATGTTCAGAGCACGAGAACATTGACATATCAATTGATGATCTAGCATTCAATATCAGAAGCGGATGGATGACAGGTATTTTCGCAGGTGCATTACTACCATAGTGAATCCATTCAGTGTCACGCGCGTAGCGGGCAGTTCCTCTGCCATCATAACAGGGCATGTGACCTTTTCTGGACCACACCGCTGATGACTCTGAGATGACACATTACCTTGTGGACCTCACTTTCACAAGAAGCCTGTGAAGGTTACAGATAAATCATCTAATTCAATGGAATGTACAGTACCGCCTTCCATGTGAAATCATACAGCCGGTGCTGTAAGTGGCTTACACCAAGTTCACGTTCTCCCTAACCTTTATCAACCCCCTCAGACAGAAATAATCAAATGTTCGTATTTTACCAAAAATCATTTTTTTTGTGTCGCAACAATCGTCTCGATATCTTTGACATCTCTTTTATTTGTATTTTTTTAATTTATTGTTGGTTGAAAAATAACCTTTAACTAATTCTCAGTAAAAAAAAACGAATCAAAACTATACAATCACAGTTTACATCAGTTAAAAGCTTTGCACACTGTATTTATTACATATAGTCATAAAAATTATTACTAACAAAAAGAAAACTAAATTCATCAATTAAAATCACTTTCTTGTTGGCTAAAAGAAAGATCGATTATGTTTTCAGTACATACCTTTCATTCTTAATCACTATTAAAATCAGTACATTCAGAATATATAATGTCAATCTTAAAGGAAAAACAAATATCAAAAAAGTATCATAAAAATGAATTACACCCAAGATCTTTCTTCGTGTTATAAAGGTTTTACAAAGCCCACAACCACTATTACATCAGATGTTGAGTTACCCGACACAAATCTTTCCCACAAATAGTCTATGTGAATATAGGCTAAAGAATAAACAAAATGGCTAAAATACTTCCAAAAAACTTGGAGGACAGACAGTTCAAGAAAAGATGTTTAAGAGTTTCTATTTCATGCGAACACCCACAGTACCTGCAATTGGGTTGCTCCGATTCTATCTGCTTATATCTAATCCAAACTTGTTTTGTGGTTTATAAATTTAACCTAAATCTCAGAAAAGATTTTCCACATTCCGACTTGGGTGTTGGGCTAAAAATGGTGTTTGTAGCCACAACTTTTTGTGGTCCAACTGTAAATAATCAAGGGAGCGATAAATGTGCAAACCCTCCAGTGTAATCCTCCAGTCCTAACTGTACAGTGAACTTTTAACATGACCGGGCCTAACAATTAAATCTTATCTTGTGCAGCCAATGGTAAGCAAAAGGGAATTGCATTGGGAACTGACAAACTTGACATGGTTGTCCACTATGGGCCTCATTACGACCCAGGCGGTAAGTTACCGCCTGGGCCGTGACTTTACCACCATGGCGTAAACTACGTTTACGCCATGGTGGTTGGCGGACTTACCGCCCCATTCCGACCTTGGCGGGGCGGTAAGTCCCCAATCCCCATTTACCCTTCCCCATTCCCATTTTTGCCCCATAGGGCATAATGGGAGTGGGGAAGGCGTTAATTACGCCACCGTAAATTACGGTGGCGTAATTAACTCCATGGTCCCTTAGCGCCATGGATTTTAACACCTGCTAAAAGCAGGTGTTAAAAGCATCATGGCGCTAGGGGACCTCGTAATTGGCGGTAAGGGGTCGGCGCAGCTAACGCTGGCGTAAACCCCTTACCGCCAGGGTCGTAATGTATGTCATTCGAGATACTTAATAGGTCTTCATATAATGAACCAACCATGGGATTTACATTTTACTAAGAAGTTTAGATAATTCCACATTGCACAACCGATTAATGAGCAAATACCCAATTTAAACCTAATCGCTAAGAGAGTGAAGGATTTAGGCAATTTTAAAATCCTTCTCCAAATGAAACCTTCCATTAGGGACAAACGATTAAAAACACAAGGGTCTAACAATTCTGACCCACAATCTTTCCCTCATAGTAGGTCAACGCTGGGCAAATTAAACATGTAGCATATTTACCATTGATTTTACAAACTTGATTAGCGAATCCAACGGTTTTTACATGCAGCAATTCTTTTGACCTAATCACATGTGGTGTACCATATAGAGAAAAAGCCTAAATAGCCTAAAAACCAAAGTGATCAAACTTTTCCAGTCTTTCCTTATGCTTCCACCATTGAACGTTTATTTATATTTGGGAACCATTGACTTATTTAAATTATGTCATTCATTTTTTCCTGCTGGCTATAACTGAGATTTCCTGAGACCCACCGGTCTGACTCCTGGTAACAGGCCCCGGTCCTTGGTAGATTTAATTTACTTAAAGACCTGCATGCAGCTACACTCTGCAAGGCTTTAATGCAGACCACATTATCAATAACTGAATGTAGGCCTCATTCAATGTCACCTGAATGTGAGCCACAATCTACAGGTCCTGAGTGTAACACACTTTATGCAGGGACGGAATCTAAGTCATATTATCCCTGGCCTGAATGCAAGATGCATTCTGCAAGGCCTGTATGTAAGTCACATTCTGCATGGCCTGATGTAGAACTTCCTATATTACTCTTGAATGTAAGCCACATTCTCCTAGGCATAATGTAGGCTTTGTTATGTATGGCCTGAATGTGCGCAACATTCTAGAAGGCCTGAATGTAAGTCACATTCTGCATGGCCAGAGTGTAGCCTTATTCTGTGAAGGATGGTGAAGACCTAATTCCCCAAGGACAGAATGCATGGTCACACTCTGCAATTTAAGTCACGATATATAATGATGAAATGTAGGCCACATTCTGCAAGGCCTGACTAGCCCTCAATCAGAAAAACCTAGATTCAGCCAACATTAAATAAGAGTTGAAGGTGAGCATCGTGCTGCAATGCTAGGAAGCAGGTTACATTCTGCAAGGCCTAAATAAATGCCCCAATCTACGGACACCCATCCAAATGGACTCTGCCATTCCGAGAATACACCCATAGAATGCAATGTATTCCCAGCATATATCCCTGCTAAATGCACTTCTATATTATATAATGACATGTCCTCCTTTGCCACTCCAGAACTCCCTCCTCTTAAATCCAAATGGGAAGAAGAAGTGGGCACCACAGACCCAGAGGACTGGATCCAGATCCAGATGCATCCCAGGGAGATCGCTATCTCTTCCAGACGCCGTCTAGTGCAATTAAAAATCCTGCACAGAATATACTACCTAGAACTGTGATGCACAACTGGAAGCAAGCCCCAAACCCGAACTGCTTCTGATGTGGTGGAAAGGCTGGAACATTCATACACATCCTGTGGGAGTGTCCTCAGATCCATACTTTCTGGGGTGAATGCTGCAATGAACTATCCAGAGTGTTAGGCTGCAATATACCGCTAGATCCAAAAGTGTTATTATTGGGTAAATCCGAAGAGAACAGTGCTAATAAACGTGAAGGTTCACTCCTGTCCACTGCTGCAGGGCTGATGAAGCTAAATATCGCACAGAAATGGGACGCCCCAGAATCTCCGACACTGGATCAATGGGCAGACGATATGGACACATGTTCAAATCTTGGAACACAGAGTCTACAAGGCAAGAGGTTGCCCCACTAAAGCTTCCAAAGGATGGGGAAAAATGGGAAGAATGTGAATCTCAGTAACTTTTGACACCCAAAAGGACACGATCAAATAACACATGGAGGTGGCTGCATGTGGAAACCAATTGACTCTAACCATGCTTTAAATTACTGATTAATTCTTTGAATGCGTATGTTTTGACCTTGTTTCTTTGTTTTCGTTGATTGTGATTGCTGTTAAAATCAATAAAATGTATTATAAAAAATATAAAATAAAGAATGCCAGCCATATTTTGGCAGACCTGAATGTCAGACTAATTATGCAAAAACAGAATTACTCCTGCATTCTCTACGACTGAACAGTTCCAATGGAGGGGAAAAGGCTACTAGTTTTATCTCAGGCACACCGTAGACTCCCCCCGACCACGTTTCTTCAAACAGTCAAACCTAAATCTACGACAGAGGATGCGCAGCTTGCAGTTTGGTGCTCACTTAAGACTGACCCCCTTAGCCTTCCTAAAAAGATGATCTGCCCTGTGCCTGATGCCCAAAGCCCTGCTAATAATGTATTCTGCAATATGACCGATGCCCAAAACCTTGCTAAAAATGTTATTTGCCCTGTCTCTGTTGCTCAAATCCTTGCTTATAATGTATTCTGCAGTATGACTAATGCCCGTAGCCTTGCTAAAAATGTTATTTGCCCCACAGCCTATGCCCTATACAGTGTGTCTGCCACCCATAGCCTGGCCAAAAATGTGATTTGCCCAGTACACCAAGCCCTATACACTGTGACTGACGTCCATAGCCCTGTAAAAAATTGTATTTGCTCTGTGAATGATGCTCCAAGCCCTGCTGAAAATGTA
Source organism: Ambystoma mexicanum (assembly GCF_040938575.1). Taxonomy (NCBI): domain Eukaryota; kingdom Metazoa; phylum Chordata; class Amphibia; order Caudata; family Ambystomatidae; genus Ambystoma; species Ambystoma mexicanum. The sequence goes on from NC_090930.1 coordinate 561,813,534, forward strand.
TTATGGATTATGACCGATGCCAATAGCCTCGTTAAAAATGCTATTTGCCCTGTGTCCGATGCTCAAAGCCCTGCTGAAAATGTATTTTGCAATATGGCCGATGCCCACAGCCTTGCTATACGTGTGATTTGCCCAGTAGACTATGCCTTAAGCCCTGCAAATAATTGTCTATGCACTGTGACTGACACCCATAGCCTGACTAAAAATGTGATCTGTCCAGTAGACTATGCCCTATGCACTGTGACTGATGGCCATAGTCCTTTTAAAAATGAGATTTGTCCTGTGTCTAATGCTCAAAGTCCTGCTAAAAATGTTGTTTGCACTGCGAACTATGCTCAAAGCCCTGTGACTAAGGCGACTTGCCCTATGATTATTGATCACTGCCCTAAGCCCTGAAAACATAGTCATCTGCCCAGAAAATAATGGACATATCATTCTCATCCTTATGGCTCAGGCCACTCATTCTAGTGACCGAAGCCACATCCTATTTCAGGAAGCCAACCTCTCGTCAGGCACTAATGCCTTCCAACATAGTCTAGCGACTCTTGTATCACAAGATGCCCACACCCCTGCTATCACTACTGTACCGTCTAGCCCTCATACAACCAAATCCTCTGGGCCTCTCTCAACCTCGCCCTGGTCAATGCTCACACCCTATCAGACCTTGCACTTGATATTCACAACCTCCTTATAACATGCAACCTGGATGCCTTAGCTATCACTGAAACATTGTCACATGCAACCTCCGGCCCAGCCCTATCACAAGCAATCGCAACAGGCGTCACCATCTTCAGGAATGATAGACTCAAAGCCACAGGCAAAGGGGTTGCGCTAATGGCGAAAGACTGCCTTCACACAAAGTCATTCGACACATCCTTTAAGGGGAACTGCAACATCCAATCGATGAAATTGACCACCTCTCCTACAAATACCATCTCAATTCATGTTATTTACCACCCACCGGGCCCAATCCTCACCTTTGAAGAAGACCTTCTCCACGCTCTAGGTCCATTATTAAGCCCTCATCTAAAGTGATCCTCCTAGGTGACCTAAAATTAGGCTTCAAATGACCCTACTCACTTGCAGGCGTTCTCCATGGCCAACTCCCATAATGCCCTTTGTTTCAGCCATTTCATCAGCTCTACCACCAATTCCAAAGGGAGCTCCCTGGGCTGGATTGCATACCTCAACTGCCAGGTCACTATTGGATCCAACACCCCGTGGCCAATGTCCGACTGCCACATCATTGCCTTCACAATCCCACACTTCAAGCACACCAAACCTATCACTGTACCTATGCCACCTTCACTGGCATGCAGCTCACGTAAAATCATCAAAGATCGCATTCTACCCCTTCTCTATACTCTCAAACAGGAGCATGTTTGCTCAAATCATCCTAATGTATTAGCAGATCTCTATGTCATGACCATAACAATCGCAACAGACACTATCGCCCATTACTAGCACCCTGGAAAGCAAAGCCTGCTGGACACATCAATTGATGGTCCACTCTTGACTTCCTAGAACTCAGGACATAAAAATGGCTTGCTGAAACAAATTGGAAAAAAAACATCAGATGCCCTGAGGTTGGTGTTCACGAGGGCCTCCAAGTTGTACAAACAAGTGACCATTCATGCCAAACCTAACACCTTAAACTCTAGAATAGCCAATGCCAAATCTAACACCAGAGAGCTATTCACCATCCTCAGGGAACTAGAAGCCCAAATGGCAACCCTTCCCACACTCACTAAGGACAAAGCATGGCACACTAATAGACAAAATGCCATGCTCTTCAAAACTGAACCATTACACACAAAAATCCATGCTAAACAAGCCACTCTACAACCTTGGCACCTGGCCACAGCTGCCGTGACCCCTCCTACAGCTACTAGTCCGGGCCTTCCACTGTTTCACTTCCAAAACATATCAGAGCTGGAAGCCCGAGATATCTGAAAGAGCCTGAAACCCTTGAGATGTAAAGGTGATGTATGACAAAGCCCCTCTCATTAAAGAGTGCTCTGAAGTCCTGGCACCCTTTATCACCACTTTCAATAATGCCTCATTTGCTTCTGGCACAGTGCCCTCCAGCCTCAAGGAAGCCTGTGCACTCCCCTTGCTAAAAAGAAACTCCTGAGACCCCACTGTCCCAAATAATTCCCAGCCTATAACTACCATCCCCTTCCTGTTAAAATACTGGACAGAGATGTTTATATGCAAATACAGCACTACATGAAAGCAAACTATATCTTAGGAGTTTGTCAGTATGGATTCCGTCCAGGGCATGGCACTGAGTCAGCTCTTCTCAACCTTAAAACCCAGTTTGATGAGATTAGGGATTAAGGGAGACTTGCCCTTCTCCTACTTTTAAATCTGTCTGCAGCCTTTGATTTAGTTGACCACAAAATCCTCTACCACCACCTCACCACTTCGGACGTCTTCTCACCTGAATCCACGACTTGGATTGCTTCCTTCTTAGAGGGTAGAGTAATGAGGATGTTTTCTGAGAGCACCAGTGCTCCACCAGCACTGATCAATTGTGGGGTACCTCAAGGATCCTGCGTCCCTCCCACGCTCTAGAACATCTTCACAACGCCACTTTGTGTCCTTCTGGATTCCAGCGGCATAGCATACACCAACTATGCTGACAATACACACATTCTCCTTACCCTCTCTGGAAACTACTTCAAAAGGCGTTGACACACTTAATGTGGCCTTCTCAACCATCCAAGCCAGTATGGCAACGCATGGACTCTGTTTTAATGACGATACAATGGAGATCCTTCTAGTTGGGCCCTTAGTGGTGCTAAAAAAACTCAATCCCCAATATGCGGCCTTCAATATGAATGGCATCCAGATTCCCGTCTCCACCACTGTGAAAGCACTGGGGATCTTCCTTAATGTCACCCTCTCACTGACGCGCCAAGAGAACGCCATCACCTTCTTGGCAGTTTACACAACTAAACTCATAAACGCCTCTAGACATTTCTTATCCAAGGACATTGGTCTAACCATGGTGCGTGCAGTCATTGGCACCAGGCTGGATTACTGTAATGTACTCTTTGCTGGTACCTCTGCACACAACCCCCGGAAACTGCAGATCATCCAATAACAATGCTTTAAGAGTGGTCCTAAACATTCCAAAACTTGAACACATATCGGCCGCATAAAGAGCCGTGCACTGACTCCGATTCCATAATGGCACATCTTCAAAACCCTGTCTATTATGCATAGGTGCATCTCCAAGTCAGCCCTACCTTACCTTTCTCAGAAAATCTCCAAGGCTCACTCCTCCAGGCCCACCACAACACCCTATGCTCACCGTCTTCTCCTGCCCAAATTCAAACGCATAAAAGCGGGAGGGTTGAGTTTCCTGACATAGCAGCTAAACAATGGATCTCCCTTCCACCTGCATTGAGGGCTGAAGGTTCATACTGGGTCTTCCAAAGAGCTCTCAAAACCTGGCTGTTTTCCGAATCGGGTATCCTACACAAGGTTCGCCCAGGTCAATATTGTCTGCATGTAACTGCCAATTCTATGACAAGACTGGAGGCGAGCATTATGCTTCAACTTCTTTATTTACTACCCTTCAGCAGTTTCAACAAAACTATTTCAATCAATACCAAGAATGTTCATATGTTCATATAACTTTCACATTCCCAAAACTACAAATCCCAAAGTCTCTGTAGTCCATCTCCTTCCAGCTCAGCTATGACCACATCCTGTCCCTGAGCTCCTCCTCTTCTTTTACTGCTCTTCATGCAGATAAATCACATTCTCTCTACCTCCCAGTTAATGTGTATATGCATTGCAGTAACATATGCCTAGATTTTGTTTGACTTTATGTAGCATAAGGACTCGGGTTTGACATAGTTTCAGTGAGTTGTATGAAGGAGCGCGAGTGTAGACTCTGTTAGCTCGTTGCGAGATATTGACGGCGCGTTTTTTCTCAAGGGACTGCGTACTGTCTTGGGAACATAGTAGGACTCCGGCGGCCGCCTTGGCCCCGTGCCGTATTCCCGGCACTTCAGGGGTGTGCCGGCGGGTCGCGGAGCACCCTGAACCTGCGCTAGCCTTCCCCGGGAAGGTAGTGCAGTTTTCGCTCGGGCGCTGGCCCCCTCCCTCGCGGAGGCTGAGCCAGGCGCCGAGTGCAGGCAGCCGTCAGAAAGGCTGATACAGAGCGCTCCCCCCCACCTTCGCGAGGGCAGAGCTTGCCGAGTGCCGGGCCGCGTCGCATTTATTCTGTGACGCGGACCGAGAAACCTGCTCCACTGTGTGATCGCGCGTTGCAACGGCGGAGAAAGCTCGAATCCAGCCGCGCGCCGAAGCGTTTGACTTCGGTTTGTGTAAGCAGCTCCAGGAAAGAGCTGAAGGAGGAAGCGGGCAGCTCCCGTGTGAATTGTGCTGGATACAAGCACTCGCACATGAGGCAGAAGCCTCATGAAAGACAGTCAGTGAACCGAAGCCACCTCAGGCATAAGAAATATCCCAGTAGTCCGGTGCAGCCACAAGACATAAAAAAAAAAAAAAAAAAAAGAAAGACATAATCAGCAATTTTAAAGCGAGTGAGTTCTGAACTCTGATAAGCATCTACTGGGAAGTGGGCAGCGAAGACACCTTCTCACAGGTATTAAGGCACAGAGCACCCCTTGTCATGTCGGAATTCGAATGGAGTGAGGAGGAGCAGTCCCTAGACTTGGCTGCCAGTTTCAAGGAGGTGCTGGGGAATTCCCTAGTAGATGCAGTGGCGCATGGGGTGAAGCCCTTACAGGAGAGGCTGGAGACACTGGAAGCAATGTTTTATCAGCCTAAGGAAAGCACCATGAGGACTCGCAACTTGCCCATTGAACCCTCAGGAGCAGGGGCTGAGGGGAGTATTCAGGCCCGCAAGAGAAAAGCCTCTGCAGACCCCCAGGGCCCTATGGATGGTGCGGAAGATAAGGCCCCGGAGGTCGCCGACGCCTTCGCGAAGCTTAAGAAAGCATATTTGCAGCGTCAGCCCGTGCCGGACCTCATGGCCCCCTCTCCTGGGGAAGAAAATGAAGGAGATAATGACCTGGGCTCAGAAGAAGAGCCAGAGGAGGGAGACCTAACCCTTCAAGAGCCGGAGGACCCAGTCAAGGAAGATTGGGCTAAGCCCAGCGGGTTGAAAAGGACCTGCAAAGAAAAGCACCTCGAGGAGGAGCAGGACGATATGTTCGACCCAGATGCCATTAGAAATCCGAGATCTTCCGACTGGCAGCCTTCTCCGAGAGTGGCTCAATATATGACGGCGAGGCTGAGGAAGGCCTTAAATAAGGAAGTGAGACAGCATTTACGGGCAAAATGCCCTCGACCTGATTTGCTGGGGAAGGTGGCGGAAGCCCCCGAATGGGACCCCAAGATGCTCACCTTTGTCTCAAAGACCAATAAGGACCCCCGTAAGGGGATAGACAGATCCTGGAAGAGCAGCCAGGAGAAAGTCCTGGATTTAGCCGGTCCCCTCGCCAGGATCATGGACCTAGCAGAGAGGGCAAGGGACACGGGCAAAGAGGTGGACCCAGAGGCCCTAGCCGGTTGGGCGCAAAGAGCAGTTTGCCTCCTAGGTAACGCGAACTGCGCAATAGCCTCCGAGAGAAGAAGAGGACTGCTTCTGAAGATAGACTCGAAGCTTAGTGATCCAGCATCCTACGAGGCCGGAGAGGCTGCCCAAGGTTTCTTATTTGGGGAGACATTCGGAAAGGAAATGGGCCGTTTCGTAGGCACTTATGCCTCACTGGAGAAAGCGCAAGCATCCATACGTAAGATCTTCCCACAGAGAGTTTTTGCCAGGACCGGTCGCCACAGGGGTCGCTCGACCGGTCATCAACAAGGAGGTAGAAGACCCTCGAATCACAGAGCCCAGTATTGGGAGAACAAGCAGCCAGACACGGTCTTCCCGGCCAGAGGTTGCAACACCAGAGGGCGACAAGGAATAGGTTTCGGACGAGGCCAAGGGTTTACACCAGGTGAGAGCAAGAGCCTATCCTCCGGTGGGAGGGAGGACATGTATGTTCTGGGGAAACTGGCGCGCGCTTTCCAGCGAGGCCTGGATTTTGCAAACCGTCAGAGGTCTGCAGCTAGAGTTTATTCAGGATCCAGTACAGACCACTATACCCCAGCGCCCGCACTTAGCGAAAGCGGATCAAGAAGCTCTCAATACCGAACTAGAGCAGTTAGAGAAGAAAAGGGCTATAGAAAGGTGCCCCGAGGCCCCGAGCTTTATCAGCAATATGTTTCTCGTTCACAGGAAAGAGAAAGTACGCCCAGTGATTAATTTGAAGGAATTGAATGGATGGATAGTCTACCATCATTTCAAGATGGAAGGGATCCATCAGCTCAGAGACTCTCTGAGGGAGGGAGACTGGCTGACCAGGTTAGACCTGAAGGACGCCTACCTTACGATTCCAGTGCAGGAACAGTTCAGGGGATTGCTGGCTTTTCGCTGGAAGGAGCAGTTCTGGCTATTCAGGACAATGCCATTCGGGCTGGCGTCGGCGCCATGGGCGTTCACGAAGCTGATGAAACCAGTCGCCGCAGCCATACGAGAGAAAGGTATTCGGCTGATTATATACTTGGACGACCTGTTGCTTCTTGCAGAGGATCGTCAGGCGCTGGAATATCAGACGAAGTGGGTACTAGACCTGTTGCAGTCTCTGGGGTTCCTAGTGAACATGGAAAAGTCAGATACAAAGCCGGCGCAGAGGTTAGATTTCCTCAGCTTCATCCTGGATACAAGGAAAGCCACCCTGGAGCTGCCGGCGAGGAAAATACGAGACATCAAGAGAGAGATCAGAGCATGTCTAGCGAAGAAAGTGATTTCTCTAAGAGTTCTGGCGAGAGTAGTGGGCCTCCTTGCAGCCTCCATCCAAGACATTTTTCCAGGTCCCTTACACTACAGAGCATTACAGAGGTTGAAGATAAGACACCTACAACAAGGGTTGAGGTATCATCAATCGATACCGCTAGATCAGGAATCTATAACGGAGCTGGAAAGGTGGTTGCAGAATATGGACGCCTGGAATGGGCGTGCCATATTCGGAGACCGGCCGGACCTCGTGATAGAATCGGACGCCAGTCGTCTAGGATGGGGTGCCCGGTGCGGAGAGTTGCAGACTGGAGGCAAGTGGAGTGCAGAGGAGCTCAGCCTGCACATAAACTGTCTAGAGCTCCTAGCGGGCTCTTTTGCGATAAAGACGTTCACAAGAGACAGAGTGAAGTCTTGCGTCCTGCTGAAGATGGACAACATTTCAGCAGTTCGCTACATAAATCACTTAGGAGGGACAAAGTCCAGGATGCTAGCCGAGTTAGCGAAGGACTTCTGGCATTACTGCCTAAGGACAGTGACATCAGTGACGGCGGAGTATCTGCCCGGGGAGCTGAATGTAGTAGCAGATTGGAACTCGCGATACCTCACGGACTCCAGCGATTGGAGGCTGGATCCAGCGGTGTTTCAGAGGTTGGACCAGAGATGGGGCCCTTTGCACACAGACCTGTTTGCGTTGCGCCTCAACGCCCAGATATCCAATTATCCCCCCTGGAGATTAGATCCAGACGCAAAAGGTACGGACGCCTTCCTACAAGAACGGGCAGGCGGGACGCATTATGCATTCCCTCCCTTTATGATGCTGAGCAGAGTGCTGACGAAGTGTCGGAGGGAGAGAGCGGAGCTAGTACTAGTATCATCGTTGTGGAAAGCGCAGGTGTGGTTCCCGACGCTGATAGAACACCTGATAGATCTGCCGAGGGTCCTTCCGGAAGCAGAGTGTTTGCTCACGGACCCAGCTGGACAGTGTCATCCTCTGAGAGTGAGAGGGACACTCCCGCTCATCGCGTGCAGGATATCCGGAGACGATGGGAACTACCGGGCATTTCAATGCATGCGGTGGAACTTATTGCTCCATCGACTAGGAGGAGCTACAACGCGGCTTGGGCCAGGTGGATGAATTGGTGTAGAAGGAGAGATTTTCATCCCATTTATGCACCTGTAGTAGCCATACTAAATTTCCTAGCACATCTGCTGCAGGATGGAAAAGCTTTTCACACTATTGGAGTGTACAGATCAGCGATCTCTGCAGGTCACAGTCCGATTGAAAGTGTGCCAGCAGGCGAGCACCCAGCGGTATGCAGGCTTATTAGAGGGGCTAAGTTTAGAGCGCCACCGGCTCCCAAATATACAGTCTTATGGGACGTGGCGAGTGTATGGAAATTATTGGAAAGCTGGCCGAGGGATAGATACTTGTCTCTCAAGCAGTTATCAGGCAAACTAGCAATGCTGTTATGTCTCATATCCTCTAAGAGGGTTTTGGATGTTAGGGCATTAGAGATTAATAGAAGGACATTTGGACCAGAGGGGGTGACCTTTGTAGTAGTACAAAGGACTAAGTCAAACACAGCCTCAGTGCACTATCCCTATTTTCCAAATAATAACAAATGGTGTGTAGCTAGTTGCATAAAAGAATACGAAGCCAGGACGGCAGAAGTGAGAGTGACAGGTACGAATCAGCTGCTAATAGCGCGCAGGAAGCCCTTTCAGGCGGTGAAGACCGCTACCATAGCGAGATGGGTTAAAGATGTGATGCTAGCAGCAGGTATTGATTTGCGGCAGTATTGGGCGCATTCAGTGAGAGGGGCCATGGCGTCTAAAGCATACAAGACGGGAGTTCCATTGCAGGATATTATGGCAGCTGCTGACTGGGCAAATGATCGGACCTTCAGGGAACTTTATTTTAAACCACCTGAGAGTTTAGCGAGTACAGTGTTGGGACAGCTTTGAACAAGCATAATATTCGCCTCCAGTCTTGTCATAGAATAAAGATTACCCCTGCTAACTGCGCAGGGAGTATTAATTCTATTAAAGACTAGGAGGCGAGCATCAGTTCCCACCCTCAACTGTTTGATAATCATATTGTATTGTAATGATGTGTGGATATGATGACAAACTAGATTCCACCCTGATGTTATGTTTTCTCTAGGGGAAGAGCAGAAGAACAATTGAAGGGTGATCTAGAAGGAAAGGCGTGTGTTAAGCCGTTGTGAAGTTAATTGTTGGGAGTTCAAGAAATCCTTGCTCGGTTGGCGGGAAGAGAACGTTTGGTTACAGGACATTCAGAGCACATAAAAGAGAGGAGGAGCTCAGGGACAGGATGTGGTCATAGCTGAGCTGGAAGGAGATGGACTACAGAGACTTTGGGATTCGTAGTTTTGGGAATGTGAAAGTTATATGGACATATGAACATTCTTGGTATTGATTGAAATAGTTTTGTTGAAACTGCTGAAGGGTAGTAAATAAAAAAGTTGAAGCATAATGCTCACCTCCTAGTCTTTAATAGAATTAATACTCCCTGCGAAGTTAGCAGGGGTAATCTTTATTGTTCTGCATGTAACTGTAAGTGCTAATCGTCTGCGTGTAACTGGTCTCTGTAACAGCACCTCAATGCCTTTGGGTTTTTGTGCACTTTATAAATGGAAAAAGAAATACACTGCCAGCAAAATACTCACCTGGTGATTCTGTTTTAACTTCTAGTCCTGATGAATTGATATGATACCTGTTGGAAGTCCATACTCAACTTCGGATCACCCATGCCACAGTCCCTTGTAAAAGCAATTGACTATCAAATGATCCATATATGTTCCCTAAAGTGAACATGAACCAAAACGTATGTGTTGTTTGATTTTAGCATCATTTGATTTTACAAAAATGAAAATGCATCTTCCTAATATTTCTTATTTCATCGCGTTGCACGGCTCTATACACGTATTGCAATTACAATTCTACATCAAAATAGCAATAATAAAAATGGTATGAAAAATACCACTACAATTATTTGTTCATATTTACGGACAATTTAGAAAGTTCTTAATTCTTCACGCTCCCTCTTAGGGGCTGTTGCAAGTAACCTGAAAAAAGTCTGAGCAATGTAACAAGGCCAATCATTTTGACACACTCTCTCCTCTCTCAAATGAATCGTTCATAAATCGTCCTTATTGTCGACAATATAATACTGTTAGCTGTGTTACAGATACTTCGCACTGTTGGAATTAATGGCTGTGCAGACTGTTAGCAGATTGCACTAAGTATTTATCACGTCCCCTCATTGATAAAAAAAAAAAAAAACACTTTCTTAAGGGTGATAGCATTTACGTCAAGCAAAGTGACCTCTTCAGCAAAGAATGTGGCAAAAACGTGTAAAGAGCTTTTATTTTCCAAACGTTAGAAAGGTGCTGCCTCAGCTAAATCTGCTCGATATTTTATTAGTTTTTTTTTTAATGATAGCCATCATATTGTAAAGTATAAAATTGCCAAACCTGAAACAAAATCCTTACCACAAGCTTTGCTCTCTGACCGGGATGGTGCTTCACAATCATCAGGTGACTATTCTAATTGGCAAACTTTAGCATGGAAGATACTAATGTTAGATTGGACGCTGACTGCTGATCCAGACTGGCTCTCACAGCTGCATAGGTCCGCAGGGTGTACGTGAGAGATCACATTCTAGGCTATCGAGGCATACCTAGAAGGAATCTACATTCCTGAGCCACAACAAGGCTGGCTTGACTTTCTATTTCATAACAATCACAAGTGGTTTATGATAGTAATCCACAGATGCCATAAACTTGTATTCTCTAATATTCTTACAGGATGGGTTCTCTATCTGGGATCAAATACATTACTAGAAATGTAAATTCTTCTACCAGTTTAATACTATTTACTTAAATTGCAGGTATTCTGGCCACGTTTTTTTCCCCCACAACACAGTATTTTTAAATTGCCATGGATAATTGTGAAGTCACTAAGATTACAATAGATTTCAATTCCAGACAGTGGGGTAGTAGGAACTATGCCTCAGACTTAGCAAAGAAAGCAGGGTCATCTTCATACATTAGGGTGTGAATGTACTCCTAGCTTGGTTCCGAGGGGCTTGCTCAGAATGTCTATGCATGTTAAATAAAATAGGGGACTGAGCAGACCCTTGTTGAAATCAAATTGTGGACTTTCTGGTTTTGTGTAAGTGGCCACCTTAATCACCCTCAACCATGCTGTTGTCTTGAGAGAAAGCCATACTAATTCTCAAAAACAGCACCCCAACAATTCCCCAACACACTGGTTTATTCCACTGCTGACTTCAAATAACGCTGTTGAAGGTGTTTGAAAGACGAAGGTTGCATACAGTGGTCTACAGTGACTCAAAATAGAATGATGTGCCAATAGTTTTAACGTCAATCAGCTGAGTGAGGTCAACCTATCAGCTTTAATCCCAGTTTACTTAACACAAAGTGGGTCCTTATTTCCTACCCATTGGGAAAGCTGCCATTAAAGTATCTTGGCAAATGTCTTTCCTGTGACATTATTTAAGGGCATCCTCCTGATACTCTTTGGGCCCCCCTCCATCCTCCCCTTCCTTTGGAAAAATATTTTATATTATTACCCTTCAGAAAAGGGAAGCAAACCCATAAATGGCACTTTTCATGAAACGGAGTGCAATATTCGGGTGCAGCAATTTGTTTATCATTTCAACACCAGATGTAACAATAAATCTGGGCCTGATACTCTGGAGTTGCTGTCTGTAGGTGCTCAGTCAGCTTCTGAATGTCAGCTATGGTGTTAAAATGCTGTTGTATCTTCATCCAGTACACCCTACACCACATCTCCCGCTACCCTTACTTACCACCCACCTCAGAGCGTTTCCTTAAGAATGCACATAGAAATGCGTGGTCTCTCATAAGCCCTAGAATGTGAATGCAGAATCTGAAGAGAAGAGGGGTCTTCTGAATGAGGCAGTTGCTAGAGGCTTGCAAGTGGTATGGACTGTTGCTACCTGTGTGATTAAATAAATAGATCAAACACCAGTGACCTCCTGAAGATTGTTCAACAATTTGGCAATGTGGAGCTGGCTTTCAGAGATAGGCAGCAAGACAAACATTCTCACTCACATTAGGACATGCTGGTGGCCCCAAATGGCCGGTATGCTGCAGCAAGGGGCACTTAGGCTGAAAGATAGTTTGCATAGCAGTGCCTTCAAAATCTTCAGGTAAGGCAAGCCTTGCTGCATTTCCTTAACGCATTCCCTGACCTCCCGGGGACCCACAGTGAGAGCTGTCATGCAGACCAATCTAATACATAATTTCATCTGACATTTGTGGGCGCATCTGCTCTAACTTACGATGGGGTCTCCTTGCCAGCAGCCCATCCTCTCCTTCTTTCTTATGTGCAGTTGTGTCCTCTGGGGAAAGGTCCCAAAATACTTGTAATGGAAAACCGTACGTTTCATGTTTCCATCAGCCTATCGCACTTCAATGTTGATAAGACGGGAAAAAAAGGAAAAAACAAACTTTAACATAGTGAAATGACATCAAGTGTAAGAAGGAAACAAAGTCCTCAACACCAAAGCTGGAAAAGTTGGTACGAAGATTACATTTAACAGGATTTGTTCCAGGGGCTACCCTGGTCACACAATGTATATGATTGGGGATTTCAAGGCATGCATGATTTAGGACCGTAATATTGAGGGTGTTGTCAACGTCCCCAGGAAATGGCATCAAGCTGCATTCGGAATGACCCTCAAACCTGGTACTTAGGAACAAGTTATTTTGGTGGACATGCTGGAAGAACTCTCAAACATAACTGACACATTTCACAATGCCTGTATAATTATGACCCATCATCTAAAGACATTCAAACATGTGATTAAACTTAAAGCTGGGGCAATTCTAGTCAGGAAGGTACCTTTCAGATCACAGGATGCATTACAAATCTAAATCAATGAGATAGCAAGCAATGGGGTTATTGAGAAGACTGAATCCTCTGAGTGGGCATCATAGTCTAGTAGCGAAAGCAGTCAATTCCATATAGCTTAGTGTTTAACCTACGTAGCCTAATTGCAATCGATTTAATGGACTGTCATCCTCTTTAAAACATAAATGAACTTTTGCATAAGATTCAGAGGCCTGAAGGCCTTTCTAACTCGGACTTAAGATATACTTAACATCAAATTGAATTGACGGAACCGTCGAAGGATTTGGCATTTAACACCCAGTTTGATCTCTACACATTTAATCACATCCCTTTTGGCATAGTTTCGGATGCATCTGTTTTTCAAAGGCCAACGGTAACAATTTTAAAGGATTTACAGAACATTTTGTACTTCCAAGATGACATTCTGGTTTGCAGGGACTCCATTTCCAGGTATACAGAAGTCCTCCATGAAGTACCAAAGATGGTATGGGCTCATGGTCTGAGATTGATTACTTGGGTCAGACCTGGTACAAGCAGTTAGGAACACACCCCATTCTTCCTCGAAGGTATTATCATTTTATGGGAATATGTAAATATGCCAAGTTTATCAGGAATTGTTCAGAGAAGATGGAACCTGTGAGATGTCTTTAAAAAAAACTTTAAAAAAGGAGTACATTTACAATGAGGATCAGAACAAGAGGAGGTGCTTCAACCGACCAGATAAATCATCCTAGTAACTCCCACCAGTATGCATTTTGATACCTCAATCCATCAACACTGTTGGTAGATGCCAATTCAAAAGGGCTGAGTGCTGTCCTTTCCGTAAAAGGACCCACAGGTGACAGCACAATTGTATTCACATCTCATGCCCTAACCTTGCCAGAAACCAACTACTCTATTAAAGAGAGGGAAGCTATGGCTTGTGCTTCGGTGGCCAAACAATTTCAACAGTTTCTAAGAGGTGCTGAATTTGATCTAAGCCAGTAACACAAGCCAATATTCCAAATGGCTCGGGAGGATAGCTCGGGGGCAACGTGCTTGCCTTGGAAACACGGACACGGAGTAACACAAGTTCGATCCCCGGGTCCGCGCTTAGAAACCTCTGGGTATTAAACGCGTTATAAATAACCAATCATCATACTAAATATTTAAGGGGGGCTGCTGAAGTTCCTCCCCGGTTAGCATTCTGTGCTTCCTGCCTAAGTGTGTGTAGATATATCTCCAAACACAGGGCAGGTAGTCATAATATAATTGTGCATTGCCTGCCGAGACTGCCCACCAAATCCCATCAACCAGCTCAAATGAACTGGTACTAGAACCCCATGTACCTTAAGACTGTAGTTTTGCATGCTAAGATTTATCCGCTGCCCGATTCTGCTATATTACTTGTGTCACCTCATTATGGGGTCGATTCATGGAATTAATGTGCGCCGAAAATTCCCGCGCAGAGGTGCCAAAACGTGCGAATCGCAGGAAAAGTGCGAAAATCGCAGTGCAAGTGCGAAAACCGCAGGAAAACCAGCGCACAGCGATTCATGGAAGTCCGTGCGCGAGAAAAACATTGGATGTGCGCTGAAAGTGTACGTCGGCACACAGGTCATCCAACAGCGTGCGCCACGGCCACTGCGAAATCGCACATAGCGCGGCGCACATCACAAAAGTAGGCGGAACACGGGGCGTAACACTCGGAATGGGGAACAACGCGTGAAAATATGGGCGTCACGGGGGAAGTACAGGAGGCAAGTGCGCGGAACGCCCACACGCTCGCCTACAACCCGTATTCATGGAATCGAATAGGGCAAACCAGCGCACGGTCAAAGACGCGCACAGGGCCAAAAAAGTACGCCACAAGAAAGCAGGCGGTAGCGCCCCTGCGACTGAAAAAAATGTGCGCCAAAATGTGCGCTAACAAAAAGCACCCATATAGAGCCATGATGAATGGCCCATACAGTGGCCCTCTAGGACAATGAGGTGCAAAGGGGCACCGACAAACACGGACACCCGCTGTGTGAAAAATAGCATTTGTGTGCGTGTTCCTGGGTGCGCGGGAAGTTCCACACGTGATTAGCCTGTGTACGTGTACTTCGGGGTGCGCGGGAAGTTCCACATGCGATTAGGCTGGGTACGTGTACTACGGGGTGCGCGGGAAGTTCCACCCGCGATTGGCCTGGGTAGGTGGGGGTGCGTGGGAATTTCCACACACAATTGGCCTGGGTACGTCTACTACATGGTGCGTGGGAAGTTCCACACGCGATTGGCCTGGGTACGTGTATTCCGAGGTGCGCGGAAGATTCACACGCAATTTCTTCAGGGTACGTGTATTTCGGTGGTGCCGGGGAATGCTACACGTGATTTGGCCATATGGGTCCCCCTAGGTGTTCCCTCTACACCCTCCACGGCCCCTGCAGGCAGCCCACACCACAGGGTACTACTCTGCACCCATGCTCATGTCCCACAGGCAACCCATCCACCATGGCTATGCCCACCAGCCAACCCACATGTCACCTTGCACTACTGATCACCAACACATGTCTCCCAACACCCCCACCCCCCAGCAGTACAGGGGCAGCCTCCACCAGGCCCCCACTCATGTCTCCCATCACCCCCACCCCCCAGCCACCAGAGGCAGCCTCCACCAGGCCCCCACTCATGTCTCCCACCACCCCCACCCCCCAGCAGTGCAGGGGCAGCCTCCACCAGGCCCCCACTCATGTCTGCCACCACACCCACCCCCAGCCACCAGGGGCAGCCACCACCAGGCCCCCACTCATGTCCCCTATTACCCCCACCCCCCAGCAGTGCAGGGGCAGCCTCCACCAGGCCCCCACCCATGTCTACCACCACCCCCACCCCCCAGCCACCAGGGGCAGCCTCCACCAGGCCCCCACTCATGTCCCCTATTATCCCCACCCCCAGCAGTGCAGGGGCAGCCTCCACCAGGCCCCCACCCATGTCTACCACCACCCCCACCTCCAGACACCAGGGGCAGCCTCCACCAGGCCCCCACTCATGTCTCCCATCACCCCCACCCCCCAGCCACCAGGGGCAGCCTCCACCAGGCACCCACTCATGTTCCCTATTACCCCCACCCCTCAGCAGTGCAGGGGCAGCCTCCACCAAGCCCCCACTCATGTCCCCATGCACCCCCACCCCCCAGCAGTGCAGGGGCAGCCTCCACCAGGCCCCACCCATGTCTACCACCACCCCCACCCCCCAGCAGTGCAGGGGCAGCCTCCACCAGGCCCACACTCATGTCTCCCATCACCCCCACCCCCCAGCCACCAGGGGCAGCCTCCACCAGGCCCACACTCATGTCTCCCACCACCCCCACCCCCCAGCAGTGCAGGGGCAGCCTCCACCAGGCCCCCACTCATGTCTCCCACCACCCCCACCCCCCAGCAGTGCAGGGGCAGCCCCCACCAGGCCCCCACTCATGTCCCCATGCACCCCCACCCCCCAGCAGTGCAGGGGCAGCCTCCACCAGGCCCCCACCCATGTCTACCACCCCCCCACCCCCCAGCAGTGCAGGGGCAGCCTCCACCAGGCCCCCACTCGTGTCTCCCATCACCCCCACCCCCTAGCCACCAGGGGCAGCCTCCACCAGGCCCCCACTCATGTCTCCCTGCACCCCCACCCCCCAGCAGTGCAGGGGCAGCCTCCACCAGGCCCCCACTCATGTCTCCCATCACCCCCAACCCCCAGCCACCAGGGGCAGCCTCCACCAGGCCCCCACTCATGTCTTCCATCGTCCCCACCCCCCAGCCACCAGGGGCAGCCTCCACCAGGCCCCCGCTCATGTCCCCTATGACCCCCACCCCCCAGCAGTGCAGGGGCAGCCTCCACCAGGCCCCCACTCATGTCTCCCACCACCCCCACCCCCCAGCCACCAGGGGCAGCCACCACCAGGCCCCCACTCATGTCCCCTATTACCCCCACCCCCCAGCAGTGCAGGGGCAGCCTCCACCAGGCCCCCACTCATGTCCCCATGCACCCCCACCCCCCAGCAGTGCGGGGGCAGCCTCCACCAGGCCCCCACCCATGTCTACCACAACCCCCACCCCCCAGCAGTGCAGGGGCAGCCTCCACCAGGCCCCCACTCATGTCTCCCATCACCCCCACCCCCCAGCCACCAGGGGCAGCCTCCACTAGGCCCCCACTCATGTCTCCCACCACCCCTACCCCCCAGCAGTGCAGGGGCAGCCTCCACCAGGCCCCGCCTCATGTCTCCCATCAACCCCACCCCCCAGCCACCAGGGGCAGCCTCCACCAGGCCCCCACTCATGTTTCCCACCACCCCCACCCCCCAGCAGTGCAGGGGCAGCCTCCACCAGGCCCCCACTCATGTCCAACTCATGTCTCCCACCACCCCCACCCCCCAGCCACCAGGGGCAGCCTCCACCAGGCCCCCACTAATGTCTCCCACCACCCCCACCCCCCAGCAGTGCAGGGGCAGCCTCCACCAGGCCCACACTCATGTCTCCCATCACCCCCACCCCCCAGCCACCAGGGGCAGCCTCCACCAGGCCCCCACTCATGTCTCCCACCACCCCACCCCCCAGCAGTGCAGGGGCAGCCTCCACCAAGCCCCCACTCATGTCTCCCACCACCCCCACCCCCCAGCAGTGCATGGGCAGCCTCCACCAGGCCCCCACTCATGTCTCCCACCACCCCCTCCCCCCAGCAGTGCAGGGGCAGCCTCCACCAGGCCCCCACCCATGTCTACCACCACCCCCACCCCCCAGCCACCAGGGGCAGCCTCCACCAGGCCCCCACTCATGTCTCCCACCACCCCCACCCCCCAGCAGTGCAGGGGCAGCCTCCACCAGGCCCACACTCATGTCTCCCATCACCCCCACCCCCCAGCCACCAGGGGCAGCCTCCACCAGGCCCCCACTCATGTCTCCCACCACCCCACCCCCCAGCAGTGCAGGGGCAGCCTCCACCAAGCCCCCACTCATGTCACCCACCACCCCCACCCCCCAGCAGTGCATGGGCAGCCTCCACCAGGCCCCCACTCATGTCTCCCACCACCTCACCCCCCAGCAGTGCAGGGGCAGCCTCCACCAGGCCCCCACCCATGTCTACCACCACCCTCACCCCCCAGCCACCAGGGGCAGCCTCCACCAGGCCCCCACTCATGTCCCCTATTACCCCCACCCCCCAGCAGTGCAGGGGCAGCCTCCACCAGGCCCCCACTCATGTCTCCCACCACCCCCACCCCCCAGCAGTGCAGGGGAAGCCTCCACCAGGCCCCCACCCATGTCTACCACCACCCCCACCCCCACCCCCAGCCACCAGGGGCAGCCTCCACCAGGTCCCCACTCATGTCCCCTATTACCCCCACCCCCCAGCAGTGCAGGGGCAGCCTCCACCAGGCCCCCATTCATGTCTCCCACCACCCCCACCCCCCAGCAGTGCAGGGGCAGCCTCCACCAGGCCCCCACTCATGTCTCCCACCTCCCCCACCCCCCAGCAGTGCAGGGGCAGCCTCCACCAGGCCCCCACTCATGTCCAACTCATGTCTCCCACCACCCCCACCCCCCAGCCACCAGGGGCAGCCTCCACCAGGCCCCCACTCATGTCCCCTATTACCCCCACCCCCCAGCAGTGCAGGGGCAGCCTCCACCAGGCCCCCACCCATGTCTACCATCACCCCCACCCCCCAGCCACCAGGGGCAGCCTCCACCAGGCCCCCACTCATGTCCCCTATTGCCCCCACCCCCCAGCAGTGCAGGGGCAGCCTCCACCACGCCCCGACCCATGTCTACCACCACCCCCAGCCACCAGGGGCAGCCTCCACCAGGCCCCCACTCATGTCTCCCATCACCCCCACCCCCCAGCCACCAGGGGCAGCCTCCACCAGGCCCCCACTCATGTTCCCTATTACACCCACCCCCCAGCAGTGCAGGGGCAGCCTCCACCAGGCCCCCACTCATGTCCCCCTGCACCCCCACCCCCCAGCCGTGCAATTTGCCTGGGTATGTATACTTCGGGGTTCGCGGGAAGTTCCACACGCGATTGTCCTGGGTACATGTACTTCGGGGTGCGCGGGAAGTCCCACACGTGATTGGCCTGGGTACGTGTACCTCGGGGTGCGTGGGAAGTTCCACACGCGATTAGCCTGGGTACGTGTACTTCGGGGTGCGCGGGAAGTCCCACACGCGATTGGCCTGGGTACGTGTACTTCGGGGTGCGCGTGAACTTCCACACGCGATTGGCCTGGGTACGTGTACCTCGGGGTGCGTGGGAAGTTCCACACGCGATTAGCCTGGGTACGTGTACTTCGGGGTGCGCGGGAAGTCCCACACGCGATTGGCCTGGGTACGTGTACTTCGGGGTGCGCGTGAACTTCCACACGCGATTAGCCTGGGTACGTGTACTTCGGGGTGCACGTGAACTTCCACACGCGATTGGGCCTGTGAGAGTGGGGTACATGTATTCCAGGGGTGGGCGGGAATATTTACCCGCGACTGTGCCTGTGAGAGCGTGCTACGTGTATTCCTGAGGTGGGCGGGAAGATTCACACGTTCGCCTACGACGTGCCGAAAAATAAATGGTCCAATCCTGAGACACGTACGCCAGCATGAAGCAGGCGTATGTCGACCCGCGCAGCATAAAAGTGCGCGCAAACAACAAACAAGCTCAGACGCCAGGATGAATATACCATTCCTAGCAGCAGTGGCCGTGGGTTACCAAAGGAGGAGGAGGAGGATAGTGAGGGCCCGAATTTTCACTCCCAGAACCAGCCTTTTTGGGATGTCCTGATGACTAGGTGTATGGGAGGTACAGGTTTCCCCCACACATAATACTGGACCTGGTCAGTGAGTGGGAGGATGACCTCACATCACCCACCCTGCGCTCCAAAGCACTCAGCCCCCTGGAGAAGGTCCTCAATGTACTGCACTTCTTGGCCACAGGATCATTTCAGCAGACAAGTGCCATAGTGGGTGGGGTGTCACAGGCCATGCAGTCACGCTGCCTACACCAGGTCTTGAACATCATCACTGCACGCCCATCAGTCCCTAGGCACATATACCTGCCCAGAACACCTGCAGAAAGGCAGGCTGCCACCCTCGATTTCTACGGTGTGGCACAATTACCAAAAGTGCTAGGTGCCATTGACTGCACCCATGTGGCACTACGTCCCCCCAGGGCATCTGAGCACATCTATAGGGACCGCAAGCACTGGCATTCCATCAACGTGCAGGTAGTATGTAATGCTAAGGGAATCATCACCTCAGTATATGCCAACTATCCAGGGTCCACCCATGACAGCTTCATTTACCGAATGTCTACCCTAAGCCGGGACCTAGAAGCTGGGCGGCATGGCGATACATGGCTGCCTGGTGAGTATGAATGCCACTGCACATGCATGCATGTCAGATGCAGAGTTATGTCACTACCCCACTAATGATACCCATCACCTCCTCACCAGGGGACAGTGCCTACCCTCTGAGCACCCACATGATGACGCCAATTCGGAACCCCATCACGCCTCCAGAGGTAAGATACAACACAGCCCATATTGCAACCCGGGGCATAGTGGAGCGCACATTCGGAGTGCTCAAGTCACGCTTTCGCTCCCTTGACCGTTCTGGCGGGCAGCTGTTATATGCGCCCCCAGTAGTGTGCAGGATCATAGTGGCAGCATGTGTCCTGCACAATGTTGCAACACGCCGGGGCCTGGCTGTGGACATGGTGGTGCCCCCAAATCCCCAACCACATGCACGGCCGCTGCGCATGGGAGGGGAGAGGGCACGGGGTGAGGCAGCCCGTACGCAGCTGGTGGCTAATTACTTCACATAGAAATCACACCCCAGTGGAGTGCACACAGGCCTGGCACATACCATCTGATAAGCAATGATGACTCGACCTGACAATTAAGACGAACAAAGGGACTGTAAACTGTCAGAACCATAGCAGCCTGAGATTGTTCATGTGGAAGTGTCACAATGTGTGCATCCCTACCTACTCAAACACCACCAATGCAGTGTCATGAAAAGACACTTCCATGCTGCAGAAATGATTACCCACTTGCAAAATACTACATGAAAACAGTGCCATGTCACCCAACACTCCCCGGCACGGCCACACAACACACCATGGCATGTCATGCAATGTGAGAGGAAAGAAAGTAATCCCCACAACATGCCCCAAGTGTCAGCAGCTACAGTGTCCCTAATGGAAACATGTCCACACATGAAATGCTCACAGTAATGCAGGACCTACAACCCACATTACCAAATACTTACCAAGAATACCAATCACCTACACAACCTCCAACCTACCTTAAACATGACATTACAGACTTAAAAATTAGCTAGCCTCACCACCTGATGATGACAGCCCTCCGAACACTTCCAAGTATACAGTGTTAGCGCCACGCAAGAGTGTAGGTGCACTGCTTACAACATGGACTCCAGTTTCAAGGTGGACCGCATTGTGAAGACATGAGGAATGGACCTGCAAATATGGAGATTGAGATGGATGCAGAGGCACATATCAATACACCACACAGTGTACAATACAACAACAATATGCACTATGAATGTATACACAGTATTGACTACAGACTGCCCACACAGCTCATGGGAGTCCAATGTCACCATGTACGTCAATGTGACTTGGGCACACCCTTTGCAAGCCCATGGAAACGGGAAGCAGGAGGGGTGTGTGTGTGACAAAAACCCAAGCATCTGAACCAAATCCATGACAAGCCTGCATGTGCCCAGCCACAATGCAGCATATGCCCACGGGAGCCACACAAGGCAACACACTGTCCAAAAAAAAATGTTTTTAATGGGCCCGGGGGGGGGGGGGGGGTGGCTAAGCCCACCCAGGAGGTCCGAAGACAGGGTGCACACCAAAACCCACCTGTGTGGATCTTGCGGAAAAAAAAAACACCTCCATGGGCTCATGGCCTACACGGCTACCCTATTGTGGGAGTATCACTGCTGTCGCTATCCTCACCCTCTGCAGCTGCATCAGGAGGTGGTGGCACTATGGGAGGCAGCCCACGCAAAGCCCTAGTCTGTTCCTCCATGGCTGCAAGCATGCGGGTGTGGTAGGTCTTGTTCTGGAGGATAAGTGTGCGGAGGTCCCCATGCAACAACTCACGGGATGCCCGGACCTCCGCCCTAGTTGCCTGCATCTCAGCTGAGAGCGTACGAGTGAGACGCTCCAGCTGCTGTTCTGTCCTTCGGTTTGTTGAAGCCTCAAGCTCAACAAGAGTCGTCCTGAGGTGAAGGAGTTCCAGCCTCAGGGCTTCCCTGTGGCCCTGGGACACTATGGAGATGGCTTCCTGCAGAGTCGCCAGTGCCGCCTGCCTGTCTCTGTCGGACGCCAACATGTCCTCCCTGTGTGACTGGCAGATGGAGTCGGTTGCCTGCTGTAGTCGCTCCATCAGCCTTTCGGGGGGGACAATGGAAGTGGCCACCCTATCCATGGCCTGAGCCATCATCTCTGATGATGCTGCCTGTTGGGTTGCCATACCATAAATGGATTGCTCCCATGCGGTATTGCCAGGTAGCGTACAGCCACCACGTCGGCGGGCACCACACCTGTCTGGGGCAAGGCGAACTGCACCTTGCTGTACCGGCACTGCCTGAGGCTGCAGGACTGCATTCCCCCTCTGATCTGCAGGCCCAGGAACAGGATCAGATGTCGCGGAGTGTGACCCTGCATCCGTAACCACCAAAGGCGTACCTGCCAACACTGACATCGGACAGAACAGAATCCCTCCTAGGAACACTCACCTGCGACGGCAAGTAGGTCTCATCATCCGAATCGACACCTGAGTACAGCTCGGGGGAGGTGCGGCCAGAGACACCCCTTGAGAGCACGACCTGCAGCAGTTGTGGGTTCTCACCCACCACCACACCACGTCCCTCACTGGTGGTCGGTCGGCCCTCAGGCCCCTCCTGGGTCTGCACCATCTCCACAACCCCAGCAGTATCAAGTGCGTCTTCCCCTGCAAAGACATCAAAGAAAACAAATGGAAACAGGCATTAGCACTATGGCACACAATTAGGGCTGAGAGGCTACAGAAACAGTACTTGATTGACACATGTCCCACATGACTAAAACACTCCCATGCATGCACCGTCACTGCGTGTGATGGGGAGGCAGATGGCACACATTGATGACACCAAGATGGAAGATGAACACATTTGCTGCATGCTGCCTAGCAGTGGCATCACACATTGGCCAGTGATTGGCAGGTCAAATACACATGCCATCACACAGATGGCATGTACCCTAGCCATGAAGTGAAGAGGGAGAGGAGGTCACCAATTGTTCATTCAGTCCAGTTTGTTCATATAATTGATTATTTTCATTGTAATGGTTCAAATGTTTAACCTGCAGCTGCCAGTTAAAAATGGTCCAATAGCACAGGGACATGTCCAAACTAATCATGTCCACGAAACTGAGCCAGTCCACTGTACCATAGCCATGTCAGACATGTGACAATAGGACTGAGAAATCCAGAGTAAAAGTGGTAGTATGCAAACAATCTGCCTGAATAAACAGAGGTAAATAAGCAACAGTGTTGTGGCAAGATGACACTCCAAGGGCAACTGGCGTGGTGTTGGGCTGGATGTCTAATGTTGGCCGAAGGGATGCTGCTATACCCAAATGCTGTTGCCAAGAATGTATAGGAAGAGGCACATTGGTGAGCCGAACCACTCAGGCACACACACCCTCCCCTGGCACCCAAAC
Organism: Ambystoma mexicanum; assembly: GCF_040938575.1. Lineage (NCBI taxonomy): Eukaryota > Metazoa > Chordata > Amphibia > Caudata > Ambystomatidae > Ambystoma > Ambystoma mexicanum. The sequence goes on from NC_090930.1 coordinate 561,837,004, forward strand.
AGAAGCCCTCCCACACACACCATGCACATGGATGACACACACATGCATGTGCACTCACCGGACAATGCCTCGTAATCTGCCAGTTCTCCCACGCCTTAGATCTGTTCCTCAGTGACGTAGGTCCCAGCAACGTGCTCATGTGGAGTGAGTTCTATGTCGTCTGCTGGAGACCCAGCTCCAGTCACTAGAGTTGCGGCATGACTTGAGGCCAGCTTATTCTTTGCCCTGCGCTTCAGGTCATTCCAGCGCTTGTAGCATTCATTAGCTGTGCGCCTCACGATTCCAAGGGCACTTATGATGTCCGCAATGGTCTGCCAGTGTGCCTGAAGTTGTGCAGGTGTGGTCTTGGATCCTGCAACAATCACCATTTCGCGGTCATGTGCGGACACATACTCTACAAGTGCATTCAGTTCGGCCTCATTGAAGCTGGGCTTCCTTGACGGGCCAGACTGTGGAGCCGTGTCTGGGGCATCAGCCTCTACTGGACGAGAACTCTTCCTCTTCCGCTTGGAAGGTGGTGGGGATCCTGAGTGTCCTACACCGCTCTGGACACTAGGGGCAGGAGCGTGGGATTGCACACTCAGCATGGGAGTTGGTGCAAGCATTATCTCAAGTGTGATGGTGTCAGGGGGAATGTCAGCATGATGGACTTGGACCGACACTGTCCTGGATGGGTGTGTGAGAGGTGGGGTGGATGGAGCCGCAGCTGCCCCTGCAGCCTCCCCAGCCTGCCTATGCGGGGCAGCAGATGACCTAGCTGCCCCTGATCCACGTGGCCTGATGACACCAACGTTCACCGGCGCACGTGGCCTAGACCTGCTGACCTGGAAGTCAGCCATGGAGTCACCCTGTGCCAGGTCTGGTTCCACAGTGGGCTGGTCCAACAAGGGCTGAGCATGGATGGTGTCAGCCACGGTAACCTCAACCGGGGGGGGCATGGGTGTCCCTGACTGCTCCTCCACACATGGGGGGCTAGGGGCACCCTGCAAGTCACGGCCATGTCCCCTACTGGATCCACCACGGCCACCTCTTGGGGCTCGGCCACCTTTGCCACCCTTACGGCTTGGTCGCCTCCCAGCCATGGCACTGATTTTATTGTGCGTATGGGAGTCGATGTGAACTATTGTCCTGGGCAATTGGGGGTCAAAGGGGTTGGGTACCAGATGGTAATCGTACCCTAGTGCTCTAGCAAGTCTGTATGTCACCCCTGGGGAAAGATGATGGGTCACGCAACGCACAGGCACCCCAAAAAAGCGAAGTAAGGTGCACGCAACCCCTCCTAGACCACGTGCGTGGAAAAATAAACCTGCACTACGCTGTGGCACCCAGGAACACAAGAAAGAACGTATGCGTGTCACACGCAGCCTAGAATGACCTCTGAAGGGGTACGCGACACACGGGGCAAGCACAGATGTTAAATACGTGCGCGACTCACCGTCTGCCAGGAACAAAAGCGTGAAAAATATGCGCTTGTGCGAGTTGGCAACACCCCCGCCAAAAGAAGAATTGTACGCTGTCTGAGAAGACAGGACAACAGTAGTAGGGAACGCTGTTTGAGGAAACAGGCCCAGGAAAAAGAGGAAAAGAGAAAAAGCTGTCAGAGGTAACAGGGAGTACGAACTGGAAACGCCGTGAAGTAAATCGCGTGTGAACCGACAAGAAGTACAGATTTCACCCACTCGCTCTCCATGAAAAGCACGTACAAGGAAATGGCGTTCTACACGTACCTTTTATACAAACGTCACAGACGCGCATACGCGATGAGGCCATTTCCACCAATTACGCGCTTTGACACTCGGACGTGTATCTCTTCATTTTTACACACGCCATTCTCTACGGCCATGCGCGTGACATCACAGCTGCGCATGGTGGCCTTTGGGCAAATGAAATCGCATATGCAAGCACACGTGGTAAAACTGCACGTCCGAGTGTCATCGCGTGTAATCGGAGGGAATTCAGCGTACACGCGATTGGCCTGGGTACGTGTATTTCTGGGGTGCGCAGGAAGTTCCATACGCGATTGGTGGAAATCCACATGTGCTCTGTCATCACGTGTAATGAGGGAAACACCCGCGCGCCTCACGTCACAGACGCACTCACGCGCTAAGGGCCTTTGGTCCAATGAAATCGCATATGCGTGCTGACGTGCATACGCGCTAAGGGCCTTTCCTCGATTTACACACAGACGTGAAGGATTTACACGTGCCAAATCACTCCGTATCAAGCTGGCCACGCGTAAGCACACGGAAGACCCCGCTCCTGCCCAAAAGGCCGAATTACTGCCCCGCAGAGCCCCGAGCAGCCTCCCACGAGCCATCTGCTGCTCCCTGCCTGCTGCCACCGTGCCCTGCCATTTGGTGCCTGCACATCAGCCATCTGCAGGGGTCCATTTGCTGTGTCCACCCCTGCTGGAACAGTAGACTACCGACTGGGATACCATCGCTCCACAGCCCAGCCCCAGGACCCAGTTGCCCACCCACTCCTGCCTCTGGGGTTGCCATATCGGGCACTGCAACATCTGGCACCACTGGCAGCCCCCGGCCAGAGAGGCAGAGGGGCACCAGCTTCACTGCCACCGAAGTTGGTGTCCTGGTGCAGCAAGTCCTGGGGCAGTATGATGCCCTCTTCGGAAGTAAACGCACCAACAAGGAAGGACGGACTCGGATCTGGACGGACATCGTGACTGCCATCAACGTGGAGGGGGTGGCAGTCCGCGACTACCAACATGTCAAGAAGCGCTGGGATGACTGCAGGTCCAGGACCCTCTTGAAGGCCCGGCGCCTCGTGGAGGGGGGCCGGGGCTGCATGAGTAGCATCCAGATGAGGGTCCTGGAACGCGTAGGCCCAGCGCTCCACGCCCAGATCCTTGAGAGGCAGATCCATCTGGAGTTGAGCGGTAAGTGGCCAAGCATTGCCCTGTGAGACAGGGCATGTCGCAGTGTGCTGGTTGTCTGATACTTGCCTGGATGTGTGACATAGGCCATGTATGCATGTGTGTGTGCAGGGACGTCGTGCATGTGAGACAAGTAATGTGTGAACCACACAGTTGGTGCATGTGTTCAAATGCAACATGGGTTGCCCTATGCGGAATGGCCACATGAAAGCATGCCAGTCTCTGTTCCTGGACATGGGTGAGGGATGGGTGCTGATGCCATGCACATGGATGCTGTCCATGTCTGTGTGTCTGACCTGCGTGTCTGTGTTTTGTGAAAGCCAGGGATGCATGACACATGTCTGTCGCAATGTTCAGGTTCACTGATGCAGCCTAGTCATCCTTGTATACACTGTGTCTGTGGTGTACGAGGCCAGATGGATGAAACTAGGGTGAAGTGTGTGCATGTGATGGGCATGGCCCATGATGAATGTGAGTTCCAAAACAACAGTGTATGTTTCAAGAATCACTTGGACATGTATGCTAATGTTCATAGCATGCGCCATGCCTGTTACCGCATGTGTTTTACCTGCACTGAGCCATGTGTTATGGAGGGACATGATGGAAGTGATCTTTGACAGTGCCACTCATCTGCTATTGCTTCCTGTCTAGGGGACCATTGTACAGTACCCTGATGCTTGTGTTCTATGTCTCCTTCTACACAGCGCCACGTGAAGAAGAGGGCGGAGATGGCTCTGTGGAGCAAAGCAACGGGGATGCCCCCACGGCTGCAGCGGAAGGGGTGGGTGAGCCCCCACAGGGGCTTGCAACGGCGGAAGACGGGGAAGAGACATCCAGGTTGATGGTTTCCACAGAGGAGGAGGAGGTCGCTACTGAGGCGCACATGGGGCCTGGTGGGGGCATCCCTGCTGGTGCAAGTGTTGCAGTCCAGGGGCAGGAGGCAGCACAGGTCGCCATGGAGGGGCCTGTGCATGTCACTGTCCCTGACACTGTGACTGCACCACCATGCACCAGCAGGGATGCCCCATCCCAGGCCCGTCCGCAGGTAGGGGGGATGTCCATGTCATCTGACTCCCCTCCACCTGCGGACGAGGGGACCCCTGGCCGTATGGAGAAAGTCCTGATTGGTGTCGCGTTGCGCACAGGTGCAATTCGTGATGAGGTGCGTGCTTCCCGGGAGGAGCATGCACGTCATCACGGAGAGCACCGTGCCGACGTTGTCCAGTTGGGATCGGCCATCGTCGGGGGTTTCCTACATGTGACGGCCAATCTGGCGACCCTGTCCTCCTCTGTGGAGACTATGCACCAGTCGTTCTCCATGCCATCTTCCAGCCCAGATGCCACCAGGGCCCCCTGTGGACCTGCCCCGACCAATGCAGCCGGCTCGGTGGGGATCCCATCCCTGCCACAGTCGGGAGTCGGAGGTCCAGCAGGGGTGGACACACAAGCAACTGGACCCCAGCAGATGGAGGATGTGACGGCATCATTGGGCAGGGCACGTGCACGACGGCGTCAGTGGATTCCATTAGCCTGGATGCCGTTGTGCTGGCACAGGCAGTTGCGTCAGAGGCAGCGGCATGCTCGACGTGGGAGGCATCATGGCTCAGGGCCATCAACAACAGGGGTGCAGGCATCGGCCGGAGGGCTGGAGAACCCTGGAATGGGAGTGGCTTCCGTGTGGGAGCGGTTGGGCCAGCAGATAGGTGCGGAGCGGCAGCGGGCAGAGGAGGAACGGCTCACAATGGTCAGGGCAGAGAACTCCATGCGGAGGGTGCTGAGGCGGGCTGAGTGCCTCGAGGGTCTTCGCAGGGAGTTGGAGCTGGACACTGCTTTATCCCTGCGAGACCTCGGGGCCAGGGAACATGCCCGCCTCCAAGCCATTGAACAGGAGTTCGATGATGCCCTGGCCCATGACAACATCCAGTGAGCCGTTGGACTAGCCCGCTGCCCATGTAAATAGTTATGTAGTTAGTGTTAGGTTTCCTTTGTTTTTGCATTTTCTTTGGACCTTTTGGACAATGGGCCACATTTTTGTATATAGTTATTTTTTATTAGGTAGTGTTGTTAGATAGGTTTCATTTCTTTTGTTGGGATCATGGACCCTGGCTTGTTCACCTGTACATAGTTCACTGTTGGATTTTCTTTTCTTTTTACAATTTACCCATGGAGCAATGGCTTTCAATTATAATTTCCCATTGGATTTTCTTTTGTGGACTGTGACTTTGGACACCATTCCTTTGGATTCTGATTTTTGGTTTTGCATTTTTTCACCGACATGCTTCTTTTTACTTTTTTTACATTCCCATTTCTGTTAGTTTCTTTTTGATTCAATTCATGTTTCCTTTAATACACATTTTTTTTATCAAACTTCAATGTGTAGTATCATCTCATTGGTTTCCTGCATATGATGATATGGGTTTTGAGATTCACTGACACCCATTGGGTGTATGTGAGGGACATGTGTTCGTTTCCAAACTTGCAATTGCTGTTCTATCATGTTATTGCCATTTCTGAGTGGGTGGATGCAATACTCGGGTGGGTGTTTTGCATTTGGAGGCTGACCATAGGGACCAGGGATCTAGATTGTGATGACATGTTGGCTGGGGAACATGAGTTGGACATGAGTGGGGGCCTGCTGGCAGGTGCCCCACAGTGCTGGGGGGTGGGGGTGCAGGGGAACATGAGTTGGACATGAGTGGGGGCCTGCTGGCAGGTGCCCCACAGTGCTGGGGGGTGGGGGATGGGAGACATGAGTGGGGGCCTGGTGGAGGGCGCCCCTGACTGCTGGGGGGTGGGGATGCAGGGAGACAGGAGTGGGGGCCTGGTGGAGGCTGCCCCTGGTGGCTGGGGGTTGGGGGTGGTGGGAGACATGGGTGGAGGCCTGGTGGAGGCTGCCCCTGCACTGCTGGGGGGTGGGGATAATAGGGGACATGAGTGGGGGCCTGGTGGAGGCTGCCCCAGGTGGCTGGGGGGTGGGGGTGGTGGGAGACATGAGTGGGGGCCTGGTGGAGGCTGCCCCTGCACTGCTGGGGGGTGGGGGTGCAGGGAGACATGGGTGGGGCCCTGGTGGAGGCTGCCCCTGCACTGCTGGGGGGTGGGGGTGCAGGGAGACATGGGTGGGGCCCTGGTGGAGGCTGCCCCTGCACTGCTGGGGGGTAGGGGGTGGTGGGAGACATGAGTGGGGGCCTGCTGGAGGCTGCCCCTGGTGGCTGGGGGGTGGGGGTGGTGGTAGACATGGGTGGGGGCCTGGTGGAGGCTGCCCCTGCACTGCTGGGGGGTGGGGGTAATAGGGGACATGAGTGGGGGCCTGGTGGAGGCTGCCCCTGCACTGCTGGAGGGTGGGGGTGCATGGGGACATGATTGGGGCCTGGTGGAGGCTGCCCCTGGTGGCTGGGGGGTGGGAGTGGTGGGAGACATGAGTGGGGGCCTGGTGGAGGCTGCCCCTGCACTGCTGGGGGGTGGGGGTGGTGGTAGACATGAGTGGGGGCCTGGTGGAGGCTGCCCCTGCACTGCTGGGGGGTGGGATTGGTGGTAGACATGGGTGGGGCCCTGGTGGAGGCTGCCCCTGCACTGCTGGGGAGTGGGGGTGGTGGGAGACATGAGTGGGGGCCTGGTGGAGGCTGCCCCTGGTGGCTGGGGGGTGGGGGTGGTGGTAGACATGGGTGGGGGCCTGGTGGAGGCTGCCCCTGCACTGCTGGGGGGTGGGGGTAATAGGGGACATGAGTGGGGGCCTGGTGGAGGCTGCCCCTGGTGGCTGGGGGGTGGGGGTGGTGGTAGACATGAGTGGGGGCCTGGTGGAGGCTGCCCCTGGTGGCTGGGGGGTGGGGGTGCTGGGAGACAGGAGTGGGAGCCTGGTGGAGGGTGCCCCTGACTGCTGGGGGGTAGGGGTGCAGGGAGACAGGAGTGGCGGCCTGGTGGAGGGTGCCCCTGACTGCTGGGGGGTGGGGGTGCAGGGAGACAGGAGTGGGGGCCTGGTGGAGGGTGCCACTGACTGCTGGGGGGTGGGGGTGCAGGGAGACAGGAGTGGGGGCCTAGTGGATGGTGCCCCTGACTGCTGGGGGTAGGGGGTGCAGGGTGACAGGAGTGGGGGCCTGGTGGAGGGTGCCCCTGACTGATGGGGGATGGGGGTGATGGGAGACATGAGTGGGGGCCTGGTGGAGGCTGCCCCTGCACTGCTGGGGGGTGGGGGTGGTGGTAGACATGGGTGGGGCCCTGGTGGAGGCTGCCCCTGCACTGCTGGGGGGTGGGGGTGATGGGAGACATGAGTGGGGGCCTGGTGGAGGCTGCCGCTGCACTGCTGGGGGGTGGGGGTGGTGGTTGACATGAGTGGGAGCCTGTTGGAGGGTGCCCCTGACTGCTGGGGGGTGGGGGTGCTGGGAGACATGCATTGTTGATCAGTAGTGCAAGGTGACATGTGGGTTGGCTCGGGGGCATGCCCATGGTGAATGGGCTGCCTGCGGGACATGAGCAGGGGTGCAGGGTAGTCCCCCGTGGTGTGGGCTGCCTGCAGGGGCCGTGGATTTTGCAGAGCGAACACCTGGGAGGACCCACACGGCCAATTCACGTGTAGTACTCCCCAGAACCCCTGAAATATACCCTGCTGAAATCGCGTGTGGAACTTCCCGCGCACCCCTGAAATACACGTACCCTGCTGTAATCGCGTGTGGAACTTCCCGCGCACCCCTGGAATACACGTACCCTGCTTGCACGGGGCCAATCGCGTGTGGAACTTCCCGCGCACCCCTGAAATACACGTACCCTGCTCGCATAGGGCCAATCGCGTGTGGAACTTCCCGCGCACGCACCCCTGAAATACACGTTCCCTGATGGAATCGCGTGTGGAACTTCCCGCGCACCACTGAAATACACGTACCTTGCTGAAATCGCGTGTGGAACTTTCCGCGCACCCCTGAAATACACGTACCCTGCTGAAATCGCGTGTGGAACTTCCCGTGCACCCCTGAAATACACGTACCCTGCTCGCACGGGGCCAATCGCGTGTGGAACTTCCCGCGCACCCCTGAAATACACATACCCTGCTGAAATCGCGTGTGGAACTTCCCACGCACCCCTGGAATACACGTACCCTGCTCGCACGGGGCCAATCGCGTGTGGAATTTCTCACACACCCCTGAAATACACGTACCCTGCTCGCACGGGGCCAATCGCGTGTGGAACTTCCCGCGCACCCCTGAAATACACGTACCCTGCTGGAATCGCGTGTGATCCTGCTGGAATCGCGTGTGATACTTCCCGCGCACCCCTGAAATACATGTACCCTGCTGATTTTGCATGTGATACTTCCCTCGCACCCCTAATGCACACGTACACAGGACAATCGTGTGTGGAACTTCCCGCGAACCACTGAAATACATGTTCCCCGCTTGGCGTTTGCTGTTTGCCAGCCCTGTGAACTGGTCCAGGGTTAGCGCAGCCCTTTGCAATTATTTGGGGATTTTGAAGGCTTTTCCTTGCGCGAGGGCGTTCTTGGGGGTGTAACTGGCGCTGCTGCAGGGTCGCTGTGCCACGGCTGGTTTTGGATGCGAAAATCCATGAATACGCTGTGCGCGGAAATCAATTTTAGCGCACGCGGCTTGCGGCGACATTCACACAGGCACGCTGTGCGCCAGTCGCGTGCGCCACTTTTGTGTGAATTTCTATGAATTACCCTGTATATCTTGCTCTGTGGTTGAACTATATCAAATTGCCCCCCACTGTTTGTAGCTCTCTGGTGTTCAAGACTAATTGTCACCCTACAGAAAAGTATTGTTGCTTCCTGTTATCCTTCATTAATTGTCTGTTTCTCTACTTTACTGCTCTGTGGTGATCTTGGTTATATGTTTAACACTGTACTCCATTTTATGTCTTTGATCAAGTATTCAATTACTCCCATGATAATCACACTGGCATTATGATTCTGCCACTTAGCAGGGGCCTACCTTGATTTTCTCATTGTTACCATAACATGCACACAAGCCCAACCTCTATCCACAAGACTGAAATGCAAAGTAATTAAACAGCCCTGAACACAAGAGTGATCGCTCAAAAGTAAGTAAACAGCTCTCTAGCTCCTGAATCAGAACAGCAGTTTACTTTTCAAAGTCCCCCACATTTCCCTGCGCTACCACACTGTAAGATCACTTAATCCCAAAGAGTTAGAACGATATGAGATACAAGATGTGATTAAGACCCCTGCTTGACTCTTGAGGTGAAAGGTGGGACAGTCATGAAGGGCAGGTTCCCAATGATGATGGAAAGGAGGTTGATGCAGAAGAATCGTCTGTCTTGTCCCATTTATGAAGGCAGAGTTTGTGAGAAGAGGCAAAGTCATGACCATATCCCTTTAAGTGACCTTTGTGGTATGGGGGTATCTGCTGGAAATATAACGCTATCTGATTGTAGTGAACCCTGAAGCAGACCTTGACCGAAAGTAATAATTATTTCACAGGACACTCCCAGAGTACTGAGAACCACAGTATGGAATTGGGGTAAAGGAAATGTACCTGGTTCCACTAGTGCGAGGGGGGCAGTTCCATTAATGCGCGTCAGGACACCTTAAAAGCAGCACAGAAGATGTCAAACCAGTGGGCCCGAGCCACTGCATCCAGAGAACTTTATGTTTCCAGATTTCAGGGCGGGGGGGACCTAAAAGTGTGTAGATCTACTGCACCAGCTACTTCCCAGCAATCTTAGATAAAAAGTTGGCCCACAGCCTGCACAGGGAGAAGTAATGCCAATGGTGCATTGTGGAATCCATTGTTCTCACATACAAAACCCTACACCCCTGATACTGGTTACTAAAAGAGGTACCGGCAGATTGGATCAGAACCCCATATGAAAGGTGAGTTATGGCAGAAAGGTATGTGTTGTTGAAGACAGTGGTGGTGCAGTGCAGGACTATGTTGGAGGAAAGAAGGAGGCTAGTGGGAGGATGCCATCGAGGGGGGCAATGTGGGGAAGGTGAAGTTGAAGAGAAGAAGAATAGAGAAAGGTGGCAAGACAGTGAATCAAAGAAGAGTAGGAGAAGGAGGTGGAGAGGAGGAATGAGCAAGAAAATAAAAGACAGGACAGAGAGCAGGAGAGAAGAAGGTTCGAGAGAATGGGCTAAAGAGGAGGAGAAGGTATAGCAGGGAAGAGTAGAGATAACATCCAGGAGAAAAAGAAGAGTGATAAGGAGAAATAGTAAAGTGGATGTGAAAACCACCAAGAAGGAGTAAGAGGAGAATTGTCTTTGTACTTCTTCAGGCAAACTTATTTTGCACCCGTAGCATGTTTGCTTAATTGGAAACTATGGGGGCACACAATTTATGATTATCTTGGTTTTTCTTTACTTAACCCAAGTCTTGTACAAGCCTACATTGAAGAACCCAACGACCTGCTGAGATCCTGAGGCCACAACCGTAGCTGAGAATTGCCTGTAATGGCAAAAGAGAAGCACAGTGTCTGTGGGAGGGGCTCTGTATAGCTTTTGTAGATTCGGACATGGTTCGTATGGCCTTTGTGAAAGAAAACCCGTTTACAAATCTGCTAGTTGCCCATGTCATGTTGAACTTGCTCGGCTTGTTGACAGAGCAGAGGAAAGAGCCGGGAATGCTACAACATCTTTCTTCAAGACACCAGTAAATCAATCAACAATAAGAATCACTGGTATTCCTAAGAATGCCCCGAAACTGCAGCTAACTTAGTGAGAACTTGTCAGACAACTTAAAATAAAAGACCGGAGGCCAGCAACTGCACAAAGGAAGCAACACCAACTAGTGAGGACGTTCATCCTCGACCACTGGTCCATCAACATCAGACTGGAAAATGACCAGAAATGTCTCCCTCCATGAGTAGAGAAATATTATACCTTTCAACTCAAAGCAGCTCCCTACCACCAACTGTGTTTGAAATAAAGGATCATGCAAACCCCTAGAATAGCCTGCACAGTCTTTTTAAAGATGTGTGCAACACCTCAGAGATGCCAGATGATTAAACCCTTGAGGAAGAAATATAGCAGGCAAACATGGCATCCAGTGATCTACAAAGAAATTATCAACACCAGATGCATTTAGATCAACACCCGTTCAACAGTCAAAGGTTCTTCAGACATTTACAGTTTTCTCTGTGAAAAAATGAACAGACCTAAGATTTATCACATCGACCTGGGACACAGAGGCGTATTCAGCAATTATAATCAAGGCCACCCAGAAAGGTTACACGATTACACTCATCAACAGTACAACCAAGAGATGAGGAGGAATGTCATTAGCTCAAAAACATTATACCACAATTACAATCTTAACATCTGACACATCCTGAACTCTGATTTATTTTCTTGAAATCTGCTATAACTCATGCATGTTCATTTTAAGATGCCTTCTCAACTACAAACCACCTTTGTGCATCCCATATTTTAGATATTAACTAGGCTGATGCCTCTCACCTCTGAACAGACTGTGAGACCTCACTACAATAGATTTTTAAATATGCAGCTTGACAAAGGGGATAAATTAAGTACAAACTCACTCTCTGCAAAACTTGGGACCTTAAACCACACAATCAACCAGTTAAAGGAAACCCATACATAGCTGGTCACGCACAGGATGTCCTGGGAATAAAGAAGCAAGTGGGAGATACGGCCACTTTAAACCCCAACTTCGCAGGCTGATTTAATGCCTGAATCTTCTACACATAAGATCACGTCGGAAAATATTTGTTATTGTAAAATATCAAACCACCCTAATGTAATAGGTACATAGATGAATTGTAGGCTCTATTGTAGAGCTTAAGAATGCTACAATTGAGTGGGAGGAATGCTTGATCAGCTGCTGAAAATTTGACTGATGTTATGCTGGAGCCGTCCCTTCTAATTAGACTGAAAAGCAAAGAAGGACTTTGTCGTCTTCTCACCCGTATGGCAGTAGCCTGTGCAGTTCTTGTATGCTGAGAGCTGTTGTACGTCCAGAAGGAGAAACCAGCGAGCGAGGTGGTCACATCAAAGGCTGTAAAGCAGAAAACTTGGACTTGGAGAAACTACAGAGAGGCACGTCTCCAAAATTAAAGAGGTGACCAGCAGGGTGCTAGGGAAGCATCTTGCGAGTCGGTTGGGAGCTGGCACAGTAGACCTAGAGAGATGGAAAGATGGTGGTGCAACCTGTAGTGGGTGGACCATCCAGTCAGACAACCAGGCTGAAACCACCTACCATAGCCTACAGCAGAGCCACGTAGGTGAGTGTGGGTAGAGTACAAAAGACTGTGGAGGTGGTGTGACCTGTCGTGGACTGATTGGTCCAACAACAGCACTGAGAACTCCAGCAGTAATTGGCCACAGAGAAAGGGAGGCTGCAAAGGTACCGTGAAGGAAGAAACTGAAAAAAGGGGCTGAACATGTCACCTCTGGGAAGCCGGTGAAGAGTTCCGCTGGAGAAGGTAATGGGAACAAGTACAAGTCCGGGAGGGGGCCAGGAAGACTAAAGACTGTAAATCATTTAGAAGAAGACTACGTAGTGAATCACTTTGTAGCACAATTCCCTGGGCAGTTCCACAAGAGTGTGGTGCTGGAGAGTTGAGAGGGACTCAGGGAGCATATTTGTCGTCCCACCAGAGACAGGATAAAGAGTAAAAATAATAGAAAATGTGTTGGGACTTCCTTGAAGGAACTACACGTTTTGTTGAAAACTGTAAGGAACATTGCAGAACCAGCTAGGAGAAAGGAGTCATTAACCTAGGCCCACAAGGATCCTGTAGAACACTTTTTTTGATACAATAAGTTTGGGACCTTAGTGAAACTTTTACTTTTAGAAGACCTTGTCTCTTTGAGACACTTTGCATCTAGAGGAGGGCGTCATTCTCCTAGGCACGATCAGTACCCAAACTTGATTATTGTTTATTGTAGTGACAGGGCTAACGTAGGAGCGTTTGGACTGGCATGGTGCCTGGTGATTTGGACATTAACAGACTTCCTGATGACCAACCAAGTTACTTTAGTTTAGGTAGGCAAACCCCATAAGAGTTAAGGACGAATAGGTTTATCTTTTTTTCTTTTTTTGTTAAATAAAAGTATATAACAAAGCACCATGGCACTACTTAGTCAGTATCTTCATTCCTTGTCGCCACATAACTCACCACCACTTCCTAAGCCAAACATTTCTTCCCCAATAAGAATTGGGATCTCACCCATCTGGACATCTGCATGGAAAACATAAAGCATTCAAATTGAAGCTCAGGATCCAAAACCAGATGAAAATGCCATACGATCTACTTAATGAGATCCAAAACTGGAAAACAATCACCCTTGCTATTATGTCCCCTAAGAGGTTCTACAAATGATTAAGAAAGAAACACATCACCAAATGGTCTATCCCCATGCTTCATTTCAACAAAAGTGAAAAACTGTAACAAATTTGCGTAACATCGACAACTTTGGTTTCACAGAGTAAATGATCAGAACAATAAAAGCTCTTAATTCTAACCATATGGAATCAACCCAACTCTGCCAGATGGAAGTCTTCAAAATTCTCTACATATTCTAAAACTCTGAAACCTGTAATACAGCACCAGCAACTTCGCAAGGACTCAACACAAATAAATTACCAAGTGTAGAAGCTTATGTAGAGAGTCCTGGCAATAAAACAATACCAAGAACATCACCTACCCAAAACTGAAAAATCTTAATATTCCTCTACCGAGGACTAACATTCTTCAGGTTCAATGTTAGCAATACAGCAGCCTCACTGGAAGATCTAAACCCCTCCAAATGTCTACAAAGCAAAAACAAACTATCATACTCATTCCTAGCCCTCCCAATGCCTCCATTGAACAAGGTGTCATCCCACATACCTTCAAAAAGAGCCTTCACCCACATCTGACTGAAATAAAAATTAAAAAAAAAACATATCCCAATGTCCTGGAAAAATAGCAGCTTATCTTAAACAAGTTATTCCCTGCTCAAATCCTTGAGAAATGGATTTACCAACAGTTATGGGAATATGTTGGAAGCAACACTCTCTTCAACAAATCACAACATGGATTCAGACCTACAAGAGCAACAAAATCTACACTAAGCTCAATGTGGGACATCCTAAGAAACAAAGCAGACATCAATTCATCCAGTGCACTCGCCCTACTTGACATCTCTGTTGGTCTTAACACTAGCATCCATGAAATCTCACTAAAACGCTAAGAGGACATGGCAGTAAAATTAACCACTGTAAATTGATGTACCTCTTTTCTGACAGAGAGGGCTGCCACAATCACACAGTTCTGTTCTGGACATGTCCCAACAACCTAACAGGTTGAGTAATCCAAAAATCGAGTCTCACATCTCTCCTTTTCAACATCTACATGAACTTGCCCTTAAACTTTTTATTAACTCATGCCTCGTATGATTTTAACTCACATATGATACCCAACTCCTCTACATGCCCACAAAAACCTGCACACCAAATCCAATGGACTTCAGGGCATGCCTCAAGCACATGGACTCCTGCCAGACTACAAGCAGACTGAAATTTAACCCAACATATATAGAGCATATGCTCTGTGGGACCTTATCAACAGTCCCATGCAAACCCAACCTGACCTGAATAAAAGGGATATTCCCTTCGGCCTACAATAACAGTCAGAAATTTCAGACACGTGATGGGAAGCCATGTCACAGTCACACCACAAGTGAAAGGCATTGTAAGGAGCTGCTTCTCTCAACTCCAAATAATCGTGTGCATCATGCCCTGCCTACCATGCACAGAAACAGTGGCAGTGATCACACAATTACTCTTGCATGCATACTTTCAAGACTAGATCATGCTAGCAGTCATTTGTGGGGCTGCACAGGTGTAATTGGTTGGTATATTTCCCTTTATTCTACCACTCAACATTCTGAGGATCCAGTTTTCTAGTACCTCATGCCAGAAAAAGTTATTTCCCATTACTTTCATGATCAGGTAATGGACAAGGATAAGGAACCAGACTGACCCAGGTAGGTTGCAAATAGACAAGATGTTTTATTCTTCTTAGTTACAGGTTACAGCATATAGGTGGAAGAGAAGGTACATAGCATCTACTCTTGTCCCTTTCAAACCCCAAGTCCCTAACAGTCATCTTTTGAACCCCCAGGCCTCCAGCACTCCACATTCCACTCAGCATTCTGAGGGGCCTCACCTTGCACCACACAGTCAGACTCATACATTCAAGATACAACACATCTACTTCCCTAAAAAAGCACATCAATTGTGAATGACACTGGAGGCCTGGGAGGTTCTAAAGATGACAGTTAGGGTCTCGGGGTCATGAAGGTGACCAGGGTAGATGCTATGTACCTTCTCTCCCACCTCTATCCTGTAATCTGTAACTAAGAATAATAAAGCATCCATGTTTCATTTGTAACTTACCCGAGTCAGTCTGGTTCCTGCTCCTTGTCCTTATCTGATCCAGGATACATCATTTTGGCGATGAGGAATCCAGAAACGAACTCTGATGAAAGCGTGAGAGTGAAGGATTGAAGGAGAGTCAAGAAAAATGAAAGCATGATACTATTCACCAGCTTTGAGCAGTGGTGACCATGGACATCTGGTGAAACTGAATGTGGTGTTTGGTTGTAGTATCGGTGACAGCGTAAACTCATCTATGGGCATGATGAACACAGGCATGAAGAGCGTTGCCTGAATAAGGATTGCCAGGAGAAGTGCACACTGGCTGAGTGTGCACATGTAGCAGCCGGAGGAGAAGCAAATAAAGCAGCATGTCAGAGCACCGTCGTGCTACAGTGGTATGCAGCATTGTGGGACTTGTTGTCCTCTGAAGTGATTCTGTCTTGGAGTACCTGAAAAATATAAAGAAATATGAGGTGAGCACGTTTGCGGGCCGTAGAGAGGGTAAAAAGGGCTGGCGGTGCTACGCGCACGTGCAGGCCCTGTGTTCCAGTCGCGCCGTTAGGCTGGAATGCAGTGATTAGACCCAGCGCCATGATCTCTTTCTCAGTGTTTGGAGGAAGGGAATTTTGAAGAAAGGTACGTTTACCTACGTGATGACGTAAACAGAAACAATCAAACGTTTGTTTCCCCAAAAACAGTATGAGGATGGTGAAGTGGTGATAAAGAGGAACGGAAAGAACAGTGAAGCAACTAAAGGCAGGAACTTTAAGGAACGATGGAATATTTTACATTAAAGTGTGCGTTGAGCATTTATTCAAGGACATGGCAACAGAAGCAGAGGTTTGAAATGAACAGGTACTGTACAAGGAGTCATGCGCAGCGCGATGAAGAAATTGTTAAAAGGATAAAAAAACAAGGCTGCTGGTTTTGAGGCATTTTCAAATTGCGGCGGCGATCTATGGAAGAACCCTGCAGTAATCGGTTGCAGTTTTGTGGTGATGGTGATGTGACATTGAGTGTAATTAATTGATGTTCTGCAGTGGTGCAACGCGAGACTAAAAGACCACTCTTTACTGAAGTGATTGTTACTTGAAAGTTATTTTCACATTTCATGCTGTGGGCCTCAAAGCAAAGAATTGAACATTTAAAGTTTGACTAAATTGAGGCAGTGTTAGATGGATCGGTGCTTAGTGTGCAGATTCGGGTGAATGATGTATGAAGACTATGTGCACCGTTACTGAAACGTGAAATGTTTTGCACAGTATTTTATGGAAATGTCATTGGGACATATATATATATATATATATATATATATATATATATATATATATATATATATATATATAGTATTCTACACGGAATGAGTGCAGTGTGTGCTGTGCGGTATGTGCGGTACAGTAACGATGTTAAATGCAGTCAAGGTATTATTGGAAATTAAACATGCACATATTTCTTTTTAAATAATCCTGTATGGCATATTTCTTAAATGATGACCATTTAAATGATGATTCGCAGGGTTTTGTCAATGTAGGAAGTTTTTAAATTATGTGTTTTAAATTATGAGACAGTAAAACATGCACAGTATTAGGAGTCAAGTACACAGTATTGAGAACTCAGATGAAAGTTGGGAGGTGTAAACTTTTAAAGTGTACTAATTTCGAGCACCATTAGGGCAGTTCCTGATCACCACTGTTCTGTCCGGTGTTTTCATCCACCCCGAAGATATCACAAAGTGTAATGTGTGCACTTGGTGAAAAATGTACATGAAGTACAATGTGAGTATTTATGACGTGAATGAAGTATGAAGGTGAATGTGGCTCACATGCTGTCCAGATGTGTTGCCCACTGTTTATTGAAGTGTTTACTGTGTCGGAATTGTAGGATAACCTTGAGGTGAATTTTGAGATGCATATTTGTGAGAGCATCCAATTGGTGAATTTTGGGATGCATATTTTTGGGAGCAGCCAGTGTAAGTGTATGATGAGTCGTCTATTGGTTAGAGCGACCATTTAGTGGAGGAACAGGATAGTTGGGGGTTTGTGCAGCAGTTTAATGGGTTAGAAGTGGATTGGAATTCCATTTTTGAGGTTGCCAGTGTACTGAAGTGGTGTGAGTAAATTTTGCGGTTTTAGACACTGGTAAGAGTTTAACAAGCCAACTTGCGTTTATATTTCTAAAATCTTATTAGTGGAAATGATTTTTTCTTTTTGCAAGCACCTTATCCATTCTTTTAGTGCTGGCATTCAAATTTGCACAGTACCTTTGTGAACCTCGCACTAGGTCTGTGTTTCTTCGCACCATGCCTGTGTGGTTGCACACATTTGTTCAGTGTGTTCTTTGTTTTGTAAGTTGCTTTTCTATCCTATTCATTCTTTTATATGTGTTCCTGTGAGAGATGGGATGAGGTGATTAGATTGTTGTGGAGATGGTCTTTTGTGGTAGTAGAGATGATGCCTAGGGCGTTGTTTGGCCAATTAAGTCAGCCCCGTTTGTGGGGTTACATTGTTTGGCTAGTGAGGTTGCCCCGGTGGTGGGGTTAGGTTTGTTCTCAGGTGTGGCAGACCTGTCGCCAGGGAGTGGCAGTACCTGACGGAAAGAATTTTAGTTATTTTGTGGTGGTTTAGATTGTAGGTTTGTTTTATTGTCACAGTGTGGCAAGATTGTGCTTGGTAGTGGCAGTACTGAGAACTTGGTGTGGTAGGCCAGGGTAGAAAGAGTTTTCATTTTTGTGGTGGTTTGTCCTGGCATGTGTGGGAGTGTCATTCACAATTGTTGTGTTTTTTTTAGGGAAGGAGATGTGTTGTATCTTGAATGCATGAGTCTGACTGTGTGCAAGGTGAGGCCTCTGAGAAAGCTGGGTGGAATGTGGAGTGCTGGAGGCCCGGGGGTTCTGAAAATGACAGTTAGGGACCTGGAGTTATGAAAAGGACCAGATTAGATGCTATGTACCTTCCCTCCTACCTCTATGCTGTAACCTGTAACTAAGAAGAATACAGCATCCATGTTTCATTTGCAACTTACCTGGGTCAATCTGGTTCCTGGTCCTTGTCCTTCCCTGATCCAGGATACATCACTTTCCCATTCCCATAATTTTGTCAGAATCCTTGTTCTTCAATGCCTCACAATCTATTTCCTTGGGCACATTGTGCATTGAAATCCCTTATGAAAACAATAACATACAAAGGCGACAACTGAACACAATCCTCTCACAATGGAACACAAGATTTCCAAATACCCACTGTTCCTGGGTATCATGTAGATTACGAAATTCTTCTTTCACACAAGTACTGCTGCTTACAGCAAGTCGACATTTAAAAAGGTTCAACTTTGTGTCTATAAATTCCCTTTCTTGATAGATACATATTTCTTCACCACAATTATGAACCTACTCTAGCGCCTTCCATCCTGGTTCCACAATTATTTGAAAGCAGTCCATAGCGATTTAGGAGCTATAGCTCTTGAATCACTATTATGTGATGGTTTTGCAGGAACTACCAGACTGATCTCATTGTTCACGTGATGGCATTAGCCCCTTACTGTCCACAACAGAATATACACAGTTTAGGACCCTTTTACATAGGACCACAGTAGCAGGCGAGGCTGTACGTTCCCTGAGGACCAAGCACACATATGTGCCTACCATTGCTCTTGACTCTCAGCATTTGACACTTTGATGAACAGAGCTCAGTATCAGCAGCCAGAAGGAGTCTACTTAGGTGGGCAGGAAGGCACAGCATATTTAAGGAGGCCTAAATGGCAGCCTCTAGCCACATTATCCTGCTTTCCGTTTTCTGGCATGCCCCTGGCACCAAGTGCTTTCCTACTCTAACATGTTAGAGGAGAGGCAGGGTGGAGAGCTTCATGGCCCAAATGCTCACTGCCTCCTTTTTGTTTTATAGCTGAACCTCTTTCTGTTTTCCTTCCTGGGGGGTTGAGCATCAGCATCAGCCCAGACACAAGCACAACGCTTGAACACGTCATACACAACGTTCTTTATTGTGCATATTCTATTTTAGAAACACTTAAGATTGGGTGGTTGAGAATGGCCTCCAGAAAGCACTTACATGCTCCAGACAAGACATTGTTCACAAGAACTCAACCTAGTTGGACATCTCATTGTGTACTCCTGGCAATTTGGTAAGGTCCTGCTCTGGAACTGTTTATTCTGTCACGATTACTTAAATGTTGTGCTAGCATTTACGTACATGTTCGACAGATGTTCCACACCATTAAGTGTATCTTCCACAACATTAAGTGTATACCACTGTGTCATGTGTTCTCCTTCTTGAAATGGCACACGTTTCTGAATGCAATAAAAACCTTGAAATCGTGGGTGCCATTAGGTTGGACAGAGCAACACTTTATTTATTAGAGAGACAAGAAGCAACGTCAACACAGTGTCTGAAATGATATGTGAGATAAATGAATAATTTGTGAACGCGTTGTTTTGTCCTTTGGCGTGCATGGAACATTAAAATGTTTCTGCCATGATATGAAAGGATTGACACAGAATGTTATTTGCCCACTGCCTATATCCCTCCATCTTACTGTAGACATTGTGTTTTGGTAAAAGGAAGCATCTACTGCAGATATATCATGAGTCAATGGGCCTCATTACGAGTAGGGCGCTAAGGGATACCGGGCACCGGTAAGGAGACCGGTGCCGGTAATCCCATACCGCCCTACTACGAGTTCCCTTAGCGGGTCCCTCCTTTAATGCCTGGTCTGACCAGGCGTTATGGACAGGACCCGTTAAGGGACTTCAGAGCTAATAACGGTACCGCAATTTGCAGTACCGTTATTAGCGCTTTCCCCATTCCCATTGATCCCTATGGGGGCTCAAATGGGAATGGGGAATGGCTTTTTCAATGGGGACTTACCAGTCCCGCAAAGGTCGGACTACACCGGTAAGTCCCCATTGAACGAGACTGGTGCCGGACCCGTTATTGGAGGCAGTCATGGCGCAAATAGCGCCATGACTACCTCCAATCTCGGAATGAGGCCCAATGTTTCTTTAAGGGATATTTTTGTAGTCAAGGAGATGAAACTGCTCCCTGTTTTTTTCTCAGCGTGTTTGTGTCATAACAGACAGGTGCATAACAAAAACTGGAAACGTACTGAGTCTGATTTCTTGAAAGTCATAATTTGAGATGAAGTTGACACTTCTTTGTGTTAGGTTTTAAGTTTGTTTGTTTGAAGGGCTTAGTGACACTTGTGAAAGTAAACTATTCTTCTCCACATAATCCAGTCAGAATATTTGGCAAACGTCTTTAATGGCAAACAGCAAACAATGCGAAGCAAACATCAAGTGACAGTGCACCAGGAGAGATCCAAAACGTACTCGCCATGCTCCCCACAAAACATTGATTCTTGTAGCTTTCATTCCCATTAACTTCTATTGAGTGGGCGGGCTTAACCTTTCACAGTTGGGAGGCTTTCACAGTTTCCTGCCTTTCTGACAGTGGTCAAATTGGGCTGGTCCGTTTGGGAGTGGTAGTCCTCCATTTTTCAAATTTAAAATTGTACTCTCTATTCTTCGGTTTAAAATAAAAGCGTAGAAAGAAGTTGAAACTTGGCACTTTCAGTTCACTGTACACAACGTTCCCTTAAACAGCAGACACATGTGTTTGGGGGTTTGTATTTTGCGTGGGAGGGGGCATGGCGGTGAGGTTGGTGGGGAGCGGGGCTGGTAATTAATGAACACAGTTCTAGTACTTCTTTTCGTACATTTCGACCACTGCTCGTTATGCTTCAAAGAGGAATTCATAACATTGTCAACTCTCAGTTCCTTTGTGAGGAAGATTCACCCACTCTCACATTTGCAAGAAGCTATAGTTGGAGCAGGTCAGCCTTATCTAGTTTGAACTACATGTAAGAAATCTTCAAATTGCAAACACAATTTTATACCGTTAAAAGTTTAAACAAACGAAGTGCCATGTATGAATAACATGAAAAAGAATCCTTGCTTACTAAAGCTAAACGGAAATAATTAAGAATTGGATGTAATACACGGTAATAGCTTGTCTAGACAAGCCTGTCTGTTAATTCATCAACTAGGCCTGTTCTACTCATAGCGGCAATATATTGGTTTGAAGTCGCCATTCTTTAGCAAGTCTGCTGTACTTTTACTGAAAATACCTGAGCACTTTTCAGAAAGTTTGCTACACATATTTGGGGATCAGTGCAGTACATTCCAATAGAGATGCGTTGCTTAGAATGGGCTATTCTAACACATTAGGAGTTCAATGATAGGGAAAGCAATATTAGTGTGTACGTTGGGGTTCATTCACGGTTGGGACGTAGTGGCAAAAACAGAAACTAATAATCTTACTGCCTGCTTAACAGAAATGCCAGATTTTTTGAGTTTTGTAAAAAGGCTCTCAACGTTTCACAAGACAAATCCAATGAGTGTTCAAATTTAATTTTTAAAAGAAAACATGCAAAAAATGTTACCAGAGCACCAATTCCGGGGAATGTCTCTATAGGATTTAGCTTAACCCTGAGGGGAGTTTACAACCTCTCTAACCCAGGCTTCCCGCATCTTAAAAGGTCTTGATAGAATATAGATTCTCTGTAGCCATGTGACCCATACTGTCAAGTCCATCCCTGGCCTAGATCGGGCTAAATGCTGCCTTATCTTTCCAAATCTATATGGGACTATCTACATAACCGAGATGGGATGCATGGATGATAGTTAAGGGAGTATGTTCCTTAAAACGTTCCATGTCAGACATGAGGACATCATAGAGGGCCAGTTTAGGGTCAGTCATGAGCAAGAGCTACGAAAGTCGGGCAGGGACGGGCTCAGGTTAGAGCTACCAGGTGGAAGACTGTGGGGAAGGGAGGTATGAGGACTTCCAGGCGTAGCAGTGGCATGAAGAACTCGGGTGTTTATCTCGGGATTCAGCACACATTCCCAGCCACCTGATTGGCCAGCACCTTTCCCCTAGGTGTGAATTATAAATACCCTGGAAACTGCATGATCTTTCACTAAATACTAATGTTGTTAAATAAAAACGTGTTTCTAAGTATTTGAATTTATTTTTAATGCAAAATGTTTTTTTAATTTTATTTAATGAAAAGTACACGGAAAACCATGCTATATCGGCACAAAAATACTTACGAAACGTTTAACATTGATTTATAGCGGAGGACTAGTGTCATTAACAATGGCTGAGGGGATGTGGATAAAAGACGAGATGATGTAGGGACGGTAGAATAATGATCCATGGACAAGGAGAGTAGAGAATGATATAGGAAAGTAATAGTGGAGGAAGTGCTACATTTTAGGATGAAGAGGTAAAGGATAAGTGTTGTGGCGCTGTCATGGAGCGGTAGGGGGATGGGGGATAGGAGAACAGGGGGATGTGGTAGCAATACTATACACATGGTTCTTCAGAAAGGAGGAGGACTAGGAGGTTGCATTTAAATAGATATAGAGTGGGAGTAGTGTGGAGAGGATGATCATTCCAGAGTAAGGGAGCAAGGAGAGGAAGAGAGTGGAAATAAGAGTGAGCACAAAATGCACGAGAGCTGGCAAAGAGTTGAGCTGAGAATGATCGTAGGGGGTGAGGAGGAGAGTAGGGAGTGACATGGGATGATAGGTAGTGTGGGGGAAGTCCATGTATACTTTGAAGTTGATGAGAATGTGTTTATACTTTGCCCTCCATTGCAAAGATAACCAGCCTAACTGATGACGGGCTTGGGAGGAGGAGGTTGAAGAGTGTACAGACAGCAAAGTTGAGGACTTTGTTGAGAGGTGAAAAGGCATAGTTGGGAAGGCCATAGAGTAGAATGGCACAGTAGTCATATTGCGAGAATACTAAAGAGGAGATTAGGAGCTTAGCAGTCTTGAATGGAATAAGATGTCTAATTGTTCTGATGTTGAGGAGATTAAAGTATAGCCGCAGCTGCAGATTTGAAGATGTAGAGAGAGAAGTTTTGAGATGGGTTGAAGACGACGCCAAGGCTGTGAGCAGAAGCAGAGTAGGGAAGGTAGTCAGGAGAGAACAATAGGAGAGGGAGAAAGGAAGAAATGGCCTGCTTGGATGGGATGTAGAGAACTTCAGCATTGGTGGAGTTGAGCATGAGCGTGTGCGATGCCATCCAGTTTCGATGGCGAAGTGACATTTAGAAATGTTTGACCGTAGTTCATCAGATAAGGATGGAATGGAGTTGCAGAATGAACACAATTCAAAAGATACACTTTTTGTCTATGTTTTGTAAGCATTACTAGGTATTTCATGTCAAAGTCGTACTACAAATATTATGCAGGTTTTCCAATTAGCCTTCAGGGAGCTACTCCAGAATAGGACTGCAAGACTTATCCTTGGCATCAAGCCCAGGGACTGCATCTCTCCAGCAATAACATCTCTCCACTGGCTCCCAGTGGCTGTGAGGATCCAATTCAAGACCCTCTGCATCATCCACAAGGCTTTCTGGGGCCTGGGCCCACTCTATCTCCAACTTTCCCTCCCTAAATAACTCCCAGCCAGAACCCTCTGATCCTCCAACTCCAACTCTTTGCCTGTCAAATGCTTCTCCAAGCAGGTAGTAGGGGCAGATCTCTCTCTACGGGCGGTGACTTCCTACGGAACAACCTCCCTGCCCCTCCCAGACTTGAGCGGACCTCTAAGTTCTGGAACCTTCTCAAAACCCTGCGTTTCTCTATGTCTTTCCCTCTTCCCCTTCCCAGCTAATGGCTGCACTGCCGCTGAGACTGGTGGCCTAGTCCTCATGAACCTCACATGAACCTCACAGGCTAACAGGCACTCTATACAGTTAACAACAGCACTGCCCCACCTTCCGTGCTGCCCTGGTGGGCCCCCGACCTGGCGGCTGTGCATCCCACCTTGGGATTCCTCTGCCCCAGCACTTAGTCAGGGGCCCCTCCATGGCTCCCCTTGCACTTCCTTCATGCGCTCCCACCTGCTCATATCCACACCTCCCTGCACTTCTCTTCACTGCACTTGCAATTGTCATAAGGCCTAGTAGGAACCACAATTGTATTTCGCTGTTTTGCCACTGTTATTTATATCTCTGCTGTCTCCCCATCTGTCTTGTGGCACCTGGAAACACGATTCTGTTGTATATGCTCCCGAGAAATGCTCAATAAATAAAATACACACTAACTTAAGTTCTCAGTTGGGGGGGGCTACACATTTAATGGGAAAGAAGCAGAACTTTTCAACATTGCTTTAATACATTTAAAAAAGCAGCATTATTTCACAATGATGTTCCTATACTTCTGGACATTCTCACACTTCTCAGTATCGCTGTCAAACCTTTAAAGGAACAGTAACTGTACTCTCGAACAGAGTAGCCACATATTTAGTGGAGCAATATCACAAATGCTTATCAGAGTGGTTCAATATTTACAACCAGAGCACCTGAACAGAGAGGGCAATGCTTGAAATGGAAGTTACTCTAAATATCCCTTTTACGCTTCTGCACAGGTGTGATGCATAATGGTATTGTTTAGACAAGGGTCTTTACCATGTGACTGACACTAGCATATCCATATCAGCCTTTGCGAATAATCCTGCACGTGACAACACAGTGCTGATTGTACACCATGGGGTTTCTCATGTATATACCATTCCCTTTTAGCTCTCTCTGGCTGAGTTACAAACCTCTCTTTAACTAAACCTAACTCAAAAGGAATGCAAATGCAACGATTGATTCTAAAAAATGACACCAGCGAAATAAACGGTTATGGTAATAGTGATGACCATAAATAGAACGTCTTTCTAAAAGGGAGCCTGTGAAAGCTACTGTGGAATCTAGGATTCACAACAATCCTATACATATACATGTTTTTTTTTTATAGTGGCGCATGTTGTGTTAATATGTTATGGGAGCAGGAAAATCTTCCCTCTTAGAGGTCTCTTTTTACTGGCCCTGGCCCTCCTCAACACTGTGCCACATGCTCAAACTGTCTCCCACTCTGGGTATAACACCTTTTAAGTCAAGGACTTCCCTTTAACCACAGTCTTGGGCCCAGCCGCCCACTTCAATATTTACTAGCTTCAATCTGTCTATGTGCTCTTGCTGAGCTTCTACCACCTCCTTTTTTGATCTCCACAGGCATTCACCTGAACATAATCTGTTCCTTCTGAAGGTCACCCCATTCCTAGTTACCTTCTCTTGTAGCCTCCTCCTGCTTTTCAACAATCTCCCACACATTTTCAAGACTATTTGCCATTCTTTCTTTTCACACCTCCTCCTCATTGTCACCAGTGTAAGCCAGATGTTCCCAGACTACTGCCTTTCTTCTGTCATCTTTTTCTCCTTTTTACCAACACTGTCCTTGTTCGTTTTGTGCCACACCTCCTAAGGATTACAAACCTCAGCCTCAATTCCCCCATGCCATGCCTGCTGTAGTGGATGCCTCTTTCCTTAAACCCTCTTTCCACATCCTTCTGATTTTAGTCTTCTGTGACATCCTTCTGATATTGTGTCTCTCTTCTTCTTACTCCTTTTACCCTTCTAGTCTCCAACATCCTTCCACTCCAGAAACTCCTCCTTTCCCTCCTCGTGCTCCTCTCACCTTCCAAGATCCTTCATCTCCAAACACTCTGCCTTCCAAATGAGAACCCAGAATTGTATAACCTTGGAACATGTCCCCGTGTCCTTGGGCCAGGCACACCGTGAGCATCTGCACCTGTTTTGGTAAATTGTTGAGGGGCTGGTATTTGTTTGGGGTAATGCGATCACCTGGGCTTCAAATTGGGAATGTGTGCCAATTCTTTAAGTGGATGGTCTGACTTTTGTATTCCATTCAGGTAATTACCGCCATCTATGGTCAGCCAGACAAGCAGTGCTTTGAAGTCCCAGTGAGTCCAGTAGCTGGCACTGTTAATAGGCATGGTGTGAATGTTTTACATTCCATCGCTCTCTCCACACGTGTTCAGTTCATGGAACAGGAGCTGCTGGCATTGTCCACTTTGTTCATGGACTGTCATGAACTTGTTCCATGGGCCACTCTGTATTTGTTTGTGATCTGCACAAAACTCAAAGTTGCAGATAATTTGTACATCTGTGAGGTCTCTAGTGTGGAACAGCAATTGTTCATGCTGGGGGCCAAACATTTGCTGGGGCCCATACTTAATAGCCACTTCTTGAAGGCATAGTGTTGCTGAACTGGTTCTTCATATAAAGGGGAGGTTGATTTATTTTAGGACCGTAGGCCTGCTGGAAAGGCCAGGACTATTGTAATTTCCAGAGCCAGGGTGACTCTTTGAAGTAACTTAAATGGACAGTAATAACACAGCATTCTCTGTTCTTGTCTCCTGTCCTATGGAGGAGGCTATGTGAGGGTGACAAGGGGATCCCACACATACCACCCTCAGGCCCATCATCTACTGATATGGGGTGGCAGGTGTTACCAGATACCAGAACCCTTTGTCACCCACTAGATGTCCCCATGATCAGGCAGGAGTCTTTGCTGCAGAAGTTATATACTGCTTGATAACTATTGTTTAGCGGAACATGAGCACAATGTGCAGTATCATGGCCCAACACCAGTACACCAGTCATTTCCATGTAACAAAGGTATTAACATTCACATAAACATGCTAGCTACAACTTCTGTAATGGAACTCCGATAGTGTGAAGGTCATATGCACATTTGGGGCAGAGAATCTATTGGCCAGCATTCATTCCTTACCTTTTACCTGAGGGAAATCTGAAGCAGCTTCTCTACTCAGTCCTTGCACACAAGTCTCCCATATCATTACAAAAGTTCCATGCATACCTCAAACCTTCTAGGCAACTGAGGGCCACAGTTACAAAATGTAGAAATAACAATGATCAATAAGCTGGCTTCGAAGGCCAGGGGATTTTTCAGCATAACAGAGCAACATTATCTTACATTACATTACATTTATAAGCATTAAGCCTCCTGTGGGCCTCATTCTGAGTCTGACTGTAACCCTGCCGGTGCTACCGCGGGGTTGCTGCTGGACTCGAAGTGAATTACCGGTGCCTGACTTTCTGGAGCCTGACTTCCCGGTGCTACTGGGTTATTCTAAGTTCGACAGCCGGAAAGTCAGGTGCCAGCATTTTCGTTAATCCCCATTCCCATAGAGTCCTGTTGGACTCTATGGGAATGGGGACACAGGAGCACAGGCACCGTTAACAACAGTGCTGATGCTCATGTGACAGGTCTGCGCACTGTGGCCACTGTGCCCGGCAGGGTCAGAAATGTCGGGCACAGCGGCTCTGGGAGGCAGACTTGTAGTTTGCCGGTCCGGAAACAACAGTGCTGGTAAGCATAACGGCACCGTTGTTTCCAGACAGGCAAACCTATAATGTGGCCGAGTCCCTTTAAACACTCTCTATCAAAAGTAAGATGAATTAAACGAGTGAGAAAGAGATGTTCTTATCAGAAAGCACATTTTATTACAAGAATAAGGAGCTGTTGTGGGAATCACTGTGGTTTGATGTCCTCCTGGTTGGGTACGTGGAGATACTAGTGGCATAGTGGCGCTTGATGATGGTCATGTCACAATAGTCATATGAGGTTCAAATGGAGAACTGAAGGGTACATTTTATGGAGGGGTGCGTTTTAAATAGCAGTGTGTTCTGACATCACATTTGCCTGTTTTACAATGATTCAGAGGAGTTTCTGTTTGTCCAGCAACATGATGTACCCAGTGTGGGACATCATGCCTTTTTGCTTCTGCTACTTATGGATGATGCTGTCTTACTCACTCGCATGCATAGAAATATGAATGAATAAACTAGCGGGCAGCATCTTTTTTAAGTACTGCATTTGCAAGAAGCTGGTCAACAATGAGTCCAAAATAAAGGCAGCAGTGATATGCCCGGCTAAATGCCCCAGGAGGATGTGTTGTATAAATGATAGCTGTTCAGACTTAGTATCTTACTTTTGTTACCTGGGCATTGTAAGGAAGGCATGGTATCAAACAGTAAGACAGACACAAGTGATCACAGTTCAAGGGTGTTTATTGAACTTCAATCAGGTTTGAAAAACACCTATCTAATCCTTGCAAGATGGGATCAAGCTACGACCATCAAATAATAATACTGCAGTCCTAGTCGTGTCTTGTCAAAATAAAAGGGCCTATACTCATAAACGTATTGCCAATTCTTACTTCTAAATACAAATAGTGTGGCAATCAATGTTGTGCAAAAGAAAAGTATTCAAGAAATGATATTTTAGGATATTCAAGCCATTGGCTTCCCTTCCCCATATTTCCAGCATGATACAGGGGAGCACACTTGAGCTTGGCACAGTCTCTGGCTTCTCTAGCACAAGGGTGCAGTTTAAAACTTCAACATCATGAACTTCTCTGCCAAAGTTTCTTCACTATTCAAAGTCTCTTTTTTAGAAGGCATGATGCAACACAGCAAACATCAAAGTTCTTTTCTTCTTAGGATTTCACAAGTAGACATTCCCGGTTGATTTTCTGTTCACCCAGGGCCCCCCTCAGCCAGCCTCTTTTGTGCAGACTGCCTACACGCATGTGTGGCGTTTCGAGTGAGGAAATCTATTTCGGTTCGCAGAGCCAACCTTTTGACCTCTATTATCCACTTTACAGAGATGGATAACCGTCTGATGGAGTGTTCTACAGACGATACTGGTGTTTCGGATCAAGCTGTCCTGCTTTTCCAATTTTCAACATCTGCAACCTTGGCTTTCCCTAATTCAATAGGGTGCCTTTTAGGTTAGGATTTGGTCCTGCCCTCCCCCAGCGTGACTGACCACTTCACTTCATTACGGCCACCATAGCTATTTGGCATTCATCAGAATGGTAACATCCACCTCCTGAGGAAGACGTTGTGTTTACTTCCACTACACGTCGAAACCGGTCGAGAGATAAACTCTACAGGGATGTGATCTTTTGCACTTTGTCTTCCGATCCACCCTGACAATAAATTATTTATTAATTAATTCTATTGATTATGAATCTAAAAATCATGT
Organism: Ambystoma mexicanum; assembly: GCF_040938575.1. NCBI lineage: Eukaryota > Metazoa > Chordata > Amphibia > Caudata > Ambystomatidae > Ambystoma > Ambystoma mexicanum. The sequence continues at coordinate 561,866,198 of NC_090930.1, forward strand.
CTGTTTGATGGGGACTAGTCATGAATTCCTTCTCCCCATAGGTTTTGTAGCATGATCCCTTTGTCTTTTAAGCTTTTGGATGTATGTCATGGTATGTTGAGTTGGTTTTGAATGAGTGCACTATGAATGGCAAGTATGTGTGACAATGTTTTAGCCAATTTTAGGCATATCGTTGCTGCTGGTTCGCTGTATTTAAGTAATCAGTGTTTAATTATTTGTGATTGATTCACTATTGTTTAAATTGTTGGTATCACTTTCAATAAATTTTGATACACATTTTTTCAAATTGATTTGTTTCTCTGGACAATCCTTTTCTGTTGTTTCAGACCTACTTTAATACAAAGCTTTCAGTTGATCTCCCCCTGCCGAGCTCGGACCAACTTTATCTTCTTTGCCACAAACCTTCCTTACTGTATCAACATCGAAGAATTTTGTCTATGCCCAGGATTTAGCTTGACCCGTCGCAGAACCACTTTGATTCACAATTCTCTACAACTCTTTCACTTTTCAGTTGGATACCTCACAGAGACCTTTAATTGAGCACAGGCGTGGTGCTGGACCACTCTGTCAAACGGTATCGTACCTTGGTTTCAAAGTTCAATCACTTTACTTGCGTCTTTTATCACACGTATTTCAAACAATGTCCGTTCCAGCGCTTGCCATACAATGTTGCCGCTTGCAACCTTGGTTTTAACACAGACCGGTCTTGTATTGGTCTCCCCAACTCACCAGCTGAGTTGATTTCACTGACGCTGCTTTGTTCTTGGAGCCAAGGACAGTATGACAGAGCCTGGAGTTTTTCCCAGCCTTGATTATTTACACGGGAGGGCCCCTGGTATCTCCAACACACAATGCCTGTTTTCCTGGTCTTAGGTATTCCAAGCTCCACCTTTTATATGTTTTAGGAACCTTAATGGCAGTCAGGTGTGTGTGTGATGGTCAGTAATTGCCTGACCTTACCTGACCATTGTATTGGGACACATCAGGTATACGGCTCGGGTGTTAGTCAGTTTTCTCTCATAGCAGGCTGTCTGTGAGAAAATGTTTGTGTTGTGAAGGGGGGTGGAGTTCCTAATTATCCTACTTGGCAGAATGGGGTAAAGGTGTTATAGGGAAGGGGATACCACGTCTCACCATCTGGTGTCTCACTCCCACCCCCCAAAAAACCCTTACCCAGGTGATCCTCCTGCATTGGTCCACCCCCAAGAGCTGGATCCAAAAGCGATGGCCGTGCCCTTGCCATCTGGATGTCAGATCCCCGGTGACTAGTGGGTGAGACACCTTCTGGTATCTCACAGTATCCACTATGATAATAAATTAGGGTGGGGGCACTGGTGGAAAGGAGTGGGAATAACCTGGGCTAATGTGCCATTGGGAATCTAAAGTCCAATTGGAAGTTTGGGGAAATAACCTTGCACCAGCCATTGGTGTCTATTAATGGAGGTATGTCCTTGCAACAATGTTTAGTGTTGAACTCCAGGGTGATGCAGTGACTATAGTTGAAATTAAATGCACCCTGTGTCAAGAGACTAGAGTGTGCCCTATCGGATCACCCTCCCAAATACATATTCGAATAGACTCTGAAATACCTATAGGGCAAGAATATATCAAGACACTGAAAAATATGTTAGGCTTGGATTAGTTGTACGAAGATTGAATGACAGGCCTGGATGAAGAAAACATTAGTATCTATTAGGTTTTGGAAATCCCTTGGGGCAGTTAGAGATATGTTGGGATACCTGACAACCCAAACCAATGGCCCATGCTGTCATGGTATTTGAAAAGTAAATATATATAATGATGGAGGATTATGTGGGTTCACTTTAACAAAAGGACAACAGGAAGCAAATTATGCTGCTTAGATTAGGATTTGCCACTCAGGGCTATCTAACTGTTAAATGGCGTAATGCACTTAGTGCCAGACTTTGTGAATGTGGTAATAAGACTATTGAGACCATGGTGCGCATTGTTCTCTTATGTTTGCCTTATTGCAGATGGATACAGACAATATTTCCATCCCTCTGTAGGACAAACAGTATTAAATCATGTGAGGAGGCCATGGAATAGTGCACATTCACTGAATATGAGAGGATGGAAGAAGTAGTGGTCCTCTATCTCACTGCAGCCGAGCACGCAATAACTGCCCTTGTTTGATTTGCAGGCATTGCTGAGCTATAGATCGGGAGAGCTGTTAGATAGGGATGTGGGGTTATTTTATGGAACTTGCCATTTGTATTGCTTGTGCCGCAGTACGGTTAGCAATTCTTTTTTGGAAGGTGTTCAACCAATCATAATCATACTTGTAGTGCTGATATCCATATTTAACTGTTTTATATTGTAATTTATTTTGCTACTCAATAAGAAAAAGACATAGGGCCTCATTACACGTAGTGCGGTAAGGGTTTACCGGTACCAGTAAGGGCACCGGTACCGGTAAACCCTTATCACCTTACTACGAGGTCCCTTTGTGGGTTGGTACTTTTATGCCTGCTTTTTAGCAGGCGTTAAAAAACAACCTGCAAAGGGACCAGGGTGCTAATTACGGTACCGCAATTTGCGGCACCGTAATTAGCGCATTCCCCATTCCCATAGAGCCCTATGGGGCAAAAATGGGAATGGGGAAGGGCAATGGAGGAAGGCGGAATTGCTGCCTTCCCAACCTTGGAATAGGGCGGTAATTCCCCTTTCCTCCAAGGCAGTAACAGTAAATTACCGGCATGAACCATGGTGCTAACAGCACCATGGTTTACCGCACTATGTGTAATGAGGCCCATAGTAAGCAAGAAATGCATTGAGAAAAAGAGAACCAGTGAGTTTGCAATCAAGAGAGCTATATGGTGGTGGGGGGATGGATGAAGGAATTCAGAGGGGGACCAGAGAGAGGAAGACTGAATGACTGAGAGACTGTATGTGGGACAGTTGGGACAGCAGAATTCCCCTCCATCATCAATCTGCATGTCAGAAGTTACCAGCAGAATGGCTGCGCTGGCTCTGCAGAGCGCCATTCCCTTGCATCAAAACTGCGCCTTGCAGCTACAAAAATGATGGCTGTAGTGTCTTTTCCAAGCACCTATTGGACAAGATGGAACAGGGAACACACCGGGAAAGGCTGCCAGTGTGTTTCCTTATGTGCACCAAAGAAGAGAATTGAAAAGAAGTGCTGCTTTGCTGCTAGCTCAAAATTTCCCATTGGAAAGGGAAATATTTTTGCATTAAAATGATGGCGCCCTGATGCTCTTTTTCATCTGTTCAACTATGCACAGCTCTGTTCCAGTGGGACCCAGCTAGGCACATACATATTCAGGTCGTGCTCCAACAAAAAGGGGCATTTCTCATTGAATGACAGGCTGTGACAGGCAAGATCTGTGAAATCAGCAAGAACTTTACTCCCAGCCGTACAGAAAAATGCTTCACTTTGCACCAAAATATCACAGCTGAACTCTTCAAAAAGAATTTCTCTGAGCTAATGTTAGTGTCAGTGGACCTTTGCCTTGAACAAATTTCTGTTTAAGAGAAAATGACTAGGGCTGCAAATAATGTTTAGAATCTTGATGGAAGAAAAAAACACATTGGACGTGACAGCAAAAGGAACATTTACCACATGTAAAAAGGGTTGCTTTTTGCAAATAAGAAAATGACTGTTTAAAAGTGTATTGTATAATTAGGCCCTGTACTTGCTTAGAAATGTAAGGGGGGGTTGTGTGTAAACATATATGGGATATTGTTATTTCAACAGACTTGCTTCTGATTTAGAAAAAAAACGAAATAAGTAAATAAATAAGTGCATTTTCTATGCTGAAGCCACAGAACAGGTTTTCTGCCCTGGTTTCAAAGGACATTTGCTTTCTGGGAACATGATTTCCCTTCCCCAAACGGCCAGCCCCTTGGAAACTAAGAATGGACCAAGAGGAAGCATCTCACACACTCGTCAGACTTTGTGGCTGGCCTCAAGCACGGTACAGTAGATTTCTGGGACACTTAGGTGTGAAATTTCAAGAAAGTACCTCCCCTCAAATTAAACTGGAGAGCTTCAAAGACAAAAACCAAGAAAGCACTAGGCTAAACTGACATTTGTTTGTGGCCTGGAAAGAAATGACCATATTTGGAAGACAAAGGCCAGCCCCTCTGGCTCAAAAGACTATTTTAATTAATAAACTTTAAGACTGTAATTTCTACAACTGGACAACACAGCAATGCAAAAGTTTTACAGTTTAAATGCAATTTTCGTGACATTAAATTAAGATGTGATAGCCTTCACTAACATGTTGGGGACGGAAATGGCAGAAAATTGTATATTCTGAGGAAAGTTTATATGGTGCCACTTTGAAATTCAATACTAACATGCTTTGTGATAAAAGGTATACATGTCATACAAACTTGGGAGTGGGAGTATTATGCTCTGTATGGAATATGTAATTTGTCTATATGATGTGTGAAAGCACCACAACTGTCAAAATATGCAATTTAAGTCAAAACTGATTTTTGGCAAAATTAAATGCGGGAGGGCCTGGGCATGGTGAACCCACACCATAAGACTGATGGCTGTCTGATGTCAGTCCAACCGGCTGACAGGCAGGTGGTAATAATAAACCCTGACCAATCCAGTTGTTTAGAAGCAGGGGGAGCAGATAGGGATCGGGTGCAGGCAGATGGGGAGCAGGTGCAAGTGGATCTAGGTCACCTGGCCAAAGCCCCGCCCACCTGGTGCCTCCCCGCCTGCCGCTCTTTTTCACCACTTAGCAAGCCCTGCCCACCTGGTGCCTTCCTGCTTTCCACTCTTTTTCACCACTTAGCAAGCCTCGCCCACCTGGTGCCTTCCTGCTTGCTGCTCTTTTTCACCACTTAGCAAGCCCCACACATCTGGTGCCTTCCTGCTTGCCGCTCTTTTTCCCTACTTAAGGAGCCCTCCAGCCTCTTTTTCTTTGCAGATGGGGAGCAGGTGCAAGTGGATCTAGGTCACCTGGCCTAAGCACCACCCACCTTCTTAGCCCTACCTCTTCCTTCCTGCTCTTAACTATTAGATCAAGGCCTCTCTCGCCTGGGCATCCCAAGCGAAGGGCAGGCGAAGAAAAAGGCAATTCCTGTTTGGAGCTGTTCGGACCAGGAGGACCCAGGGCCCGACCCCCTGCTCAGACAGCAGGTAAGCATGCACCAACATGTGTTACTCCCTCTGTCCCCACAGGCCATCCCCATCCCCTCTGGTCCCCCCATGATGTTCCCTTGTGTCCCCATCATTCTCGCACACAGGTGTTGCCTGTTTTGCTTGATTCTTCTACCCTGCTCCCCCTGACCCTCCTCAAGCCTACTTCTGCAGGAGTCTGTCCTGATAAATTCTGGTTTCACCATCACCGTCTTGTGGCCAATGCTGGATTTGACTTTTATGGACTTAATTCATTCACGGTGCATCACCCTTTCTCAACTCTCATGCTGAACTGGCTTTGGTTCTGAATCATGCTGTTCCCATCTTCATCTTGTATCCTGGCTTGCAATATTATGTGTTACTACTGACTTCTCCAATTGTATTCACTCTCCCCTCTTGCTTCTCCAATCTTTTGACTGCTAACTCTCTGTTCTCGCCTCCTTTACTTTCTCCCTTTTCCTATCTCCCCCCCTTACTTTCTTCTACGCACTTACTCTATCAGAATTGTCCCTGGACCTAATATGATAGCAACCTCGTCTGTCTCCTCCCCATCCCCTTGCTGTTTTTTTCCTCCCCACACCCCATGCAGCACTATCTGAAATGTCGTCATGCCTAGTATGATAGTCGCTTGTTTTTTTCTCTCCCCTACCTTTCTGCACCCCTCTCCCTCACCTCTTGTTTTTCTCCGGCTCTACCAGAAATGTCGTCAGGCCTAGTACGGTAGTCGCCTGTCTGTTTCCATTTCCTTCCCACTCTACCCCTACCTTCCTTATCTATGTCTTAGCTCTTGCACTGTCTGAAATGTTGTCAGGCCGAGTAGGATAGTTAATTTCACATCCTTACTGTTCATGGGCTGTAAGAATGTCATTGTATTTTCCCATGTTCGCTCCCTTGCCTTGAAGCAATTTGAAACACATTTTGTATAGGTGCTATATAAATAAACTATCATATCATATCAAGCCTGTCCAGCCAATGCCTGCTTCTATGGTAAATACTGTTATCTCACCCGCCTTATAAAAGGGGGAAGCTCACAGAGACAAAGGACATAGGCTTCTGAATTTTCCAGCTCCTGCATATCCAGACATTTCATATTCATCCTGCAAGATTCCAGATTACCCGGCCAGTCCAGAGCATAGCTGATCCTATCCAGGCAGAACCACCCTTCAGAACTAAACCCCATAACAAAATCCTACTAACTCAGGGAGAAAGGGGGAAAAGCTGTGGCACCCCTTTTGAGAGTATCATCGGATCAGACCAGCTTTTTCCCCCACTACCTGCATGCCACTGTGCCGTGACCAGACAGGCTCAGCTGTTTTCTGCTAGGAGAGCCCCGCTGTGGTGCTGTGACCAGATCCTTTGAGTCCAGAAACCCTGTTGGCTGTCCCAAATCCCAAACTCCAGCAGTGATTTTATCTCCCCATCCCATAGCCACACATAGTATACCCCAATTTGATACTTTAGGCCTCATTATGACTTTGGAGGTAGCCATGCCCATAATAAGGGCATGGCTGCCTCCAAAATCGTGTCCGGGTCCGGGTTCCCTGAATGGGGAAATACCGGGCCATTCCGAGTATGGAGGGCCTGGTATTCCCTCCTTCAGGGAACCCGGGCACGGTCCTTCCCCATTCCCATTCGAGCCCTCATAGGGCTCAATGGGGAGGGAGCCAACAACGGGCCCATTACGCGAGGGCCCATTGTTAGCTCGCTGTTCCCCTCGTGGAACCCGCTATGGGCGTCTGGAAAAACCAGACGTCCAGAGCGGTCCCGCGAAGGGACTTCGTAATAGTGCGGAGTGGGTTTAACTGCACCGGCACCATTACCGGCGCCGTTAAACCCATTCCGCAATAGTTGTAATGAGGCCCTTTGTCTTTGTTCCACCTTGTAAGCAATCCCATCAATACCCGAATAACTTGATGAAAACTGTCAGAATTCTCTGTGCATCTTGTCCTTGATTTTCCTAGTGTTAGCGCAATTCGTCCACTCATTTCTGTCTTGTGTAAGTGCTTAGTCCTATTTTTGATTAAACTAATGAATTCCCACATAAAGAGCCACATGGCGCGAAGGGGTTACACTTCCAAAGTAACCTGTGTCTCAGGCAGCGTCTCTCTTTACTAGCCAATAAAATATAGCTTCTGTAAAACTTCTCCTTTCCTTTTTTTAAAACCGATTTTCTCTGTTAACTGCTTTTATTTTTAAAACCGAATTTCCTTTCACATTGAAAATCTCATCTAGTTATTCAGCTAGAGTCACTCTTTCACTTTCATATTATCAATGTGATATGCAACTATCATCCAGCCTAAAAACCACATTGCGATTCTGTCTATTTCACCCGTTTTTCAAACCGTTTTGACATTTGAACCGGTAAAAAGAAGAAACTGCAATTTTCCAACGTGTGATTTGGCTGCACTGTGTTTTCATTTCAAAGTTGATTTTTGAACTGTATGCCCGTTGTTAGTATCTTGCCTTTTAGTTGCTAGTTTTCCTATATCCCTGATACTGTTAGAACTCATTTTTACCTCATTCATTTAACCACGCATTAAATTTAATATTTAGTAATTCCAAGCACTATTTATACAATTACAAACATTTTGAAATCTCATTTCGTGGTGGAAGGTCGGATTTTAATTCTGTTTGCTGCTTAGTATTCCTGACTCCTTGCTGCTCCTTTCTATCCAGTCAAAATTCAATTTATAGGGGTTTGAAGGAGCATTGCAGGGGGAAATCTAAACTCAGATGCTATCTACCCGAACAGTAATGTTATGTTATAGTAGAAGGTCACCTAAGTGTATTTTATCATTTTACCTTGTAATTATCACCCCGTTGGTGATTGCTGCCCAATATTAAATTTGGGTGATTTCTTTGAATTTAAAATACATAAATATTGTATTACCATCCACCACCCTGGTTCATGCTCCATTGTGCCCCAGGGTATTTGTAAAAGGGGGTGTGAGATGGGTTGGGTGCCAGCTCAATCTGAATTCTAGGAAATGATGACAAAATATTTTAATTGTGCGCTACCTCCTAGGCTAAGGACAAGAGTCCTGGTCTGGTGTGTGACACCCGATTATAATCCTTAACAGCTACAAATGAGAAGGACTGGCAAAGGATTTTAACAATTTCACAGGAATGTAAGAACGTAGATGGACTGATGCAGGACCATGAAGAAGATGATGACCTGAAGATGAATGAGAAGGACTTCGATGAGGGACTGAGCAAAGGCATTGGACTTTCATGAAGACCAGTGATAAAGGAAATGGACTGTGATGGACACTGTGACAGAGGAGAAGAACAGTGGCAAAATGCTGAGATGAATGGGAAGGAATGTGACTAAGGACTGTGATGAAATGGAATTACAGTGATGAAAAAGAAGGCTTGTGATAAAGGAACAATTTTGGGACGACAGACTATGAAAAAGGAAAAGGAATGTGATGAATGGGAAACACTGATGAAGCACTGTGATAATTGGTTTTGCTGGAAATGAAGAACTGTGGTGACGGCAAGGCCTATGATGATGTGGATGGACTGGGATGAAGGAGAAGTACTGTGATGATGTAAGACTATGATGAAGGGGCTACAGTGAGGGATTCTTTTGAAGAAGGACTGTTGTTGCGAGGGTGAAGATTTGGTGCTGTCAATGAGGGCCGCATGTACCAGATATGGAGGTAATGTGGGGCCATAAAAGTAACATGGTGGGTAACGTTGGGAGTGGTGATGTTATTGCGCATGGCACGGTTGGTATAGAAATGTAGTGTTAAGACACAGAAAATGGCGCAGCATGAAAGGTCACCAGAGGGAATTGAAAGGAGGGTGTGTAACTTGCTTAGTATCTGGTGCAGCACAGGTATAGGGGTGGAGGAGTGTAGTGCCTTATGGGGTATAATGTTAGGAAACCTGTGAGCAAATATATGGACATTAGATAGGCCACGTTGTTAGGCCCATGTTAGAAAAGCATTTTTGTAGACAGCTCATAATATGATATGATATATGATCTGGTATTTATAACACACCTTTATACAAGTGTTTCTAGGCACCACAAGACAAAGGAGGGGAGACAGTGGCATGACAAGACAAACTGTCTTACTTTGGCTTGTGACATTCAGCTTGTGCAAGCGCAATGAGAAAGTGCAGGGGAGAGGATGAGGGGAGAAGTACAGGGAAGGGGTTAGAGGAAGCGCAGTGAGGGCAGCAGGGCTCTGAGTAAGTACAAGGACGGCAGAGAACTACATGAGTGCAGTTGCAGACCGGAAGTGGTGGGTAGGCCAGAAGGAAGCGCAAGGTGACTTGTCAAGGGGGCCGGGGTGGAACCCTGTGTGACTTTGAGGGCAACCACGTCACAGGTCTGGATGAGCAGACAGGTAGATTAGCAGAGAAGAGGGGGAGACAAGGAAGAAAAGAAGATGACAGTCTTGAGCAGTTTCCAGAACTTCAGGTGATCCGGCTGAAGTATGAGAGAGGCAGGGAGACCATTCCAGAAGGAGGCATCTGCAGAGGATAGAGAGGGTCTATCCCCCATTCTCTGTTTGGAGAAGCATTTGACCGGCAGAGAGTTTGAGGTAGCTGAGCAGAGGGCTCTAGAAGCAATGTATTTAGGAAGAGAGTGTTGGAAATATAGAGTACTACAGCCCCAGAAAGCCTTGTGGATGGTGCAGATGGTCGTGTGTTTGATCTGTGCAGCCACTGGGAGTTAGTGGAGATATTTTAGAGTTGGAGAGATGCAGTCCCCCCTGGGCCTCCATCTGCACCTCTGAGGAGGTGCAGCTGGAAGTGGGCCTTCTTGGCGAAGTCCGTCATGTGTGGAGAGATAGAGAGAGTAGAGTTGACGATGACGCCAAGATGTCTTGCTTCTCTTGAAGGCGCGGGGAGGGGGCCCAAGGAGGGCAGCAAGAGGGAGAGAGGAATGGCGGGAGTAGGGGTCCCAATGAGAAGGATATCTGTCTTACTGGCATGAAGACAGACGTCGTTGGAGGTGCACCATGCGTGAATATCAGATATACAATCAGGAATGGGATAAGAGGCTGAGGGTATGCTGACAGAGAGCTGCGTGTTAGCCGCATAACACTGAATGTTAGAGGAGAAAGTAGAGTTCAGGTGGTCCAGATAGACATTGAAGAGCCAGGGTGAGAGGTTAGAGCCATGGTGAACACCACATGTGGAATGAGAGATGGGGGGAGAGAAAGAACCCAAGTTGGACCTGGGAGGGTCAGTCCAAGAGGAAGGATGTCAGCCAAACCAGAGACTGACCAGTGATGCCAAGGTTCACACTGAGATGGCTGATCAGGGTGGCGTGATTGCTTATGTCAAAGGCAGAGGAGAGGTCAAGGAGGATGAGGACAGAGTGAGAGCTGGAGTCAAGGTTGGAGAGCAGATCTTCACGGGAGTTCAGGAGAGCACTTTTCGTGCTTCTGGCCGATCTGAAACCGGATTGATGGTCATGGAGATAACCAGCAGATTCAGTGTGGAGGTTTAGCAGAGAGATGGCTAGTTTCTACAGGATTTTGCCCAGGAAAGGAGTGATAGAGATCGGGTGATGGCTGGCTGGGCAGGAAGGATCACCAGGGTGCACAAGGGAGTGCTAAAGAAGAAAGAGGAAAGATCCAGTGGCAAAGAAGTGATTGAAGAAATTTGCCAAGGCTGGAGCGAGGGAAAAGATGCTGTTTTTAATGGTTCTGGAGGAGCAGGGAGCACCTGTTTGGATCAAACTTTTATAGACCAGACTTGTCTAGAAACATCATCAGGTGTTATAGGAGAGAGAGAGGAAATAAGGAGAGAAGAGCGAAAGGTGGCAGGAGGGGGCCAGAGAGAGGTAGACCTAGAAATATGGAAAGAGGAGGATAACATGGACAGGATGTCCTGAAGTTTTGTGGTGAAATGAGAAGAGGTAGAGACTGCAGTTGGATGGGTCAACTTGTAGATTTTAAAAAGTTCAGCCATGCTGTAGGAGGCTGCAGAGGTGCGTCCTTGAATGCGGACCCACTTTTTGGAGAAGATGGAGAGTCTGTATTGCCTTGGAGCAGGTGGCAGGCCAGTTTGTCAGATGATGTGCCCGAAGCCTTCCACTTTCACTCGGCAGCTCTGCTCTTGCAGCCAGGTGGGAGTCTTACCAAGAATTGCACTTGGAGGCAGGCTTCAGATGGATCCTCATGATGGGGGCAAGGATATTGAGAGCATTGGAGATATAGAGATGAATGTTGGAGAGGGCTGTGTCAGAGTGGGAGTCAGCCGCAGAGGTTGGAGGAGGAGATAAAGAAGAGGGATAGTGTGCCCTCACCTTTTATGGTGTCTCCTCGTCCTCCTCTCTGTGCCCAGTGTCTTTTGCTGCTGTTCCAACCTTAGCAGCTCACTGTGGAGCTGCATATCCCAGTTTGTGACAGCTAGTGGCAGTATGGTGTTGGAAAGTGTTTTTGGGTCAGGTGTAGGCCTTTGTAGTGTTTCAGAGTCGACTGAGTGCACATGTGACTTGTTTTCCATCACCTGTATTCATTTATCTCCACGTTTCAGGTCACAGTAAATGCACTGTTTTTTGGCCATTTTCAGTTGTATTTTTGACTGTATTTTGATTGTATTTCAACTTATGATATGGCACGAATACTGTAATACTGTTTTCCCTCTTGGCAGTAATTCCGTTGGTGGAATTAGCACTGTGGCTATTTCTGCCAGATGGTCTCAATAATTCCACATGTGGTTATTCCGCAGGGCTAACTGGCCACTGGTGCATTTAGCACAAACTCCTTATTCAGCAGTGTGGTAAAAGTGGTAAAAGTGGTGGTAATTCCAGTACCATAATTTTTACTGCATAACGGCAACTCATGATGAGGCCCATTATCCTTGACGACTCATCTATTTATAAATAACACAGTTGTTGGTAAAAGATTATATTACATGCCTTCTCTCCACTGTTGTCAGCTACCTGTGCACCCTGAAAAATAACAAAGCAGTCCCCTCAACTCAAGTTTCATTAACCTGATGGCTTAAGGAGTAACTGAGGGAATGGGTGGTTAACACTTAAAGACATAACACCCCCATCTTGTTCCCATTATTAACACACTGAGCTCTGCACGACAACCCTGGGTGGCGCATGAAATGCATGATGACGTTCACGTTTGATGCCCTTGAAGAGTGTCATACTGCAGTACAAATGTGATGAGGGTATTATTGCACACTGGATTCACTTCTCAAATCAAGTAAGGTGGTATTTACCAATTTCTCCAGTTTGTCTGGTACCAAGCCAAATGTTGCACCATATTCCATTTGCAGTTTGATTTAATATATAGCGGTCCTATTGTTAGACAGAATCCCAAATTGAAAATGTATCCTCTCAGCACTGTGTGCACACCTTTACTTCCAAATGCCCTCAGCATAGGGTGACAACCTCATAAAGAATGTTCCCATTGGGCGATATGCTCAATTCCAAACACCAGGCCTCATCTTGAGTTGCACGCTGTATGGTAAAAGGGGAGGTATCAGAATTACTGGCAAGTTTACCACAATGCCAAATAGAGAGTTGGTGCTAATTCAGAAAGTGGAATTATCCCTGGCGGATTTACCATCAACTTCTGGTGGAATTAGCCCCCGTGCTAATTCCACCAACGGAATACTGCCAAGAGTGAAACAAATATTTCTGCCATAATACAGGTTGAAATACCACCAAAATACAGCTGAAAATGAGCAGTAATTCAACCAGAAAAACAGTGCAGTTACCACCACCTAGATGGTATGATGACGTACAGAACAGAGCAGGATTAACTGCCTTACACCTGCTACTAATGCTTTTGTCAGTCCTACATTTCCTTGCAACTGGCACATACCAGCATATAGCATGCTGCATGCTATACCAGTCCACATTTTCATATGTGCTTCTGCAGGTGCTGGAAGCACTCCTGGGCCATGCCTCCCGGCACATCTCCCTGCCCATGACCCCTGCACAGTTAAATGCTATGAAGGCACATTTTTAAGCACCAGCCCACTTGCCCAATGTAATCGGCACTCTGGACTGTGCCCATGTGGAATTGGTGGCATCCCAGGAATCAGAAGAGGTATACCGCCACAGGAAGCAATATTACTTCCAGGTCACATGTGTTTTGGGAGGATTCTCAAGAATGTGCTAATTTCCCTTAACCTTTGAGATCTGCAGCAACTTTGCTGGGTTTCTGGGATTTAAATTTTTACCTGGAAAGAGTGTGAGCCTGTTTTTCCACTCTTTCATGTATTTTGATGTGTGTTTTACTTTTGTGTTCTTTGGATATGGAGTTTTAAAACAAATCCATATGCATCATTTTTTTCTTGTGTGTCACACAGCACTTTCAGTACAGTGGCACAGGGATGTCCTTCAGACTTCCCAAGGTTTAAATACCTTCTTTGGGACTGACTTCTGTCTCCCAGAGCATGTAAAGTTAAATTGACTTTACTAGTCTTTTTAAATTTACAGACCCAGCACACACTAACTTCCGATAGAGTGCTGGAGGGGTTGCCTAGCATCCCCTGTGTCTAAACACTCATGTAATCGTCAAATGTTACCCTTTCCCTCTTGAAATGGCTGGTGGCAGTGGTTTAGAACAAACTACCATGATGTTTTCCAACTGCGAACACTGGTAGCTAAAAATCGCATCAGCCATGTTTTTCAATATGGCACCCAAGACCTATCTGTAAAAACAGACTCCGGTCAACTTTTGTCGCCGTTTCTTTTAGGAAAGATCCTTCTAGTGTTTGTCTCTGTGTGCCAATACAGATTTGGTCCTTTTGTTTGTTGGCCTTTGGCGGGCTTCAGTGCTGAAGCCCTCCTCTGGCGCCTGAGTGTCTGAGGTGGACAGGATGTGAGGGAGGTGCCCGAAACTCCCTGTGCTTAGTCTCCTAGGAGACCTGAATGCACTCTGGCATGATTTTGCGGGCTGTCTGTGCGGCAAGGACATCCACCCTGCTGGGTGAGTGACAGCTAGGCTGGAATGAATGGGGGGAAACTGTTTAACAGCAGGCCTCTGGGACTTGGAAAGCAAAGTCGACTACTGGAACGAGAGAACCGAAGACGAGCTGAAGGAAGACGAATGCTGCAACTCCTGGTCCACCGGTGAAGCCCGGCTGCAGGTCCGAATTGTCTGAAACTCCATTGACAGAGAAGCCCTTCAAGGTTAACTTCTCCACTTGAGTTTGGTGGGAACAACCAACTCGCAAGTCACCTGGACACCATCTCTATACTGGTCATATTTTCTTCAGAGTGCTGTTGAATACTGGATAGCCAGTGAGAAGGATACCAGTTTGTGGTCTTTAAGGCACTCACACCTTAAACCGACGTTTTGCCAAGCTTGTGGCCTCTTTCCTGGGCAGTGCAGGAACCTCCCAATGACCTCCTTCTTGTCCCCACGACTGAAGCTCAGGAACAGTGAGATCTGCAGGAACTGCCAGAAACAAGTGCCTCAGCTACAGCTCTTCTTCATTTAAAAGGTATTGTGAAAGTGCGGTCAAGAAATCCTTTCTGCCGCAGTAAAAGTTTATGAAACATTCCCAACTTTGAAGGCTTGTCCTTCCCTAAATCGACATATAACTTTTCGTCTGACCAACTACTTCTAAAAACTGTGGCAAAGACTTAACTGGTTACTACCAGAACTGTGCTATTCTATCCAAGACTCTGAACCATTGACTTTGGACCAGGCCTATTGAATTGAATTGCTGGTTGTAGTGAACTGAAACTATTTGCCCTACCTCTGAAAGTATTTGTGCTTTAATTATTTTAACCTTGTCTTTTTACCCCTTTTTAAAGTAACTGAAGTGCCATTTTGCTCCCATTTCAGGGGAGCTGAACTTGTTCAGAAACAGATTGATTGTGTATTGTAATATATTAGATTGTGATATTGAGCTGCTCTTACTAGTGGAATGTTTTCCAACTGACTGTGTAAATGTATATTCTTTTACCAAGAAACCTTGAGTAAGGGCCTCATTACGAGTTTGGAGGTAGCCATGATGCTATTAGCACCATGGCTTCCTCCAAACCGGGCTCCATTACCGGGTTCCTGCAATGGGGACTTACCGGGTCATTACGACATAGGAGGACCCGGTAAGTCCTCCTTGCAGGAACCATTCCCCATTCCCATTTGGGCCGCCATAGGGCTCAATGGGAATGGGGAGGGAGGTAACAACGGGCACATTACAAGTGTCCCGTTGTTACTTCCCTCTTCCCCTCGCGGGACCCGGAAAAGACATCTGGTTTTACCAGCCGTCTGATCTGGGTCCCACAAAGGCAACCTCATAATCAGCCCTGACGGAATGAAGGGGCCAGTCCCGTACTGGCCCCCTTCTTTCCATCAGCGCCAGGGTCGTAATGAGGCCCTAAGTGTTTGTTTGAACCACTGTGATTGCTAACCCTTTGTGTAACCTCTTGTACTGCTCACTTTACTCTTGAGGTAAGTCTGGCTGCCCAGCCACTGCTACCGCATTACTGTGTAGTACAGGCTTGTACCAAAGGTGAAATTGTACTTGCACTTGTAGTCTTAATTGTGTGTAGTGTTCCCAAAGGGTACTGCATTTGATTCTGCCTAACAATGTGTGGTGCTGACCACATGATTACACACTGCTGTGCTCACTTCCCTGGCTCCCCACACAATGCTATGGCCCTGCGGAACAGCACATGCCTGCATACATTGAGAGCCACAGAGGCCAATGGACAGTGATACTGGGTGATTACAAGTGCCATCAGACAAACAGATCTCAAAGCACTAGTAAAATGCTATGTGAAAGGGAAAGGGGGCATTACCACAACTGAACATTGCATGCCATGTCAAGGCCCCATACATGCAGGACCTGCCATCTCACCCTGCACATGACAGCCACCAACCAACAGAACTAGGACATGCAGGACAATGCAGTAGAATGTCTGCAATATATACTACCCCAACAGGCAAGCAATACACAACTCCTCCAACCTTCATAAATGACATCCTCGCTTACTTCCCCATTACCACATACGTTCACTAAGTTTCTTTTGGAATTACATGAAAGAAGATGATTGCCGAAAAAAGCTGCTGAAACAAGAATACCCTTCACATCCTACAAAGTAAGTACATTCATGTGTCATGTATACTTCTCTAATTCTAACAATATACTTCCACTATTATCAGCCCAGAGTATTCTTTTCAAATTAACATTAATTTCACTCTTACTTGTTATATTGCACCATCTACACTCTTTCTATTCTTATCTAAACATCACCATTACAACACCCACATATTTCCTCAAAACATCATAATGTCCCTACTTATTCAATAACACCACCACTCCCTATCTTACTAACCCAAGCCCATCGCAACTCTACAGACTCTTACACTTACAACATTCCCAACCACACCTATTATGCTACTTCACAATCAAACAGCACTCTATTCATCTCAACAATCACACCAACACACCCATGCACAACACATTCATATGCACGCCACAACTTTCAACCCCAAACTTTCTTTTTTCCCAACAGACACAACACGGGCCTCATTACGAGTCCGGCGGTAACCATGCCGGAAGTTCCAGCAGGTTACTGTCGGACTCGTATTACCATTCCCCCTCCGTGATTGCCGGAATCACCGGGGCATTACAACCCCAGTGACCCGGTAATTACGGAGGCAGAAATCGGTAAATCCCCATTTCCATGGAGTCGATGGGGATTGGGACCATGGAAACATCGGCTCTGTCTATGACAGAGCGGTGTTTCCATGTCCCCCTGCAGGCGGGTGGTGTTAAACCCGCCAGGTCAGACCTGGCGGGAGTGACACCTCCCGCCTGCAGGACTCTTAATCAGCTGGTCCAGAAAGAACGGTGGTGGCGGATTTACCACCACCGTTCTTTCCGGACCGGCAGGGTCGTAATGAGGCCCATTGCCTTCTAAAAAGCAACTTCATCGAAAAGAAAAAAACATATCAGATAAGAATAAAAGCAAGCCATTTAAGGCCCCTCTTCCACAAACTAAAAGTAAAAAAAAAATTACAACTAAAAATAGACCTACTAATGAACCTAACACTATGGGCCTCATTACACGGACGGCGGTGGACTAAGGTGCTATTAGCACCTTGGTCCATGCCGGTAAAATACTGGCACCGCCTTGGAGGAAAGGGGAATTACCGCCCTATTCAAAGGTTGGTGGGGCGGTAATTCCCCCTTCCCCCATTGCCCTTCCCATTCCCATTTTTGCCCAATAGGGCATAATGGGAATGGGGAAGCTGCTAATTACGGGACCGCAAATTGCGGTACCGTAATTAGCTCTCTGGTCCCTTTGCGGGTTGGTTTTTAACTCCTGCAAAAAGCAGGCTTTAAAGTCTCCAACCCGCAAAGGGACCTCGTAGTAAGGTGGTAAGGGTTAACGGTCACCGGTACCATTAACGGTCACCGTTAAACCTTACCGCCGTCGGTGTAATGGGGCCCAATATCTACCAATGTTAACGTAGTCACTGTAAAGCAATCCAAAAAAATAATCCTGCAAAAAACTTTCCGCTGTAGAGTTCTTCATAATCTTATAAAACTCTTAAAAGCTACCAGAGGAGACAAATCCTCAAAGCTCTAATTGACAGCACATTTCAACTAAAGAGAAAATTGTTCATATTGATTTCAAACAGAATTAAAGCACTAACTAAATTAGTCAATATATTACAAAAAGTACTTCTAAACATGTTTAATGTCAATATAGATACCTTTTTAAACGTATTTGAAGGTGAAGGGATTCACACAAACAGCACAGAACCATATTTCAATGAAGAGGCTAATAAACAAGAAAAAAAACCTATTGCCATAGACATCAATGGCCGTGGGTATGAAAGTATGAAATGGCTGTAGGCACCATTTTGTCAAAAGAAACCACTATAGAAAAAACCTCCCCAACAAACTTTCAACCAAATGTTTCTTTCGCCTAAACAAACTGTCCACTGTACAAATGTGTAACGTACGCCAACAATCCTTTGAATCTTTACGACAATTTCTCAATCAATATGTGAAAATAAAAGACAAAAGTAAAATTAAAACTTTACAAACCATGAACTCTTGTCCAGTACTCAGCCCTTAGGAACCAGTAACTAACTTGAGAGGGTGTGTGCCCCCTCTGTCCTATCACATCCAGGGACGTCAGCCCAGGCCCAAGGATTCGAGGAGTGGGTGTGCCGCCCCAACCAATCTTCACTCGCCAGATCAATACACAGGAAACATCATGTACAGACCAAACCAAGCAAGTTTCTTGAACAGCAAGCCGCACTGAGAGGCGTGGCTTCAGTCTGCAGCTCGCGTGTGCAGTAACGTAAGTCTGCATGAGATAGTGCTTGAGTAGTTTTGACCAATTTGTAGTTAACAACTGAGGCGTTTTAGCACCATGGCGTATGCCCGTTGACATCCGCCTTTTCTTCAATGATGGGCAACCATAGGAACACACTATTTTCCATTCAGAAAATTCACACATTTTGCAATTTTTGTCAAACGTAGGCAGGAATCTGTCCTTATTCCTGTTTTGTTTTCCTGTAGGTCTCCTATTTGAGATGAGCCATTTTTTGACCTATTTACTGAATACGCCATGACCAACTCAGCGCCAATTGACTCATCAAAAGATTAACTTATGACAAGTAAGAAAATGACCCAAGGGTTTTGTGATATTCACGGTTGTAGCCTATAACCTCTGAATTATTGAGACATTGAGATATTTCAGTCATAATAATCAATATCTCATTTATGGATTTTACTAGATTGAAAACTGTTCACACATTGGATGCCTGAGGTAAAATCTATCCCACCAGGACACCGTTACGTTAGAATAGCACTACAAGTTTAATAATGTGGTATGAATTTATTTCTTTACTGAACACACACAAAAAATCCTAACCATGTGCGAGTGGCTAGAAATGTATTTATCTGTTTACTCTTAGATGGTCAAACTGGATGCAGTCTCTAACTTTTGTACTTGCTGCGGCGTGCCTGCAGATCACGATGTGGTGTTTTGTCAAACAATTTTGTCCGAGAAATCCCCCCAGTAGCATTAGGTAAGGTTCTTATGTCACACAAAAATTAAATAGTTTATTTACCCGGGTGACTGAACTCAATTTCACCAAGAAGTACATAGAAATCGCATTTACGCATTTTTGAATATATGTTTCTTCATCTTTACCTGTCTGCCTCCACGTAGGCTCTACCACTCCATATCCTGCCCCAAAGAAGGCGTTTTCTGATATTGATGGCTTAAAAGTGGCCCGCCAAAATGTAACCAGGTCTATGCTAGATGGAACTTTTCCTAGACCGCACTAAACATCAGTTATTGTAGAAGTTTACGTAGGCAGACCTGCTTATTGAGATTATTGTGAAAATGCGTTGACTTATTATTTTGTATTCTGATTGTTTTCTGTCATACCATTGATTGGCCTGGCAGACCTACTAATTGAGATTGTGAAAATGCATTGATTTATTATTTTGTATTCTGATTGTTTTCTGTCATACCATTGATTGGCCTCTTCATTATTATTTTGAATCACTTATTAAGTTCATGCAATTTCATTTTTTCTCTTATCTTGTTCAAATTATCATTTGTGTATCTTTTCCAAATATTTAATGTATTTCACTTACATACAGTATTTATTGTTAACACTAGTTTTAGTCTTTCTTATTTACTTCTTGCTGAATGAGCTCTGCGCACCAAGGGTCATTTTAATAGGATATCTTTTTGATACCAAATGTGAGTAAGAATAAAGATTGCCCACGCTAATAGCTCAGGAAAGTCTTCATTCTATTAAAGACAAGGAGGCGAGCATTATGCTTATCTTTCTTTAATACTGCCAATTCAGCATTTTAAAAGTTGAACTTTAACTTTGTGTTTTTTGGTTTTTTACATAACTTAGAAAAGCAAATACAAAAGTTACAAGTTTCTCATTAGAACAAAAAAATGTCTTCACAAAGCACTGTGAACTAGCACTCCCATGATCCTGAGGTCCTTCTGTAGTCTTGACCTCCTCTTTCCCACCAATCCGGGCATAGGTCGGGGTATAAACACTCTCCCCCCTCAGGTCCATTCCTCTTTCTTTGCCATCAGATACAAAGCCATATAACTTTTCCAACTGTCCAACTCGTGCCACCAGAACTGTCTTGTTCCGCAGCTGATGCATCCAAACCGTCCAAAAGGGACAACTTGCTAGTATAAGAGCCGCTCATTGACCAACATGCTCAGGACGTTTTCTGGTCGTCTCCTAAGAAAAATAGAGACAATCACATGAGGACGGGCCTGTATTCCAATGTTACACATTTTATCACATTTCCACATGCACATGATAATATATAAACATATCCATTTCAGTGAAGTCGGGTGGGATATAATGCTTGCCTCCTTGTCTTTAATAGAATGAAGACATTCCTGAGCTATTAGCGGGGGCAATCTTTATTCTATGACAAGACTGGAGGCTTGCATTATGCTTGTTCAAAGCTTCCTATTACTCTATTTGGTATATCAGATACAGGTTTGAAATAGAATGTCTTAAAGGTAGACTTTGAGGACCAATCGGCTGACTTCATAATGTCTTGCAATGATACTCCTGTTGTGAACGCTCTAGAAGCCATTGCTCCTCTAGCTGAATGCGCCCCAAATAAGGTTAAATCTATGCCAGCCCATTGCATCACTTCTCTGACCCACCTCGCAATGGTCGCTGTAGCTACCGCGTGATGGGGTTTTCTACGCGCTATTAGCAACTGTGTTACGCCCCGTGGTCTTAACTGCGCGGATGCTGCTTCATAATCTTTGATGCATTGCGCTACACATAGTTTTTTATTTCCTGTAAAACATGGGTAGGAAATCACTCTGGAATCGGTCTTAGTTCTTTTAACGATCGTGAAAGCTACTCCTTCTGGATAAAATATCTTTCTATCAATCTCTAATGCTTTAACATTGGATAATCTCCGGCAGGCTAGGAGGCATAGAAGCATAGGAAATTTGCCTGACAGTTGTGATCGGGACAAAGCGTCATTCTCAGGCCATCTCAGGAATAACTGGAACACTTCTCTGACGTCCCACAGAACTGCATATTTGGGTTCTGGCGGCCTTCGCAATTTCATGCTGTTGAGGAGACGCAGCACAGCGGGATGTTCTTCTGCTGGCCTATTTTCCAATCTGCTATGGCCCGCTGAAATCGCTGATCTGTACACTCCTATAGTTCTATAGGCACAGCCCTCTTGGAACTTGGAAGCTAGGAAGTTGAGGATGTACACTAAAGGGGCTGAAATGGGATCCAAACTGCATTCTGAGCACCATCTTGACCAACCGTTCCAAGCTGTGTTATAGCTCCTAACGGTGGAAGGCACCCAGGAATCTCGGATACAATCTGCAGCGAGTTCTGAAATTCCTGGCAAGTTCCATCCCTCCCTGAAACCCTGCATGCCATGAGCTGTAAAGATCCTACTTCTATCAGCGGATGGGCTCGACCGACCGGATCGAGTAGAAGATCCTGCCTGTTCGGAACTATCCTCGGAAAATCCGTAGAAAGTTCCATCGCTACTGGAAACCAGGCCTGTGATCTCCAGCAAGGTAGCACTATCACCAGTTCTGCTCTGTCCCTGCGGACTTTGGCTAGAACTCTCGCGATCATCACAAATGGGGAAAGGCGTAGTGGACTGCTCCGTTCCATGGCTGCAGGAAGGCGTCTGTACCCGCTGCACCCGGGTCTATCCTCCCGCAGTTATACTGTGGAGTTTGCGAATTCAGCCTGGAGGCAAATAGATCTATTTATAGGGGTCCCCATATCTCTTTCAGTCGCCTGAACACTAGGGGGTGTAGCTTCCAATCGCTGGAGTCTACAAGATATTGAGAATTCCAGTCTGCTGTACTGTTCTGATTCCCTGGAAGATACTCTGCGGTTACGGCAATGTTGTTCTGTAGGCAATAATGTCAGAAATCTTTTGCTAGCTCTGCCAGCATCTTGGATCTCGTTCCTCCTAGTTTGTTGACGTAGCAGACAGCTGAGATGTTGTCCATCCTGAGCAGAACGCAACATCTCACTCTGTCCTTCGTAAACTCTCGGACTGCAAAAGAGCCCGCTAGAAGCTCAAGGCAATTTATGTGGAGGCTCAACTCGTCCTCCGACCATTTCCCCCCTGTCTGAATCTGCGCGCATCTGGCTCCCCTGCCTGACTTGCTCGCATCAGACTCTATGGTCAGCCCTGGCACGTCTCCGAAAATCGCTCATCCGTTCCAGGCTTCCATATTCTCTAGCCACCATTGCAGCTCTGCTGTGGCTTCCTGATCTAGATCCACTATTTGATGGTATTTCAGTCCTCTGCGGAGATGTTTTATCTTCAACCTCTGCAACGCTCGATAGTGCAAAGGACCCGGGAAAATGGCTTGAATGGATGCCTCTAGCAGCCCCACTACTCTGGCCAGATTTCGAAGAGAAATAGATTGTTTTGCTATGACTGCTCTGAGCTCTTTCTTTATCGCTCTTACTTTGTGGCTTGGGAGTTCCAAGATCGCTCGCACTGTATCTATGGTGAAGCCTAAGAAATCTAGTCTCTGAACTGGTGCCAGTTGCGATTTCTCTAAGTTTACTAAGAAACCTAGAGATGATAGGAAATTGAAAATCCACCGTACATCCCTCGTGAGTGTACTCTTGCTGGATCCCATCACTAAGATGTCGTCTAGATAGATGATCATCCGTATACCTCTCTGTCTGATAGTCGCTGCTACTGGTTTCATCACTTTCGTGAAGGCCCAAGGGGCTGACGCTAGTCCGATAGGAAGACATGTGAAGCGCCAGATCTTTTTTCCCCATCTGAATCTCAGATATTTCCGAAAGGCTGCTGCTATTGGAATCGTTAGGTAAGCGTCCTTGAGGTCTAGACGAGCTAGTCAATCTCCTGAACGCAATAGGTCGCGAAGGAGGTGAATGCCTTCCATCTTGAAATGATTGTATTCCAACCAGCTGTTCAGCTCTTTCAGGTTTATGATGGGACGAACCTTCTCCCCCCTGCGCACTAAAACATGTTGCTGAGAAAACCTTGATCTAATATGCTCTTGCACTCTATCACTTCTTTGTTTGCTAAGGTTATCAACTCGCTGTGTAAAAGTGCTTGCTCGTTTTGAGCCATGTGAATGGGAAAGGGCTCTCTGTCTTGTACGGGGGTGTCTGTGAAATCTAATAGCAGCCCTGCTACTGCTTGTAAGACCCAAGCATCGCTTGATAAATCTTGCCATTGCTTCAGAAAAAGGAGAGTTCTCCCTCCGATAGGAATATTTGTTGTACTCACCACCTGTTGCATTGGGCTGACGGAAGGAGCCTCTCCCTCTGCGGCCTCTCGGATGTCTTCCCTTTGCCGGAAAGAAGGTGTCTTGTTGGCGGCCCTCCCAAATTTGGGCGCATGGGCCTTGAGGCCTTCGTTGATAATTGAAGCGACCAGATGAGCGAACTCTAAAGCGTCCGGTCCCGGCAAAAACACACCCTGGGAAAATCTTCCTTATCGAGCTCTGGGCTCTTTCGAGGGCTGTGTATGTGGCCACAAACTGGGATATTTCCTTCGTGAAGGCTTCTCCAAAAAGAAGACCTTTGGCGCCTTCACCGGCTTCGTATGTGGCCAGGTCACTAAGTTTCTTGTCAATCTTTAATAGAACTCCTCACCTTCTTTCAGATGATAGTGCGCAGTTGGCATTGTATAGAAGGCACACCGCTCTCTGGGCCCAGCTACCCAATGCTTGGACATCTACTGGAGTACCAGTGTCCTTCGCTTTCTCTACCAAATCCATAATTCTTGCCAGCGGTCCTGCCAAATCCAGGAGCTTGTCTTGGCAACCTCTCCAAGCACGATCAACACCTTTCCTAATGTCTTGTGTGGATTTGGTAACGAAGGTGACCATCTTTGGGTCCAAGTCCGGCGTATCTGCCAGTCTTCCTGGCAGCTCTGGTCTTGGGCATTCCGATCGCATGCTGGATTGGACTTCTCTATCCAGCGGTTTTCTGATATGCTGTGACATATACAATGCTACCCTGGGCGAGGGCACCCATTCAGATGACTTAGGGTGCCTAATCGCCACCAGGTCGAACATATCCACGATGTTGTCCTCATCTTCCTGGACAGTATGTGTTACGGGTTCAACCAAATCTTCCTCCTCGCCACCTTCATCATCGGGGGCATAGCCTTCTTCGTAATCCCTTGTATTGTCCACCCCTAGGGCAGGGGGTTTATCATGACACTCGGTCATTTTAGCTAGAAAATCTTCTTTTAATCTGGCGACAGGGTCGCTCTCTCTCGGGGGAACCTCGATGTCCCTTTCATCTGTGCCCGCGGGGGTCAAAGAGTCCTGGCTCGCTCGGGCTTTATTAAACCCATTTTTCTCAACCCTTTTACAAGGGTGTCCAGCTGGCATTCAGTCCCCAGTTCTATCTGCCCGTTTTTTTCTGGCTGCTAATTGTTTTCGTTGTTCAGCCATGCTTGCTTCTAGCAATGCCAACCTTTGCGCCAAAGGTTGCACTCCTTGGGAGACTGCTTGAGTGAGAGAGTCACCCAGTACTTTCTTAAAACTGAGGGACAAATCGTCTTCCTGGAATGCGTGGTCTTCTTCCCACTCCTGCTCACTCCATTCCGGTGTAGTGGAGTGGGAGTCTCCTGGGTGCGATGAGTGAGCCATAGTAATGTTAGCAAATCTAACTTCTTGGGAGTCAGCCTTTTTTTTTTTTTGGCTCTAGATTAGAGTTAGATTTCCACTCTCTAAGCTTTTCTAGCTTTGTTCTGTGTGGATTCTTGAAGGTCCACTATAGACAATCGTTTTACCAAGAACTGTCTTTTCTCTTTTTTTTTTTTTTTGAGGCAAGATTTCGAAATGATTCCCCGCGGCTCTCCAAATCGTTCCGGCGACTAAAACGAACATTGGAGAGCCGAGAGGCTGCTGGGAAGGCTTGAGGGGGAAGGCTGCGCTCCCCTGGGTCCTAGAACCCTGTTATGTGGAGGCCCGGGCCGTATGAATGCCTACACGCGTAGGCGGGATTCCGCGTTGCAGGGTCCTAGAGCCCCGTGAGTCCGGCGGCGCGGCCGCAAGTACACTGACACACGGAGAGCGGGGTGGCTGCCTGGAACGAGCGGCTTTGCTCGCGGCTCCACCCCGCCTCTCCCTTGCCGAAAGGAAAGGAAAAACACACAGTCCGAATGGCACGCGCACCTCTGACAGAAAATCTGGCACTGGAATGAGTGAAACACTTCAGCCTGTACTACGTAACTATTGTCACAATACACAATGAAAATTAGACATATGCCCTACTAAGTCTTACTGTAAATCTCCTGTCTAAACAATAGAACTGAATAAAAAAGGCAACACTTATCTTGACAATGGCATCAAAAAGAAAGAGGAATGGACCTGAGGGGGGAGAGTGTTTATACCCCGACCTATGCCCGGATTGGTGGGAAAGAGGAGGTCAAGACTACAGAAGGACCTCAGGATCATGGGAGTGCTAGTTCACAGTGCTTTGTGAAGACATTTTTTGTTCTAATAAGAAACTTGTAACTTTTGTATTTGCTTTTCTAAGATATGTAAAAAACCAAAAAACACAAAGTTAAAGTTCAACTTTTAAAATGCTGAATTGGCATTACTAAAGAAAGATAAGCATAATGCTCGCCTCCTTGTCTTTAATAGAATGAAGACTTTCCTGAGCTATTAGTGTGGGCAATCTTTATTCTTACTCACATTTGGTATCCTATTAAAATGACCCTTGGTGCGCAGAGCTCAGTCAGCAAGAAGAAAATAAGAAAGACTAAAACTAGTGTTAACAATAAATACTGTATGTAAGTGAAATACATTAAATATTTGCAAAAGATACACAAATAATAATTTGAACAAGATAAGAGAAAAAATGAAATTACATGAACATAATAAGTGATTCAAAATAATAATGAAGAGGCCGATCAATGGTATGGCAGAAAACAATCAGAATACAAAATAACAAATCAATGCATTTTCACAATCTCAATTAGTAGGTCTGCCAGGCAGTGTTAAAGAAAGATAAGCATAATGCGAGCCTCCTGTCTTGTCATAGAATTGAGATTCAGGATTCAGTTTTGAATTAATCATATACAGCTTTTTGGATTACTTGTTTACTATATTCATTGACCCCCGCCATAGCTGAACCACTTTATTGGGGCAACCCTTTTTCGTTAGTTCAGTGCTTCCGTGCACCTCGGTGGGCGGGTGCCATTCCGTCCGCCAGGTCTGACCCTGGCAGGTGGGATGGCACCTACCTGCAGAGTTGTACTGTGCCGGTCCGGTAACAGCAGTGCCAGTAGATTTACTGGCACCGTTGTTACCGGACCGGCACAGTCATACTTAGGCCCATTGTCTGGGTAAACCTTGGTCCAGATTCATCCCAAAAAAAAGAGTACTAAAATCCTACCAAGAGATTGAAACAACAGCCACAAATCATCCCAATAGCCAATGCATTTTAAAACACAATTTAATTGACACATACTACACAAACAGAATGCTGCTTTGGAAAACATGTGCCTGTATGCCATGCCATAGCTCAAAACTACTCCTAGAAAAAAATGTTACAGCACATGAGACAGCTGGCAAATATTCAGTCTCTTATTGTGAAGGAAGCCTAGAGAAACTTACCAAACCCAGCCTAATTAATCATATAAATGTATCATTTAATTCTCTACAACATAGAGAACTTTATTTCATGGCTCTACTCCAACGTTTTAAACCTTGGAGAAAAGAAGACACATTATTAGGTGGCTATGACTCATTTGAAGCTACATTCAAAGCAAATGAAAGCAGTATAACAAATGTCAATTTCCAACAATACAACAAACGTTGGACAATGCATGCCAACTAGATGAATACATTCAAGCTCAACTAGATAAAGACACTCCTGGGGGCAGTCAACCTTCCCTAACAGGAAGCAAAGAGAACCACTTGGAGAACCACTCATTTTAAATGAAGCCGAAATAGCCATGAGTGAGGTAGGGTAGAAAATACTATGTATCAAACTAAACAATCAGAAGACTTGTCAGTGCTGAATCAAAGCTAAATGATGGACACCTCAGCATTTATCTAGTGGTCACTGCAGAAAGTGAACATGGTTTTAAACATGAAACTAAAACGTGTAGCTGTACAATTATAAACCTCCCCTGCTCCTCTGTTAGTGGTGAAGCTGGTTCTTGTAAAACATTCTTAATTCAAATAATCAGCACAATTCTACAAAACTTGAAGAAAAAAAAAACTTTTGGCTGTTATAACAGCCCCCACAGTGTTAGCTGCCTACAACAATGGAGATGCAACTTTACACCAACTACTGCTCCTTCCTTTAGAACACCAAAATAAATTAGAATATGACAAATTATCAGCAGAAGCTTCTACTGAAGTAATCAGAATTCTGAAACAAATGAAAGTGCTCCTAATAGATTAAGTAAACATGGTTTCCATCCTCATGTTGTCTTTAATTCACCTCAGAATGCAAGAAGTCATAAAACCTCTGGCAAAATGTTTATTACAGATAAAATACATAAATAAATGTAATACAGCATGCGTCAGTCTGCAGACCTCACCTATGCTATCATTTTAAAAAGCATGAGAACTGGTCTGCTTACCAAAAATACAAAATCCATCTTAAATAGTAGACTAATCCATGAGCTATATAGGCAAATCACATCTGCAATTAACCCAACGAAATATGAAATGCATGTCCTTAATGTCAACCCTTGCAAGCTGTAGTCAATTCAACAAGACAATGTTAAAAAAGAAATGCAACCCATACTGCATATTAGCTGCACAGACAGACTAGAAGTGTATGGCATGACCCTCCCTATGTGCCCAATTCATGGAATAAATCTGTGCCAAAAACTGGGTGCATGCGTGCAAAATGCACACAAGCAATCTTTGTCCGATTCATGGAACACATAGTACGTGGCTTACCTGAGACCTGCATTGCATCCACGCGGGTCCAAAACGTTACTGCGACACCACGAACACCTTGTACAAGACGCCCACTGAAGGCGCCCACTGTCCAGCGCACACACCTAAAAAGGTGGTGTAACACGTGGAATGGGGAACAACAAGTATAAATGTGGGCTTTGCGAGTATTTTACTGTGGTACTTCCCACGTAACGGCCACATGTGCGGGAAAAGATGTGCTGATCCGGAAACACGTCCGTCAAGTGAAAGCAGGTGTAAGCGTCACTGCACACCTAAAAAAAATGCATAAAAAGCATGCACGAACACAAACACTCATATACAGCTACGATGAATGTAGCATTCCTCACAGCATTGATTGCGGGACACGGTAGGAGGAGGAGGAGGAGGAGAAGGAGGAGGAGGATAGCCAGGCCCCACATTTTTTAACCCAGGACCAGCCTTTCTGGGATGCCTGATGACCAGGTCTATGGCAGGTATAGGTTTCTACCTCAAATCATCCTAGATCTGGTCACTGAGTGGGAGGATTGCCTCACATCACCCACTCTGTGCTCCCAAGCACTGAGCCCCTTGGAAAAGGTGCTCAATGTACTGCATTTTTTGGCCACTGGGTCATTTCAGCGTATAACTGCCATATTTGGGGTGTTTCAGAGGCCACGTAGTCACGCTGCTTACACCAGGTGTTGGCAATCATGACTGCATGCCCCTCAGTCCGCATATACATGCCCAGAAAACCGCAGAAAGCAGGCTGTGGTTCAGGACTTTATGGGGTGGCACACTTCTCCAAAGTGCTTGGTGCCATTGCACCCATGTGGCCCTACGTCCACCTTGGGCCACAGAGCACATCTATCGCAATCGCAAGCACTGGTATTCCATCAACGTGCAAGTTATATGTGATGCCAAGGGAATCATTATCTCAGTATATGCCAACTATCCAGGGTCCATCCATGTTAGATTCATATTCAGAATGTCACCCTTACACTGGGACCTGGAAGCTGAGAGGCATGGCAACACATGGGTCATTGGTGAGTATAAATGCCTGTGCACATGCATGCATGTTAGTCACAGGCAAATAGACAAAGCCAACTAATGACAACCATTATCACTTCACCAGTGGACAGTGCCTACTGTCTGAGCAGCTATATTATGACGCCAGTACGGTACCCCACCACACCACCCCAGGTAAGATACAACACAGCCCATATTGCAACTATGGCCATAGTGGAGTGCACATTCAGTGTGTTAAAGTCACTCTTCCACTCCCTTGACCACTCCAGTGGACAGCTACTACATGCACCACCAGTAGTGTGCAGGATCATTGTGGCAGCATGTGTCCTGCACAATGTTGCAACACAGCGTGGCATGCCGGTGGACATGGTGGTGCCCCCACAACACCAACCACATGTACACCCGCTGCGCATGGGATGGGAAAGGGCATGTGGTGATGCAGCCCATACCCAGCTTGTGGCTCAATTTTTCACCTTAAATCCCGCCACTGCGGAGTGCACACAGGCCTGGCACATTCCAGGTGACAATTGATGATGACAAAGGGATAATCAACTGTCCCAACCTTACCACCCTGAGAATGTGTCCTTGGAAGTGCTACATTGTGTGCATCCCTTGGTACTTAAACTAACCCAATCCCATGTGAACAAAAGGGACACATTGAAAATGCAGTATGGCACTAACCCCATGGAAAACGGCACATCTAAATCCTGGTATGCCACCTAAACCCTCCCAAACTTCATGTCACCCGGTTGCCACACCATGCCATAGCATGCAATGTCAAAATTGACAAATGGCCAACACATAACGCTACTGTCACAGAGTGCAGTTTGACACAAATGGAACTAGCTTAGAAATAACTCACTCTGACACATCAAAATGAAACCGTACACAGGAATATCCAACTTCCAGCATAACATATCATAAACACTGGACCTAACAGTGATAATGCCAGACAGTGACCAATCACAATAGCACAAGTGCCTCAAAGTGACAAAGCTACCACATGGACCCCTTCTATCTAGAGTGTGTCTCCGTTAGCTAAAGGGGGCAGGGTAATGAATACAGCAGGAAGAGCATCAATAATGGAGACAGTCAAGGTAATACATGAAGATGTAACATGAAAAAATGCACATTAACCAATGTCCAAACAAAAAGGTATGCTAACCATGCACTGGACAAACAATCATGAATCCCCACTAGGGGTGTATACACAGGTTGGACTTCAGGCTGACCACAGAACTGATGGCAGGCCAATGCCTCTGTGTAACTCTGCCCTCCTTGCAAGCCCATGGAAAGGGGAAGCAGGAGTGGCATATGTATCTGGACCCTAAGGCACAAACAAGGAGTGTACCAACACAAGACATGCCTGTATGGGCCCAGCAGAACACACAGTGGATTCCTTCGGTTGCCACACAAAGCAACCCACTGTCACATGAATGCACAATAGACAAAAAATAAAGTTAAAAAATAAAAAATGCCCATGGTGGACCTGGGCGGGGGGGGGGTGCTCCCAGGAGGGAGTAGGTGCAGGGTGCACCTCAACACTCACATGTGTGGATGTTTGAAAAAAAATCAAAATAAAAAAACCCTCCATGGGTTCATGGCCTGCACGGCTAGCATAGAGTGGGAGAGCTGATGATGTTGTCATCAACCTCTGGTCTTCTCCTCAATGGCAGCGAGCATGCAGGCCTGAAAGGTTTGATTCTGCATCATGATGGCCTGGAGGTCTGCATGCATCACCTCATGTGATGCACAGAGTTCTGCCTGCAAGATGTCATGGGATGCACGGATCTCCGCTTGCAAGACCTCACGGGTTGCACGACCTGCTCCATCTGCTGTTCTGCCCATCTACTGCGGGCCAACTCGAGTTCAGCCAGACTAGATCTGAGGGAGGTATTCTCTTCGCTCAGGGCAGCCCGGTGGGCCTCAGCCTCAGCAGCTATGGCTGTGCGCAGAGCTCCCAGTTCAGCCCGACTGCCCCTGTTGCTGGCCGACATGTCCAGCCTGTGCAAGTGGCATGTGGACTGCAATGCCTGCTGCTGGAGCTCCATCTGTCTTTCAGGGGGGAGCATGGAATTGGCCACACTATCCATGCCCTGTGCCAACATCTCACATGACGCCCCCTGTTGCTGTGCAATAGTATACATGGATTGCTCCCACACAATATTTCCGGGTGGCACACGGCCACCACGTTGCAGGACCCCACACCCGCCGGACCCAAGGATGCCTGTGGCTGCAAGACTACATTCCTCCCTTAATCAGCTGCCCCAGGAACAGCAGCCAATACTGTGGAGGGTGACCCTGCAGCCATAACCACCACAGACGTACATACCAACACTGACTGGCACGTGAGTGGTCTACCCCCCCTGCAGGTATTTGGGACAGAACATACCGTCGCTGAGCCTGCTGCAGGGGCAGCCCACGTTGCCCCCAAGATGTAGAGAAGAAGAGGTAAGCTCCAGGCATATTATCATCTGCCTCAGAGTCCTCTTTACCTTCACGGCACATAAACGCCATCATCCGCTCTAAATTCGATTTTATAGAATAGCACCTGAATGCTATGATCAGCAAAGTCTGCTTACCTCATTTACCTGTGGCCTCCATGCACACACTGTCCATGTGTTTCGTATTCCAATTGAAATTCGTTTGTTTAGGCATTTCAAAGATGGCCACCGCGCTTTGTTCTTCCCGTGCCTGACCCTGTCTTGAATGCCTGCCTGACCTGCATCCTGCATTCGACCTACGCTGCCTCCGGATTGGTGCAGATTGGGATCATATTGTGCCTCCAATCACCGGCATAGGCACGGAACGCTGAAAGTCGCTCACACCATACCGGCACCCTGTCTCATCAACACCCAAGTAAGGTAACTTTACCCCTAACCCCTGTGAGGGTCTGCCACATATATGCTTGTTGCCACAACGTCTTAAATTGACTTACTGTCCACAACGTTATGTTTTGCAAGTTTGCCGCGTGATCTTTTTGCTGCCAGTATGCCTACCCCCTGACGCTAGCTTGTTAAAATCTACACTACGACTTGTGAGCGGACCAGAGTTCCCAGCCACTAATTTGAAAATGTTATCTGTGTATATCCATCCTCTATGCGCCATCTAGTATTCCAGCCTAAACCTAACTGTGTTCTATATACATGCATTGATTACTTGTATTGTATTAGGTCCCTTTCATGAAGCATACCACATAATCTTACCTCAGCTGCATGTTAGTGTTTCTTCATATAATTTTCCTGGTGCGGTATTTGTTCAGCTGCTGCTGCAGTGCACCAGGCGTCAATGTGACCTAAATGTGTCAGAATTGTTAATTTTGCACTGCCATATATGCTGTTAGCCCCAGACTGCATGTATACCATGTGTGATACCTGCCCAGCCTCCACTGAATAGCATTTGGTTTCTATGCATGCCATTGTGTTAGACCCATGTTATTACGTATGCAAATAGACAGCATCCCCACACTGCATGATCCCTAAATAGGTCTCTGAACCGAATGTATTTCCCAATGCTTTACACTGTCCTACTAAGAACGCTCCTATACATCACTAGCCTACAGGACCACCCTATAATGCTTAACCTACCCCCACCTGCGCCAACGCAGAATGTCCTCAAACAGGTTGCCATGCTTACTACACCCTGTACTGTTTCACAGAGAAACCTTAAATTACGTGCTAGAATACATAGGCTCTATGACCCTTTAACTAAATCAGCGTATAGTAATGCTATTTTCAGCCTGCGAAACTCAAGCCATCACCGGCACCCACTCCAACTTAACTGCAGACTCTTCCGAGAACCTATCCTTCTCCCGAAATGCAATCCTAAAACACAACTATCGCTCCTGAAACCAGTACAGCCTGGAACGAAGGCTGCTCTTATAAATGCCCGCTTTATGGTAGCCTACGCTACAGACATAGCTGACTTACTACACAATGAAAACTTAGACTTTTTAGCTGTTACCGAATCCTGGCTCCACCCAGCAGCTGGCCCAGCAATTATGCTAGCCGTACCAGACGATTGCACCCTTCTAAGACTCAATCGCACCACCTCTTGAGGTGGTGGCCTTGCCATTATAGCCAAAACTAACCTAACATTGAATCTCTCACCACCCCACAACATAAGTTCTTGTGAATCCCTAACGGCTAAGTTAACTTGTTCTAATACGCAGGCTGTATCCATTTACCTCATATACAGACCTCCTGGCCCTTTAGGATCTTTTGAAGAGGACCTAACAAACATTCTATCACATAATCTCAAGAACTCCTCCCAAAGTATCATATTAGGAGACTTCAACCTTGGTCTCAGTGACCCGTTAGATGCTAATGCCATTATAATCAATAACACTTTAGAGGAACTAGGCTTCACCCAGAAAATCACAGCTCCCACCCACACCAAAGGTAGAACCCTTGACTGGCTAGCTGTGCATAACTGCCCACTTACAGTCTCATCCATAATTCCACAGCCGTGGTCTGATCATCACCTGATCACATTCTCCTTAGAGCCTGCACGACCGCTGCAACCCGACAGCATAGCTCCAGCTGTCCCAACTAGAAATAAGAGAAACATTACTCCTGAAAACCTTAGCCCTCTGATTTTACCTACTATTAACGCCATTCCTGACCACACAGATCCCTCAACCATGGTAGACTTGTATAATAAAGTTATGCTAACCTCCCTTGATGCCATAGCACCTCTCAAACTGAGAAAGAGCAAACCTCGCAAACATGTGAACACTTGGTTCTCTCCTCACCTTAAGGCTATCAGACAGGAGAAACGACACTATGAAAAAATCAGATTCATCAGAAATTAATAAGAAAAACTTAAGCAACTTAGCTTCCCAGTACAAAAAATAAATCATCCTTGCAAAACAAACTTCCTACAACCTTCGAATCTCTCAAGCAAAATCTAACACTAAAGAGCTCTTTGCAATTCTGAAAGAAGTAGAAACTCCTGTCCAGCCGCCTGACTCCTGCATCAAGGACAAAAACTGGTGATCAGATATACAAAGCCGGCACCATACCCAACAATCTGAAACATCTTGGGTCCTCCCACTCCTTAAAAAACCTAATCTAGATCCCTCTATTCCTACCAACTACCGTCCCATCACTACAGTGCCGTTTGTTCTCAAAATCCTTGATAAAATAGCATACCAACAAATTCAACACTACCTTGAACTTAACCACCTTCTAGGAGTACGACAGTCAGGCTTCAGACCCCAGCACGGGACTGGGACTGCGCTTATAGATCTTAAGGCACAGATAGATGAGCTGAGAGATGAAGGCAAGCCAGCACTACTGTTACATCTCGATCTCTCAGCTGCATTTGATCTGGTCAATCACGAGATCCTTTGCACACACCTACAGTCGGCAGCTCACTTCTCCCAAGAGGCAACTGTATGGATGCAGTCCTTCCTCAACAACCGCACTATGCAAGATTTTTCCCCATCAGCAGCCGCTGACCCTATGCCCATTACCTGTGGTGTGCCACAAGGCTCTTGTGTCTCCCCTACCCTGTACAACATTTTTACAAAGCCCCTTTTCGATGATCTAGATGGCCTGGGTATCACCTACACTAACTATGCTGATGATACCCAGATCCTTATCCCGCTGATGGGGGATTATGACAAGGATTTGGCCTTCGTAAATAGAGTGTACCTCATCATCCAGGCATGGATGGCCTCTCATGGTCTATGCCTGAATGATGACAAAACAGAACTCCTTATCCCAGGCACCGCACACAACCTCAATAAACTAGGCCAAAACTAGCTTCTTTTGTTATTGACAATAATATCATCACTGTAGCCAAGGAGGTTAAAACCCTTGGCTTCTACCTAGACTCAACACTCACTTTCAAAAAACAAGACAATGCCTTGACTTCCGCCTCATCTTATACATGTAAACTTTTTAGAGCTGCCAAACCGTTCCTCTCACCGAATAACTGCATCACTTTAGCTAGAGCATTGATCCTATCCAAGCTGGATTATTGCAACGCTCTCTACGTAGGCAGTAACAAATACATCACAAATAAAATTCAAACTTTACAAAACAATGCCTTAAGAGCATCCTAAGCCTCCCGAAGAAAGCACATATCTCAGAGACTAGAAGATTGTTCAATTGGCTTTCTACAAAAATCACAATTTTCCTTAAATCGGTCTGACTCAAATGCCTACACCAAGCGGCCCCTCAATACTTGATAACGAGATTCACCAGACCGACTTCCTGCCGCCCCTCTAGAAAGGCCAACTCAAACCTCCTTCTAGTACCTAGATTCAAACGTACTATGTCTTAAGGGAATAGATTTCCTGTCAAAGCAGCACAATTTTTGAACTCCCTACCACCATCCCTCAGGGAAGACCTTTCATTCCGTTGGATCAAAGAACATGACATCTAATGCCTTTCCACTGCCGCGCTTACTGTACATTTTGTATAAATTGTACATCCTCTCACCTTCTATGCTTAGATATATTTACAACCTGTAAACTATGTATATTTACCTGTAATTATATTTTGATGTATCGGTCCTAATGTTTTGATGCTGCCAACACTGTAACCCAGTTGGATTCATCTACTGCATGCTCTGCAACCTAAGCTATGCAATCCTCTTGTCGCTTTTGCACCCTGCTACCCACGGGTTAGGTGCGCTTTACAAATAATAGCCATAAACATAAACAGCATCCACAGTAGAATCACTCACCTGCAACAGCAATGAGGGTTCCAAGTCTGATTCAGCACCAAAGGCATAGGCCTCCTCAGAGGTGTACTCAGAGACACCCCTGGTCAGGATGGTCTGTAGCACCAATGGATTCCCATGGGCTACCACACCACGTCCTCCACTGGTGCCTGGTTGGGGCCCAGAATACATTTCCTCCTCTACCATCTCCTCCTCCACTTCATCCTCCACTGCATCCAGTGCCTCATCACCTGCACAAATGCAAAAAAGAGACATGAATACACATGTTAATAGCATAGGCCGCACACATAGGCATTACAATGTTGTCAGCCAACACATTAACCTGCCATGTCACACATGACACAAACTCAGGCATGCACACAGTGTCAATGAAATTGAAGGGCAGCCTAAAAGCAGACATGGATGTGTATCAAAGGGCAAAACAACACATGTACTGCATGGTGCACAGCATCTGCATCACACACAAGCATGTCACTGGCATAGTCCTTCCAAAAAGATGACTGATGCCACTACACAGATGGCACATAGCATAGCCATGCCAGAATGGTCAACCAGCCTCAGATGGAAGTTGAATACTACTGTCCATGAGCCATGTACAATGCATGTCAGGCCGTGTTGTAGCAGACAGTGTGGGCAGGTGGCAAGTGCATTGTCTCAGTCATCTGGGACTACAGCAGGGGAGAAGAGGACAGAAAGCACAACACATGAGGAAGCATCAGAAGTGACTCCAGACCCAGAGAAGCTACACCTCCAGTTACATAGTGGCAGGGAGGCTATACAAGAGGGAGTCCCCAGCTCAACACAGACGAGAACCACAAACTAATTTCCATGAGGATCAACTGACCCTGAGGGAGTATGAAAGGGATGATCAAAGACCATGAGAAGGAAGTAAATACTGGAGATGGAGTAGAAGGAACTTCTGGCCCAGGACCCATAGGGACTTGCTGAGAATGCACAGGGTTCAGGAATGAACACTCATAGCCACTGTGAGCCTGTGCCATCAACACAGTCCTAGGCAGATACCTTGCACCAAGCCTAAAGGACTTATCACACAGTCCAGGTCTGGCAGAATTGCAGAGGGAAGAGTGTAGAATGTCAGAAATCCTGGTAAAGCTTGTTGCATTAGTCCACCATAGGAATTACCAGTCCTCTGAAGACAGTGAGCTGCTGGGGGATGGAGAGGAAAGGAAGAATGCCTCTGAGGAGTAGCAGCTTGCAGGGTGACCTCACAGAGACGTTGGTCATGTGACGATAGAAGGCGAGTGTTGAGTGGAATATCCTCACAGGCTATCCATGACCACAGGTTGGAGTAAGAATAGGGCCAAGAGAGGCAGGACAGAGAGTGTCATGGAAGGAGGGAGCAGGTGTGGTGATGAGGATTGCCTCTCTGTGCAGCACATGGTTTGTATGCAGTCTGCAGGACAACAAGCATGTATCAGTCGAACATCAGATGGGTCACACATGGCAGTCATGTCAATGTGGCCTGAACTAGCAGACAATCATAACACATCACCCAAGCAACATACACATGGCCTGGACACACACACATCACCACTCATCGAACATTGACTCATACATTGGCAGGTCTCCCACGCCTTGGACCTGCTCCACTGCAATGAAATCACTAGCGATCTCCTCATGTCAAGTGAGTTCATCGTCCTCTGGTGCTGACCCACCACCAGTCACCAAAGTAGAGGCAAACTTGGCAGCCAGCTTGTCTTTTGCTGGGTGCCAGAGGTCATTCCAGCGCTTCATGACATCACCAGCTTTGCGCCTCTCATGGCCCAAGGTGCTAATATGGTCCACAAGGCACCACCAGTGGGCCATATGCTGAGCAGGTGATTGTGTGCTACCTGCCTGCACCAGCATGTCACGGCCATGATCCAACACATAGTCCAATAGAGTGTCCAGTTCCTCATCACAGAAACTTCTCTTTCTCGACATGTGGGATTGCTGTGCCGTATCTGGGGGCCCAGCCTGTACCGCTGGAGCACGCTTCTGCCTCTTTTGAGGTGGTGGTGCAGACTCTGAGTGACTTGTACCTCTCTGGTCAGTGGGGGCTGGAGTACAGGTGGACTGGCCTATGGAATGAGCCACTGATGTTACTACAGAAGGTTGGCCTGCAGGTATTGTTAGATGGGTGCTGTTGCCAGGACCCTGCACCTCACGTGACATGGCATTCAGGACATGGAAATTGGCCATTGAGTCCCCCTGTGCCTGGGCTGGGACCACTACAGTCTGGACTGGCTGACCCTGAGCCTGGGTGGTGGTAGCCCAACTTTGCCTCCCATACCATTTGTTGCCCTCCCAGTCATAGTACTGATGGACTAGCACAATGGGAGCGGCAGCCAACAATTGTCCTGGGCAATTGGAGTGAGGGGGCGGGGTACGTGATGGAAAAGGTACCACTGTGCTCCAGCAAGGCTCTTTGTGACCCCATGGTGAATAAATAACGGGTCGCGCAATGCTCAGGAACCTCAAAAACAAAAATCAACATTTATGCAACCCCTCGGTAGCCCACGTGTGAGTAAAAAACGTCCCACAGTATGCTGTGGCACCCAGCAACACACAAAATGCATACACGAGGAACACATAAGCTACTATGACTTCAAAAATGGGGTACGCGACATACATGGGCAACCACAGTTGGAAAAATGCATGCAGGACTCACCGTCTGCCTCGTTGAATGATAAAATCACATGCGCGTGTGCGCGTAGTCAACTCCCCTGCCAAAACAAGAAGTATGCACTGACACAGAAAAGCACGTACATTGCACTGTCGACCTATGCACACCTTAATCCCATACTGAACGGCAATGCCCAATGTCCAGTGTGCGTCACGTAACTTACGCGCTTAGGGCTTTTCCTCTCATTATACACTAACGCGCAGTTTCCACACGTGCAGAGTCACTCTGTTTCCGGCTGGCCACGCAAAAGAACACGGAAGACCTACGCTCCTGCCTACAAGGCCATGTACCTGCCTCATCTGCCCGAGCTGCCTCCAACAAGCCATCTGCTGCTGCCAGCCCACTCTCAGTGCCTACTGCCCACATGCCCTGCATTTTGCTGCCTGCTCTGAAGCCATTGCCAGTGATCCTGTTGTTGTGACACCTCTGCTGATCCTGAAGACTCCCGACTGCCATAACACCGCTCCACAGCCCAGCCCCAGGGCCACCTTGCCCACCCCCACCCACACCTGCCTCGGGGGCAGAGATGCAGAGGGCTGTCAGCTTCTCATCCAGGGAAGTTGGCATCATGGTGGAGCAAGTTCTGGGGCATCGCAAGTTGGCAATGAAGGAGGGAAGAAGATCCGGGAGGAAATCGTGGGTGCCATCAACACGGAGGGGGTGGCACCCTGCGACTGCCAACAAGTCCACAGGCGCTGGGAAGACTTCAAGTCCAGGAATCACAACAAGGCCCGGTGACAGTTGATGATCGAGCGAGGCACCAGGGCTGGTTGACCACCAACGAGATGAGGGTCCTGGAGCACTTCTACCCAGCGCTGTACCCCCAGGTCTTGGAGTTGGTGCTCCATCTGGAGTCGACTGGTAAGTGTTCATGTGTTCTTGTCCACCATAGTGCATGTGCATGTTGACGTGTGACTGGAGTGTGCACCTTGGCCTTATGCCTGGCATGCATCCTGTACAGATGTCTGTGTGCCTGTCCCTGACAGTGCAGCACGTTGGTCCATTCAAGCGTGTCCCACATCAATGGTGTCTGTGTTGCAAAG
Source organism: Ambystoma mexicanum (assembly GCF_040938575.1). Lineage (NCBI taxonomy): Eukaryota > Metazoa > Chordata > Amphibia > Caudata > Ambystomatidae > Ambystoma > Ambystoma mexicanum. The sequence continues at coordinate 561,905,647 of NC_090930.1, forward strand.
CATGATGCGCACCGGCATGTAATGACACGCACATGTCTGCATACCTGTGTCTGGACTGGGGCATGCCAGAGGTGTGACACATTGGTGCTTATGTCACCATCATGGACATGCTTGTGTAGATGTGCATGTGCCTGAGTAATGAGTGTGTGACTGACCAATATTCCGGGATGTATGTTACTTAAGTTCTTGATTTGTGATTGCCTCACACTGCCAAATTGCCCTTGAGTGCACTGTGACATCCTATCTTCATGGCCTGCCTCATGACTGTCAGGTGATGTGTGTGAATGTGATGTGTATGTCCCATGATGTGTCTGAGCTGAATACACAATTGTGATCATGTGTCAGTGCCTTGTACAAGGATGAGAATTTGTGTTGTGAAGGACAGACATGTTTGTGAATGTGTGTGAATGGCAATTCCCTGTGTGTAGTGGAGGGTGATGATGGTCGTGACCTTTGACAGTGCTACTGATGTACATTTGCATTGTGACAAACACACATACACACATGTTCAGTAGCCTGATGTTTGTGTTCTATGTTTCCCTAATCACAGCGAGAATTGGAGAAGAGGGTGGAGAAGGTGCTGTGGGGCACTGCAGCAGCGCCGCCTCCACCAGGCACAGATGCAGGGCCCGGTCATCCTCCCAGGGACTGTCATCTTTCAGGAGTGAGGAGACCGTTGCCGCGTCCGCGACAACGGCCGCAGCTGCTGAGGGGAGGCCCAAGAGGGTGAAGTTGGACGTGGGCTCTTCGGCAGGGACAGGTGAGACCACACAGGGGCAATCCAATGTGGAAGACAGTGGGGAGTCATCCAGGTTGGAGATGGTGGAGGAGGAGAAGGCCACATCAGCCCAGCCCTTGGGCACAGCAGGGGTGACGACCTAGGTGTGACTGCTGCAGTCCAGAGTCAGGGGCCGGAGGCAGTGCAGGTGGCTGTGGAGGTGCCTGTGCCTAATCCTGTCCATGCTACTGCGACTGCAGCATTATGCATCTGCTGGCATGCCCCATGCTGTACCTGTATGCAGGTAGTGGATGTATCCACGGAAACAGATCTTCCACTACCTGGGAATGAAGCAATTTGTGACCGGGTGGAACCAGTGCTAGCCGGTATTGCCATGCGTACAGCCAGAATTTGTAATGATGTGCAGTCTTCCAATCGGGGGCTTACATATCATCACAATGAGGTCTGTCGCCTCATTAACTGGTTAGCACAGTTCATGGTCAGGAATGTGCTACGTGTGCTGGCCACTGCTGCAACCCCCTCCTCCTCTTCCTCCTCTGTGCGCCAGTCGTCGTCTTTGCCGTCTTCCAGCCCAGATACCACCAGGGCCCCCTGTGTACCTGTCCCAACCCTGGCGGCCAGTCTGGTGAAGACCACATCCCTGCCACAGTCGGGAGTCGACGGAGGATCAGCACAGGTGGTCACTGCAGCAACAGGACCAATGGCAATGGAGGAAGTGCAGGCACCAAGCAGCAGGGCACGTGTATGACAGCCCCGGGGGTTGTCATCATCCCAGAGGATGTCCTGGAGGCGTAGGCATCAAGTTTTTGGCGACAGCAGGCTCGACGTAGGAGGCGACAGGACTCGGGGCTATGAACATCAGAGGGGCAGAAAATTGGACCTTACCACAAGAATGTCTTCCATGTTTCAGCGAATAGGCCAGCAGATCAGAGCAGAGCAGCAGCGGGCACAGGGGGCACAACTCACCATTGCCAAGATGGAGAACACCCTGCGTGGGCAGAGAGGAGTGCTGAGTTCTTCGAGGAGTCTTGCAGGGAGTTTCAGAGGAGCACGATGGAGTCCCTGCAGGCCCTCGAGGGGAGAGCACAGGCCCGTCTCAGGGAGATTGACGCAGAGTTCGATGATGCCCTGGCCGAAACTCTTGGGGGAAATGATGAGTCGTAGGACTAGCCCACTACCTTTGTATATAGTTTTTAGGAGTAGGTTTAATTTGTTTTTACATTTTTTTGGAGTTCCTGGAAGTAGCTCCGCATCTTGAATATAGTAATCTTGTATTGGATTTTTATGATGTTTCAACATTTGTTGGGATCATGGACCCTGGATCATTGTAAATAGTTTGGTTTTTCATTGGAACTACTTTTTTTCACCATGAAGGAATGGTCATTTTTTGCATACCATTAGTTTTTATTTTCACTTTCTTTTGTTTTTTGATTTGGTTCATGCATTTTTTGTTTGATGTTTCCACTGTGTGTGACTTTGATACATGTTTTTCATTATATTTTTGGCCAATGAAATTTAAGTGGTGTCTGGTCTCAATGGTTTATTGCTTGTTTCACTCTTCCTTGACTCATTTGTGTCCCTGCTGTTCTCCAATGTGGTTTATGTGTGTGCAAACATGCCTGCATGTGTAATATCAGGATTCACATGCCATGGGGCATCTTCTGGAGACATGACCAATGGATGGGTGTTGAGGTACACCGGGGGTGTGCAGCGTGTGGTGGTACTTTTTGTTGGCATGTGTTGCATGATTGTATGTTGGTCCAATGTGTTTTGGGTTGTGTGGTGTCACATGAGCCGGGGCCTGCCTGCAGGTTGCCGTCACTGGTGGTGGGGGGGCATGAGTCAGGGCCTGCCTGCAGGTTGCCGTCACTGGTGTTAGGGGGACTTACGTCAGGCCTTGCCTGCAGGTTGCCGTCACTGGTGGTGGGGGGACATGAGTCGGGGACTGCCTGCAGGTTGCCGTAACTGGTGGTTGGGGGGAGACACGAGTCAGGGCATGCCTGCAGATTGCCGTCAATGGTGGTGGGGGGCATGAGTTGGGGCCTGCCTGCAGGTTGCCATCACTGTTGGTGGGGAGGACATGAGTCGGGGCCTGCCTGCAGATTGCTGTCACTGGTGGTGGGGTGGGACATGAGTCAGGGCCTGCCTGCAGCCTGTCACTGGTGGCGGGGAGGCATGAGTCGGGGCCTGCCTGCAGGTTGCCATCACTGGTGGTGGGGGGGCATGAGTTGGGGCCTGCCTGCGGGGTATGGTCCCATGTGGGCTGCCTTTGGGGTATGGTCATCGGTGATGGGGGACCCTTGCGGTGGGGACTGCCTGCGGGGTATGGTCCCATGTGGGCTGCCTGTGGGGTATGGTCACAAGTGATGGAGGCCCTTGTGGTGTGGGCTGCCTGCGGGGTATGATCACGGGTGATGGGGGACCCTTGTGGTGTGGGCTGCCTGTGGGATGTGTTTGTGGCTGATAGGGGGGGTCCCATGTGGTGTGGGCTGTCTGCAGGGTATGGTGACAGGTGATGGGGTCCCATATGGTGTGGGCTGCCTGCGGGGTATTGTCACAGATGATGGGGGCCCATGGGGTGTGGGCTGTCTTCAGGATCTGTTTGCAGCTCATGGGGGGGCCCCATGTGGTGTGGGGTGCCTGCAGGGTATGGTCACAGGTGATGGGGGTCCCATGTGGTGTGGGCTGTCTGCGTGGTATGGTCCCATGTGGGCTGCCTGCGGGTCATGGTCATGGGTGATGGGGGGCCCTTGCTGTGTGGGTTGCCTGTGGGGTATGGTCACAGTGATGGGGGCCCTTGTGGTGTGGGCTGCCTGCAGGCTGTGTTTGTGGCTAATGGGGGGGTCCCATGTGTTGTGTTGGCTGCCTGCGGGGTATGGTCACAGGTGATGGGGGTCCCATTTGGTGTGGGCTGTCTGCGTGGTATGGACCCATGTGAGCTGCCTGCGGGTCATGGTCATGGGTGATGGGGGGACCCTTGCTGTGTGGGTTGCCTGTGGGGTATGGTCACGGTGATTGGGGCCCTTGTGGTGTGGGCTGCCTGCAGGGTGTGTTTGTGGCTAATGGGGGGTCCCATGTGTTGTGTTGGCTGCTGCGGGGTATTGTCACGGGTGATGGGGGCCCTTGTGGTGTGGGCTGCCTGTGGGATGTGTTCGCGGCTAATGGGAGCGGTCTCATGGGATGTGTGCTGCCTGCAGGGCATGGTTATGGGTGATGGGGGGACCCTTGTGATTTGGGCTGCCTGCGGGGTATGGTCACAGGTGATGGGGCCCTTGTGGTGTGGGCTGCCTGTGGGGTGTTTTCCCGGCTGATGGTGGGTCCCATGTGGTGTGGGCTGCCTGCGGGGTATTGTCCCATGTGGGCTGCCTGTGGGGTATGCTTATAGATGATGGAGGCCCTTGTGGTGTGGGCTGCCTGCAGGGTATGGTCCCATGTGGGCTGCCTGTGGGGTATGGTCATGGGTGATGAGGGGCCCTTGTGGTGTGGGCTACATGCGGGGCATGGTCACGGGTGATGGGCGGCCCCTGTGGTGTGGGCTGCCTGCAGGGTATGGTCCCATGTGTGCTGCCTGTGGGGTATGGTCACAGGTTATGGGGGGGTCCCATGTGGTGTGGACTGCCTGCAGGGTATGGTCACAGGTGATGGGGGGCCCTTGTGGTATGAGCTGCCTGCGGGGTATGGTCCCATGTGGGTGCCTGTGGGGTATAGACATAGGTGATGGGGGTCCCATGTGGTGTGGGCTGCCTGCGGGTTATTGTCACAGGTGATGGGGTGTGGGGTATGGTACCATGTGGGCTGCTTGTGGGGTACAGTCATGGGTGATGGGGGGACCCTTGTGGTGGGGGCTGCCTGCGGGGAATGGCCATGGGTGATGGGGGACCCTTGTTGTGTATGCTGCCTGCGGGGTGTGTTTGTGGCTGATGGGGGGGTCCCATGTGGAGTGGGCTGTCTGCGGGGTACAGCCACGGGTGTGGGGGCCCTTGTAGTGTGGGCTGCCTGGGGGTATGGTCACGGGTGTTGGGGGGGTCCCATGTGGTGTGGACTGCCTGCAGGGTATGGTCACAGGTGATGGGGGGCCCTTATGGTATGGGCTGCCTGCGGGGTATGGTCCCATGTGGGTGCCTGTGGGGTATGGTCACAGGTTATGGGGGGGGTCCCATGTGGTGTGGACTGCCTGCAGGGTATGGTCACAGGTGATGGGGGTCCCATGTGGTGTGGGCTGCCTGCGGGTTATTGTCACAGGTGATGGGGGTGTGGGGTATGGTACCATGTGGGCTCCCTATGGGGTATTGTCATGGGTGATGGAGGGGCCCTTGTGGTGGGGACTGCCTGAGAGGAATGGCCCTTTTTGATGAGGGACCCTTGTTGTGTGGGCTGCCTGCGGGGTGTGTTTGTGGCTGATGGGGGGGTCCCATGTGGTGTGGGCTGTCTGCGGGGTATGGCCACGGGTGAGGGGGCCCTTGTAGTGTGGGCTGCCTGCGGGTATGGTCACGGCTGTTGGGGGGCCCTTGTGGTGTGGGCTGCCTGCGGGGTATGGTCACAGTGTGGAATCAGAAAAATACAATATTAAGGCTGTTACACCATGCAAAGGAAAATACACCGACACGGGCTTGTGAAGATTCCCAGAATCTTTATTACAAAACTGAACAGTATTGAACAAAGTACACAAATAGCTATTTGGCTGTCAATACATCACAGAGACCACCAGCAGGGTTCAATGTGAGCAGTGAGCAAAATTTGCTAGCTGGACATCAGCGTATTTATACAGTTTGTTATAATGATGTCCAGCCTCTTACAAGTTAATTATACACTGGGCTAGGGGTCGCGCCAGGTTCGGTTTCCAAATTTACATATCTCGTGCATGCGGTATACTTTTAAATACATTTACTAACAAACATTATTATTCTCTAATTTAACGTTACACTCTTTACACATGCTTTAATACAGATCAAACAAATGTTTTGCATGTCGTATCTGGATAGCATTATTGTTCTTGTATACTTGTAGGTTAACATTGCTGATTCAAGTAATCCCCTGATCCCGAGGTCAACGAAGGACAAGGTCTACATGACCCTAACATGTAGCCTGAAGGCAGGTTGGACATTAACCCTCCTACAGAGGTTGAAGAGGTTAAGTCAAGAACAAGAGCACACGAGACGGCCATTTTAGACTACAGGGTGACTTTGTTCAATAACCTAAAATGGCGGTTCTATCCTAAAATGGAGGGTTGATTCACTTGAGGTCACAACCTTGTAATAAGGATTTTCCTCGCAAAACGACTGGCCATAGGCCAACATATACAATGAGGACGAAACAATATTATATCAGTTCTAACAAACCCTCCTTTTGGTCTATGCCAAGCACGAAACTACCTTCTATCACTTTGCGACTAACTCCACATTTCAACATCTATACATCCCGAATCATTGTCTGACATATCTATTGCCATTAGATCAGTCAACAGAGTTTCTTATAACACATACTCTTTGGAAACCTTCTCTGGGGCGTATATTTTATGCCCTAATACATTTGTTGCTTGCGCGCAACATCCCTCTAATACTGAGCATATACCCGGGAGACACTGTATACAACAGCAAAGAAACAGAAAACTTCCCAAGATAATCAGCAGGGCCGAAAACAACTTCCATCCCCATGACTGTAGGAGGTCCCAAAACCATGCACTAAGTTCCCAGTTTCCCTCAGGAACATGTACTTCTGAACTAAGAACATGTAGATTTTGGATAGCCCTAAAGATCGTTGGAGAGGAGTCTGGAACGTAAACGCAGCAAGCGGACCCCACTAATTTACATACTCCTCCACACTCTGCCAGAATGACATCTAATGCCATCCGGTTCTGAAGAGCCACTAATCTTATTGCTTTCTGTTCTAACGTCATATTATAGAGTATGTCAATGGTCCGATTGATGGTTCTCTCCAATACTCTTGCTAGTCCCCTGATATCTTCTGAATTCGTAATTTGGCCAAAGAATGGCACAAAGGATTTCATGATATCTCCTAGAGTTTGCTCTGGAGTATCCCCTTTCACACCTCGTCGTGGACGAGTTTTCGAAATATCTGCAGTACTGGCAATAAATACCCCATGTAGTAGAATCCCTAAATAGCAGGTTCCTTGACAATCCCTGGGTAACCATGGAAATGCCACATCACCGCAAACAAAATAGACAGGTTCGCCTATATACAGAGGTCTGTTCTCACTAGTCAAATTCGCAACATTGGCGCACTTTCTAAAATTACCCATTGACCGTGTTCCATTTCTCTGTATGCAGAACGATACTGAATCGGGGCTATAGTTAACAGAATAAGATGGAGGCGTGGCACCCTTATTGCCTATAGGAACAACTTTGAAAGAGATTAAAGACTGAAAAGGACGAGACAATCTATCAGAGGGCCTAACAGAAGCAACATTTGGCTTACTTCTATTTGCAAAAAGCGAGCATCCCAGGGGCATCAAAACGTCTTTTTCAAAACTATTTAAATTTGTACCATCAAAGTTCCCTGAGATGCTGTCATTCCATCGGCCAAAGAATACTGCTCTAAGGGAAGCCTGGAGCAAGCAGGGTATGTGATTTCACTGGGGTGTGGATGGGGTTCGCGTGGGCCTTTCCATGCAATGTGGCTGGTGCGAGCAGGGAACGTGATTTCGCTGGGGTGTGGACAGGGTTCTTGTGGGCCTTTACACATGATTTGGCTGGTGCGAGCATGTATGGGATTTTGCTGCTGTGCGGCAGGGGTACGTGCAGGCCTTGCCACATTATTTGGCTGCTGCGAGCGGGGTACGCTACGATTTTTCACGCAATTACACGGGGGGGCTGTGTGCTGTGCCATGGATGGCGCGGGACGTTGTGTTGTATTGCCAATTTTGGCTTTTTCCTGCGCACGGGCCATGTCGGGGGCGTTACTGGTGCTGCTTGCTGTTTACTGAGCCACGGCTACTGATGCCTCGAGAAATCCATGAATATGCATCCCGTGCAATTGCTGGTTTGTGCCACTGCTGGTGCACGCGTGGCGCACGCTGCTTCTCGGCGCTTGGCGCCTGTGCTGCTTCTGCGCTGGATTCTATTAATTGGGCCCTATGTGTCATCAAGCAACAGCACAACTAAATAGCTTAGAAGTATGTATCTCCAACACAGCTCGATTGGAGAAAAATTTACTTTGTGTCTAAATTGCGAAGTAATTCTAAAATGTAACCTTGACGTAGAACACGTTTTAGTCAATGGCGCACTTGTTACAGTTGTTGGCTTCCAAATACATCCACATGACAACAGTATTCAGTTTGTCAACATCCACTATGACAAACTTGCAGAAGTTAAAAAAATTGGACGCATAATAGCATGTTTCCTTCTTTTCAAAAACGTGTATGTATGCAAAGAACAGTTCTCTCTGTCTCTTGCATATGCTGTCACTATTCACAAATCACAAGGTCAAACCCTAGATTACGCATTGATTGACATTGGCAGCACAGTCTTTAAAGAAGGTATGGGTTACGTAGCACTTTCATGTCGTCACTCAATGCTCTATTCCTAGTTAACTTTGATGCAAAGTCAACACTGACATTCCTTGCTTCCTAGAATAGAACAGGATATGTGCACTTTACACCCCATCTAGATATGTACCCTGTACCTCAAAAAATAAAACCTTTAAAAAGAAAACTAATACAAACAGAACCTATAGCAGATCTCCCAACAATACTGATGAAGAAACAAAGATCAACTGCTTCTCCATCAATTAATACAACAAGAAAACTGTCTAGTACAAACTCAAATGTACGTCCAGCAGAAGACAAAGAGAAAAATATCTCTTCTCTCAAAAAATCTGCAGGCCCATCAAAAGATACAGAGAGACAACTCTCTGGTCCATTTAAATTCAGTAACACACCTGAAGTAAATTGCTATACAAATACAACAATCATTCTTCTCTTCTAATTGCCACCAATTGTTCACAACAAGTACTTAAACAGCTCAGACCATTTGTTTTTGCAAATGCTCATCCTTCAAAGAAATGCCACAAACAATCCTGAAAGTACAACAATGTATCATAAACATACAGGAAGATCCTCAAGAATTCCTAATGTACTCACTACATGTACTGGAAACTAAAAACATCCCTATTAATTAAAACTTGCCGATTTCATACACGTGGAAACACAAATGCACTTTCTGCAACCATGTTTCACAAGAGCACATCCCTACTGAATGATTTGTTTATGTATCATAAATCCATTCCATTTTACCAGCTTCTGAAGATTGGCAATCCGTTTGGTAAAAAAGAAAAGCTGAATGAGCATTTAGTGCACTTTCGGCTTGGGAAAAAAACAAAGCCCAAAATGCTGAAAAAGGGGAGCAGGGGTTGAGTGTCCCCTGGTTCTTGGGCTGCAGGACTTGCAGGGATGTGACATTTGTGATGTCATCTTTGATGTCATGGGTGTTAGTCTTAGCAGTGCATGGTGGTGGTGCGAGTTGTGGTTGCTTAGCTTACCATAACTTGCGAATTTCAAGGGTTTTTCGGTTTTACTTGGAACCATAACATCCCTTTAACAAAGTTTTTTCACTGAATTTCATAGGTTTTTAGTAGCGCAATTTAACCATAACGTCCATTTAACACAGTTTTTTCATTGAATTTCATAGGTTTTTCTTAGTGCAACGTCACTCTAACATCCTTTTCAATAGATGAAGACCACTAGCATCTTAGGTCCTTAAAGTGGGAACCCCGGGTGGTAAAAAAAAAAAGATTTTCCTTCCTAAACAAAGGGAAGGCGGGGTGTATAAAGAGAACACAACAGGGCATGAGCAGGGGGTGGGGGGTGGGCAGGGGAGACACATGGACATGAGCGAGGGGTGGGGGGGCACATGGGACATGAGCAGGGGGTGGGGGGACCGGAGGTAGACACGGGGCATGAGCGGGGGGTGGGGGGAAAAGGAAGGAAACACAGGGAATGAGCGGGGGTGGGGGAACAAGAGAGAGACACGGGGCATGAGCAGGGGGTGGGGGGGAATAGGGGAGACACGGGACATGAGCGGCAGGTGGGGGGAAAAGGAGGGGGACACAGGGCATGAGTGGGGGTGGAACAGGGGAGACACGGGGCATGAGCGCTGGGTGGGGGGAACAGGGAAAATGGGGCATGAGCAGGGGGTGGGGGGTAACACGAGGGAAACACAGGGCATGAGCGGGGGGTGGGAGGAACACGAGGGAGACACGGGGCATGAGCGGGGGAGTGGGGGCAACAGGGGAGACATGGGGCATGAGCGGGGGTGTGGGGCAACAGGGCAACAGGGGAGACAAAGGGCAAAAGCAGGGGTGTGGAGGAAAGGAGGGAGACACGGGGCATGAGCAGGAGGTGGGGTGGAACAGGGCACACACGGGGCATGAGTGTGGGGTGGAGGGGGAACAGGGCACACACAGGGCATGAGTGGGGAGTGGGGGAACAGGGCACACGGGGCATGGGTGGGGGAACAGGTCACACGGGGCATGAGCGAGGGTGGGGGGAACAGGAGAAGGACACAGGGCATGAGCGGCAGGTGGGGGGGAAGGAGGGAGACACGGGGCATGAGCAGGGGGTGGGGGGGTAACATGAGGGAGACACGGGGCATGAGCAGGGGGTGGGGGGTAACACAAGGGAAACACAGGGCATGAGCGGGGGGTGGCGGTACAGGAGGGAGACCCTGGGGCATGAGCAGAGGGTGGGGGGAACACGAGGGAGACACGGGACATGAGCCGGGGGTGGGGAGGTACATGAGGGAAACACGGGACATGAGCAGGGGGTGGGGAGGTAACACGAGGGAGACACGGGGCATGAACTGGAGGGTGGGGTGGAACAGGGGAAACACAGGGCATGAGTGGGCGGTGGGGGGTAACACAAGGGAGACACGGGGCATGAGCCGGGGGTGGGGGTAACACAAGGGAGACACGGGGCAGGAGCGGGGGTGGGGGGTAACACAAGGCAGACACGGGGCATGAGCGGGGGGCGGGGGGGAACAGGGGAGACACAGGGCATGAGCGGGCGGTGGGGGAACACAAGAGAGACACGGGGCATGAGCGGGGGGTGGGGGGTAACACAAGGGAGACACAGGGCATGATCAGGGGGTGGTGGTAACACAAGGGAGACACGGGGCATGAGCGGGGGTGGGGGGGTAACACAAGGCAGACACAGGGCATGAGCGGGGGGTGGGGGGGTAACACAAGGCAGACATGGGACATGAGCGTGGGGTGGTGGGTAACACAAGGGAGACACGGGACATGAGCGGGGGTGGGGGTAACACAAGGGAGACACGGGGCATGAGCACAGGGGTGGGGGGTAACACAAGGGAGACACGGGGCATGAGCTGGAGGGTGGAGTGGAACAGGGGAAACACAGGGCATGAGCGGGCGGTGGGGGTAACACAAGGGAGACACGGGGCAGGAGCGGGGGGTGGGGGGTAACACAAGGCAGACACGGGGCATGAGCAGGGGGTGGGGGGAACAGGACACACACAGGGCATGAGCGGGGGGTGGGGGAACAGGGCACACACAGGGCATGAGCAGGGGGTGGGGGGAACATGAGGAGGACAAGGGGCATGAACGGGGGTGGGGGGAAAGGAGGGGGACATGGGGCATGAGCGGGTGTGGGGGGGAGGAGGGGGACAAGGGGCATGAGTGGGGGGTGGGGGGAAAGGAGGGAGACATAGGGCATGAGCAGGGGGGTAGGAGGGAGGAGGGGAGACATGTGGCATGAGCTGGGGTGGTGGCAGAAACAGGGCAGACACAGGGCATGAGCGGGGGGTGGGAGGAACACGAGGGAGACACGGGACATGAGCAGAGGGTGGGGGGTACACGAGGGAGACCCGGGGCATGAACGGGGGGTGGAGGGAACAGGGGAGACACGGGGCATGAGCGGGGGGTGGGGGAGTAACACGAGGGAGACACGGGGCATGAGAGGGGGGTGGGGTAGAACAGGGGAGACACGGGGCATGAGCGGGGGGTGGGAGGGAACAGGGGAAACACAGGGCATGAGCGAGGGGTGGGGGAAACAGGGCACACACAGGACATGAGCAGGGGATGGGGAACAGGAGAGAGACACAGGACATGAGCGGGGGCGGGGGGAAGGAGGGAGACACAGGGAATGAGTGGGGGTGGGGGAACAGTGGACACACAGGGCATGGGCGGGGGATGGGGTAACACAAAGGAAACACGGGGCATGAGCGGGGGGTGGGGGGTAACACAAGGGAGACACGGGGCATGAGCAGGGGATGGGGGTAACACAAGTGAGACACGGGGCATGAGGGGGGTGGGGGGTAACAGGGGAGACACAGGGCATGAGCGGGGGTGGGGGGAACAGGGCATGAGCGGGGGGTGGGGGGAACAGGAGAAGGACACAGGGCATGTGCGGTGGGTGGGGGAAAGGAGGTAGACACGGGGCATGAGCAGGGGTGGGGGGAACAGGGGAGACATGGCGCATGAGCGGGTTGTGGGGGGTAACACAAAGGAATCACGGGGCATGAGCGGGGGGTGGGGGGTAACACAAGGGAGACACGGGGCATGAGGAGGGGATGGGGTAACACAAGGGAGACACGGGGCATGAGCGGGGGGTGGGGGTAACAGGGGAGACACAGGGCATGAGCGGGGGGTGGGGGGAACAGGGTATGAGCGGGGGGTGGGGGGAACAGGAGAAGGACACAGGGCATGAGCGGGGGGTGGGGGGGAAGGAGGGAGACATGGGGCATGAGCAGGGGTGGGGGGGACAGGGGAGACATGGCGCATGAGCGTGGGGGTGGGGGGAAAGGAGGCAGACACAGGGAATGAGCGGGGGTGGGGGAACAGGGGACACACGGGGCATGAGCGAGGGGTGGGGAGTAACACAGGAGACACGGGGCATGAGTGGGGGGTGAGGGGTAACACAGGAGACACGGGGCATGAGCGGGGAGTGGGGGTAACACAAAGGAGACACAGGGTGTGGGGGGTAACAGGGGAGACACAGGTCATGAGCGGGGGGTGGGGGGTAACACAAGGGAGACACGGGGCATGAGCGGGGGGTGGGGGGGTAACACAAGGGAGACACGGGGCATGAGCGGGGGTGGGGGTAACACAAGGGAGACACGGGGCATGAGCGGGGGGTGGGGGTAACACAAAGGAGACACAGGGCATGAGTGGGGGGTGGGGGTAACAGGGGAGACAGAGCATGAGCAGGGGGGTGGGGGGAACAGGGCACACACAGGGCATGAGCGGGGGATGAGGGAAACAAGAGAAGGACACAGGGCATGAGCGGGGGGTGGGGGGAAAGGAGGGAACATGGCGTGTGAGCGGGGGGTGGGGGGTGGAAAGGAAGGGGACAAGGGGCATGATCAGGGGGTGGGGGGGAAGATTGGGGGCACGGGGCATGAGCGGGGGTGGGGGAGGAAGGAGGGAGACACGGGGCATGAGCGGGGGGTGGGGGTAACACGGGGCATGAGCGGGGGTGGGGGGTAACACGAGGGAAACACGGGGCATGAGCGGGGGGTGGGGGGAACACGAGGGAGACACAGGACATGAGCAGAGTGTGGGGGGTAACAGGAGACACACGGGTCATGAGCGGGGGTGGGTGGGTACACAAGGGAGACACGGGGCATGAGCGGGGGTGGGGTGGAACACAAGGGAGACACGGTGCATGAGCAGGGGAGTGGGGGTAACACAAGGGAGACACAGGGCATGAGCGGGGGATAGGGGTAACACAAGGGAGACACAGGGCATGAGCGGGGGGTGGGGGGAACAGGGAGACACAAGGCATGAGCGGTGGTGGGGGAGTAACACGAGGGAGACACGGGGCATGAGCAGGGGTGGGGTGGAACAGGGGAGACACGGGGCATGAGCGGGGAGTGGGGGGTAACACAAAGGAGACACTGGGCATGAGTGGGGGGTAACACAAGGGAGACACGGTGCATGAGCGGGGGGTGGGGGGTAACAGAAGGGAGACACGGGGCATGAGTGGGTGTGGGTGGTAACACAAGAGAGACATGAAGCATGAGCGGGGGGTGAGGGGTGACAAGGGAGACACGGGGCATGAGCGGGGGGTGGGGGTAATAGGGGAGACACAGGGCATGAGCGGTGGGTGGGGGGAACAGGGCACACACGGGGCATGAGAGGAGGTTAGAGGGGAAAGGAGGGAGACATGGGGCATGAGCAGGGGTGGGGGAACAGGGAGACATGGGGCATGAGCGGGGGGTGGGGGAAAGGAGGGAGACACGGAGCATGAGTGAGGGGTGGGGGGAACAGGGGAGACACGGGGCATGAGCGGGGGGTGGGGGAAGGAGTAGGACATGGGGCATGAGCGGGGGTGGGGGGAAGGCGGGAGACATGGGGCATGAGTGGGGGGCCCGGGGGGAAAGGAGGGAGACACGGGGCATGAGCGGGGTGGGGGGAACAGGAGAAGGACACAGGGCATGAGCGGGGGGTGGGGGGAAAGGAGGGAGACACAGGGCATGAGCAGGGGTGGGTGGAACAGGTGAGACACGGCACATGAGCGGGGTGGGGGAACAGGGGACACACGGGGCATGAGCGGGCGGTGGGGGTAACACAGGAGACACGGGGCATGAGTGGGGGGTGAGGGGTAACACAGGAGACATGGGGCATGAGCGGGGGGTGGGGGGTAACACAAAGGAGATATGGGGTTTGGGGGTAACAGGGTAGACACAGGTCATGAGCAGGGGGTGGGGGTAACACAAGGGAGACACGGAGCATGAGCGGGAGGTGGGGTGTAACACAAGGGAGACATGGTGCATTAGCAGGGGGTGGGGGGTAACACAAGGGAGACATGGGGCATGAGCGGGGGGTGGGGGTAACACAAGGGAGACACGGGCATGAGCGGGGGTAACACAAGGGAGACACAGGGCATGAGTGAGGGGTGGGGTTAACAGGGGAGACAGGGCATGAGCAGGGGGTGGGGGAACAGGGCACACACAGGGCATGAGCGGGGGTTGAGGGGAAGAGGAGAAGGACACAGGGCATGAGCGGGGGGTGGGGGGTAAAGGAGGGAGACATGGGGCATGAGCGGGGGTGGGGGGAACGGGGAGACACTGCGTGTGAGCGGGGGGTGAGGGGGTGGAAAGGAAGGGGACACGGGGCATGGTCAGGGGGTGGGGGGGAAGGAGGGGGGCACGGGCATGAGCGGGGGGTGGGGGAGGAAGGAGGGAGACACGGGGCATGAGCAGGGTGTGGGGGTAACACGGGGCATGAGCGGGTGGTGGGGGAACACGAGGGAGACACAGGACATGAGCAGAGTGTGGGGGGTGACACAAGGGAGACTTGGGGCATGAGCGGGGGGTGGGGGGGAACACGAGGGAGACACAGGACATGAGCAGAGTGTGGGGGGTAACAGGAGACACACGGGGCATGAGCGGGGGTGGGGGGTGACACAAGGGAGACACGGGGCATGAGCGGGGGGTGAGGTGGAACAGGGGAGACACATGGCATGAGCAGGGGATGGGGGTAACACAAGGGAGACACGGGGCATGAGCGGGGGGTGGGGGGAACAGGGAGACACAGGGCATGAGTGGAGGGTGGGGGGAGTAACACGAGGGAGACACGGGCATGAGCGGGGTGAGGGGGGTTACAGGGGAGACAGGGCATGAGCATAGGGTGGGGGGAACAGGGCACACATGGGGCATGAGCGGGCGGTGGGGGAACAGGAGAAGGACACGGGGCATGAGCGGGAGGTTGAGGGGGGAAGGGAGGGAGACACGGGGCATGAGCAGGGGGTGGGGGGGAACAGGGGAGACATGGCGCATGAGCGGGGGGTGGAGGGGAAAGGAAGGGGAGATGGGGCATGAGCGGGGGGTGAGGGGGAATGGGTGGGGGGGAAGGAGGGAGACACGGGGCATGAGCGGGGGGTGGGGGGTAACACGGGGCATTAGCACGGGGTGGGGGGTAACATGAGGGAAACACAGGGCATAAGCGGGGGTGGGGGGAACACGAGGGAGACATGGGACATGAGCGGAGGTTGGGGGCAATAGGAGACACACGGGGCATGAGCGAGGGGTGGGGCGTACACGAGGGAGAAACGGGCATGAGCGGGGGGTGGGGGGTAACACAAGGGGAGACACGGGGCATGAGCCGGGGTGGGGGTAACACAAGGGAGACACGGGCATGAGCAGGGGGTGGGGGAGTAACAAGAGGGAGACACAGGGCATGAGGAGGGGTTGAGGTGGAACAGGGGAGACACGGGGCATGAGCGGGGGGTGGGGGCTAACACAAGGGAGACACGGGGCATGAGTGGGGGTGGGGGGTAACACAAGGGAGACACGGGGCATGAGTGAGGGGTAACACAAGGGAGACACGGGGCATGAGCGTGGGGTGGGTGGTAACACAAGGGAGACACAGGGCATGAGTGGGGTGGGGGTAACACAAGGGAGACACGGGGCATGAGTGGGGGGGTAACACAAGGGAGACACGGGGCATGAGCGTGGGGTGGGTGGTAACACAAGGGAGACACGGGCATGTGTGGGGGGTGGGGGGTAACACAATTGAGACACGGGGCATGAGGAGGGGTTGAGGTGGAACAGGGGAGACACGGGGCATGAGCGGGGGGTGGGGGTAACACAATTGAGACACGGGGCATGGGCAGGGGGTAGGGGGTAACACAAGGGAGACACGGGGCATGACCAGGGGGTGGAAGGGTAACAGGGGGAGATACAGGGCATGAGCGGGGGGTAAGGGGAACAGGGCACACACGGGGCATGAGCAGGTGTTGGGGGGGAAAGGATGGAGACACGGTGTAGGAGCGGGGGTTGGGGGGAACAGGGGAGACACGGGGTGGGACACGGGGCATGAGCAGGGTTGGGTGAACACGAGAGAGACACGGGGCATGAGTGGGGGGTGGGGGGAACAGAGGAGACTTGGGGGGAAGGAGGGAGACACGGGGCATGAGTGGGGGGTCGGGGGAAGGAGGGAGACACGGGGCATGAACGGGGGGTGGGGGGGTAACATGGGGCATGAGCAGGGGGTGGGGGGAAAACGAGGGAGACACTGGAAATGAGCAGAGGGTGGGGGGCAACAGGAGACACGCGGGGCATGAGCGGGGGGTTGGGGGGTACACGAGGGAGACACGGGGCATGAGCAGGGGGGTGGGGTGGAACAGGGGAGACACGGGTCATGAGCGGGGGGTGAGGGGTAGCACAATGGTGACACAGGGCATGAGCGGTGGGTGGGGGGTAACACAAGGGAGACATGGGGCATGAGTGGGGGTGGTGGTGAACAGGGGAGACATGGGGCATGAGCGGGGGGGGGTAACAACAGGGAGACACGGGGCATGAGTGGGGGTGGGGGTAACACAAGGGAGACACGGGGCATGAGCGGGGGGTGAGGGATAACACAAGGGAGACATGGGGCATGAGCGGGGGGTGAGGGGTAACAAGGAGACATGGGCATGAGCGGGGGCTGGGGGTAACACAAAGGAGACACAGGGCATGAGCAGGGGTGGGGGGTAACAGGGGAGACACAGGGCATGAGCGGGGAATGGGGGGAACAGGGCACACACGGGGCATGAGCAGGGATGGGGGGAAAGGAGGGAGACACGGGACATGAGCGGGGGTTGAGGGAACAGGGGAGACACTGGCCATGAGCGGGGGTGGGGAGAAAGGAGGGGGACTTGGGGCGTGAGTGGGGGGTGGGGGAAAGGAGGAGGACACAGGGCATTAGTGGGGGTTGGGGGGAGGAGGGAGACACGGGGCATGAGCGGGGGGACAGGGGAGACAAGGGGCATGAGCAGAGGGTGGGGGAGAACAGGGAGACACGGGGCATGCGCGGGGGGTGGGTGGAAGGGGAGAGAGACACTGGGCATGAGCGGGTGGTGGGGGAAAGGAGGGAGACACGGGGCATGAACGGGGGTTGGGGGAACACGAGGGAGATACGGGGGCATGAGCTGGGGGGTGGGAGGGAACAGTAGGGAAACACAGGGCATGAGCGGGGTTGGGGGGAAGGGAGAGACACACGGGGCATGAGCGGGGGTGGGGTCTATAGGGGAGACATGTGGCATGAGCGGGGAGTTGGGGGGACAGGGCAGACACGGGGCATGAGCGGGGGTGTGGGGGAAACACGAGGGAGACACGGGCCATGAGCGGGGGGACAGGGGAGACAAGGGGCATGAGCAGAGGGTCAGGGAGAACAGGGGAGAGAGACACTGGGAATGAGCGGGTGGTGGGGGAAAGGAGGGAGACACGGGGCATGAACGGGGGTTGGGGGAACATGAGGGAGACACGTGGCATGAGCGGGGGGGTGGGAGGGAACAGTAGGGAAACACAGGGCATGAGCGGGGGGTGGGGGGAAGGGTAGAGACACACGGGGAATGAGTGGGGGTGGAGGGAAGGGGAGAGAGACATGGGGAATGAGCAGGGGGTGAGGGGAAAGTAGAGAGACCCGGGGCATGAGCGGGTGGTGGGGTTGAAAGGAGGGAGACACAGGCATGAGCGGGGGGTGGGGAGGAAGGAGGGAGACACGGGGCATGAGAGGGGGTGGGGGAACAGGGGAGACATGGGACATGAGCGGGGGGTGGGGGGTACACACAGGAGACACGGGGCATGAGCGGGGGGTTCGGGGGGTTCGGGTAACGCAAGGGAGACACGGGGCATGAGCGGGGGGTGGGGGTAACACAAGGGAGACACGGGCATGAGCGGGGGTGGGGGCTAACACAAGGGAGACACGGGGCTTGAGTGGGGGGTGGAGGGTAAAAGGGGAGACACAGGGCATGAGCGTGGGTGGGGGGTAACACAAGGGAGACACGGGCATGAGCGGGGGTGGGGGCTAACACATGGGAGACATGGGGCATGAGCAGGGGGTGGGGGGTTACAGGGGAGACGGGGCATGAGCGGGGGCTGGGGAGGAACAGGGCACACATGGGGCATGAGCGGGGGTGGGGGGAACAGGAGAAGGACACGGGGCATGAGCTGGGGGTGGGGGGAAAGGAGGGAGACACAGGGCATGAGCGGGGGTGGGGGGAACAGGGAGACATGGCGCATGAGCGAGGGGGTGGGGGGAAAGGAGGGGAGACGGGGAATGAGCGGGGGGTGGAAGGGAAGGAGGGGGACACGGGGCATGAGCGGGGGTTGGGGTGGGAACGAGGGAGACATGGGGCATGAGCAGGGGGTGGGGGGTAACATAGGGCATGAGCAGGGGGTGGGGGGTAACATGAGGGAGACACGGGACATGAGCGGAGGGTGGGGGCAACAGGAGACACACGGGGCATGAGTGAGGGGTGGGAGCGTACACGAGGGAGACATGGGGCATGAGCGGGGGGTTGGGGAGTAACACAAGTGAGACACGGGGCATGAGCGGGGGTGGGTGGTAACACAAGGGAGACACAGGGATTGAGCAGGGTGTGGGGTGGAACAGGGGAGACACAGGGCATGAGCAGGGGGTGGGGGATGACACAAGGGTGACACAGGCATGAGCAGGGGGTAACACAAGGGAGACACAGGGGCTTGAGCGGGGGTGGGGGTAACAGGGGAGACACAGGGCATGATCGGAGGTGGGGGGCTAACACAAGGGAGACACGGGGCATGAGCGGGGCGTGGCGGGTTACAGGGGAGACAGGGCATGAGCAGGGGGTGGGGGAACAGGGCACACACGGGGCATGAGCGGGGGATGGGGGAACAGGAGAAGGACACGGGGCATGAGCGGGGGGTTGAGGGGGGAAGGGAGGGAGACACGGGGCATGAGCAGGGGGTGGGGAGATCAGGGGAGACATGGCACATGAGCGGGGGGGTGGAGGGGAAAGGAAGGGGAGACGGGCATGAGCGGGGGGTGAGGGGGAAGGAGGGGGAAACAGGGCATGAGCGGGGGGTGGAGGGGAATGGGTGGGGGGAAGGAGGGAGACACGGGGCATGAGCGGGGGGTGGGGGGGTAACACGGGGCATGAGCGGGGGGTGGGGGGTAACATGAGGGAAACACGGGGCATAAGCGGGGGGTGGGGGAACACGAGGGAGACACGGACATGAGCAGAGGTGGGGCAACAGGAGACACACAACAGGAGACAGGGGCATGAGCGAGGGGTGGGGGCGTACACGAGGGAGACACGGGGCATGAGCGGGGGGGTGGGGTGTAACACAAGGGAGACACGGGGCATGAGCGGGGGTGGGGGGTAATACAAGGGAGACACGGGGCATGAGTGGGGGTGGGGGTAACACAAGGGAGACATGGGGCATGAGCGGGGGTAACACAAGGGAGACACGGGGCATGAGCGTGGGGTGGGTGGTAACACAAGGGAGACACGGGGCATGAGCGGGGGGTGGGGGGTAACACAATTGAGACACGGGGCATGAGCAGGGGGTGGGGAGTAACACAAGGGAGACACGGGGCATGACCGGGGGTGAAGGGTAACAGGGGGCGATACAGGGCATGAGCGGGGGGTGGGGGGAACAGAGCACACACGGGGCATGAGCGGGTGTTTGGGGGAAAGGATGGAGACACGGTGTAGGAGCGGGGGGTGGAGGGAAAGGAGGGAGACATGGGGCATGAGCAGGGGGTGGGAGGGAGCAGTAGGGAAACACGGGGGCATGAGCGGGGGGTGGGGGGAAGGGGAGAGAGACACGGGGCATGAGCGGGGGCTGGGGGGAAAGGAGGGAGACAAGGCGCATAAGCGGGGGGTGGGGGGAACAGGGGAGACACGGGACATAAGCGGGGGGAAGGGGAAGGAGAAACAAAGCATGAGAGGGGGGTGGGGGGAACGGGAGGAACACACAGAGCATCAGCGGGGGGTGGGGGGGAACAGGGGAGACACGGGCCATGAGCGGGGGTCGGGGGAAGGGGAGAGAGACATGGGGCATGTGCAGGGGGTGAGGGGAAAGGAGAGAGACAAGGGGCATGAGCGGGTGGTGGGGTTGAAAGGAGGGAGACACGGGGCATGAGCGGGGGGTGGGGAGGAAGGAGGGAGACACGGGGCATGAGAGGGGGTGGGGGAACAGGGGAGACATGGGGCATGAGCAGGGGTTGGGGGGTACACACAGGAGACACAGGGCATGAGCGGGGGGTTCGGGTAACGCAAGGGAGACACGGGGCATGAGCAGGGGTGGGGGGTATCACAAGGGAGACACGGGCATGAGCGGGGGTGGGGGCTAACACAAGGGAGACACGGGGCTTGAGTGGGGGTGGAGGGTAACAGGGGAGACACAGGGCATGAGCGTGGGTGGGGGGTAACACAAGGGAGACACGGGGCATGAGCGGGGGTGGGGGCTAACACAAGGGAGACACAGGGCATGAGCAGGGGGTGGGGGGTTACACAAGGCAGACACGGGGCATGAGCGGGGGGTGGGGGGGAACAGGGGAGACACAGGGCATGAGCGGGCGGTGGGGGAACACAAGGGAGACACGGGGCATGAGCGGGGAGTGGGGGGTAACACAAGGGAGACACAGGGCATGATCAGGGGGTGGTGGTAACACAAGGGAGACACGGGGCATGAGCGGGGGTGGGGGGGTAACACAAGGCAGACACAGGGCATGAGCGGGGGGTGGGGGGGTAACACAAGGCAGACACAGGACATGAGCGGGGGGTGGTGGGGTAACACAAAGGAGACACGGGGCATGAGCGGGGTGGGGGTAACACAAGGGAGACACGGGGCATGAGCACAGGGGTGGGGGGTAACACAAGGGAGACACGGGGCATGAGCTGGAGGGTGGGGTGGAACAGGGAAACACAGGGCATGAGCGGGCAGTGGGGGGTAACACAAGGGAGACACGGGGCATGAGCCGGGGGTGGGGGTAACACAAGGGAGACATGGGGCAAGAGCGGGGGGTGGGGGGTAACACAAGGCAGACACGGGGCATGAGCAGGGGGTGGGGGGGTAACACAAGGCAGACACAGGGCATGAGCGGGGGTTGGGGGGGTTAACACAAGGCAGAGTGCGGGGGTGGGGGGAACAGGACACACACAGGGCATGAGCGGGGGGTGGGGGAACAGGGCACACATGGGGCATGAGCAGGGGGTGGGGGAACATGAAGAGGACAAGGGGCATGAACGGGGGTGGGGGGAAAGGAGGGGGACATGGGGCATGAGCGGCTGTGGGGGGGAGGAGGGGGACAAGGGGCATGAGTGGGGGTGGGGGGAAAGGAGGGAGACATAGGGCATGAGCACGGGGGTAGGGGGGAGGAGGGGAGACATGTGGCATGTGCTGGGGTGGTGGCAGAAACAGGGCAGACACAGGGCATGAGCGGGGGGTGAGAGGAACACGAGGGAGACACGGGACATGAGCAGAGGGTGGGGGGGGTACACGAGGGAGACCCGGGGCAATGAACGGTTGGTGGAGGAACAGGGGAGACACGGGGCATGAGCGGGGGGTGGGAGGGAACAGGGGAAACACAGGGCATGAGCGAGGGGTGGGAGAAACAGGGCACACAGACGACATGAGCAGGGGATGGGGAACAGGAGAGACACAGGACATGAGCGGGGGTGGGGGGAAGGAGGGAGACACAGGGAATGAGTGGGGGTGGGGGAACAGTGGACACACAGGGCATGAGCGGGGGATGGGGTAACACAAAGGAAACACGGGGCATGAGCGGGGGGTGGGCGGTAACACAAGGGAGACACGGGGCATGAGCAGGGGATGGGGGTAACAGTGGAGACACTGGGCATGAGCGGGGTTGGGGGGAACAGGGCATGAGTGGGGGGTGGGGGGAACAGGAGAAGGACACAGGGCATGTGCGGTGGGTGGGGGAAAGGAGGTAGACACGGGGCATGAGCAGGGGTGGGGGGAACAGGGGAGACATGGCGCATGAGCGGGTTGTGGGGGGTAACACAAAGGAATCACGTGGCATGAGCGGGGGGTGGGGGGTAACACAAGGGAGACACGGGGCATGAGGAGGGGATGGGGGTAACACAAGGGAGACACGGGGCATGAGCGGGGGGTGGGGGGAACAGGGTATGAGCGGAGGGTGGGGGGAACAGGAGAAGGACACAGGGCATGAGCGGGGGGTGGGGGGGAAAGGAGGGAGACATGGGGCATGAGCAGGGGTGGGGGAACAGGGGAGACATGGCGCATGAGCGTGGGGGTGGGGGGGAAAGGAGGCAGACACAGGGAATGAGCGGGGGTGGGGGAACAGGGGACACACGGGGCATGAGGGAGGGGTGGGGGGTAACACAGGAGACACGGGGCATGAGTGGGGGGTGAGGGGTAACACAGGAGACACGGGGCATGAGCGGGGAGTGGGGGTAACACAAAGGAGACACAGGGTGTGGGGGGTAACAGGGGAGACACAGGTCATGAGCGGGGGGTGGGGGGTAACACAAGGGAGACACGGGGCATGAGCGGGGGGTGGGGGGGTAACACAAGGGAGACACGGGGCATGAGCGGGGGTGGGGGTAACACAAGGGAGACACGGGGCATGAGCGGGGGGTGGGGGTAACACAAAGGAGACACAGGGCATGAGTGGGGGGTGGGGGTAACAGGGGGAGACAGAGCATGAGCAGGGGGGTGGGGGGAACAGGGCACACACAGGGCATGAGCGGGGGATGAGGGAAACAGGAGAAGGACACAGGGCATGAGCGGGGGGTGGGGGGAAAGGAGGGAACATGGCGTGTGAGCGGGGGGTGGGGGGTGGAAAGGAAGGGGACAAGGGGCATGATCAGGGGGTGGGGGGGAAGGAGGGGGGCACAGGGCATGAGCGGGGGTGGGGGAGGAAGGAGGGAGACACGGGGCATGAGCGGGGGTGGGGGTAACACGGGGCATGAGCGGGGGTGGGGGTAACACGAGTGAAACACGGGGCATGAGCGGGGGGTGGGGGAACACGAGGGAGACACAGGACATGAGCAGAGTGTGGGGGGTAACCAGGAGACACACGGGTCATGAGCGGGGGTGGGTGGGTACACAAGGGAGACACGGGGCATGAGCGGGGGGTGGGGTGGAACACAAGGGAGACACGGGGCATGAGCAGGGGAGTGGGGGTAACACAAGGGAGACACAGGGCATGAGCGGGGGATAGGGGTAACACAAGGGAGACACAGGGCATGAGCGGGGGGTGGGGGGAACAGGGAGACACGGGGCATGAGCAGGGGAGTGGGGGTAACACAAGGGAGACACAGGGCATGAGCGGGGGATAGGGGTAACACAAGGAAGACACGGTGCATGAGCGGGGGGTGGGGGGTAACAGAAGGGAGACACGGGGCATGAGTGGGGGTGGGTGGTAACACAAGAGAGACATGAAGCATGAGCGGGGGGTGAGGGGTGACAAGGGAGACACGGGGCATGAGCGGGGGGTGGGGGTAACAGGGGAGACACAGGGCATGAGCGGTGGGTGGGGGGAACAGGGCACACACGGGGCATGAGCAGAGGTTAGAGGGGAAAGGAGGGAGACATGGGGCATGAGCAGGGGTGGGGGAACAGGGGAGACATGGGGCATGAGCGGGGGGTGGGGGGGAAAGGAGGGAGACACGGAGCATGAGTGAGGGGTGCTGGGAACAGGGGAGACACGGGGCATGAGCGGGGGGTGGGGGAAGGTGGGAGACATGGGGCATGAGTGGAGGGTCCGGGGGGAAAGGAGGGAGACACGGGCCATGAGCGGGGGTGGGGGGAACAGGAGAAGGACACAGGGCATGAGCGGGGGGTGGGGGGAAAGGAGGGAGACACAGGGCATGAGCAGGGGTGGGTGGAACAGGTGAGACACGGCACATGAGCGGGGGTGGGGGAACAGGGGACACACGGGGCATGAGCGGGCGGTGGGGGGTAACACAGGAGACACAGGGCATGAGCGGGGGATAGGGGTAACACAAGGGAGACACAGGGCATGAGCGGGGGGTGGGGGGAACAGGGAGACACGGGGCATGAGCAGGGGAGTGGGGGTAACACAAGGGAGACACAGGGCATGAGCGGGGGATAGGGGTAACACAAGGAAGACACGGTGCATGAGCGGGGGGTGGGGGGTAACAGAAGGGAGACACGGGGCATGAGTGGGGGTGGGTGGTAACACAAGAGAGACATGAAGCATGAGCGGGGGGTGAGGGGTGACAAGGGAGACACGGGGCATGAGCGGGGGGTGGGGGTAACAGGGGAGACACAGGGCATGAGCGGTGGGTGGGGGGAACAGGGCACACACGGGGCATGAGCAGAGGTTAGAGGGGAAAGGAGGGAGACATGGGGCATGAGCAGGGGTGGGGGAACAGGGGAGACATGGGGCATGAGCGGGGGGTGGGGGGGAAAGGAGGGAGACACGGAGCATGAGTGAGGGGTGCTGGGAACAGGGGAGACACGGGGCATGAGCGGGGGGTGGGGGAAGGTGGGAGACATGGGGCATGAGTGGGGGGTCCGGGGGGAAAGGAGGGAGACACGGGCCATGAGCGGGGGTGGGGGGAACAGGAGAAGGACACAGGGCATGAGCGGGGGGTGGGGGGAAAGGAGGGAGACACAGGGCATGAGCAGGGGTGGGTGGAACAGGTGAGACACGGCACATGAGCGGGGGTGGGGGAACAGGGGACACACGGGGCATGAGCGGGCGGTGGGGGGTAACACAGGAGACACGGGGCATGAGTGGGGGGTGAGGGGTAACACAAGAGACACGGGGCATGAGCGGGGGGTGGGGGGTAACACAAAGGAGACATGGGGTGTGGGGGGTAACAGGGGAGACACAGGTCATGAGCAGGGGGTGGGGGGTAACACAAGGGAGACACGGGGCATGAGCGGGGGGTGGGGGGGTAACACAAGGGAGACACAGGGCATGGGCGGAGGGTGGGGGAAAGGAGGGAGACACAGGGCATGAGCAGGGGTGGGTGGAACAGGTGAGACACGGCGCATGAGCGGGGGGTGGGGGAACAGGGGACACACGGAGCATGAGCGGGGGGTGGGGGGTAACACAGGAGACACGGGGCATGAGTGGGGGGTGAGGGGTAACACAGGAGACACGGGGCATGAGCGGGGGGTGGGGGGTAACACAAAGGAGACATGGGGTGTGGGGGGTAACAGGGGAGACACAGGTCATGAGCAGGGGGTGGGGGGTAACACAAGGGAGACAGGGCATGAGCAGGGGGGTGGGGGAACAGGGCACACACAGGGCATGAGCGGGGGGTGAGGGGAACAGGAGAAGGACACAGGACATGAGCGGGGGGTGGAGGGGGAAGGAGGGAGACATGGGGCATGAGCGGGGGTGGGGGGAAATGGGGAGACACGGCATGTGAGCGGGGGTGGGGAGGTGGAAACTAAGGGGACACGGGGCATGAGCGGGGGGTGGGGTGGAACAGGGGAGACACGGGGCATGAGCGGGGGTTGGGGGTAACACAAGGGAGACACGGGGCATGAGCAGGGGAGTGGGGGTAACACAAGGGAGAAACAGGGCATGAGCAGGGGATGGGGGTAACACAAGGGAGACACGGGGCATGAGTGGGGGGTGGGGGGAACAGGGAGACACAGGGCATGAGCGGGGGGTGGGGGAGTAACACGAGGGAGACACGGGGCATGAGCCGGGGGTGGGGGATACACAAGGGAGACACGGAGCATGAGCGGGAGGTGGGGGGGTAACACAAGGGAGACATGGGGCATTAGCAGGGGGTGGGGGGTAACACAAGGGAGACATGGGGCATGAGCGGGGGGTGGGGGTAACACAAGGGAGACACGGGGCATGAGCAGGGGTAACACAAGGGAGACACAGGGCATGAGTGAGGGGTGGGGTTAACAGGGGAGACAGGGCATGAGCAGGGGGGTGGGGGAACAGGGCACACACAGGGCATGAGCGGGGGTTGAGGGGAAGAGGAGAAGGACACAGGGCATGAGCGGGGGGTGGGGGGTAAAGGAGGGAGACATGGGGCATGAGCGGGGGTGGGGGGAACGGGAGACACTGCGTGTGAGCGGGGGGTGAGGGGGTGGAAAGGAAGGGGACACGGGGCATGGTCAGGGGGTGGGGGGGAAGGAGGGGGGCACGGGCATGAGCGGGGGGTGGGGGAGGAAGGAGGGAGACACGGGGCATGAGGGTAACACGGGGCATGAGCGGGTGGTGGGGGGAACACGAGGGAGACACAGGACATGAGCAGAGTGTGGGGGGTGACACAAGGGAGACTCGGGGCATGAGCGGGGGGTGGGGGGAACACGAGGGAGACACAGGACATGAGCAGAGTGTGGGGGGTAACAGGAGACACACGGGGCATGAGCGGGGGTGGGGGGTGACACAAGGGAGACACGGGGCATGAGCGGGGGGTGGGGTGGAACAGGGGAGACACAGGGCATGAGCGGGGGGTGGGGGGAACAGGGGAGACATGGCGCATGAGCGAGGGGGTGGGGGGAAAGGAGGGGAGACGGGGAATGAGCGGGGGGTGGAAGGGAAGGAGGGGGACACGGGGCATGAGCGGGGGTTGGGGTGGGAACGAGGGAGACATGGGGCATGAGCAGGGGGTGGGGGGTAACACAGGGCATGAGCAGGGGGTGGGGGTTAACATGAGGGAGACACGGGACATGAGCGGAGGGTGGGGGCAACAGGAGACACACGGGGCATGAGTGAGGGGTGGGGGCGTACACGAGGGAGACATGGGGCATGAGCGGGGGGTTGGGGAGTAACACAAGTGAGACACGGGGCATGAGCGGGGGTGGGTGGTAACACAAGGGAGACACAGGGATTGAGCAGGGTGTGGGGTGGAACAGGGGAGACACAGGGCATGAGCAGGGGGTGGGGGATGACACAAGGGTGACACAGGCATGAGCAGGGGGTAACACAAGGGAGACACAGGGCTTGAGCGGGGGTGGGGGTAACAGGGGAGACACAGGGCATGATCGGAGGTGGGGGGCTAACACAAGGGAGACACGGGGCATGAGCGGGGCGTGGCGGGTTACAGGGGAGACAGGGCATGAGCAGGGGGTGGGGGAACAGGGCACACACGGGGCATGAGCGGGGGATGGGGGAACAGGAGAAGGACACGGGGCATGAGCGGGGGGTTGAGGGGGGAAGGGAGGGAGACACGGGGCATGAGCAGGGGGTGGGGAGATCAGGGGAGACATGGCACATGAGCGGGGGGTGGAGGGGAAAGGAAGGGGAGACGGGCATGAGCGGGGGGTGAGGGGGAAGGAGGGGGAAACAGGGCATGAGCGGGGGGTGGAGGGGAACGGGTGGGGGGTAACATGAGGGAGACACGGGGCATGAGCGGGGGGTGGGGGAACACGAGGGAGACACGGGACATGAGCAGAGGGTGGGGGCAACAGGAGACACACAACAGGAGACAGGGGCATGAGCGAGGGGTGGGGGCGTACACGAGGGAGACACGGGGCATGAGCGGGGGGGTGGGGTGTAACACAAGGGAGACACGGGGCATGAGCGGGGGTGGGGGGTAATACAAGGGAGACACGGGGCATGAGTGGGGGTGGGGGTAACACAAGGGAGACATGGGGCATGAGCGGGGGTAACACAAGGGAGACACGGGGCATGAGCGTGGGGTGGGTGGTAACACAAGGGAGACACGGGGCATGAGCGGGGGGTGGGGGGTAACACAATTGAGACACGGGGCATGAGCAGGGGGTGGGGGGTAACACAAGGGAGACACGGGGCATGACCGGGGGTGAAGGGTAACAGGGGGAGATACAGGGCATGAGCGGGGGGTGGGGGGAACAGAGCACACACGGGGCATGAGCGGGTGTTGGGGGGAAAGGATGGAGACACGGTGTAGGAGCGGGGGGTGGAGGGAAAGGAGGGAGACATGGGGCATGAGCGGGGGGTGGGAGGGAGCAGTAGGGAAACACGGGGCATGAGCGGGGGGTGGGGGGAAGTGGAGAGAGACACGGGGCATGAGCGGGGGCTGGGGGGAAAGGAGGGAGACAAGGCGCATAAGCGGGGGGTGGGGGGAACAGGGGAGACACGGGACATAAGCGGGGGGAACGGGAAGGAGAAACAAAGCATGAGAGGGGGGTGGGGGGAACGGGAGGAACACACAGAGCATCAGCGGGGGGTGGGGGGGAACAGGGGAGACACGGGCCATGAGCGGGGGGTCGGGGGAAGGGGAGAGAGACATGGGGCATGTGCAGGGGGTGAGGGGAAAGGAGAGAGACAAGGGGCATGAGCGGGTGGTGGGGTTGAAAGGAGGGAGACACGGGGCATGAGCGGGGGGTGGGGAGGAAGGAGGGAGACACGGGGCATGAGAGGGGGTGGGGGAACAGGGGAGACATGGGGCATGAGCAGGGGTTGGGGGGTACACACAGGAGACACAGGGCATGAGCGGGGGGTTCGGGTAACGCAAGGGAGACACGGGGCATGAGCAGGGGTGGGGGGTATCACAAGGGAGACACGGGCATGAGCGGGGGTGGGGGCTAACACAAGGGAGACACGGGGCTTGAGTGGGGGTGGAGGGTAACAGGGGAGACACAGGGCATGAGCGTGGGTGGGGGCTAACACAAGGGAGACACAGGGCATGAGCAGGGGGTGGGGGGTTACACAAGACAGACACGGGGCATGAGCGGGGGGTGGGGGGGAACAGGGGAGACACAGGGCATGAGCGGGCGGTGGGGGAACACAAGGGAGACACGGGGCATGAGCGGGGAGTGGGGGGTAACACAAGGGAGACACAGGGCATGATCAGGGGGTGGTGGTAACACAAGGGAGACACGGGGCATGAGCGGGGGTGGGGGGGTAACACAAGGCAGACACAGGGCATGAGCGGGGGGTGGGGGGGTAACACAAGGCAGACACAGGACATGAGCGGGGGGTGGTGGGTAACACAAGGGAGACACGGGGCATGAGCGGGGGTGGGGGTAACACAAGGGAGACACGGGGCATGAGCACAGGGGTGGGGGGTAACACAAGGGAGACACGGGGCATGAGCTGGAGGGTGGGGTGGAACAGGGGAAACACAGGGCATGAGCGGGCAGTGGGGGGTAACACAAGGGAGACACGGGGCATGAGCCGGGGGTGGGGGTAACACAAGGGAGACATGGGGCAAGAGCGGGGGGTGGGGGGTAACACAAGGCAGACACGGGGCATGAGCAGGGGGTGGGGGGGTAACACAAGGCAGACACAGGGCATGAGCGGGGGTTGGGGGGGTAACACAAGGCAGAGTGCGGGGGTGGGGGAACAGGACACACACAGGGCATGAGCGGGGGGTGGGGGAACAGGGCACACATGGGGCATGAGCAGGGGGTGGGGGAACATGAAGAGGACAAGGGGCATGAACGGGGGTGGGGGGAAAGAAGGGGGACATGGGGCATGAGCGGGTGTGGGGGGGAGGAGGGGGACAAGGGGCATGAGTGGGGGTGGGGGGAAAGGAGGGAGACATAGGGCATGAGCACGGGGGTAGGGGGGAGGAGGGGAGACATGTGGCATGTGCTGGGGTGGTGGCAGAAACAGGGCAGACACAGGGCATGAGCGGGGGGTGAGAGGAACACGAGGGAGACACGGGACATGAGCAGAGGGTGGGGGGGTACACGAGGGAGACCCGGGGCATGAACGGGGGGTGGAGGGAACAGGGGAGACACGGGGCATGAGCGGGGGGTGGGAGGGAACAGGGGAAACACAGGGCATGAGCGAGGGGTGGGAGAAACAGGGCACACAGACGACATGAGCAGGGGATGGGGAACAGGAGAGACACAGGACATGAGCGGGGGCGGGGGGAAGGAGGGAGACACAGGGAATGAGTGGGGGTGGGGGAACAGTGGACACACAGGGCATGAGCGGGGGATGGGGTAACACAAAGGAAACACGGGGCATGAGCGGGGGGTGGGCGGTAACACAAGGGAGACACGGGGCATGAGCAGGGGATGGGGGTAACAGTGGAGACACTGGGCATGAGCGGGGTTGGGGGGAACAGGGCATGAGCGGGGGGTGGGGGGAACAGGAGAAGGACACAGGGCATGTGCGGTGGGTGGGGGAAAGGAGGTAGACACGGGGCATGAGCAGGGGTGGGGGGAACAGGGGAGACATGGCGCATGAGCGGGTTGTGGGGGGTAACACAAATGAATCACGGGGCATGAGCGGGGGGTGGGGGGTAACACAAGGGAGACACGGGGCATGAGGAGGGGATGGGGGTAACACAAGGGAGACACGGGGCATGAGCAGGGGGTGGGGGGAACAGGGTATGAGCGGAGGGTGGGGGGAACAGGAGAAGGACACAGGGCATGAGCGGGGGGTGGGGGGGAAAGGAGGGAGACATGGGGCATGAGCAGGGGTGGGGGAACAGGGGAGACATGGCGCATGAGCGTGGGGGTGGGGGGGAAAGGAGGCAGACACAGGGAATGAGCGGGGGTGGGGGAACAGGGGACACACGGGGCATGAGGGAGGGGTGGGGGGTAACACAGGAGACATGGGGCATGAGTGGGGGGTGAGGGGTAACACAGGAGACACGGGGCATGAGCGGGGAGTGGGGGTAACACAAAGGAGACACAGGGTGTGGGGGGTAACAGGGGAGACACAGGTCATGATCGGGGGGTGGGGGGTAACACAAGGGAGACACGGGGCATGAGGGGGGTGGGGGGGTAACACAAGGGAGACACGGGGCATGAGCGGGGGTGGGGGTAACACAAGGGAGACACGGGGCATGAGTGGGGGGTGGGGGTAACACAAAGGAGACACAGGGCATGAGTGGGGGTGGGGGTAACAGGGGAGACAGAGCATGAGCAAGGGGGTGGGGGGAACAGGGCACACACAGGGCATGAGCGGGGGATGAGGGAAACAGGAGAAGGACACAGGGCATGAGCGGGGGGTGGGGGGAAAGGAGGGAACATGGCGTGTGAGCGGGGGGTGGGGGGTGGAAAGGAAGGGGACAAGGGGCA
This sequence comes from Ambystoma mexicanum, assembly GCF_040938575.1. Taxonomy (NCBI): domain Eukaryota; kingdom Metazoa; phylum Chordata; class Amphibia; order Caudata; family Ambystomatidae; genus Ambystoma; species Ambystoma mexicanum. Next base: position 561,937,063 of record NC_090930.1, read on the forward strand.
TGATCAGGGGGTGGGGGGGAAGGAGGGGGGCACAGGGCATGAGCGGGGGTGGGGGAGGAAGGAGGGAGACACGGGGCATGAGCGGGGGTGGGGGTAACACGGGGCATGAGCGGGGGTGGGGGTAACACGAGTGAAACACGGGGCATGAGCGGGGGGTGGGGGGAACACGAGGGAGACACAGGACATGAGCAGAGTGTGGGGGGTAACAGGAGACACACGGGTCATGAGCGGGGGTGGGTGGGTACACAAGGGAGACACGGGCATGAGCGGGGGGTGGGGTGGAACACAAGGGAGACACGGGGCATGAGCAGGGGAGTGGGGGTAACACAAGGGAGACACAGGGCATGAGCGGGGGATAGGGGTAACACAAGGGAGACACAGGGCATGAGCGGGGGGTGGGGGGAACAGGGAGACACGGGGCATGAGCAGGGGAGTGGGGGTAACACAAGGGAGACACAGGGCATGAGCGGGGGATAGGGGTAACACAAGGAAGACACGGTGCATGAGCGGGGGGTGGGGGGTAACAGAAGGGAGACACGGGGCATGAGTGGGGGTGGGTGGTAACACAAGAGAGACATGAAGCATGAGCGGGGGTGAGGGGTGACAAGGGAGACACGGGGCATGAGCGGGGGGTGGGGGTAACAGGGGAGACACAGGGCATGAGCGGTGGGTGGGGGGAACAGGGCACACACGGGGCATGAGCAGAGGTTAGAGGGGAAAGGAGGGAGACATGGGGCATGAGCAGGGGTGGGGGAACAGGGGAGACATGGGGCATGAGCGGGGGGTGGGGGGGAAAGGAGGGAGACACGGAGCATGAGTGAGGGGTGCTGGGAACAGGGGAGACACGGGGCATGAGCGGGGGGTGGGGGAAGGTGGGAGACATGGGGCATGAGTGGGGGGTCCGGGGGGAAAGGAGGGAGACACGGGCCATGAGCGGGGGTGGGGGGAACAGGAGAAGGACACAGGGCATGAGCGGGGGGTGGGGGGAAAGGAGGGAGACACAGGGCATGAGCAGGGGTGGGTGGAACAGGTGAGACACGGCACATGAGCGGGGGTGGGGGAACAGGGGACACACGGGGCATGAGCGGGCGGTGGGGGGTAACACAGGAGACACGGGGCATGAGTGGGGGGTGAGGGGTAACACAAGAGACACGGGGCATGAGCGGGGGGTGGGGGGTAACACAAAGGAGACATGGGGTGTGGGGGGTAACAGGGGAGACACAGGTCATGAGCAGGGGGTGGGGGGTAACACAAGGGAGACACGGGGCATGAGCGGGGGGTGGGGGGGTAACACAAGGGAGACACAGGGCATGGGCGGAGGGTGGGGGAAAGGAGGGAGACACAGGGCATGAGCAGGGGTGGGTGGAACAGGTGAGACACGGCGCATGAGCGGGGGGTGGGGGAACAGGGAACACACGGAGCATGAGCGGGGGGTGGGGGGTAACACAGGAGACACGGGGCATGAGTGGGGGGTGAGGGGTAACACAGGAGACACGGGGCATGAGCGGGGGGTGGGGGGTAACACAAAGGAGACATGGGGTGTGGGGGGTAACAGGGGAGACACAGGTCATGAGCAGGGGGTGGGGGGTAACACAAGGGAGACAGGGCATGAGCAGGGGGGTGGGGGAACAGGGCACACACAGGGCATGAGCGGGGGGTGAGGGGAACAGGAGAAGGACACAGGACATGAGCGGGGGGTGGAGGGGGAAGGAGGGAGACATGGGGCATGAGCGGGGGTGGGGGGAAATGGGGAGACACGGCATGTGAGCGGGGGTGGGGAGGTGGAAACTAAGGGGACACGGGGCATGAGCGGGGGGTGGGGTGGAACAGGGGAGACACGGGGCATGAGCGGGGGTTGGGGGTAACACAAGGGAGACACGGGGCATGAGCAGGGGAGTGGGGGTAACACAAGGGAGAAACAGGGCATGAGCAGGGGATGGGGGTAACACAAGGGAGACACGGGGCATGAGTGGGGGGTGGGGGGAACAGGGAGACACAGGGCATGAGCGGGGGGTGGGGGAGTAACACGAGGGAGACACGGGGCATGAGCCGGGGGTGGGGGATACACAAGGGAGACACGGAGCATGAGCGGGAGGTGGGGGGGTAACACAAGGGAGACATGGGGCATTAGCAGGGGGTGGGGGGTAACACAAGGGAGACATGGGGCATGAGCGGGGGGTGGGGGTAACACAAGGGAGACACGGGGCATGAGCAGGGGTAACACAAGGGAGACACAGGGCATGAGTGAGGGGTGGGGTTAACAGGGGAGACAGGGCATGAGCAGGGGGGTGGGGGAACAGGGCACACACAGGGCATGAGCGGGGGTTGAGGGGAAGAGGAGAAGGACACAGGGCATGAGCGGGGGGTGGGGGGTAAAGGAGGGAGACATGGGGCATGAGCGGGGGTGGGGGGAACGGGAGACACTGCGTGTGAGCGGGGGGTGAGGGGGTGGAAAGGAAGGGGACACGGGGCATGGTCAGGGGGTGGGGGGGAAGGAGGGGGGCACGGGCATGAGCGGGGGGTGGGGGAGGAAGGAGGGAGACACGGGGCATGAGGGTAACACGGGGCATGAGCGGGTGGTGGGGGGAACACGAGGGAGACACAGGACATGAGCAGAGTGTGGGGGGTGACACAAGGGAGACTCGGGGCATGAGCGGGGGGTGGGGGGAACACGAGGGAGACACAGGACATGAGCAGAGTGTGGGGGGTAACAGGAGACACACGGGGCATGAGCGGGGGTGGGGGGTGACACAAGGGAGACACGGGGCATGAGCGGGGGGTGGGGTGGAACAGGGGAGACACAGGGCATGAGCGGGGGGTGGGGGGAACAGGGGAGACATGGCGCATGAGCGAGGGGGTGGGGGGAAAGGAGGGGAGACGGGGAATGAGCGGGGGGTGGAAGGGAAGGAGGGGGACACGGGGCATGAGCGGGGGTTGGGGTGGGAACGAGGGAGACATGGGGCATGAGCAGGGGGTGGGGGGTAACACAGGGCATGAGCAGGGGGTGGGGGTTAACATGAGGGAGACACGGGACATGAGCGGAGGGTGGGGGCAACAGGAGACACACGGGGCATGAGTGAGGGGTGGGGGCGTACACGAGGGAGACATGGGGCATGAGCGGGGGGTTGGGGAGTAACACAAGTGAGACACGGGGCATGAGCGGGGGTGGGTGGTAACACAAGGGAGACACAGGGATTGAGCAGGGTGTGGGGTGGAACAGGGGAGACACAGGGCATGAGCAGGGGGTGGGGGATGACACAAGGGTGACACAGGCATGAGCAGGGGGTAACACAAGGGAGACACAGGGCTTGAGCGGGGGTGGGGGTAACAGGGGAGACACAGGGCATGATCGGAGGTGGGGGGCTAACACAAGGGAGACACGGGGCATGAGCGGGGCGTGGCGGGTTACAGGGGAGACAGGGCATGAGCAGGGGGTGGGGGAACAGGGCACACACGGGGCATGAGCGGGGGATGGGGGAACAGGAGAAGGACACGGGGCATGAGCGGGGGGTTGAGGGGGGAAGGGAGGGAGACACGGGGCATGAGCAGGGGGTGGGGAGATCAGGGGAGACATGGCACATGAGCGGGGGGTGGAGGGGAAAGGAAGGGGAGACGGGCATGAGCGGGGGGTGAGGGGGAAGGAGGGGGAAACAGGGCATGAGCGGGGGGTGGAGGGGAATGGGTGGGGGGAAGGAGGGAGACACGGGGCATGAGCGGGGGGTGGGGGGGTAACACGGGGCATGAGCGGGGGGTGGGGGGTAACATGAGGGAAACACGGGGCATAAGCGGGGGGTGGGGGAACACGAGGGAGACACGGGACATGAGCAGAGGGTGGGGGCAACAGGAGACACACAACAGGAGACAGGGGCATGAGCGAGGGGTGGGGGCGTACACGAGGGAGACACGGGGCATGAGCGGGGGTGGGGGGTAATACAAGGGAGACACGGGGCATGAGTGGGGGTGGGGGTAACACAAGGGAGACATGGGGCATGAGCGGGGGTAACACAAGGGAGACACGGGGCATGAGCGTGGGGTGGGTGGTAACACAAGGGAGACACGGGGCATGAGCGGGGGGTGGGGGGTAACACAATTGAGACACGGGGCATGAGCAGGGGGTGGGGGGTAACACAAGGGAGACACGGGGCATGACCGGGGGTGAAGGGTAACAGGGGGAGATACAGGGCATGAGCGGGGGGTGGGGGGAACAGAGCACACACGGGGCATGAGCGGGTGTTGGGGGGAAAGGATGGAGACACGGTGTAGGAGCGGGGGGTGGAGGGAAAGGAGGGAGACATGGGGCATGAGCGGGGGGTGGGAGGGAGCAGTAGGGAAACACGGGGCATGAGCGGGGGGTGGGGGGAAGGGGAGAGAGACACGGGGCATGAGCGGGGGCTGGGGGGAAAGGAGGGAGACAAGGCGCATAAGCGGGGGGTGGGGGGAACAGGGGAGACACGGGACATAAGCGGGGGGAACGGGAAGGAGAAACAAAGCATGAGAGGGGGGTGGGGGGAACGGGAGGAACACACAGAGCATCAGCGGGGGGTGGGGGGGAACAGGGGAGACACGGGCCATGAGCGGGGGGTCGGGGGAAGGGGAGAGAGACATGGGGCATGTGCAGGGGGTGAGGGGAAAGGAGAGAGACAAGGGGCATGAGCGGGTGGTGGGGTTGAAAGGAGGGAGACACGGGGCATGAGCGGGGGGTGGGGAGGAAGGAGGGAGACACGGGGCATGAGAGGGGGTGGGGGAACAGGGGAGACATGGGGCATGAGCAGGGGTTGGGGGGTACACACAGGAGACACAGGGCATGAGCGGGGGGTTCGGGTAACGCAAGGGAGACACGGGGCATGAGCAGGGGTGGGGGGTATCACAAGGGAGACACGGGCATGAGCGGGGGTGGGGGCTAACACAAGGGAGACACGGGGCTTGAGTGGGGGTGGAGGGTAACAGGGGAGACACAGGGCATGAGCGTGGGTGGGGGCTAACACAAGGGAGACACAGGGCATGAGCAGGGGGTGGGGGGTTACACAAGACAGACACGGGGCATGAGCGGGGGGTGGGGGGGAACAGGGGAGACACAGGGCATGAGCGGGCGGTGGGGGAACACAAGGGAGACACGGGGCATGAGCGGGGAGTGGGGGGTAACACAAGGGAGACACAGGGCATGATCAGGGGGTGGTGGTAACACAAGGGAGACACGGGGCATGAGCGGGGGTGGGGGGGTAACACAAGGCAGACACAGGGCATGAGCGGGGGGTGGGGGGGTAACACAAGGCAGACACAGGACATGAGCGGGGGGTGGTGGGTAACACAAGGGAGACACGGGGCATGAGCGGGGGTGGGGGTAACACAAGGGAGACACGGGGCATGAGCACAGGGGTGGGGGGTAACACAAGGGAGACACGGGGCATGAGCTGGAGGGTGGGGTGGAACAGGGGAAACACAGGGCATGAGCGGGCAGTGGGGGGTAACACAAGGGAGACACGGGGCATGAGCCGGGGGTGGGGGTAACACAAGGGAGACATGGGGCAAGAGCGGGGGGTGGGGGGTAACACAAGGCAGACACGGGGCATGAGCAGGGGGTGGGGGGGTAACACAAGGCAGACACAGGGCATGAGCGGGGGTTGGGGGGGTAACACAAGGCAGAGTGCGGGGGTGGGGGAACAGGACACACACAGGGCATGAGCGGGGGGTGGGGGAACAGGGCACACATGGGGCATGAGCAGGGGGTGGGGGAACATGAAGAGGACAAGGGGCATGAACGGGGGTGGGGGGAAAGGAGGGGGACATGGGGCATGAGCGGGTGTGGGGGGGAGGAGGGGGACAAGGGGCATGAGTGGGGGTGGGGGGAAAGGAGGGAGACATAGGGCATGAGCACGGGGGTAGGGGGGAGGAGGGGAGACATGTGGCATGTGCTGGGGTGGTGGCAGAAACAGGGCAGACACAGGGCATGAGCGGGGGGTGAGAGGAACACGAGGGAGACACGGGACATGAGCAGAGGGTGGGGGGGTACACGAGGGAGACCCGGGGCATGAACGGGGGGTGGAGGGAACAGGGGAGACACGGGGCATGAGCGGGGGGTGGGAGGGAACAGGGGAAACACAGGGCATGAGCGAGGGGTGGGAGAAACAGGGCACACAGACGACATGAGCAGGGGATGGGGAACAGGAGAGACACAGGACATGAGCGGGGGCGGGGGGAAGGAGGGAGACACAGGGAATGAGTGGGGGTGGGGGAACAGTGGACACACAGGGCATGAGCGGGGGATGGGGTAACACAAAGGAAACACGGGGCATGAGCGGGGGGTGGGCGGTAACACAAGGGAGACACGGGGCATGAGCAGGGGATGGGGGTAACAGTGGAGACACTGGGCATGAGCGGGGTTGGGGGGAACAGGGCATGAGCGGGGGGTGGGGGCGGTGGGTGGGGGAAAGGAGGTAGACACGGGGCATGAGCAGGGGTGGGGGGAACAGGGGAGACATGGCGCATGAGCGGGTTGTGGGGGGTAACACAAATGAATCACGGGGCATGAGCGGGGGGTGGGGGGTAACACAAGGGAGACACGGGGCATGAGGAGGGGATGGGGGTAACACAAGGGAGACACGGGGCATGAGCAGGGGGTGGGGGGAACAGGGTATGAGCGGAGGGTGGGGGGAACAGGAGAAGGACACAGGGCATGAGCGGGGGGTGGGGGGGAAAGGAGGGAGACATGGGGCATGAGCAGGGGTGGGGGAACAGGGGAGACATGGCGCATGAGCGTGGGGGTGGGGGGGAAAGGAGGCAGACACAGGGAATGAGCGGGGGTGGGGGAACAGGGGACACACGGGGCATGAGGGAGGGGTGGGGGGTAACACAGGAGACATGGGGCATGAGTGGGGGGTGAGGGGTAACACAGGAGACACGGGGCATGAGCGGGGAGTGGGGGTAACACAAAGGAGACACAGGGTGTGGGGGGTAACAGGGGAGACACAGGTCATGATCGGGGGGTGGGGGGTAACACAAGGGAGACACGGGGCATGAGGGGGGTGGGGGGGTAACACAAGGGAGACACGGGGCATGAGCGGGGGTGGGGGTAACACAAGGGAGACACGGGGCATGAGTGGGGGGTGGGGGTAACACAAAGGAGACACAGGGCATGAGTGGGGGTGGGGGTAACAGGGGAGACAGAGCATGAGCAAGGGGGTGGGGGGAACAGGGCACACACAGGGCATGAGCGGGGGATGAGGGAAACAGGAGAAGGACACAGGGCATGAGCGGGGGGTGGGGGGAAAGGAGGGAACATGGCGTGTGAGCGGGGGGTGGGGGGTGGAAAGGAAGGGGACAAGGGGCATGATCAGGGGGTGGGGGGGAAGGAGGGGGGCACAGGGCATGAGCGGGGGTGGGGGAGGAAGGAGGGAGACACGGGGCATGAGCGGGGGTGGGGGTAACACGGGGCATGAGCGGGGGTGGGGGTAACACGAGTGAAACACGGGGCATGAGCGGGGGGTGGGGGGAACACGAGGGAGACACAGGACATGAGCAGAGTGTGGGGGGTAACAGGAGACACACGGGTCATGAGCGGGGGTGGGTGGGTACACAAGGGAGACACGGGCATGAGCGGGGGGTGGGGTGGAACACAAGGGAGACACGGGGCATGAGCAGGGGAGTGGGGGTAACACAAGGGAGACACAGGGCATGAGCGGGGGATAGGGGTAACACAAGGGAGACACAGGGCATGAGCGGGGGGTGGGGGGAACAGGGAGACACGGGGCATGAGCAGGGGAGTGGGGGTAACACAAGGGAGACACAGGGCATGAGCGGGGGATAGGGGTAACACAAGGAAGACACGGTGCATGAGCGGGGGGTGGGGGGTAACAGAAGGGAGACACGGGGCATGAGTGGGGGTGGGTGGTAACACAAGAGAGACATGAAGCATGAGCGGGGGGTGAGGGGTGACAAGGGAGACACGGGGCATGAGCGGGGGGTGGGGGTAACAGGGGAGACACAGGGCATGAGCGGTGGGTGGGGGGAACAGGGCACACACGGGGCATGAGCAGAGGTTAGAGGGGAAAGGAGGGAGACATGGGGCATGAGCAGGGGTGGGGGAACAGGGGAGACATGGGGCATGAGCGGGGGGTGGGGGGAAAGGAGGGAGACACGGAGCATGAGTGAGGGGTGCTGGGAACAGGGGAGACACGGGGCATGAGCGGGGGGTGGGGGAAGGTGGGAGACATGGGGCATGAGTGGGGGGTCCGGGGGGAAAGGAGGGAGACACGGGCCATGAGCGGGGGTGGGGGGAACAGGAGAAGGACACAGGGCATGAGCGGGGGGTGGGGGGAAAGGAGGGAGACACAGGGCATGAGCAGGGGTGGGTGGAACAGGTGAGACACGGCACATGAGCGGGGGTGGGGGAACAGGGGACACACGGGGCATGAGCGGGCGGTGGGGGGTAACACAGGAGACACGGGGCATGAGTGGGGGGTGAGGGGTAACACAGGAGACACGGGGCATGAGCGGGGGGTGGGGGGTAACACAAAGGAGACATGGGGTGTGGGGGGTAACAGGGGAGACACAGGTCATGAGCAGGGGGTGGGGGGTAACACAAGGGAGACACGGGGCATGAGCGGGGGGTGGGGGGGTAACACAAGGGAGACACAGGGCATGGGCGGAGGGTGGGGGAAAGGAGGGAGACACAGGGCATGAGCAGGGGTGGGTGGAACAGGTGAGACACGGCGCATGAGCGGGGGGTGGGGGAACAGGGGACACACGGAGCATGAGCGGGGGGTGGGGGGTAACACAGGAGACACGGGGCATGAGTGGGGGGTGAGGGGTAACACAGGAGACACGGGGCATGAGCGGGGGGTGGGGGGTAACACAAAGGAGACATGGGGTGTGGGGGGTAACAGGGGAGACACAGGTCATGAGCAGGGGGTGGGGGGTAACACAAGGGAGACAGGGCATGAGCAGGGGGGTGGGGGAACAGGGCACACACAGGGCATGAGCGGGGGGTGAGGGGAACAGGAGAAGGACACAGGACATGAGCGGGGGGTGGAGGGGGAAGGAGGGAGACATGGGGCATGAGCGGGGGTGGGGGGAACAAGGGAGACACGGCGTGTGAGCGGGGGGTGGGGAGGTGGAAACTAAGGGGACACGGGGCATGAGCGGGGGGTGGGGTGGAACAGGAGAGACACGGGGCATGAGCGGGGGTTGGGGGTAACACAAGGGAGACACGGGGCATGAGCAGGGGAGTGGGGGTAACACAAGGGAGAAACAGGGCATGAGCAGGGGATGGGGGTAACACAAGGGAGACACGGGGCATGAGTGGGGGGTGGGGGGAACAGGGAGACACAGGGCATGAGCGGGGGGTGGGGGAGTAACACGAGGGAGACACGGGGCATGAGCCGGGGGTGGGGGATACACAAGGGAGACACGGAGCATGAGCGGGAGGTGGGGGGGTAACACAAGGGAGACATGGGGCATTAGCAGGGGGTGGGGGGTAACACAAGGGAGACATGGGGCATGAGCGGGGGGTGGGGGTAACACAAGGGAGACACGGGGCATGAGCAGGGGTAACACAAGGGAGACACAGGGCATGAGTGAGGGGTGGGGTTAACAGGGGAGACAGGGCATGAGCAGGGGGGTGGGGGAACAGGGCACACACAGGGCATGAGCGGGGGTTGAGGGGAAGAGGAGAAGGACACAGGGCATGAGCGGGGGGTGGGGGGTAAAGGAGGGAGACATGGGGCATGAGCGGGGGTGGGGGGAACGGGAGACACTGCGTGTGAGCGGGGGGTGAGGGGGTGGAAAGGAAGGGGACACGGGGCATGGTCAGGGGGTGGGGGGGAAGGAGGGGGGCACGGGCATGAGCGGGGGGTGGGGGAGGAAGGAGGGAGACACGGGGCATGAGGGTAACACGGGGCATGAGCGGGTGGTGGGGGGAACACGAGGGAGACACAGGACATGAGCAGAGTGTGGGGGGTGACACAAGGGAGACTCGGGGCATGAGCGGGGGGTGGGGGGAACACGAGGGAGACACAGGACATGAGCAGAGTGTGGGGGGTAACAGGAGACACACGGGGCATGAGCGGGGGTGGGGGGTGACACAAGGGAGACACGGGGCATGAGCGGGGGGTGGGGTGGAACAGGGGAGACACAGGGCATGAGCGGGGGATGGGGGTAACACAAGGGAGACGCGGGGCATGAGCGGGGGGTGGGGGGAACAGGGAGACACAGGGCATGAGTGGGGGGTGGGGGAGTAACACGAGGGAGACACGGGGCATGAGCGGGGTGAGGGGGGTTACAGGGGAGACAGGGCATGAGCAGAGGGTGGGGGGAACAGGGCACACATGGGGCATGAGCGGGGGGTGGGGGAACAGGAGAAGGACACGGGGCATGAGCGGGAGGTTGAGGGGGGAAGGGAGGGAGACACGGGGCATGAGCAGGGGGTGGGGGGGAACAGGGGAGACATGGCGCATGAGCGGGGGGTGGAGGGGAAAGGAAGGGGAGATGGGGCATGAGCGGGGGGTGAGGGGGAATGGGTGGGGGGGAAGGAGGGAGACACGGGGCATGAGCGGGGGGTGGGGGGTAACACGGGGCATTAGCAGGGGGTGGGGGTAACATGAGGGAAACACAGGGCATAAGCGGGGGTGGGGGGAACACGAGGGAGACACGGGATATGAGCGGAGGGTGGGGGCAATAGGAGACACACGGGGCATGAGCGAGGGGTGGGGGCGTACACGAGGGAGACACGGGGCATGAGCCGGGGTGGGGGTAACACAAGGGAGACACGGGGCATGAGCGGGGGTGGGGGGAACAGGGGAGATACAGGGCATGAGCGGGGGGTGGGGGAGTAACAAGAGGGAGACACAGGGCATGAGGAGGGGTTGAGGTGGAACAGGGGAGACACGGGGCATGAGCGGGGGGTGGGGGCTAACACAAGGGAGACACGGGGCATGAGTGGGGGTGGGGGTAACACAAGGGAGACACGGGGCATGAGTGACGGGTAACACAAGGGAGACACGGGGCATGAGCGTGGGGTGGGTGGTAACACAAGGGAGACACAGGGCATGAGTGGGGGTGGGGGTAACACAAGGGAGACACGGGGCATGAGTGGGGGGTGGGGGGTAACACAAGGGATACACGGGGCATGAGTGGGGGTGGGGGTAACACAAGGGAGACACGGGGCATGAGTGGGGGGTAACACAAGGGAGACACGGGGCATGAGCGTGGGGTGGGTGGTAACACAAGGGAGACACGGGGCATGAGTGGGGGGTGGGGGGTAACACAATTGAGACACGGGGCATGAGGAGGGGTTGAGGTGGAACAGGGGAGACACGGGGCATGAGCGGGGGGTGGGGGAACACAAGGGAGACACGGGGCATGAGCGGGGGGTGGGGGGTAACACAAGGGAGACACAAGGCATGATCAGGGGGTGGTGGTAACACAAGGGAGACACGGGGCATGAGCGGGGGTGGGGGGTAACACAAGGCAGACACAGGGCATGAGCGGGGGGTGGGGGGGTAACACAAGGCAGACACAGGACATGAGCGGGGGGTGGTGGGTAACACAAGGGAGACACGGGGCATGAGCGGGGGTGGGGGTAACACAAGGGAGACTTGGGGCATGAGCGGGGCATGGGGGGTAACACAAGGGAGACACTGGGCATGAGTGGGGTTGGGGGGTAACACAAGGGAGACACAGGGCATGAGCGAGGGGTGGGGGGTAACAGAAGGGAGACACGGGGCATGAGTGGGGGTGGGTGGTAACACAAGAGAGACATGAAGCATGAGCGGGGGTGGGGGGAAAGGAGGGAGACACAGGGCATGAGCGGGGGTGGGGGGAACAGGTGAGAAACGGCGCATGAGCAGGGGGGGAACAGGGGACACACGGGGCATGAGCGGGGGATGGGGGTAACACAGGAGACACGGGGCATGAGTGGGGGGTGAGGGGTAACACAGGAGACACAGGGCATGAGCAGGGGGTGGGGGATACACAAAGGAGACACGGGGTGTGGGGGTAACAGGGTAGACACAGGTCATGAGCAGGGGGTGGGGGTAACACAAGGGAGACACGGAGCATGAGCGGGAGGTGGGGGGGTAACACAAGGGAGACATGGGGCATGAGCGGGGGGTGGGGGTAACACAAGGGAGACACGGGGCATGAGCGGGGGTAACACAAGGGAGACACAGGGCATGAGTGAGGGGTGGGGTTAACAGGGGAGACAGGGCATGAGCAGGGGGGTGGGGGAACAGGGCACACACAGGGCATGAGCGGAGGTTGAGGGGAAGAGGAGAAGGACACAGGGCATGAGCGGGGGGTGGGGGGTAAAGGAGGGAGACACGGGGCATGAGCGGGGGTGGGGGGAACGGGAGACACTGCGTGTGAGCGGGGGGTGAGGGGGTGGAAAGGAAGGGGACACGGGGCATGGTCAGGGGGTGGGGGGGAAGGAGGGGGGCACGGGCATGAGCGGGGGGTGGGGGAGGAAGGAGGGAGACACGGGGCATGAGAGGGACGTGGGGGTAACACGGGGCATGAGCGGGTGGTGGGGGGAACACGAGGGAGACACAGGACATGAGTAGAGTGTGGGGGGTAACAGGAGACACACGGGGCATGAGGGGGGGTGGGGGGTGACACAAGGGAGACACGGGGCATGAGCGGGGGGTGGGGTGGAACAGGGGAGACACAGGGCATGAGCGGGGGATGGGGGTAACACAAGGGAGACACGGGGCATGAGCGGGGGGTGGGGGGAACAGGGAGACACAGAGCATGAGTGGGGGGTGGGGGAGTAACACGAGGGAGACACGGGGCATGAGCGGGGTGAGGGGGGTTACAGGGGAGACAGGGCATGAGCAGAGCGTGGGGGGAACAGGGCACACATGGGGCATGAGCGGGGGGTGGGGGAACAGGAGAAGGACACGGGGCATGAGCGGGAGGTTGAGGGGGGAAGGGAGGGAGACACGGGGCATGAGCAGGGGGTGGGGGGGAACAGGGGAGACATGGCGCATGAGCGGGGGGTGGAGGGGAAAGGAAGGGGAGATGGGGCATGAGCGGGGGGTGAGGGGGAATGGGTGGGGGGGAAGGAGGGAGACACGGGGCATGAGCGGGGGGTGGGGGGTAACACGGGGCATTAGCAGGGGGTGGGGGTAACATGAGGGAAACACAGGGCATAAGCGGGGGTGGGGGGAACACGAGGGAGACACGGGACATGAGCGGAGGGTGGGGGCAATAGGAGACACACGGGGCATGAGCGAGGGGTGGGGGCGTACACGAGGGAGACACGGGCATGAGCGGGGGGTGGGAGGTAACACAAGGGAGACACGGGGCATGAGCCGGGGTGGGGGTAACACAAGGGAGACACGGGGCATGAGCGGGGGTGGGGGGAACAGGGGAGATACAGGGCATGAGCGGGGGTTGGGGGAGTAACAAGAGGGAGACACAGGGCATGAGGAGGGGTTGAGGTGGAACAGGGGAAACACGGGGCATGAGCGGGGGGTGGGGGCTAACACAAGGGAGACACGGGGCATGAGTGGGGGTGGGGGTAACACAAGGGAGACACGGGGCATGAGTGAGGGGTAACACAAGGGAGACACGGGGCATGAGCGTGGGGTGGGTGGTAACACAAGGGAGACACAGGGCATGAGTGGGGGTGGGGGTAACACAAGGGAGACACGGGGCATGAGTGGGGGGTGGGGGGTAACACAAGGGAGACACGGGGCATGAGTGGGGGTGGGGGTAACACAAGGGAGACACGGGGCATGAGTGGGGGGTAACACAAGGGAGACACGGGGCATGAGCGTGGGGTGGGTGGTAACACAAGGGAGACACGGGGCATGAGTGGGGGGGTGGGGGGTAACACAATTGAGACACGGGGCATGAGGAGGGGTTGAGGTGGAACAGGGGAGACACGGGGCATGAGCGGGGGGTGGGGGAACACAAGGGAGACACGGGGCATGAGCGGGGGGTGGGGGGTAACACAAGGGAGACACAGGGCATGATCAGGGGGTGGTGGTAACACAAGGGAGACACGGGGCATGAGCGGGGGTGGGGGGGTAACACAAGGCAGACACAGGGCATGAGCGGGGGGTGGGGGGGTAACACAAGGCAGACACAGGACATGAGCGGGGGATGGTGGGTAACACAAGGGAGACACGGGGCATGAGCGGGGGTGGGGGTAACACAAGGGAGACACGGGGCATGAGCACAGGGGTGGGGGGTAACACAAGGGAGACACGGGGCATGAGCTGGAGGGTGGGGTGGAACAGGGGAAACACAGGGCATGAGCGGGCGGTGGGGGGTAACACAAGGGAGACACGGGGCATGAGCCGGGGGTGGGGGTAACACAAGGGAGACACGGGGCAGGAGCGGGGTGTGGGGGGTAACACAAGGCAGACACGGGCCATGAGCAGGGGGTGGGGGGGTAACACAAGGCAGACACAGGGCATGAGCAGGGGGTGGGGGGGGTAACACAAGGCAGAGTGCGGGGGTGGGGGGAACAGGACACACACAGGGCATGAGCGGGGGTGGGGGAACAGGGCACACACGGGGCATGAGCAGGGGGTGGGGGGAACATGAGGAGGACAAGGGGCATGAACGGGGGTGGGGGGAAAGGAGGGGGACATGGGGCATGAGCGGGTGTGGGGGGGAGGAGGGGGACAAGGGGCATGAGTGGGGGGTGGGGGGAAAGGAGGGAGACATAGGGCATGAGCACGGGGGTAGGGGGGAGGAGGGGAGACATGTGGCATGAGCTGGGGTGGTGGCAGAAACAGGGCAGACACAGGGCATGAGCGGGGGGTGGGAGGAACACGAGGGAGACACGGGACATGAGCAGAGGGTGGGGGGTACACGAGGGAGACCCGGGGCATGAACGGGGGGTGGAGGGAACAGGGGAGACACGGGGCATGAGCGGGGGGTGGGGGAGTAACACGAGGGAGACACGGGGCATGAGAGGGGGTGGGGTAGAACAGGGGAGACACGGGGCATGAGCGGGGGGTGGGAGGGAACAGGGGAAACACAGGGCATGAGCGAGGGGTGGGGGAAACAGGGCACACACAGGACATGAGCAGGGGATGGGGAACAGGAGAGAGACACAGGACATGAGCGGGGGCGGGGGGAAGGAGGGAGACACAGGGAATGAGTGGGGGTGGGGGAACAGTGGACACACAGGGCATGAGCGGGGGATGGGGTAACACAAAGGAAACACGGGGCATGAGCGGGGGCTGGGGGGTAACACAAGGGAGACACGGGGCATGAGCAGGGGATGGGGGTAACACAAGTGAGACACGGGGCATGAGGGGGGTGGGGGGTAACAGGGGAGACACTGGGCATGAGCGGGGGTGGGGGGAACAGGGCATGAGCGGGGGGTGGGGGGAACAGGAGAAGGACACAGGGCATGTGCGGTGGGTGGGGGAAAGGAGGTAGACACGGGGCATGAGCAGGGGTGGGGGGAACAGGGGAGACATGGCGCATGAGCGGGTTGTGGGGGGTAACACAAAGGAATCACGGGGCATGAGCGGGGGGTGGGGGGTAACACAAGGGAGACACGGGGCATGAGGAGGGGATGGGGTAACACAAGGGAGACACGGGGCATGAGCGGGGGGTGGGGGGTAACAGGGGAGACACAGGGCATGAGCGGGGGGTGGGGGGAGCAGGGTATGAGCGGAGGGTGGGGGGAACAGGAGAAGGACACAGGGCATGAGCGGGGGGTGGGGGGGAAAGGAGGGAGACATGGGGCATGAGCAGGGGTGGGGGGAACAGGGGAGACATGGCGCATGAGCGTGGGGGTGGGGGGAAAGGAGGCAGACACAGGGAATGAGCGGGGGTGGGGGAACAGGGGACACACGGGGCATGAGCGAGGGGTGGGGGGCAACACAGGAGACACGGGGCATGAGTGTGGGGTGAGGGGTAACACAGGAGACACGGGGCATGAGCGGGGAGTGGGGGTAACACAAAGGAGACACAGGGTGTGGGGGGTAACAGGGGAGACACAGGTCATGAGCGGGGGGTGGGGGGTAACACAAGGGAGACACGGGGCATGAGCGGCGGGTGGGGGGGTAACACAAGGGAGACACGGGGCATGAGCGGGGGTGGGGGTAACACAAGGGAGACACGGGGCATGAGCGGGGGGTGGGGGTAACACAAAGGAGACACAGGGCATCAGTGGGGGGTGGGGGTAACAGGGGAGACAGAGCATGAGCAGGGGGACGGGGGGAACAGGGCACACACAGGGCATGAGCGGGGGATGAGGGAAACAGGAGAAGGACACAGGGCATGAGCGGGGGGTGGGGGGAAAGGAGGGAACATGGCGTGTGAGCGGGGGGTGGGGGGTGGAAAGGAAGGGGACAAGGGGCATGATCAGGGGGTGGGGGGGGATGGAGGGGGGCACGGGGCATGAGCGGGGGTGGGGGAGGAAGGAGGGAGACACGGGGCATGAGCGGGGGGTGGGGGTAACACGGGCCATGAGCGGGGGTGGGGGGTAACACGAGGGAAACACGGGGCATGAGTGGGGGGTGGGGGGAACACGAGGGAGACACAGGACATGAGCAGAGTGTGGGGGGTAACAGGAGACACACGGGTCATGAGCGGGGGTGGGTGGGTACACAAGGGAGACACGGGGCATGAGCGGGGGTGGGGTGGAACACAAGGGAGACACGGGGCATGAGCAGGGGAGTGGGGGTAACACAAGGGAGACACAGGGCATGAGCGGGGGATAGGGGTAACACAAGGGAGACACAGGGCATGAGCGGGGGGTGGGGGGAACAGGGAGACACAGGGCATGAGCGGTGGTGGGGGAGTAACACGAGGGAGACACGGGGCATGAGCAGGGGTGGGGTGGAACAGGGGATACACGGGGCATGAGCGGGGGGTGGGGGGTAACACAAAGGAGACACTGGGCATGAGTGGGGGGTAACACAAGGGAGACACGGTGCATGAGCGGAGGGTGGGGGGTAACAGAAGGGAGACACGGGGCATGAGTGGGGGTGGGTGGTAACACAAGAGAGACATGAAGCATGAGCGGGGGTGAGGGGTGACAAGGGAGACACGGGGCATGACCGGGGGTGGGGGTAACAGGGGAGACAAAGGGCATGAGCGGTGGGTGGGGGGAACAGGGCACACACGGGGCATGAGCAGAGGTTAGAGGGGAAAGGAGGGAGACATGCGGCATGAGCAGGGGTGGGGGAACAGGGGAGACATGGGGCATGAGCGGGGGGTGGGGGGAAAGGAGGGAGACACGGAGCATGAGTGAGGGGTGGGGGGAACAGGGGAGACACGGGGCATGAGCGGGGGGTGGGGAAAGGAGTAGGACATGGGGCATGAGCGGGGGTGGGGGGGAAGGCGGGAGACATGGGGCATGAGTGGGGGGTCCGGGGGGAAAGGAGGGAGACACGGGGCATGAGCGGGGGTGGGGGGAACAGGAGAAGGACACAGGGCATGAGCGGGGGGTGGGGGGAAAGGAGGGAGACACAGGGCATGAGCAGGGGTGGGAGGAACAGGTGAGACACGGCACATGAGCGGGGGTGGGGGAACAGGGGACACACGGGGCATGAGCGGGCGGTGAGGGGTAACACAGGAGACACGGGGCATGAGTGGGGGGTGAGGGGTAACACAGGAGACACGGGGCATGAGCGGGGGGTGGGGGGTAACACAAAGGAGACATGGGGTGTGGGGGGTAACAGGGGAGACACAGGTCATGAGCAGGGGGTGGGGGGTAACACAAGGGAGACACGGGGCATGAGCGGGGGGTGGGGGGGTAACACAAGGGAGACACAGGGCATGGGCGGAGGGTGGGGGAAAGGAGGGAGACACAGGGCATGAGCAGGGGTGGGTGGAACAGGTGAGACACGGCACATGAGCGGGGGTGGGGGAACAGGGGACACACGGGGCATGAGCGGGGGGTGGGGGGTAACACAGGAGACACGGGGCATGAGTGGGGGGTGAGGGGTAACACAGGAGACACGGGGCATGAGCGGGGGGTGGGGGGTAACACAAGGGAGACAGGGCATGAGCAGGGGGGTGGGGGAACAGGGCACACACAGGGCATGAGCGGGGGGTGAGGGGAACAGGAGAAGGACACAGGACATGAGCGCGGGGTGGGGGGGAAGGAGGGAGACATTGGGCATGAGCGGGGGTGGGGGGAACAGGGGAGACACGGCGTGTGAGCGGGGGGTGGGGAGGTGGAAAGGAAGGGGACACGAGGCATGAGCGGGGGGTGGGGTGGAACAGGGGAGACACGGGGCATGAGCGGGGGTTTTGGGTAACACAAGGGAGACACGGGGCATGAGCAGGGGAGTGGGGGTAACACAAGGGAGAAACAGGGCATGAGCAGGGGATGGGGGTAACACAAGGGAGACACGGGGCATGAGTGGGGGGTGGGGGGAACAGGGAGACACAGGGCATGAGCGGGGGTTGGGGGTAACACAAGGGAGACACGGGGCATGAGCAGGGGAGTGGGGGTAACACAAGGGAGAAACAGGGCATGAGCAGGGGATGGGGGTAACACAAGCGGGACACGGGGCATGAGTGGGGGGTGGGGGGAACAGGGAGACACAGGGCATGAGCGGGGGGTGGGGGAGTAACACGAGGGAGACACGGGGCATGAGCAGGGGTGGAACAGGGGAGACATGGGGCATGAGCGGGGCATGGGGGTAACACAAGGGAGACACTGGGCATGAGTGGGGTTGGGGGGTAACACAAGGGAGACACAGGGCATGAGCGAGGGGTGGGGGGTAACAGAAGGGAGACACGGGGCATGAGTGGGGGTGGGTGGTAACACAAGAGAGACATGAAGCATGAGCGGGGGGTGGGGGGAAAGGAGGGAGACACAGGGCATGAGCGGGGGTGGGGGTAACAGGTGAGAAACGGCGCATGAGCAGGGGGGGGAACAGGGGACACACGGGGCATGAGCGGGGGATGGGGGTAACACAGGAGACACGGGGCATGAGTGGGGGGTGAGGGGTAACACAGGAGACACAGGGCATGAGCAGGGGGTGGGGGATACACAAAGGAGACACGGGGTGTGGGGGTAACAGGGTAGGCACAGGTCATGAGCAGGGGGTGGGGGTAACACAAGGGAGACACGGAGCATGAGCGGGAGGTGGGGGGGTAACACAAGGGAGACATGGGGCATTAGCAGGGGGTGGGGGTAACACAAGGGAGACATGGGGCATGAGCGGGGGGTGGGGGTAACACAAGGGAGACACGGGGCATGAGCGGGGGTAACACAAGGGAGACACAGGGCATGAGTGAGGGGTGGGGTTAACAGGGGAGACAGGGCATGAGCAGGGGGGTGGGGGAACAGGGCACACACAGGGCATGAGCGGGGTTGAGGGGAAGAGGAGAAGGACACAGGGCATGAGCGGGGGGTGGGGCGTAAAGGAGGGAGACATGGGGCATGAGCGGGGGTGGGGGAACGGGAGACACTGCGTGTGAGCGGGGGGTGAGGGGGTGGAAAGGAAGGGGACACGGGGCATGGTCAGGGGGTGGGGGGGAAGGAGGGGGGCACGGGCATGAGCGGGGGGTGGGGGAGGAAGGAGGGAGACAAGGGGCATGAGAGGGACGTGGGGGTAACACGGGGCATGAGCGGGTGGTGGGGGGAACACGAGGGAGACACAGGACATGAGCAGAGTGTGTGGGTAACAGGAGACACACGGGGCATGAGGGTGGGTGGGGGGTGACACAAGGGAGACACGGGGCATGAGCGGGGGGTGGGGTGGAACAGGGGAGACACAGGGCATGAGCGGGGGATGGGGGTAACACAAGGGAGACACGGGGCATGAGCGGGGGGTGGGGGGAACAGGGAGACACAGGGCATGAGTGGGGGGTGGGGGAGTAACACGAGGGAGACACGGGGCATGAGCGGGGTGAGGGGGGTTACAGGGGAGACAGGGCATGAGCAGAGGGTGGGGGGAACAGGGCACACATGGGGCATGAGCGGGGGGTGGGGAACAGGAGAAGGACACGGGGCATGAGCGGGAGGTTGAGGGGGGAAGGGAGGGAGACACGGGGCATGAGCAGGGTGTGGGGGGAACAGGGGAGACATGGCGCATGAGCGGGGGGTGGAGGGGAAAGGAAGGGGAGATGGGGCATGAGCGGGGGGTGAGGGGAATGGGTGGGGGGGAATGAGGGAGACACGGGGCATGAGCGGGGGTGGGGGGTAACACGGGGCATTAGCAGGGGGTGGGGGGTAACATGAGGGAAACACAGGGCATAAGCGGGGGTGGGGGGAACACGAGGGAGACACGGGACATGAGCGGAGGGTGGGGGCAATAGGAGACACACGGGGCATGAGCGAGGGGTGGGGGCGTACACGAGGGAGACACGGGCATGAGCGGGGGGTGGGGGGAACAGGGAGACACAGGGCATGAGCGGGGGGTGGGGGAGTAACACGAGGGAGACACGGGGCATGAGCAGGGGTGGGGTGGAACAGGGGAGACATGGGGCATGAGCGGGGCATGGGGGGTAACACAAGGGAGACACTGGGCATGAGTGGGGTTGGGGGGTAACACAAGGGAGACACAGGGCATGAGCGAGGGGTGGGGGGTAACAGAAGGGAGACACGGGGCATGAGTGGGGGTGGGTGGTAACACAAGAGAGACATGAAGCATGAGCGGGGGGTGGGGGGAAAGGAGGGAGACACAGGGCATGAGCGGGGGTGGGGGGAACAGGTGAGACACGGCGCATGAGCAGGGGGGAACAGGGGACACACGGGGCATGAGCGGGGGATGGGGGGTAACACAGGAGACACGGGGCATGAGTGGGGGGTGAGGGGTAACACAGGAGACACAGGGCATGAGCAGGGGGTGGGGGATACACAAAGGAGACACGGGGTGTGGGGGTAACAGGGTAGACACAGGTCATGAGCAGGGGGTGGGGGTAACACAAGGGAGACACGGAGCATGAGCGGGAGGTGGGGGTAACACAAGGGAGACATGGGGCATTAGCAGGGGGTGGGGGGTAACACAAGGGAGACATGGGGCATGAGCAGGGGGTGGGGGTAACACAAGGGAGACACGGGGCATGAGCGGGGGTAACACAAGGGAGACACAGGGCATGAGTGAGGGGTGGGGTTAACAGGGGAGACAGGGCATGAGCAGGGGGGTGGGGGAACAGGGCACACACAGGGCATGAGCGGGGGTTGAGGGGAAGAGGAGAAGGACACAGGGCATGAGCGGGGGGTGGGGGGTAAAGGAGGGAGACATGGGGCATGAGCGGGGGTGGGGGGAACGGGAGACACTGCGTGTGAGCAGGGGGTGAGGGGGTGGAAAGGAAGGGGACACGGGGCATGGTCAGGGGGTGGGGGGATGGAGGGGGGCACGGGCATGAGCGGGGGGTGGGGGAGGAAGGAGGGAGACACGGGGCATGAGCGGGACGTGGGGGTAACACGGGGCATGAGCGGGTGGTGGGGGGAACACGAGGGAGACACAGGACATGAGCAGAGTGTGGGGGGTGACACAAGGGAGACTCGGGGAATGAGCGGGGGGTGGGGGGAACACGAGGGAGACACAGGACATGAGCAGAGTGTGGGGGGTAACAGGAGACACACGGGGCATGAGCGGGGGTGGGGGGTGACACAAGGGAGACACGGGGCATGAGCGGGGGGTGGGGTGGCACAGGGGAGACACAGGGCATGAGCGGGGGATGGGGGTAACACAAGGGAGACACGGGGCATGAGCGGGGGGTGGGGGGAACAGGGAGACACAGGGCATGAGTGGGGGGTGGGGGAGTAACACGAGGGAGACACGGGGCATGAGCGGGGTGAGGGGGGTTACAGGGGAGACAGGGCATGAGCAGAGGGTGGGGGGAACAGGGCACACATGGGGCATGAGCGGGGGGTGGGGAACAGGAGAAGGACACGGGGCATGAGCGGGAGGTTGAGGGGGGAAGGGAGGGAGACACGGGGCATGAGCAGGGGGTGGGGGGGAACAGGGGAGACATGGCGCATGAGCGGGGGGTGGAGGAGAAAGGAAGGGGAGATGGGGCATGAGCGGGGGGTGAGGGGGAATGGGTGGGGTTGAAGGAGGGAGACACGGGGCATGAGCGGGGGGTGGGGGGTAACACGGGGCATTAGCAGGGGGTGGGGGGTAACATGAGGGAAACACAGGGCATAAGCGGGGGTGGGGGGAACACGAGGGAGACACGGGACATGAGCGGAGGGTGGGGGCAATAGGAGACACACGGGGCATGAGCGAGGGGTGGGGGCGTACACGAGGGAGACACGGGCATGAGCGGGGGGTGGGGGGTAACACAAGGGAGACACGGGGCATGAGCCGGGGTGGGGGTAACACAAGGGAGACACGGGGCATGAGCGGGGGTGGGGGGAACAGGGAAGATACAGGGCATGAGCAGGGGGTGGGGGAGTAACAAGAGGGAGACACAGGGCATGAGGAGGGGTTGAGGTGGAACAGGGGAGACACGGGGCATGAGCGGGGGGTGGGGGCTAACACAAGGGAGACACGGGGCATGAGTGGGGGTGGGGGTAACACAAGGGAGACACGGGGCATGAGTGAGGGGTAACACAAGGGAGACACGGGCATGAGCGGTGGGTGGGTGGTAACACAAGGGAGACACAGGGCATGAGTGGGGGTGGGGGTAACAAGGGAGACATGGGGCATGAGTGGGGGGTGGGGGGTAACACAAGGGAGACACGGGGCATGAGTGGGGGTGGGGGTAACACAAGGGAGACACGGGGCATGAGTGGGGGGTAACACAAGGGAGACACGGGGCATGAGCGTGGGGTGGGTGGTAACACAAGGGAGACACGGGGCATGAGTGGGGGGTGGGGGGTAACACAATTGAGACACGGGGCATGAGGAGGGGTTGAGGTGGAACAGGGGAGACACGGGGCATGAGCGGGGGGTGGGGGTAACACAATTGAAACACGGGGCATGGGCAGGGGGTAGGGGGTAACACAAGGGAGACACGGGGCATGACCAGGGGGTGGAAGGGTAACAGGGGGAGATACAGGGCATGAGCGGGGGGTGAGGGGAACAGGGCACACACGGGGCATGAGCGGGTGTTGGGGGGAAAGGATGGAGACACGGTGTAGGAGCGGGGGTTGGGGGAACAGGGGAGACACGGGGTGGGACACGGTTCATGAGCAGGGTTGGGTGAACACGAGAGAGACACGGGGCATGAGTGGGGGGTGGGGGGAACAGAGGAGACTTGGGGGGGAAGGAGGGGGACACAGGGCATGAGTGGGGGGTCGGGGGAAGGAGGGAGACACAGGGCATGAGCGGGGGGTGGGGGGGTAACATGGGGCATGAGCAGGGGGTGGGGGGAAAACGAGGGAGACACTGGAAATGAGCAGAGGGTGGGGGGCAACAGGAGACACGCGGGGCATGAGCGGGGGGTTGGGGGGTACACGAGGGAGACACGGGGCATGAGCAGGGGGGTGGGGTGGAACAGGGGAGACACGGGTCATGAGCGGGGGGTGAGGGGTAGCACAATGGTGACACAGGGCATGAGGGGGGGTGGGGGGTAGCACAAGGGAGACACAGGGCATGAGCGGGGGGTGGGGGGTAACACAAGGGAGACATGGGGCATGAGTGGGGGTGGGGGTGAACAGGGGAGACATGGGGCATGAGCGAGGGGTGGGGGGTAACAACAGGGAGACACGGGGCATGAGTGGGGGTGGGGGTAACACAAGGGAGACACGGGGCATGAGCGGGGGGTGAGGGGTAACACAAGGGAGACACGGGGTATGAGCGGGGGTGAGGGGTAACAAGGGAGACATGGGCATGAGCGGGGTTGTTGGGTAACACAAAGGAGACACGGGGCATGAGCAGGGGTGGGGGGTAACAGGGGAGACACAGGGCATGAGCGGGGAATGGGGGGAACAGGGGACACACGGGGCATGAGCAGGGATGGGGGGAAAGGAGGGAGACACGGGACATGAGCGGGGGTTGAGGGAACAGGGGAGACACTGGCCATGAGCGGGGGTGGGGAGAAAAGGAGGGGGACATGGGGCGTGAGTGGGGGGTGGGGGGAAAGGAGGAGGACACAGGGCATTAGCGGGGGTTGGGGGGAGGAGGGAGACACGGGGCATGAGCGGGGGGACAGGGGAGACAAGGGGCATGAGCAGAGGGTGGGGGAGAACAGGGGAGACACGGAGCATGAGCGGGGGGTGGGGGGAAGGGGAGAGAGACACTGGGCATGAGCGGGTGGTGGGGGAAAGGAGGGAGACACGGGGCATGAACGGGGGTTGGGGGAACACGAGGGAGACATGGGGCATGAGCGGGGGGGTGGGAGGGAACAGTAGGGAAACACAGGGCATGAGCGGGGGGTGGGGGGAAGGTGAGAGACACACGGGGCATGAGCGGGGGTGGGGTCTATAGGGGAGACATGTGGCATGAGCGGGGAGTTGGGGGGACAGGGCAGACACGGGGCATGAGCGGGGGTCTGGGGGAAACACGAGGGAGACATGGGGCATGAGCGGGGGGGTGGGAGGGAACAGTAGGGAAACACAGGGCATGAGCGGGGGGTGGGGGGAAGGGTAAAGACACACAGGGCATGAGTGGGGGTGGAGGGAAGGGGAGAGAGACATGGGGAATGAGCAGGGGGTGAGGGGAAAGTAGAGAGACACGGGGCATGAGCGGGTGGTGGGGTTGAAAGGAGGGAGACACAGGGCATGAGCGGGGGGTGGGGAGGAAGGAGGGAGACACGGGGCTTGAGAGGGGGTGGGGGAACAGGGGAGACATGGGACATGAGCGGGGGGTGGGGGGTACACAAAGGAGACACGGGGCATGAGCGGGGGGGTTCGGGTAACGCAAGGGAGACACGGGGCATGAGCGGGGGGTGGGGGGTAACATGAGGGAGACACGGGACATGAGCGGAGGGTGGGGGAAACAGGAGACACACGGGGCTTGAGTGGGGGTGGAGGGTAAAAGGGGAGACACAGGGCATGAGCGTGGGTGGGGGGTAACACAAGGGAGACACGGGGCATGAGCGGGGGTGGGGGCTAACACATGGGAGACACGGGGCATGAGTAGGGGGTGGGGGGTTACAGGGGAGACGGGGCATGAGCGGGGCTGGGGAGGAACAGGGCACACATGGGGCATGAGCGGGGGTGGGGGGAACAGGAGAAGGACACGGGGCATGAGCTGGGGGTGGGGGGAAAGGAGGGAGACACGGGGCATGAGCGGGGGGTGGGGGGAACAGGGGAGACATGGCGCATGAGCGAGGGGGTGGGGGGAAAGGAGGGGAGACGGGGAATGAGCAGGGGGTGGAAGGGAAGGAGGGGGACACGGGGCATGAGCGGGGGTTGGGGTGGGAAGGAGGGAGACATGGGGCAGGAGCAGGGGGTGGGGGGTAACACAGGGCATGAGCAGGGGGTGGGGGGTAACATGAGGGAGACACGGGACATGAGCGGAGGGTGGAGGCAACAGGAGACACACGGGGCATGAGTGAGGGGTGGGGGCGTACACGAGGGAGACATGGGGCATGAGCGGGGGGTTGGGGAGTAACACAAGTGAGACACGGGGCATGAGCGGGGGTGGGTGGTAACACAAGGGAGACACAGGGATTGAGCAGGGTGTGGGGTGGAACAGGGGAGACACAGGGCATGAGCAGGGGGTGGGGGATAACACAAGGGTGACACAGGCATGAGCAGGGGGTAACACAAGGGAGACACAGGGCTTGAGCGGGGGTGGGGGTAACAGGGGAGACACAGGGCATGAGCGGAGGTGGGGGGCTAACACAAGGGAGACACGGGGCATGAGCGGGGCGTGGCGGGTTACAGGGGAGACAGGGCATGAGCAGGGGGTGGGGGGAACAGGGCACACACGGGGCATGAGCGAGGGATGGGGGAACAGGAGAAGGACACGGGGCATGAGCGGGGGGTTGAGGGGGGAAGGGAGGGAGACACGGGGCATGAGCAGGGGGTGGGGAGATCAGGGGAGACATGGCACATGAGCGGGGGGTGGAGGGGAAAGGAAGGGGAGACGGGCATGAGCGGGGGGTGAGGGGGAAGGAGGGGGAAACAGGGCATGAGCAGGGGGTGGAGGGGAATGGGTGGGGGGGAAGGAGGGAGACACGGGGCATGAGCGGGGGGTGGGGGGGTAACACGGGGCATGAGCGGGGGGTGGGGGGTAACATGAGGGAAACACGGGGCATAAGCGGGGGGTGGGGGGAACACGAGGGAGACACGGGACATGAGCAGAGGGTGGGGGCAACAGGAGACACACAACAGGAGACAGGGGCATGAGCGAGGGGTGGGGGCGTACACGAGGGAGACACGGGGCATGAGAGGGGGGGTGGGGTGTAACACAAGGGAGACACGGGGCATGAGCGGGGGTGGGGGGTAATACAAGGGGGACACGGGGCATGAGTGGGGGTGGGGGTAACACAAGGGAGACAAGGCGCATGAGCGGGGGTAACACAAGGGAGACACGGGGCATGAGCGTGGGGTGGGTGGTAACACAAGGGAGACACGGGGCATGAGCGGGGGGTGGGGGGTAACACAATTGAAACACGGGGCATGAGCAGGGGGTGGGGGGTAACACAAGGGAGACAAGGGGCATGACCGGGGGTGAGGGGTAACAGCGGGAGATACAGGGCATGAGCGGGGGGTGGGGGGAACAGAGCACACACGGGGCATGAGCGGGTGTTGGGGGGGAAAGGATGGAGACACGGTGTAGGAGCGGGGGGTGGAGGGAAAGGAGGGAGACATGGGGCATGAGCGGGGGTGGGAGGGAGCAGTAGGGAAACACGGGGCATGAGCGGGGGGGAGGGGGGAAGGGGAGAGAGACACGGGGCATGAGCGGGGGCTGGGGGGAAAGGAGGGAGACACGGCGCATAAGCGGGGGGTGGGGGAACAGGGGAGACACGGGACTTGAGCGGGGGGAACGGGAAGGAGAAACAAAGCATGAGAGGGGGGTGGGGGGAACGGGAGGAACACACAGAGCATCAGCGGGGGGTGGGGGGAACAGGGGAGACACGGGCCATGAGCGGGGGGTGGGGGGAAGGGGAGAGAGACATGGGGCATGAGCAGGGGGTGAGGGGAAAGGAGAGAGACACGGGGCATGAGCGGGTGGTGGGGTTGAAAGGAGGGAGACACGGGGCATGAGCGGGGGGTGGGGAGGAAGGAGGGAGACACGGGGCATGAGAGGGGGTGGGGGAACAGGGGAGACATGGGGCATGAGCAGGGGTTGGGGGGTACACACAGGAGACACGGGGCATGAGCGGGGGGTTCGGGTAACGCAAGGGAGACACGGGGCATGAGCAGGGGTGGGGGGTATCACAAGGGAGACACGGGCATGAGCGGGGGTGGGGGCTAACACAAGGGAGACACGGGGCTTGAGTGGGGGTGGAGGGTAACAGGGGAGACACAGGGCATGAGCGTGGGTGGGGGGTAACACAAGGGAGACACGGGGCATGAGCGGGGGTGGGAGCTAACACAAGGGAGACACGGGGCATGAGCAGGGGGTGGGGAGTTACAGGGGAGACAGGGCATGAGCGGGGGCTGGGGAGGAACAGGGCACACATGGGGCATGAGCGGGGGTGGGGGGAACGGGAGAAGGACACGGGGCATGAGCTGGGGGTGGGGGGGGAAAGGAGGGAGACACGGGGCATGAGCGGGGGGTGGGGGAACAGGGGAGACATGGCGCATGAGTGAGGGGGTGGGGGAAAGGAGGGGGAGACGGGGCATGAGCGGGGGGTGGAGAGGAAGGAGGGGGACAAGGGGCATGAGTGGGGGTTGGGGTGGGAAGGAGGGAGACATGGGGCATGAGCGGGGGGTAGGGGGCTAACACGGGGCATGAGCGGGGGGTGGGGGGTAACATGAGGGAGACACGGGACATGAGCGGAGGGTGGGGGCAACAGGAGACACACGGGGCATGAGTGAGGGGTGGGGGCGTACACGAGGGAGACATGGGGCATGAGCGGGGGGTTGGGGAGTAACACAAAAGAGACACAGGGCATGAGCGGGGGTGGGTGGTAACACAAGGGAGACACAGGGCATGAGCAGGGTGTGGGGTGGAACAGGGGAGACACAGGGCATGAGCAGGGGGTGGGGGATAACACAAGGGTGACACAGGGCATGAGTGGGGGTGGGGGTAACACAAGGGAGACACAGGGCATGAGCGGGGGTGGGGGTAACACAAGGGAGACACGGGCATGAGCAGGGGGTAACACAAGGTGAGACACAGGGCTTGAGCGGGGGTGGGGGTAACGGGAGACACAGGGCATGAGCGGAGGTGGGGGGCTAACACAAGGGAGACACGGGGCATGAGCGGGGCGTGGGGGGTTACAGGGGAGACAGGGCATGAGCAGGGGGTGGGGGGAACAGGGCACACACGGGGCATGAGTGGGGTGTGGGGGAACAGGAGAAGGACACGGGGCATAAGCAGGGGGTTGAGGGGGGAAGGGAGGGAGACACGGGGCATGAGCAGGGGGTGGGGGAACAGGGGAGACATGGCGCATGATCGGGGGGTGGAGGGGAAAGGAAAGGGAGACGGGGCATGAGCGGGGGGTGAGGGGGAAGGAGGGGGACACAGGGCATGAGCGGGGGGTGGGGGGGAATGGCCTCACCGCCTTGAAAGAAACATTACTGCCTATAGGTACTCTCGATGCTGATGCAGAGCCAGGCAGCCCACGTCTACACTGTGCAGGCAGCAGATCCCGCTCCTATTGACAAAGCCCCTCATGCGATAAACAAAGATAGCGGGCGTCTCTGAAAATAGACGCATTGCACGCTTCACGGCAGCCAATAGAAAAGCACGTCAGATGTCTGCGGACATCAGGCAAGCCGTTGCCCAATACCTGTCCTGTCCACAGAGTGAACAGGGAAGTGTGTCCGCGAAGCGAACAGAGATATCACTATTTTTTTCTGATCTACTTTTTGGTCATTTAAAAAATAACTAATGGACGGATTTTCACCAAATTTGCAAAAGCACGCTTTTGGGACCAAGCCTCTGCTCCTGGTCCAAATTTGGTGAAAATCCGTCCAGCTGTTTGAGCTGTAGGTGCGAGCAAAGTTTTTTTCCCATTCAGTCTATGGAAAAAAAAATTGGGACCCCCCTATAACTTTACCCCCCGGACCAAATCTCACCAAACTTTGCAAAACAATTCAGAGTGGGCCGTATACTTTTTTTCTAAAGTTTGGTGAGGATTTGTCCAGGGGGAGCGAAGTTATAAACCGCCCAAAAGGTGCTCTTCTTATGGAAACAGCAACTTAACCATAACTACATGGCCACTACCGTGGCCGTGTAATATTCACTGAAAAAAACTTTGTTAAAGGGACGTTATGGTTAAGTTGGACTAATAAATCCTATAAAATTCAAAGAAAAAACTTTGTTAATGGGACGTTATGGTTAAGTTGCACTAATAAAAACCTATCAAATTCAATGATTAAACTGTGTTAAAGGGACGTTATGGTTAAGTTGCACTAATAAAAACCTATGAAATTCAATGAAAAAACTTTGTTAAAGGGACGTTATGGTTAAGTTGCAATAATAAAAACCGATGAAATTCAATGAAAAACTGTGTTAAAGGGACGTTATGGTTAAGTTGCACTAATAAAAACCTATGAAATTTAATGAAAAAACTTTGTTAAAGGGACGTTATGGTTAAGTTGCAATAATATAAACCTATGAAATCCAATGAAAAAACTTTGTTAATGGGACGTTATGGTTAAGTTGCACTAATAAAAACCTATCAAATTCAATGATTAAACTGTGTTAAAGGGGCGTTATGGTTAAGTTGCACTAATAAAAACCTATGAAATTCAATGAAAAAACTGTGTTAAAGGGACATTATGCTTAAGTTGCACTAGTAAAAACCTATGAAATTCAATGAAAAAACATTGTTAAAGGGACGTTATGGTTAAGTTGCACTAATAAAAACCTATGAAATTCAATGAAAGAACTTTGTTAAAGGGATGTTATGGTTAAGTTGCAATAATATAAACCTATGAAATTCAATGAAAAAACTTGGTTAAAGGGACGTTATGGTTAAGTTGCACTAATAAAAACCTATGAAATTCAATGAAAAAATTTTGTTAAACGGACATTATGGTTAAGTTGCAGTAATAAAAACCTATGAAATTCAATGAAAAACATTGTTAAAGGGACATTATGGTTAAGTTGCACTAATAAAAACCTATGAAATTCAATGAAAAAAACTGTAAAGGGATGTTATGGTTAAGTTTGATTAATAAAAACCTATGAAATTCAAAGAAAAAACTTTGTTAAAGGGACGTTATTGTTAAGTTGGACTAATAAAAACCTATGAAATTCAAAGAAAAAACTTTGTTAAACGGACATTATGGTTAAGTTGCAGTAATAAAAACCTATGAAATTCAATGAAAAACATTGTTAAAGGGACATTATGGTTAAGTTGCACTAATAAAAACCTATGAAATTCAATGACAAAACTGTTAAAGGGACGTTATGGTTAAGTTGGACTAATAAAAACCTATGAAATTCAAAGAAAAAACTTTGTTTTCCGTGCAGGTACCGGGACAGAACTAGCTTAGCTTCAAAGTGAGGAAGGGGCTGGCCCTCACAGGCCATCATGCTCTAAGTGGTCATGTAACTTGTGCTCATTTATTAGCCAATATGACCAGAGGGGCCCAGCCCCTTCCTTGCTTTGAAGCTAAGCAGGGTGGGTCCCGATTTCTGCATCAATGGAAATCCTGCATACATATTGTGTGTGATTGTCCACCTTTCAAAATCACTGCAGCTATACAAAGACGTATTTTCTTTTAAACCTTTTACCAAAGCAGAGCTACATATACCCTAGGCTCTCTTTAGTCATTTTATAGCTGAGAATAGTGTATAAATGGCTGGAACAAACTGCTTCCCTGCCCTCCAGGCCCTCAGCAAGTGTCCCCCTCCTCTGTGCTTACTCCCACACACCCATGAAGGCCTCCTCACCTCCCCTGCCCTCTCCCATTCCACCCACAATATGCTGTTTCCGTGACAGTTTGCTTTGAGATATTGGCTTTTCACTGCTATGCTGTCCGAAAAAGTGAAGTTACAGAAAAGCTTCATGTTGCAAACTCAGTCCCTAGACACCCTCCAACTCTCACATTTCCCTTGTTGCCCTCTTAGCTCCCCCACCTCTAGACTGACGGCATTTGCATGTTTTCTTTACGATACCCTCGGCTACGCCCGTGGCTAGCTCTTGCATCGAGAAAAAATAATAACTGTTTCATTTATAAACAAGCAGTTTCTTGGCAATTTACTTGAGATTTAGCTATCTGTATTGGAGAAGGCGGAACCCCCGTCCAAATATTTAAAAAACGACTGGACAAATAACTTCAAATCACAAATTGTCTCAACTCAAAGCATCGTGCCCAAGTTGTTTCGGAGGTGGTCCAATTCTGTCCAGCAGTTAGGACTTTGCATTCCGGCAAAATGTAATCTTTTTTGTCTATCGGAAAATGAATGTATGTAGGTCGTAGCTTAGGTTTTTTTGTTTGTTTTAACCATTTTATTTTTTAACAAATCTTTACCTAACTTTGCAGTCTGGTGGACCTTGTATCCCTAATAGACTTCAGAATTTTAATGAAATCCGTCGCACAAGTCAAAAGTTATTAGCAATTCATTATTTCGGGGTTCCTATGGGAGTCTGATTCACCTCAACCATGGGGCGGTGACTGCCGCCGTATAATATATGCTAATATCACAGTAATATGCATAAGTCCTATGAATAAAGTTGATCCGATATCATGGCTGTAGGTAACTTTCAATAAGAATAAGCAAAACCTAGAAGAGTGTCTCGTTTCATCCAAAGAAATACCACATTATTTCCTAATAGGTACATCCGGTGTTGCCTTTTGTGTTGTTCTGAATATGTTGATCTGAGAGGCAGACAGAATATCGATCATTCCCTCTATTCTTAGAAAAGAAACGCTTTAAAAAAAAAACTCATAATATTCCATCTAACTCTAAATCCTGCTCACCTCTACTCCTTCTGACATTCCTATTCATAAAAAGATTTCTTAATTTGGGGATAAACCGATTCCCTCCTTTTCCTCAACAAACACCTTCCTACCGATACTGTTCTGGCTACCTCACCTGTCATTTGTAAGTGTGTCTTAATTAAGATTGGCTCAACTATATCAGAGAGTAAAGGTTAGCATTAACACACTTAAAATAGCAGAACACGTTCCATACAGTTTTCCAATGTATTCGCCAATAATGGTATCAAAAGGAACTTAATTTCTTCAGCCTTTACCAAAATCTCAGTTTTACAAATACCCTAATTGGCCAGATGTAGTTTCTACAGTTAACTCATTCTCGCATGGCAGGATGGTGGGTGTGTATACAAAAGCTGTGGGGCTAGAAGTGAAAGGGGTCCCGCCATCTCATGCATTCAGATCCATGAAGGTATCCTGGATCTGAATGGTGTTGAACGACTTTTTTGCCAAAGAGATTTGCTTGATTATGCTTCTTTTAAAAAAATAATGAAAAGGTTTTCTGGAATAGTAGAAAAAACAATCATTTCAAATTATGTCATAATCCTGTTCAAACAAATAATGTTGATGGTTGGTCAAAATAAGGGAGAGGCAGGGGAAAAGCATATCATGGAAAGATGTCACAGTGAGGGTGCACACTTTGTAAACTTTATGAGCACACCTGGGGTTTAATATCTCATAAAGGGCCTACCAAATCAGAAATCAAACATGCAAATTCAATACAACTGTTGCCATTCACAAAATAATTCGGTCTGGGTGGAGTTTATCAGAACCAGTGTAAATGGCACACAGTAGTTAAAGGGTGTCAGAGTAAGAAAATGGTGTGCTGAGTAGAAAATGGAGGGGTGGAACAAAGAGAAGTGGAGAAGGTAGAGAGTAGAGCAAGGAGCAGACGTGGCAGAAAAGATAGTGAGAGGAGTGGAGGAATTGCAGATTAGAAAGTGAAGAAAGGCAGTTTCAGAATAGGGTGTGACGAAAAGCCAAAAACAAGAGGAAGAGGTGTGAGGGTTCTGGGGAGAAGTGAGTGCAAGGAGATGTGAAGGAGGAGGAGACAGGGGAGCTGTAGAAGTGGAGAGGATCATGAGAGAGGAGAAAGACCAGAAATGAGGCAAAGCGGTGAAAGGGAAATAATCCAAGTAGAGGAAGCAGGGACCAAAGAGAACAAGTTCAAAAAGTAACATTTGATCTTGGGTTATACAGAAAGTGTTAATGTTGTGGAAGAGGAGCTAGTTGGGCTGAAACAAAAACATTCAGAGCCAAACCATGAGGTAAAATGGGAAAGTACCCTGGGGTCTAACCTGCAGTATTCTGCCGGCTACCTTAGCTGCACTGGAAAATCGAAGGGTCTAGGAAAACCAATACATGACCTGGTAATCACCCGCTACCGAGAAAAACACAAACTCAAGAAAGACGTTCGGGACACTTTACATCGCAAACACTTTTCAGCAAAGCCGGACAAACCTTGAACAAGTGGGCAAGGAAAGGGAAGACTTATACCATGTTTCTGGGGTGGTTGGGAAATACGTCTTATGGTGACTTACTTTGACTCTTATTTTAATTGATCTGAACAAAATAAGAGAGATATTTATCGTTTGCAAGGTTCTTCAGCTCTTACCTCAGCTTTGACTTATAGTGAAATAATTGGGCCAAGAGAACCATATCCAATGGTCCCAACATATCCACCTCCTTCTCCCCTGAAGGTGGTAGAGTCTCTAAGCAGGCTACACTCCCCTATTGAGCCATGCCAGATGCAGCTGACATGAATTTATACACTGCCATGGAAATTTGTGCTCTCACAGGGGTCACAATTCTTCTCCCCGCAAAGTTAAATATACAGCTTCCAGGAGGCACCTACAGCCGAGTTGCTCCAAGTTGAGACTGCCACCTTATGGTGACTTACTTTGACTCTTATTTTAATTGATCTGAACAAAATAAGAGAGATATTTATCGTTTGCAAGGTTCTTCAGCTCTTACCTCAGCTTTGACTTATAGTAAAATAATTGGGCCAAGAGAACCATATCCAATGGTCCCAACATATCCACCTCCTTCTCCCCTGAAGGTGGTAGAGTCTCTAAGCAGGCTACACTCCCCTATTGAGCCATGCCAGATGCAGCTGACATGAATTTATACACTGCCATGGAAATTTGTGCTCTCACAGGGGTCACAATTCTTCTCCCCGCAAAGTTAAATATACAGCTTCCAGGAGGCACCTACAGCCGAGTTGCTCCAAGTTGAGACTGCCACCTTATGGTGACTTACTTTGACTCTTATTTTAATTGATCTGAACAAAATAAGAGAGATATTTATCGTTTGCAAGGTTCTTCAGCTCTTACCTCAGCTTTGACTTATAGTAAAATAATTGGGCCAAGAGAACCATATCCAATGGTCCCAACATATCCACCTCCTTCTCCCCTGAAGGTGGTAGAGTCTCTAAGCAGGCTACACTCCCCTATTGAGCCATGCCAGATGCAGCTGACATGAATTTATACACTGCCATGGAAATGTGTGCTCTCACAGGGGTCACAATTCCTCTCCCAGCAAAGTTAAATATACAGCTTCCAGGAGGCACCTACAGCCGAGTTGCTCCAAGTTGAGACTGCCAAGCAAGTATATAATTGACCTGTGTGTTGAAGTGATAGAAACATATTATAGGGGAGTGTTAATGGGTCGTCTTATCAACTAATCTAACAATCCCTTTCCTGAACCAGTAGGCCAACTAATAGATCAACACATATGTGAGGTCACATTTATCTTGGAAGTGGAGGAGGAAAAGGAACAGCTCTAGACTAAAAGGTCATTAAAGGTTAGTGGTCTACCCACTGTGACGAAGTCCCCCAAACACTGGCTAGAGAATGTCATGTGAAGACTCCAAGGTGCTGATTTGCCCTGCCTGAGGTCCAAGATCCCAAGGATCAGAGGGCGCAAAGAGGAGAGCTCCCCCCATTACATGGAAAGAGCATGAAGCTACTTCCAATCAGACCCAATCTATTGATGTAGGAAATATAACATTGCACTTTAGGGGAACAGAGTTGCAAAATGTCAAAAGTCCCAAGTGAGCAGGGAGATGCATTTATTTTTTTAGCACGGATGCTGAGACAAGCATTCCCATTGTGCATCATACTCATGCAGGCTACAATTACCCCAGAGATAAGTTACATATGCACAATAGGATATTGGGCCTCATTACAAGTCAGCCGGTCCGGAATCAACGGTGGCGGTAAATCAGCCGCCACCGTTGTTTCCGGACCGACTGATTGAGTCCTGCAGGCAGGATTTGTCACTCCCCCCAGGTGTGACATGGCGGAAGTAACAGCACCCGCCTGCAGGTGGGCATGGAAACACTGGCTTTGTCATAGACGGAACCAGTGTTTCCATGGTCCCCACCTGTGGGACTTCATGGGAATGAGGCTTTACATAATTCCGCCTCCAGAATTACCGGGTCACCGGGGTTCTAATGCCCCGGTGATTCTGGCAATCAAGCAGGCGGAATGGAATTACAGGTCTGGCGGCAGCCTGCCAGTTTTTCCAGCATGGCTACCGCCGGACTCGTAATGAGGCCCATTGTCTCCACTAAAATGTGAGAGAAAACATGCATACACGTACTGTCACTCTGGTGAATGGCATGGGAGATACATACATGCAATTATTCCTCAATGAAGAAGTAATACAAGTATAAAACAGCATCACAGGCTTACCAGAGACCTTTTAATGGACAGCAGACTTGATAGAAGCTGAGCACATCCCCCTTTCAGACACCATGACCCTACGTCAATTACCCAATCACAAGGCACGTCCACACAGCCAGGTATAACAAATGCCCCTAAGCACCACCCAGAGGGAGGAGAGGCATGCTTTAAAATCCATTCACTTCAGTCAGTCAGTTGCAATCCTTGACCCATAATAGGATAGCATGGCAGTGGATACCGGGGAAAAGTAGAGAATAGAGCATGGAGGGAGGAGTATGGGGTAGAGAGATCGGTGTGACTGTTATGAAGAGTGGAAGTTCACTGTTGGGGAGGTTGTCAATGTATTTTAGAGTTGGAAGGAGAGTCTGATTATTAGAGACAGAGGGAGAGATTGTTTGGAAATAGCGCAAGAGGGGTATCATTGTGCTGAAGAAAGTGAGGGATAACAGCTTGAAAGAGAAGTAGAGAGTTATTGGGCAGGAGAGACATAAGACCAGGCAGAAGAAGGAGGGAGAAGTTGGAGAAGAGGGACATGTCATGTTGAAGAGACGAGAGCACATTTTCTCGATAGGAGGGAGATAGAAGCTGGGGGACAGTGGGGAATATTGTGGTGAAGGAAATACATCTTATCAGTAAAGAGTTATTGAGATGGAGAGAAAGAGACAGATAGACAGAGATGGAGGAAGATTCTGAGACTGAAGGACATAATAATGAGAGGAAGGAAGGTGATATCGTATTGTTTGTTTGTTTTATTTGCTTATATAGCGCACCGAACCTACGGGTATCTGAGCGCTTTCTTCGGGTACATCAGGTTACAGCAATAAAGTAAAATACAATACAATAATATTTACAGTAATAGATGCAGTAATGTACAAAAGTATACAAAAATAATAAGAAATACAAAGTATGCATTTGTTCAGGATATACATAGTTTAGATTGGTAGTGGCAAAGCTTCAGGCGGCTAGTAGATGAGACTAGCTGTGGGCCTGGTCAGTCAGATGGTCCTGGGGTCACATTAGTGCATGGTGATAATTACTTGGTTTGTGAGAACATCCAGGGTTTTTTTTTGTTCCAGGATGTTAGGAACTTTGGGTCTGTCCTGAGTGTAGCAGGTAGCTTGTTCCAGGCCTTGGCCACGAGCACCGGAAAGCTGGCGCCTCCTGCTTTGAGGAGTTTGAATTTAGAGATGTTGACACAATGGGCATAGTTCGCTCTGGTGGATCTAGTGGATTAATTCCTGGCAAATGTGTCCGTCAGATACTTGGGGGCTGAGTTATTTAGGCACTTGTGAGTAATCCTGTGCGTTCTGAAGGTGATCCTGTCTTGGCTAGGGAGCCAGTTGGTATTTCGTCGGATTTGTGAGATGTGGTTGGAGGTTGGAGATCGGGATGTGTTCCGGGCAGTTCTGAGTGCATTATTTTGCTGCTGCCAAGATACAGAGAATTGCAATAGTCTAATGTGGACAATATCAGGGCTCTTGCAAGGGTGATGCAGCTGCTGGTGGACAAGAATTATCTGCATGCGTTGATCAGTTTTGAGGTATAGGACGTTGTGGAGGAGGTGGCGTTTACTTGTCTTTGAAGTGTGAGTGCAGAGTCTAGATAGAAGCCTAATGTTTTGGCTTTCTTGTTGACTTTAATGAGGTTTCCATTAGTAGTGAAGGCAGAATAGTTGGGGCCAAGCTTATTGAGTCTCAACTTTGATCCAATGAGTAGTAACTTGGTTTTGTCTTCATAGAGACATAAACCGTGCTTGGCCATCCATGCTTGGATTTTGCTGTAGATGATGTTTAGGAGGGTAGAATCTGTTTGGTAGTTGCCAGAAAGCATGATAAGTATTTGCGTATTGTCTGCATAATTAGTATACAATACACTAAGGTCATCTAGGAGGTCAAATAGAAGCTTGATGAATATATTATAGACAGTAGGGGAGACACAGGAGCCCTGTGGGACTCTGAATGAGATGGGGGCGGGATCAGCTGAGGCGATGGGGGAGAAAACACTCATATATCTGTCAGAGAGGAAGGAGTTGACCCAGGCTGTGGCTCTATTCGAGAAGGAGGCCGCAGTGGTGAGATGGTTAGTTAATATATTGTGGTTGACCAAATCGAACGCTGGTGATAAGTTCAGTAGGAGGAGTAGGGCATTCTTTCCATTATCCCTTGTCTCATCCATTTGGATTTTCAGACCCAGAAGGGCTGTTTTTGTCCCATGTCTTGGACGGATGCCAGATTATCTGAGGCCTAGGATGTTGTTTGTCTCAAGATGATTCTGAATCTGAATGTATGCGGCCTTGTCTAAGATTTTTAAAGAAACAGCACTGTGGTGATTGGTCTGATGTTGGTGGGAATATTGGGGTCGAGGTTTGGTTTTTTGAGAAGGGGCATGACTCAAGCATCCTTAAGATTTTTGGGAACGGTGCAGTAGGCAAATGAGGCGTTTATATAGGAGGTAAATAATGGGGCAAATTCTTTGGCTCCTTCTTTTATGATCGTGGCTGACAAATGTCGCCTTGGCACTTAGATGGCTTGAGGCTTCTGATGATGGATTCTACTTCTAAGATGGTGACATGAGTAAAATGAAATGCTTTGATTTGATTAATGGTCATCGGGTGTAGTGGGCTCAGACCAGGCAGTGTCTCTGCTGAGTGCTCAGTGTTGGCGGCGGTCAGCAGGCTGGATTTTATTGCTTCCATTTTTTATAGAAGTAGTGCAATTTTATTGAGTAATGCTTTTTGGATGTTTGCATATCAGAGGGCATCTTTTTTACAGGAGTCTGGTGGGGAAATGTGAGATTCCTATTCTTTGAGGATAGTGAAGAGCTCCTTAGTCCAGTACTTCGGCAATGAGAATTCTGTTGTTATGGGTTTCCCTTTTTGTTACTAGAATGGCCGCTTTGTACGCAGTGGAGGCAGATGTGAAATTAGCCTTGTTTTGCGCTGATGTTTTTTTTTTCTAAGAAGCTTCTGCTTCTCTTTTAGATTTATGTAGGGGTTTCAGCTCAGCAGAACACTATTCATTAAGGTGTGCCAGTGGTTTGGCTTTCCATAATTTAAGTGGGGCTAGGTGGGCTAGGGCCTTAAGTAGATTCTGATTATAAATATCTACCATTGTTGAGGGGTCTGGATTAGGTACCAGCTGTTGATGGGTGATAGTTTGTAGTAGTGGGAGTATGCTTTCTAAGGAGATAAGGCGGTTATTTCTGGTTAAGGCAGGTGAGGCTTGAAGATCCTTAAGAGACAATTGATTAGCATCGTGGAATTCGAAGGAGATGACATTGTGATCCATCCATACGCATGGTGTATTAGAGAGGATTTTGGTATTGCAATTAAGGTCGGCTATCCAATCTAATATTCTGCCTTTGGAGTGTGTGGGATCGGATATGCGCAGTGAGAAGCCTAATTCTAGAATGGTGTTTTGTATGGCTAAGGCATTATTATCAGATTTGTCATATAGCCCGATATTCAGATCTCCTAGAAGCAACATTTGGATCCAGGTTTGGTATTTTGAGTGAGGAAGCATGTTAGGTCTTCCTCAAAGGAGGATAGTTGACCTAGCGGTCTGTATAGTAAGTGGATGAGGAGTGTCCTTTCAGGTGAGAAGGGGAGTTTTACAGAGAGTAGTTCTCCTGGGGAGAGAGGTGTACTATCGCTTTCTCTAATGGCCAATGCATTTTTGGTGATGATAGCAACCCCACCTCCTCTTTTGGTAGTTCTATCAGATCTGATAATGTTATACTTGTCTTGAACTGCTAGCATAAGAGCAGGGCCCACAGCTGGATGTAGACACGTTTCTGTAATCACTATGAAGTCAGGTTTATTGTGTGAGATGAGATCTGAGATGTCCAGGGCTTGGGCAATTAGAGATCTGGTGTGGATTAGGGCCCCTTTAATGGTGGTGGGTTCTGGAAGAGCTGGCCCTGCAGGGGCAGTTGGCATGGGGATTTGTGGTACGTGAGGTGTGGGAGTATGTGGAACATTACTTGTGGAGCT
This sequence comes from Ambystoma mexicanum, assembly GCF_040938575.1. NCBI lineage: Eukaryota > Metazoa > Chordata > Amphibia > Caudata > Ambystomatidae > Ambystoma > Ambystoma mexicanum. The sequence goes on from NC_090930.1 coordinate 561,976,628, forward strand.
GTTTATAGGTAGGTCACAGTTGAACAAAGGGGTTTTGGGTTGTCTGCTGGGTTTTGTTATGGTGCGGGAGCCAAGTCTTTTGTTCCTGGAGGTGGTAGGGCATGGTAACTTAGTGGTATTGTATGTTGTAGTGTGCATGGCAGGGCGGGGGAGCAGGACGCTAAGATCCTGGTGTGCTGCTAAGGCTTTGTGTAGATGGGCTAGAGATGCCTATAGTGGGAATGGCGGGCGGTGCGACAGTTGAGCAGATGTAGAGGAAACTCCAGCAGACGTAGATGACACTCTCCCAAGTCGCCATGGGTGTCGTTTTCGCACTTGTTGTTCACTGGGAGCGGGTGGGCAGAGAAGATGGGGAGCTAATGCTAGTGATAAGCTGTAATCTGATTGTTACTAGCGCAATTGATTCGGTTTAGGCAATACCAGTGCAGTATATGAGCATTTGGGCATAGAGGCTGGGGATCTGATGGTGATGATAAGCTGTAGTCTAATAGTTGCTATCGCAATTGATGTGGTCTAGGCATTTATACTACAGTATAAGAGCATCTGCGCAGAGAGGCTGGGGAGCTGATGCTGGTGATGCGCTGTAGTCTAATTGTTACTAGCACAATTGATGCAGTCTAGGCAATACTCGTACAGTATAGTAGATGCTGGTTGCGATGGTGGGCGAACACACAGGAAGCAGTGCTTGGGTGTGGCATCTGGTGTAAATCATATAGCGGGTTTACTGTAGGACAGCAGGTATCAAAAAGGGCATCAGCATGGCCTAATTTAAGGTAGGTTGACACAGGCTAAGACAGAGGTAGCGGCCACAGTCAAGTGGGTAGCGAGAACAGTTGGACTGGTAGATTCACAGTCGGGATCGAGTAGTGGGCAGCAAGCTAACAACGGCTGAAGCAGATGGGAGCAAGGATCAAATGGGATAGCAAAGCACAATTTCTACGGCAGACTATCTCATATGGAGGTAACACAAGTCGAGATGCGATGGCTAGATAAGGAAGCAGCCTAGATTGGGGGCAGCAATGCATAAATAGTGCAGCAGGCTAGCACATAAGGAGGCAACCAATATGGAAGGGCTATGGCTAAACAAGGAAAGAGCAGAGATCGGATGGGCATCAATGCACAGTTAGTACAGCAGCCTAATGACAAGGAAGCAACAAAAATCAAGTTAAAGGTACAGCGACTGCGTATTGGGTGGCGGGCTGTTTGTACTAGCCGGCATACGTACGGGAGGCAGCTCATATCATGTTGAGCAGTGAGTGCCAAATGTATGAGGGGTGTCAGCAGAGGCAGGGAGCACACATATATGGCCACATTACATATACGTTAAGGTGACGAGTGTAGTTCATGTACACTGCTGTATGCGTAAGATGGGGCACACAGGATGAGCAACATGCAGCGACAGGGACTCAGCGACGTAGCCAATGACAAAGGAAAGTAAGGCATGTGCGAGGTCACATATAGAGTACTTGGAATTAAATGATTAGTGTTTGAGGGGTAAGGCGTACGTTAATGTGGTTCGAGGATGGACATGGGAGGGGTGGGCTCCGCTTGAATGGCGAGTGTTCAAGTCTTGGGAGTCCAAATAGTTGAGGTAGAGCTGTGTGGCTGGACGATGCAGCGATATCGGGAAGCCGGAAAAGCAGATGCTCTGGCAGATGGCACGGATGGCTGTGGGCAGGCTCGGGACAGGAAGCGCCGTGGGATTGGTGCTGATGTAGCACATGTTGACCAATCTGGAATCTAGCTGCACAGCCTTGGTGAAGTTAGGCTGAAGGTACAGGGGGAGGATGTGGGGTGGCCATCTTTGAGAGTGCAGCCTTGTGGTGCACAATGGATGGAGGATGAGGTACAGATCACTGTAATGTCAAGAAAATAACTCGGATTCGATCTGATTGTTATTTGCTGCACATGTCTTAGTCACTCACTGGAAAATGTGCATTCTGCCGATTTGGCATGCAGATGCCAGCTGATTTAAGCAGTGGAACGGAATGAGCACACACACTTACTGCGTATAAGTATAAATCTTCCAGCTCTTCTCCTGGAAGTAGGCACTACTCCGGCAGTGCTCGCAAAGCTCCTGCTCCTCCGGTGGGGGCATACAGAATATAGTCAGGGTTGGGACAGGAAGCAGCCTTGATTCCTGGGCCTTAGTGATGTGGGCTGGTTTACGCATGCCGGTGTGGATTTGGTGCTGATGTAGCACACGTTGACCAATCTGGAATCTAGCTGCACAACCTGGGCGAAGTTATGCTGAAGGTACAGGGGCAGGATGTGGGGCAGCCATCTTTTGAGAGTGCAGCCTCGTGGTGCACAATGCAGGGTGGATTGTGTACAGATCACTGTACAGTCAAGAAAAAAACTCAGATTCGATAGGAGAAGAAGGTCAACCACTCCTGATCCATGATGCCCAGGTTCTCACAGAGTCGGTTGATCAGATGGCATGATTGACCGTGTCGAAGGCAGAGGAAAGGTCCAGGAGTATGAGGACAGAAGGAAGGCTGGAGTCAAGATTACAGAGCAGATCTCGGTTAAGAGAGTAGAAGTAGGAAGATACTACCAAATACCACCTGGGTGAAGGGCAGGATAGTTATCGATTAGGACATAAGGATGGTAGACATTCCCTTAAAGTGGAAATAGATGAAGGAGACTGGATTGGAGATATCTTTTGGTTGCAGTAGGAGAGTCTTGTGGAGAGGCAAAGACTTAGCACTGAGAGGTATTTCTATTGTGACAGAGAGATAACATCAGTGTTGTTGGTAGGCAGATACAATTTAACACCTTCAGGAGAGCGAGGGGGATAAGTCTGGACCATTTTATGGAAAAGAGAGGAGGAGAGAGCTCCCACTTAGATAATGAGGACAAGAAGGTTCCAAAGGACTGCGCTGGTCCAAGCAGAGGCTATAGAGTTAGGATAAACAATGAGATGGTACCACTACACCAGGAAAACTCAGAGTGACTTCAGCAAAACCAAAAGGTGATTGCTGGAAGGTTTTGAATCAATCATAACTACAGGCACAGCTCTGGGCAACCCTCCAGACCAACATTTCTTTTCAGCCTGCCAAGCCATTACAGAAGGGAAAAGACCCCACCTGTGAAGATCTGCTCTCTAATCTTGACTGCAGCCTTCCTTCTGTCTGCATATGCCTTGACCTTTCATCTGCCTTCGACACAGTCAATCACGCCATCTCGATCAACCAACTCTGTGAGAACCTAGGCATCACAGATCAGGAGTGGTTGACCTTCTTCTTCTTGGACCGGTCTCCCTGCTTTCTCCCTCTCCCTGCCCTGCTGACCTACCTGTTTGCCTCACCAAGCGGTTGCCTGGCTACCCTCTGAGCATAATTGGTACCAGGCTCCTCCATGATCAGTCTCCAAGATCAGTCTCCACTGCATTTCCTCCGGGCCACCACGCACTTAGGGGCTGTAACTGTAACCTCTACAGTCCCCTGCCTCCTTACACTTACCCAGAGACATGCTGCCCTGGATGCACTTACCAAGAGAATTGCTGCTCTGATCCCAAATTTCCCTTCCCTCTCCCTGGCACCTCCCCCTCTTTTCCCCACCTGCACTTTGGTGCTTTTGCACTTGCATGATCTGAATGTCACAAGGCCTCGCAACATTGTTTGTATTGTTCTCCCTCTGTCTTCCCTCCCTTGTCTTGTCGCGCCTCTAAACATTTGTTTACAGGCGCGTTACAAATGACTTATCGTATGATATCATTATATCATATGCAAATCAGGCTTTGTCCACTCCAAAAAGGCCTGTCCAGCCGGAACTGCTAGGTCACATCCCATCTGAATGAGACCAAAAGCAGCCCCAGACATGCCTCATTGGGCGTAATCAGTGAGGAATAGCGTGGGTCTCTGGACCTTGCAGGCTTGGGACCCATTTCTGGGTATTACTGTCACCCTCGAGGAGACTTCAGCGAAACCAAACATTGATGGCTGGAAGGCGTTGAATCAATCATAACCACAGAGAGCAGGTCTAGGGAACTCTCATAGTCTTACAGCCTGCCAAGCAACCACAGAAGGCAAAAGGTCATATGCAAATCGTGCTTGGTCCCACCCAAAAGGGGACAATCGAGCCCAAAATGTTAGGTCACATCCCTTATGCACAACACCACAAGAATACCCGGACATGTTTCAGCCTCATTGGGCATTATCACTGAGGAATAGTTTGGGTCTCTAGGCCCAGCAGGCTCAGGACCCAAAACCAACAGGTGATGTTTGAAAGATTTTTAATCAATCAAAACCATGGGCACAGCTATGGGCAAACCTCCAGGCCATTGTTTTCAGGCTGTCACCTGACGACTGTGAAAGTCTTGTGGTTAAGCTTAAAACTGATGACAAAGTATCTTTAACCATCGTTGTTATCTATAGACTCCCTAGACCTATGCCTTTTTTTTAGGAGCAATTTCTTGGCCTTTTGAGCATACTCACCAAAGCCAGTGATTCTGTTATGATGTTTGGCGACTTCAATCTTTGGGCTGATGACCCTTCTGACTAATCAGCCATATCTCTTCTGGTGGCATTGAATAATATAGGGTACTCTCAATGGGTGAACGGACCTATGCATGTGGGTGGTATGAGAAAACAGAAGGTGTCTCACCCGCTAATCTCTCTCTCTCAGCTGGCCAGGGCATGGCCATCACCTTTGGATCCAGACCCTGGAAGTGGACCAGTGTGGGAGGATCACCTGGGTGAGGGGGTCTTAGGGGAGTGGGACACCGGATGGCGAGATTGCGGCATCCTTCCCCCTGCAACACCTTTACCCCATCCTAACAGGTAGGATACGTGGGGACCTTACCCTATTCCCTTTTCTTTCCCAGGACGTTCACATGGACAGCCCGCTCTGGAAGAAAACAGACTCACACCCAATCAGTGTATCTGACATGTCCCGCTACTTTGGTCAGGTGAGGTCAGTCAATTAGTTACAATAACTCACACCTGACTTCCATTAGACTTCCCTACACGGACAAACAGCAGAGCACAAAAACACACTCTGAGTGAGGCAAAGCATACAAAGGTACAGCAGTTTGAAGTTGGCATCTGAACTATGGGAGAAAGACGGCAAACCAAGAAGGGTAAGTAAGAAGGGAATTACCCTTAACCTTTTCGGCAAGACACTGTTACTTTGAAGAAAACTTTGAGGCAGAAGGCATAAGGCGAGGAAACCAGACTGAAGAATCCTGCATTGTGTGTCGTAGATACCGAAGGCCCTCCTGCATAACTGACCAAGGTGAGGAGGAGCAGCAGCAGCCACTGTGGTATTGTCGTTGGCTCCAAGAACAAAGAAGCACCAGAAAGATCAACACAGCTCTTGAGTTGGGGAGACCGATGCAGGACCCGTTTGTGTTGAAGTCAAGGTTGCAAGCGGCAACATAGTATAACGAGCACTGGAACAAACATTGTTAAATGTGCGTGATGAAAGACGCAAGTAATGCTAAACTGCTGATGAATGTTTGAACTTGAGAAGGAAAGATACAGTACTGTTGACAGAGTGGTCCGGCACTGTGGATGTGCACAATCAAAAGTCTCTGTAAGGTATTACGCCAAGAGAAACGAAAGTAGAGAAAATCTGAGTATAAGACCGAATGGAACAGGAGTATGAGAAAGAGCATTGAGGAAACAAGGGTGTGGAAATGAAGAGTAGTTCCATAGTACTCCACGGAACACCACCAAGGTGGAGCAAAGTATATTGCAGGTCCCAAACCTGCACCCAACCTTGTAGAAACCTCTTGGTGTTACACCTTGTGAGGATCCTGAGTGTAAAACATAGTTGGCACAAGTCTGAAGGACCCTCAAAATATTTTTGAACCAGAGATCCAATGCTTCTGCAAGCCGAACAAGCCTGCAGCCAAAAGAAAGTGTTGGACAACAAAGCTTCCCCTCTCTTGCCTACCCCTAGAAGGGTAGTGATACCTTCCTTGCAGTCGGAAGTCTTTCATCTATAGTCTGATTTGGGATTTTATTTCACTGGAGGTTGTACTTTTAGTGGAGGCTTGGAAAAGCGATGTGGACACTTCTTATTTTTGACCCATCAGACAAATTGGGAGGTTTGCGTTGCACCTGCCACTGGACTTTTAGATTGTTCCCTCCCAATCCCCTGCCAGTTATCAAAGCTCCCTTTTCTAGGGAGGAGATGTATATTATAGGTCCTTTGTTCTCTTACAGGGTGGGAAATTGGTATATATTTGTAAATATTAATAAATTACGCTACCCAGTACCCAGAAGCATTTGCTTTAATAAAGAACCAAACTCAATCAATTCTGAAGCACATGGGTTCCTTTTTGCCCAGAGAACGCAGGAGAGTGTAACACTTTTAGATGCAAGTTCATGAACCAACAAATGTGCCAGTCTAAGGACACGCAGAAGTATCTATATAATTGGCAAGCCAAACTATGCAAATTCAAAGTGGGGGACAAGGTCCTAGTTCTACTTATGATGTAAGAAATCAAGTTGCCTTCTCAATGGTGTGACCCTTATTCCATCAGATAAGTCATCAATTACTTAAATTACAGAGTGCAACAAACAGGCCAACAGAAGCCTTTCCAGGTACAACATTAGAAGCAGTCAAACAATTGGAACTACCCAGATATCCTGATGACACTAGCCAAAGCCAGATGTGAGAATCTGGAGCTACCAATCTGTTCCCTGCTCCAATCAATTGATGACACCAGAAGGGCTGCATCTCTACCAATTCCATTACCTTTGGACACTTCTTGAGCATTTCCGAGATTTTATTTCAAAGATGCACAAATGTGTCAAAGACGTTTTCCAATAGATAAACGTTCCTCCTGGAAAGTCAGCAGAATTCGAGCCTTACAGCCTTATCGGGTCATGATTGCATCTTTTCAAGAAACATATACAGAAAATGATGGAGATAAAAGTCATCCAGCCATCCCAAAGTAAATGTTCCTCTCTCATCATGCTCTTTGGAAAGCCACATTGAGGTTGCCACTTCTGTCTTGACTTTTAGAAGGTTAATGAACTGCCCTGCTTCAATGCTTTGAATACATGATATGAATGAGAGAATAAGTACCTCAACATGTATATCACCCCTAGACATCGCAAAAGGGTATTGACAAATCCCACTGGCTCTAGAGGATAATGAATATACTTAATTCTCCACTGTGGAAAGACTCAACCAATTTACTGAGCTGAATTTGAGATGTGTGGCACACACACCATATTCAATAGATGAATGGATCAAGTCTTTCTGCCTCATGAGGTCAATGTCTCGGCCTACATGAAAGACAATACGACCTGTGGAAATTACTGGATTTCATATATTAGATTGTGTACCTGGGGACCCAAAGTCACTGGAATGTATGGTTGCAGACCGACGTTGTGAAGTGTCAATTAGCTAAACCTACAGTCAGGGACGTAGGTTTCCAGGTCAGAAAATACTTATGCAGTCATTTGAAGGCAAAGTTGGTATGATACAGATGGTTTATCTGCCAATCAAAAAGAAAGAAGTGCAGACCTTCCATGTGTTAGTCAGATACTACTAATGATTGGTGGATCTTTAAATGACTAACTGAGAGCATCACATAACAAGCACCACCTACAGAAGAGCCAAAGACATGTTGTTAACCCCTCCTCATTATACACAACTTCTCCCAGCTATATATCCCATAGATGTAAGCTTCACAGTTGTGCTGGGTACAGTGATATTACAGGAAAAAGTGGGGAGTGAATTACCCATTTTCTATATCAGTCGAAAGCTAGTTTTCAGAAAAGTACACAACAATCAAATTAGAATGTCTATCCAATAAGTGGACAGTGGAAGCATTGAAGTATTAACTTATAGGCAAACATTTCAACCTACTCACAGATTATGTTCTTGTAACTTGACTGCCAAGGAACAAAGAGAGGCATATCTCCTGTATTGTGTCCTTACCCACACAGCATTACACTTTCTCCATGGAACATGAACAATGGCACTTACAGGAGAATTTTAATATTCTAAGTCATTACGTCTTAGAAAGGGAAAGTAGGCATTCAACAACATGGAGAGGTATCTGACCAAGTGACATGCATGAGGGAATGCACCAGGCCCTATCTGATCCCAAGGAGTTCTGCAGCAATGGAAGCACTGTTGTCCTCAAATTACGAATGCAATATTGAAATAACAAGAGGGGTGAACCAGAAACACCAAATTCAAGGACCCACATATGTGGCAGTCATCAAACTGTTTTGCGCATATAAGAAATCAAGGCTGTCCCACATAGAAGAATGTGTGAACACTGCTCGAGCTTAATGCTCCGAGCCCTGCTCATACCTACTTGAATCATGCCATGGAGAACACACGGAAAGTCAGAAAGCATACCACAGAAACAAGACAAAGGGAGGCTTCCACGCACATTTCAAAATGGCAGACACAGACATTGTAATCCCAATCAGCGGATCCAAGACACTTGAGGGTTTAGTAGTTCACACAGAACCTACCCAACCAGGAATCATGCTCACAACTTCTGTGCACCCGACACCATTAACACAATTACTTTGCCAGGCCCTAACTCACATAAACAGGATACAGCAGATACTTGATGTTGGGGCTATGAGTCAGTGTGTCAAGACGGTACATTTTCAGTGATGCCCAATACATTCTAAACAGTGACATCCAACAGCTCTAGGTATCCACTTTGCAGCCCACAATGTCGTATAGACATTATTCCACAGATTCCAATCCCCCCCATGTTGCATCACAGATGGTGGTTCCGAATGTATCAATTTTATAATATGTGCAGTAAGAAGCTGTGTGTATTTTAACAATATAGCTTATCTGGTTATACTAGAGGGCACCATCCCTGATAACGTGATCCAGTCTGTCCAATAAAGGCCCTTTCCACCATCCAGGATTAACATGCAATATGAATTGTCTAGGAATGGTGGCATGCATAACTTCTGTAGACACTTTAACTCATGCTGCTTTACCAAATGCCTTAGGTGAGTAGCTCTATTTGGACACAATCACAATCACCTTGGTGCCTCATTACGACTTTGGAGATAGCCATGGTGCTATTGGCGCCATGGCTGCCTCCAAACGCGTGTGCGTGGCCGGGTTCCCGGAATGGGGAAATACCGGGCCATTCCGAGTATGGAGGGCCCGGTATTTCCCTATTCAGGGAACCTGGACCCGGACCTTCCCCATTCCCAATCGAGCCCCCATAGGGCTCAATGGGAATGGGGAGGGAGCTAACAACGGGCCCATTACAAGAGGGGCCATTGTTAGCTCCCTGGTTCCCTCGTGGGAATGGATGAATCAGACGTCCACATCGGTCCCGCGAGGGAACCTCATAATAGTGCGGAATGCGTTTAACGGCGCTGGCACCATTACCGGCGCCGTTAAACGCATTCCGCACAAGTCGTAATGAGGCCCCATGTCTTACCCTAAGCCAGTTTCCAGCGTGTATTATAAATGACGGGTGCATCAGATTGAAGGAAACCCAACCATCTTTATATGATATATAGACATAATTGTTCTTTTATAACGCACTTAATGTCAACAAGTGGTTTCTAAGCGTGCGATCGGAATTCGAACCTGTGTTGCGCTGCGTTGTCTCACTTTCAAGACAAATGCGTTGTCTCTGACCTAGCCTTCCTCCCCTTTGTGAGAAAAACGTAGTCCTTTTCAGTAAGGAAAATGATTGGATGACCTTGTCTCCACAGTATGTCACTCTTTCCCCTTCATTCCTACGATTGGTTGTTTATTTTAAGATTTTACTCTCTTGTTTATTCACCATTTTGAAATCCTGTTGTGTATTATTTTTCTTTTTCTATGTTTGATTAATTACTGATAAAACCTAGCACACACCTGTCCAGTATGAGTCACATAAAGGTGAATGTCTTAAAGTTGAATGATTTGCATGTGGCTTTCACAAATCTCTACCACCTGTCATTACTTATGGGCATATGGGTAAAAAGGCAGTCTTGAAAACAGGCATCTTTCCCTCCCCAAATTTGATGCACCAATCACTTTATATGCATGGCTGAAAAGCAGAGGCAGGCCTTGGAAAGGTAACCAGGAGAAGGACAATAAACAGTTTAATTCAGTGGTTTTCAAATGTCTTCATACTGAACTCCCCCACCCACAAGCTATAACTGCTTACATTTTTTTATTAAAAAACGTCACCGTAATCCCTAACCCGATTTAAAGAGTCTAATGTTCTCCCCACAGTCTGGTCCCACACACCCAAAACATTCTGTGCCCGCCACGCTATGGGGACGAGCCCCACAGTTTGAAAACTACTGGTTTAATTAGTAATAGTGTCGCCAACAATTAGTTTGCAGACATGCTTCAGTTAGATGTATTATAAAAGGGCTGTATCATAGTTTTTTTGTTGTTGAAATACTTTCATAAAGATAGGATTGAAATAGAACAATGTGAATGGTGCTCACTTAGAAAAACAGACTAATTGTGAAACTATTGTGACTTTCCAAGTTTAAGAAAGTAAATTGCAGATTCGCCCACAGAATAGTCTCAGATTTAAATGAAGGCCATTGCAGTCCTAATGACAGCACATGAGCATCTCAGACGAAATGATGTGCTGCAAACCTAGTGTAGATACTCTGACGAATCTCAAGTGATTGTCGGTGCTTTTGATGGGGGAGCCCCTTTCCATGATGCCAAGCAGCTGAAGTCGCTACCAGAGATTTCCCCTGTGTGTGGTACTCAGAGGGAGGATCTCATGGGGAGGGAAAACCAAATTGGGAGAGTGGCGATCCCGGGAGAACACATTACCCCTTTGATCCTCCAACCTCTACTTATCGACCTCCGCCTACCGCCCTATATGGTACCCTCTTGTATTTTTGCTATCCACCCCAAGTAGCGGCCACTGGCAAGGAAATTATCCATAAGGTGCATAATAGCAATACTAGGACAAGGAAGAGGCCAAGAGCAACGAAGATCAATAATGCGAACCAAGGTATACGCTCTAGTCTCTTGAGCGATCCGATTGGCCAGCTGTTGTTCAAAACGAGTGAAGGAAGAGAATGACAGCATCTTCATCTCGGCAGGAACCATAAGCTCATCAGACTATGCACAGAAGTTCAGATAAGAGAAGCAAATGGGATCAGGGAGAGAAGAACGTCTGCGAGAACCCCACAAAGCAGTAAGCTCACTGAAGAGAAGGAAATACTGTGCCTTGTAACTGGGGGTGCTGGAGCACTGAAAAACCACTGTAGAACAACTGGAGAGACCCATAGGAGATCGAAGAAGACTACAGGGTATCGCAGAAGTCCATGGGAGACCTGCGAACAACCAAAGGGCAATGGCCAAGTCCCTGCAGGTCCTAGGCTGGCTACGCCTTGGGTTGGGGAAACCCAGAGGGTGCATAAAACGTTAAGAAAAGTGCAGATTGACCTATGTGAATAATCATCAAGACAAAGTAACAAGGTGAAGGGAGTCTGGGACCCACACTGGGGGAATACGTCTCAAATGGCACTAAACAGGAATATGAAAATTGTATGTGAGATTTGGACACATAGATCTTGGCAGGATAGTAACCCACAGCTGTAGTTTGGGGTGAAAGAAGATGAAGAGAACTGTGAGAGTAAAAACATTGAGTACCCCATTTGGCTGGAGACTGGACCAGGTGGGTACAGAAAGCAGGGTTTGGGGCCCATTCCAAGTAGGAGGAAGACACACATCCCTTCCTCCTCATTGCAGTACCTGGGAGCTGGTCTACTGACATGGATCTGGGACCCACAACACAGTTTGGGAAAGGCATCCAGGTTCTTCTTCTTCATCACAGTTCCTGGAAGCCGGGTCTACTCACAAGTGTCTGGGAACCCACACACAGCTTGGGAAAGACATCCAGGCTGTTCTTCTTCATGTCAGTACCTGGGAGCTGGGTCTGCTCACCAGGATCTGGGACCCTCAACACAGCTTGGGCAAAGCACCCAGGCTGTTGTTCTTTGTCACAGTACCTGGAAGCCAGGTTTGCCCACAAGGGCATGGGACTCTCGACACAGCTTGGAAGAGAGTATCCAGGCTGTTTTTATTCATTACTGCACTGGGAAGCCAGGTTGGCTGAACAGGGTCTAGGACCTATTTTCTTTCCTACCAAGAGGAGAGAGACATTTCGTGAACTTCATAGAAAACTCAAAAGTGAAGGGGAAAAACCCCCTTTGAACTTTGTGAAACTGTATTGGTTGGGACCACTGTTTTATTTTTCATTGTACCTTTATGGAGAACTACAAAGCAGGGCTGCAGGTGGCCAGCCAAGGGGCATTATACCTTTTCACCTTATATTAAGTTCAGTTTGTGAGGAAATAGCTTAGGATTTGGACAACGAATGGAAGACTTTAGTTTTGACATTCTGACACAGACAGTTTCATTATCTACTTTTGTTGAGGCAAGGAAACCCCTTTTAGACATAGGGCTAACTAGGATTTCCTCCGAGACACTGTTTGTGTGGTTGGTAATAAAAATATTTGCCACTCAACATACACCCCTTGTGCCAGAGTCTTACTCCTGCATACTTACAATGCATACTATAGAAACCTGGATGTCTGCTGGTATAAACTTGGTATTAAACCAAAATAGATACAAAAAATCCCCTCAGAAACAGAGGAATGTTATCAAAATCACACCTGGAGCTAAACAATCACTCCAAAACATGATTACAAGATTATTACAATTTTATATTAAGCAACCAACATAAAAAGATTTAAAATCAGATCCCATCACAAGTACAGAAATACACAAATGCAAAATATTTTACAGTGCCACAATCAAAATTGAGCTGAAATGCTTCCCAATAAGTCGCCAATTTCAGAAAGCCTGTCTTTAAAAAGCCTGTCACCTCACCCAGTGACAAAAAATGAATTCAAATACAAGAAACTTAAAAAAAACTTACAGAAAGCTCCAAATATTTATGGATCACAGTCAGAAATGCCCAACATATCTCTGTTCACATAAATAAGGAACATTCTTCAGGGGAAGATTTTTCAGTTTTTCAATCGATTAATCTTGTATAACCACATGTGTCCCAAATGAAAGTGGAGAACTGTGTAAAAGTCTGATCATGTATCACCCCCAACTTGAGCTTGATTAGCAATAAATATACGTGAACACATATAAGCCATCTTCCTCTTCAAATGCAAATTCCTCCCATGGAGTAATATCTGTAGAACGTGAAAACAGGTGTGTCTCATACAGTCAAAATATGCCCATCTGGGTGCATACATTCCAATGGCTCAGAAGATTCTTAAAACATTGACCTGTTAAATCCGTATTAGAAGATGTAAAGAGACTTGACCCGGTCATGGCTTGTCATGGATAAAATCTTCTAACCCGTCTGCCGCACTGGGACCATGCAAAAGTGCATAAACAGAAATGAAAATGCACGCAGGCAGCCTTATTATTGAGAGGTTTTACTCAATCCCCGGCAGACGTGGATAAATTGTTGCAAACTTTGCACATTTTGGGCACACATCAGGAAAGTTGACTGACAAAATTAAGTTTGCATCAAGTCCAAAGTTCGTATGGTTTTGGATGGACCAAGTCAAATTCTAAAAAACATATACAGCGTAAGAGCTTATTTTGAAGGAAAGAAAAATAGATCTAAAAAGCCTTGCACCCTGCTTCACCTTATTGTCAAAAAATACATATCAACCTTTTTCTATAAGAAGAATGCAATTCGGTTTCATCGTTCTCTACTCCATACTTATCTCTAGAGCAATGATTAAAGCACGTTTGATCTGCAGTGCTAGCAAATTGCTGTCGAAATTCAGAACAAAGGAGTTCCATATCTTACTACTCCATTTTATTTATTGATATTATATTTTTGCAATTTCTTTTAGCACAACGCTAGATTCGTCAAGCAACTGAGCACTACTCAACATTTAAATAAATTATACAAATTGCAGAAGAAAGCTCATCTCAGTGCTCTATGTGAATATGTTGAGCATCACTGCACAGCGACCACAGGAATATTAATTCTAACTTGCATTTTTATATAGTGATTCCTGCCAGGTTCCTCCTACCTCTAACTGTCTATACTAAACAATCTAAGCGACTTTACATGTCACACATGTAATATTTTACAATTTTCACCAATGTGTTACATATTGCATTTATAGTCACATGACCATAATGGTGACACATTTAATTAACTACTAGTCCCAAGAGCTGTTCAGTGAACATCTAGGAAGCCTAAATATGCCATAAATTACATTTGGCTATGTAACGACTAGTCTTGGGGTAGACTGGCACTCTAAATCTAGACAGGTCAACATTTTTTTTTTCTCTTTATAGGACTGTGGACATCAACCTCCACTCCTTGGATTTCGTTGAACAAATGATTGCATACTGGGAGTTATGGTCACTGTTAACTCTAATTGAATAAATACATGTAAGCACTGGGTACCAATGATTTGCAGAAACAATTATCGGGACGACTTAAAAGGTGGTATCCCAATGATATTGAGTCCTTTGGACTTCTTCCAATGAGTGGTGACTAGTTGCCAGCTAGTTCACTGGAAAATTGAGCTTAGAAGCGTGCAAACCAATACCCTTGTTACTTACTGCTAATCTTCACTATGCCTAATTCTACACTTCCTCATCACATAACTTAATCTATGAAGGCCATTCGCCTTCCGACAGAACTCTTTCACAAATATTCTTATTTTTTTGTCTCTAGCCCGAGATATTAAGCGCCTGACCCATTGCATAATTTCCCTGCCTATACAAAAGGAAGCAGGCGATCGCACCTCCGGTGAGGGAGAAACGGGCGTCAATACTGTGTTGAAGATGAGTAGGACTGGACACAATGTAAATTACTGGAAAGTTGTCAGTCCATTACCTCCAAGTCTTCTCTTTCTCATCACAGTACTCACTCTATGACATATACAAAAGAGCTAATGATTGGACCGAAATATAAGTGAATCAAAAAGGAAATACCTCCCCTCTGTACAGTGGGTGCAGTGGCCAACCCAAGGAGAGTCACAAGCAACACACCCAAAGGAGATTTGTATTTTGTATTTAGTTTATTTGTATTGCGCGCCTGGCCCAGAGACATCTGGGCGCATTTCTTGAGAGTGTATAATAGATTTACATACAGGATGAACAGTTACAATACTTGTAGGTACAATAGTTACAGAAGGTTAAGCAATTTAAATGCAGGATGAACAGTTACAAGGTTAAGTAATTACATGGCACAATACACTTAGTAATAGGAAAGTATACTAAGGCACTGGAGAGACATCAAGAGTACAGAAGCTGAACAGGTAGAGCTTGTTGGCCGAATTTACAATTTACAAAGGTATACGTTACACGTTAGGATTAGGTTTACATAATGTATATACATAAGAAGAAAGAGGCGTTTGCAGAAAAATGTACAAGGTGTGCATTACGGTTAAGGGTCAAATTGCATTATGAACCTGCAGAAGCTAAATCCTGCTCAATGAGCTATGACTTGGCTTTGCTTTTGAATTCATGGTAGGGTGGTTCAGCTCCGAGTGTGTTGGGAAGTGTGTTCCATAATTTGGAATTGAAGACGGGGAAGCTGGACACCCCTGCTTTATGCAGATTACATCTAGGTATGGAGAGTGAATGGTCTTGGGCAGATCTAAGTGGTCGGGTGGCCATGTGAGTGGAGAAGCGGTTAGCAAGATAATCCGGGGCACAGTTAGCTTTGCACTTATGTGTAAGTGCAAGGGTTTTGAGTGATACTCTAGAAGTAACAGGGAGCTAGTGGAGACTCGACTTGGTGTCGGAAATATGTAACTTCCTAGGGATATTAAGATCTGCCCTAATAGCGTTATTCTGAGTTACTTGAAGCTTGTTCATGTTCCTTTGACTGGTCCCCAAACAAAGGGCATTGCAGTAGTCAATTTTGGCCATAATGAGGGTTCTAGCAAGGATAATACAATTTGTTGCAGAGAGGAAAGGTCTGCAAGCTGTTATAAGTTTGCAGGTGTAGGCTGAGGCTGAGACCACTGCATTGGTTTGTCTCATGATGGAAATGGTGGAGTCCAGGTGGAAACCAAGAGTTTTAGTGTCCTTAGATACTTTAATGGTAATCCCATCAATAACAAATGATTTGAAGGCAGAGTCCGATTTGTTGAATCCAAGGAGGGAGCCTAGGATTAGTATTTCCGTTTTATCATCATTTAAGCAAAGCCCATGATGTGCCATCCAGGCCTGAATGACTGTGTAGACATCATTAAGAGATTTAGAATCAGTTGCGTAATCACCAGTGATAGGGATGAGTGTCTGAGTGTCATCCGCATAATTGGTGTAGGTGACACCCAGATAACCAAGGATTTCAAATAATGGTTTTGTAAACACATACAATGTAGGGGAGATGCAGGACCCTTGAGGGACCCCACACGGGACTGGTGCCGGATCAGCAGACGCTGACAGGGAGACGAACCGCATGGTTCTATTTGCCCAGTAGGATCTGATCCAAGAGGTGGCTTCGTCTGAGAAGTGAGCTGCAGTTTTAAGGTGATGGCAGAGAATTCGGTGGTTGACCAAAACAAAAGCTGCTGAGAGGTCGAGCAGAAGTAGTAGGGCTAGCTTACCCTTGTCTTTTAAGTCCTCAATTTGCATTTTTAAGTCAATGAGGGCAGTTTCTGTTCCGTGTCTGGGACGGAAGCCAGATTGCCAAAGGCCAATGGGCTTATTAGAATCTAGGTAATCCTGGATTTGTAAGAAGGCTGCTCGGTCCAGTATTTTCAGAAGAAAGGGCACTGTGGTAATAGGTCTGTAATTTGACAGGTTATTCGGGTCCAAGGTAGGTTTTTTAATTAAAGGGATAACCCACAAATCCTTAAGGTTGTTGGGGACAATACCTGATTTGAAGGAGGTGTTACTGAAGGTGTACTGAAGGGGGCAAGGTCATGGGCAGCTTCCTTAATGAGAGGTGCAGGACAGGAGTCGCCTTGACAGTTGGAGGGTTTGAGCTTTTTGATAATGTTTTCCACCTCCCACGTGGATAGGGGTGAGAAGCTGAATGGTTTGAGATATATTGGGTTGCGTGCATCAAGGACATCCCTCACAGAGATCACCATGGGAAGGATGAAAAGCCAGGCAATATGGATTGACACATAACTAGACCCATCAACAGGCTTATATTAGGTAAGTCAAGAGCCCCAGGCCGGATTGGTCCAACTTCAGGGATGGCCCAAGAAACACAGACAAGTTCCAGGAAAAGATCTGGGAAGAGAACAGCCCTAGGATAACTCCCAACTTGAGGAGCCCAGAGGAAAACAAAGAAAGGCAGTGGTTCAGCATTCCCTGTGGCTTAAAATGGTGGCAACTGAAATTCTGTTCCCAAAGATAGATGATCAGAATGAGTCTTCCAGAAAAAATAACCTAGTCGAGAATACCCAACTGTCCATGTGTGGCACCAAAGGGCTTCAACAAGGCTGCCCATGTCCTGGAGTGATGAATGAGCACCAGGGCAGGCCCTCCAC
Source organism: Ambystoma mexicanum (assembly GCF_040938575.1). Taxonomy (NCBI): domain Eukaryota; kingdom Metazoa; phylum Chordata; class Amphibia; order Caudata; family Ambystomatidae; genus Ambystoma; species Ambystoma mexicanum. The sequence continues at coordinate 561,994,057 of NC_090930.1, forward strand.
AAAGAGGCAAAAATTTGCTGGGGCCCCCAAAATCCTAACTTACATATGGGGAACAATGATACAGGGAAGAGAAAATAACCATGATTTGGAGGCCATGCTAAAGTCTCAGAATCTACCAACAAGGAATGATTTTGTCCAGATTTCTATCCCAAGAGCCTCATCTCAGGTGGGCCAACGAAGCAGACACCAAAAGTGGAAAGATCCAGGTGCCTCTCAACCATGTTCCAATATTCCAAATGTCCTACTTGTATACAAGAAAAACAGGTGATATTCCTTGAGCAGGCAGGAAGTAGAACCCAAAGAGGGTCAGCAGCCTCTTTCCCCCATCATGGAGGGGGAAATTGCTTTGGAGAACTCCACATCACTTTATACTGTGCTAGATGGCAATCCTAAATTATAAATGTCTGCGGGCACAAATGGCTGCCCACCCCATATGCTCATATTTTTATGTGCCTACAAGAAACAGCTGATCTGCACCCACCTTCTAAGACAACGTGCCACTATACCTAATACACACCTGGCATGGCCACTCCAATGGCTCGTAGTGGGCGGATGCTGTTGTGGTACAGGTGGAATGACCTAACTCCCAAACCTCTTGGAGCACCATAGGAAAAACTAAGGACTGTCCTGAACAATAGCAGACCAGCGCCAGGGCCATTGACCCTGCCCAGTCTAAAACTAGGCAAAACCAATCAACCTGCTGGTAGGGCTAAGTCCAGGAGTCTTCCAAATTAACACCCCACTGTTGTACTTTGTGTAAAACCACGAGACTCCCTATTTGATCCAGACAGAAGGCAATGTGTATCACTGAAAACTATCCCCATTCAACCAGAGGGAGGGGGGCACCCGGCCAATAACTGCAGTAAGCAACCGGAAAGGGGTAGGTGGTGGAATCTAGAAGCACTCACTTCCATCTGAAATATCCTGCTGCAACTTACAATAATACCAGTGGACCAAATCCACTAAGGTCATATCACACAAAGAAGTGAGGCAAACATGGTAACTGACAACATCTAGCAGGCACAGAGATGCAGAAGAGGATGACGAGGAAGAGCAAGAAGAGGTAGAGGAAGTGCCTAGATGCAGAGCCTGAAGTAAGTCATGGGTGTGGCGGTTTTTCACAACTGTTGGGGGTGTAGCGAAGTTCAGCTCTAATTGGCAGCACATTTCTACACAAGAGAAAGTTGTTTATATTGATTTTAAACAGAATTAAACCACTAACTAAAGTAATCAAAACATTACAAAAAGTACTTCCAAACATGTGCAATGTTAACATAGATACTTTTTCAAACTTCTGTGAAGGTGAATGGATTCATACAAGCAGCACACAAGGAGCTTAAAACCAAGAACACAAAAAAACAGTTGCCATGGACAAATAATGGCAGAGGGTATAAAATGGTAGGAGACACCATCAAGGCAAAAGAAACCCTTATAGAAATAAAACACCCCTAACAATCTTTCAAACAAATGTTTCTTTCACCCAAACAAACCGTCCAGTGTTCAAATGGACATGCAGCTCAATATACAACATACATCAACAATCCTTCAAATCTTTACGACTGTTCCTCAATCACTATGTCAAAATAAAAAACAAAAGTAGAATCAGAACTTTGGAAACCATGGACTCCTACCCAGTGCGCATCCACACTGGACTGCAAGGACATTCATTAGCCTGCATTTCAGGAACTGCTTGCAAAAGCACCTTCCATCACATCAAAATGTTACGAATACAATTAAATAACTTTCTCTTGCATAGAAGAGCCAAAGAAATCCTTCGAGAAGTAGAGCACATCCAACATAAATATTTTGGAACTGGAGTGGACTTACAAAATTCAGTAACTTTAGGAAACATTAGGGAATGCCTCACAAACTCCAACCCCCTAACAAACACATACGAAAAAGAAATCGCTATGTTTCAAAACACATCTGCTGAAATACCAGACTAAGTATTTATCTGTTGTCGCAGTACTTTTTATAAAAAGAGCACACAATAGTAGACATGGCCTACAAAATAGAGGACAATGAGGAATCCCAATGGCTCCAATTAGCTTAATATCTAACAACAGAAATGACATACAAAATAATGGCCCACAGTAGTTTGCACGTACTGCAATACAAAGCTTGACCATAACCAAGTGCCATCCCATGATATTACTAACAACTTCAAAATCTTACCAGTTCCAAAAGCTCACCAACAAAGTAACTTGTATGAGGGTATTATAATCCAAACAGTATACCAATTTCAAGCTATAATACGGCTTCAACCGAAAAATTGCCAAATTGCCTCCATCTGAGTTACTAAAAGGCATTTGTGGCAAAGTAGTATATTTGCCATTAGATCTTTAATTTAGAAGCTCTAAGAGTACAATTGCCAATAGATCAATCAGTGATTGTACTAGTTAATGGTGTACCAACAAAAGACAAAATAATTTGGCAATAACCAGTTGACTTAAACAAAGTTAGACACGCCCCACAATATCTCAAAGAAACCAATCAATACTACTGAACTGGATAACCCAGCCCTTCAAGATGAGTAGCAATTACCTGGGAGATGGATGGGGATAAAGATTTGTATTCATACATCAATAATCGAAGTGATGCAGGTGGAAAAAGAAAAACTGTTTTAATGTCAATTATCTAAAACAGGGAGTACAACAAACATCAACAAACTCACTTGATCCTCTTACTCAATGCATTCTAGTAGAAACTGAGATCTTATACACAAAACTTGTCATCAGTGATGTTAACCTACATTTTACTAACGCTATCCTACGTGACAAACTACAAAAACCTATGAGCATGGGTGATAGGCTCTCAGTGAACATATAAGTATCCGATCCATACTAGTATAAAAAAGTGAAAGAAAGTGATAGGCGTCTTAACATCAGGTGGGGCAACTAAGCCCTACCCTAGAAATTACCACTATAAATGTCACTAAATACAAAACGTCCCATTGGTTACACAACTATAGGACCCTTAATTATGCAGTCCTCTATCATTGGCTGGAACTCTAACATCCATCAGTACTTTTCCACCTACGTCTAGCAGCCTGCAGGCTTGCCATCCAGGTGCTGGTGAGGTCGCCTTAACCATTGCTTCCCACCAATTAGCATATAAATCCATCATCACCTCAGTGGTCAACTGTCAATTATGCTTTGGAGCTCAGCCTTGAGAGTGTTTTTAGCTCTGAGAAATTCAAGGAGTGAAGGCATGCTTTGCCCTCATGCGTAGGTGTGACCATCTTGCTCGTCCAACTTCATTCTTGTACGTGACTGGTGACCATGAAATCCAGCTTCTAGTGCATTTAAAATACTCTTTTTTAATGAACCTCTGACATCTTTCTTGTTTTGTTCATGCCTTCTGAACAAGAGTTCTGTTCTTTCACACAATTTGTATCCAATGTCAGTTTACTCCAGTTTGATAAAACCATGGCTTCTTGGCTCATCCAACCCTGTCTGCTGAGATTCACTTTGTAATCCAATTGTTTTTTAACTGAGACATACTATAAATAAGGCCTTCTTACTACTGTCCAGCACTGCTATAATGCGCAGTAGAATCATCCATCCTTTACTTGTCCATATGCATATATATATAAATTGGCACTTGCCACAATCTATTCACTATAAAGTTAGTCTCAAGATTACTTTGTCTGCTTGCGTTTCTTTTGCATCTGTACACGTGTAAAACAGCTTGATGTCTTCATCTGTTTCTGTGGCATAAGCTTCTTCACCTCAATCCCGAGATGTCACTTATCCTTGGTACTTTCTTGATGCCTTATAGAATATCTTCATTCTCTTGTCTCTGCATCTCTGACCACTCTTCGTTTTCGTTTATTTGCTCTGCTTCTTCAGCAATCTCATTTAAACAACTATCATATTTCCTTGTGTGCAGGTATGGTTTCCTCAATGGGAACCTTGCCCCGAGTATTCCCTTTGGCCTTTGTGGTTGCAACTGTTCTGTGTATGTCACATACTCTGGTTTCCAACATACAGGTAATATGGGCAGGACGGTTGAGGTGGGGGTACTTGGCTCCTCCTCTACACCACAAAGATATAAACATAGAGGAAGACATAAGAGAAATTACCCAAATATTTCAAGATTCACCACCAACTGGCCAATTTGAACATGTAGATCCTGTTACTGAAGCAAACATTTTAGACGCACACGATCCACCTTAGGTGATTCATGAAAGGACAACCAAGTCTATTTAGTTGCCAATCAATATTGGTACTGAAAATAATTATTTTTGGAAACGTCACTGAAGCCTTAGAAATGCAGACAGAGCTCCAGACGATAATTTTACAGCATTCCCAATATGGTTTCACCAATTGAGAATCAGAGCCTGGAACAAGATGTAAAGTTGAAACATGTGTTGAAACATCTGTTGGCTGTTCACTGTATGTTGAATTTGGAGTGAATAAACCCACACATCAAGAATACCACCAATTTGAATAATTATTTCAAAAATAGTTTGCAACTGCAACTTTGTATATAAGTTGTGGCTATCAATGGACATATGACACCTTATCTAAGAGTGTGCAATTAGTACTTTCTACTTTGTTGTATTTATACATAACATTTTAGATCACTATGCTATTCACCCACTACACTCCAAAGATACCATAGAAGATGCATTAGAAACATATCAAATGTGTCAAGCCAAAGTATCCCCAATGAGCATATAGGAGAAAAATGTATAAGCACATTATTTTTCTCTACTCTTTCCTTCAGGAAAAGAAGGAAGATATGATGGAAGATCCATACAAATTACTGCATTAGAATAACACTCTTTACAAATGCATTCTGAAGACCCCAGTTTCAGACAAAATGACAAATACATTTTACACCTCCTAGTCCCAAGTTAACTAGCTAAATTATGAACACATTAAAAACAGGCTCTCATTTTTTAAACATGTCTGCTACCCAACTGCTTCAAAAGATAAAAAAAGATTAGTTTTTGTAGTCAAGTATCACAAATCTCTTGGCAAACATATGGTACAACAGAATACTGGTTCCAACATCATGCTGTAAGTTGTATGCGAAGGAACCTAGGACAAACCATGTAGTTTGTTACTTTAAGTTGTGCAGAATACCCATGGGATCACTTGCACAACTTCTTATGCACTGCAAAGCAAAATAAAGAGGGATTAGATATAAAAACACTGGAAGAACTCTGCTCTCTTGACCCAGTCAAAGTATCAAGGTACTTTGACAATCGCTTCATTGCCATCCTGTACTTCAACTGCAATAATACTACCCCTCCACTCAGATAAGTGGAATACTACTTTTGGAGAAAAAGAATATTAATCCAGAGGAGAACCCCACATCCACATGCTTTTGTGGATAAAACATGCCCCCAAATTTGGCCCATCACAGTGATACCACTGTTTTACAGTTTATTGAAAAACACATTAACTGCAACATCCCTTCAGAAACCACACATAGTGACCTAGGTACACACATCTTATGCTTCCAAAAACATAAGTGTGGCCAATACTTTGGCTTCCCTAGACCAGTTTGCAGTTGGCACAAAGGGATAAGTAAATAGATTGATATCTTCTGTTAGTCACACTGTAAAAGGCAAATACCCTAAAAACAGATACAACATTAAAAGGGACAGAGCATCTAAGTACTCCAATGATTACAATGCAATCATTGCCCTATTGTGGAATGCAAACATAGATATACAATACATTGCAGCCAATTCCACTGCAGTTGCAAAATATGTCACAGCCTAATTCAGCAAAGCTTAAATAACAGAGCTAAAAGACCTCGGAAATGACACATCATCTGACAAAAACACTGTCACAAAAATTGTACAGCTTCGGTATAAAAATGCTCTCCCATAGGGAATATGGGTGCTACGAAGCTGCAGATGGTTTAACAGGTACAGCCTTATAGCGCAAATCTGAACACATTGTCTGGCTTAACCTTGGTCCAGCTTCATCCTGAAAAAACAGTACTAAAATCCTACCAAGAGATAGAAACAATAGCCACAAATGATCCCAACAGCCAGGGCATTTTAAAAAAACAATGTAATTGACACATACTATCCAAACAGAAGTTTTGCTTTGGAAAGCATGTGCCTCTAAGACTGTAAAGACTGGAGGGGGATTATCTGTACTCCTGCTCTCTATATGGTGGAGTAGAAGCACAGAGCAGCACAGCCAAGATTCTCTATTATTGGTAGCAATGGATGAGCAATTAAGGCTTAGCTCTCAGGAGGTGATGTGGGCTGGTTCTTAAGTGCAGTGCAGTCCCCAAACCGCCATAAAGGAATGTCCGCACACTATGCTAGTAATAACACAGTTCTTTATATAAATAAGTTTGAAGTTATATACACAATCGCAATAACACATTTGGTGCTCCAGCAATAATATAATGATAAATATGTTCAGTCTCTATGTGGTACCACAATTACTCTTGATTTCATTAAAAATGCGCCAACTGCTGACAGTTTCAAGTGGCATACAAATCAATAGCAATAGCAAAAGTTACCGACAAGAGACTTGGGAGGAAAACAAGTGGGTTAAACAATTGGCAGAATATTGGGTCCCGTTACCTAGACACAGTTCTGTGTGAGGAGCCCAACTGGGCAACCTGTAAATAAAGTATATTGACAAGCCCAGTCCATATATTGTTTAGCAGAGTCTTATTTCCTTCTATAAATGTTCTACTACCCCAATGTACCTAGTTTAGCAGAGTTTGAACGACAGGTCATTGACGGATTCTTCTTGAGTGAACTCCCTTCAACAATGTTGTTGAGGCAGTAGCTTCCGTCCTTGCGGTGCTTGTTGACTATCGGTCGTGGATGTCCTGCAAAGATGAGGTGTGCAGTTCACCTTGACGATGATAGTTTGTTTCCACGAAGCAGATCAATGAAGAACGTAGGCCCAGTAAGGGCGTCGGGTCATCAGCTTTTGGCATCGGCGATCAGGACTTGACCACAGCTGGCTTTTCGGATCTTTGTCGGCGTCTTTGAGGATTTTGGGTGGCGGGAAACCCACTGTTGGATTCTCCTCGGTTCATCGGTGATGAGCAAGGCAGACCTTTATTCAAATATCTTAGGCAATGGAGCGTTGCAGCTCCGGTCGACGATGATGGTCGTCGACAGTGATGGACTTCAATGTCCAGACGCTTTGCTTCAGATTCCTTGGCGGTCCCCGTCTCTGGTCGGCAGCTTTTCGATGACTGACTTCCAGGAAGACTTGGTGAAGGTTAGCTGGTGCACGATGTTCCCTCGTATCTCGGGAAGAGGTTTCCTAGCCAGGTCCTCTCTGGAATCAGTTCTTGGAGAGACGACAGCTTTCAGAACGTGTCAAAGGAAAGCAGCAGAAAAGCCTTCTTCTTCCAGCTGGTCTTCAAGGTAAGCATCAAGTTTCGACTTCAGCTTCTGAACGAATTCCATCAATGAGAGGTCCCAAGATATACTGTTCAGTCTCTCATTCACTCTGCCTGGTCACACTCAGGCAACCAATCATTCAGAAGGGCATTCATGCAGGAAGGCAGCCAATCAGGTTCGCAGTGCATTCAGGCCATTCACTTCCATCCAGACACTCACAACACGGAATTTTGATTCAGACAAGCACCCAGCCTTTCAGCACACCACACTGAATTAATACCAGTTTCGGACAGGGCTGCCTCATTGTCTGGACTTCCCCACAATACCATATATGTGGAACTCTCACCCAACAGCCAGTCAGGGGAAGGGACAGAGTCAGGGCTTCCCAGGACTTTTGGAAAACAAGAAAACAGGCAATATTGTCTTCTATCAGGAATCAACTAATTCCAATGGCAGGGACTGGGTATCCCAAAATGGAGGATACTCAGAGCACCTGTCAAATTCAGCTTGGAGCTGCCAACAGCCCATACCCTGCCCTGTGGGCTACACACAGGTTCCCAAAAACACACACTAGGGGTACAGGGTTGGACCCCCACCCATGGGTGCCAAAAGGGTATCCGATGGGTCTGTTCACCACAACCAAAAAGAGCAAGTACTGCACTGCCAGGAGTCCCGCATGGACTTATGTGTGTTTTGTGTTATGTTCTGCACAGGTTATGTTATGTTATGTTCAGATTGCTTGTAAAGCGCACGGTTGCATAGGCATCATGGCACTGGAGAGGGGGAGACTAGTCCTGAAAGTCCAGAAAGAAAGAAACACAGAAATCACCCCATAGGATAAAACAAATTAGTTTTTAGAGGCTTCCTGAAGGCCAAATGATTAGATGTTTTTTTCAGCAACATGGACAACTGGTTCCATAGCTGTGCTGCAACAATAGAGAATGTCCATCCCCCACTCCGGGAATGACGATAAGATGGCACACAAAGCAGGCCGGCAGACTCAGAAGTCAGGGAGCGCTTTGGACAGTAGCGGATACATTTGGCACAAAGATATTCCGCCCCCTAATCCTGAAGAGCCCGATGCATGATACAGAGCGCCTTAAATTCAATGTGTTGAGCCACTGGCAGCCAATCCAAACGGCGCAGAGTCAGAGAAATATGGGCAACATAGGGGGACCCTGACACTACCCGTGCTGCAAAGTTCTTGAGGCGTTGCAAGCACAGGGCCAGGCCCCTAGGCTGTGCAAGATAGAGAGATTTGCAGTAGTCCAGCCGACTGGATACAATTGCAGCCACAATCGATGGACGTAAGGGAGGTGGTATCAGATGGAGTACTTTTTTCAGGATTCTCAAGTGAAAGAACCCTGTCTGACAGACAGATGAAACCTGAGCATCCAAAGATAAGGTAGAAGTCATAATTACTCCCAGATTATTTACTTTCACCGAAGGAACAGGAAGAGTGCCCAAGGAAGAAGGCCAGTAGGAAGCAATCTATAGTGAAGAGTCAGAAGGAGAGCCCACCACCAGCACCTCTGTTTTATCCCCATTCAACTTCAGCCAGTTAAGGCCCATCCACTCCCCTACAGCTGACAGACACGTATGAAGGCCAGACGACACCCAGTCCCGATCAAGATCTAAACGTATCATGATCTAGGTGTCGTTGGCATAAGAATAGCATCTAACATCGAGGAAGCAGAGGAGGCACACTAAGGCCCAGATGTAAATGTTGAAGAGAATAGGGGACAGAACGGAGCATAAGATATAAAAAGGACTACAGGATATGGACATGGAGGCCCTGTCCCTCCAATGCATTTCCAGCATCACAAAGACATAGCCCAAAACTACTCCTACAAAAACAATATCACACCAGATGAGACAACTGGCAACTATTCAGTCACAACTTGTGAAGGAAGCCTAGTGAAACTTACCAAAACCAGACTAATCATATAAAGTTATCATTTAAATCTAGAGAACTTTATTACATGGATTTACTGAAACTTTTTAAACCTTTGAGAAAAGAAGAATAATTATTAGGTGACCATTACTCATTTGAAGCTGCATTCAAAGAAAATGAAAGCAGTATAACATATGTCAATTTCAAACAATACAAAGAAATGTTGAACAATGAGCGCCAACAAGAGGAGGAAATTGAAGCTCTAATAGATAAAGACACTACTAAGGGCAGTCAATCTTCCCTTACAGTAAGACAAGACCTACTTGGAAACCCACTCATTCTAAATGAAGCAGAAATTGCCATGACTGAGGTAGATAATAGCATGTATCAATCTAAACAAACTGAAGAAGACTTGGCAGTGCTGAAAAATCACAGTTAGATCATGAACAACTCACCATTTATCTAGAGGTCACTGAAGAAATTGAACATGGTTTTAAACATGAAACTAAAACTTGTAGCTATACAAATTATAAACCTCTGCTCCTGTGTTTAAGTGGTGAAGCTGGTTCTGGTAAAACATTCTTAATTAAAATAATCGGCCCACATTTCTACAAGACTTAAGAATCAACATTCTTTCATCTGTTGTAACAGCCCCCACAGCTTTAGCTGCCAGCAACATAGGAGGTGTAACTTTAAAACCGAACTACTGCCCCTCCCAGCAGAACACCAAAACAAATTAGAATAATACAGATTATCAGCAGAAGCTGCTACTGAAGTGCACAGAATTCTGAAACAAATGAAAGTGCTCCCGATAGATGAGGTAAGCATGGTTTCTATCCTCATGTTGCCTTTAATTAGTCTCAGAATGCAAGAAGTCCTACTAAAAACCAACTGCGAAGAACTGTTGTAGGAAGCGCGTTATTGTTTTCGTAGACCCCCTACAGTTAACACCATTAAAAGGTCAACCTATTTTCAAAGCCTTAGGACACAAACTTGCATCAATGTACAGATCTCACTTATGCTAACATTTTAAAAAGCATTAAAACTGGTCTGCTTACTAGATCCATCTTAAATACTAGACTAATCCATGGGCTAGATGGGCAGAACACATCTGCTCCTGAAGTCATGGAACAATTAACTCAACAAAATAGAACATGCATGTCCTTAGTGCCAACCCGTGCAAACTGTAGTCAATTCAACGGTACAATGTTGAAAAAGGAAATGCAACCATTCAGGCATGGATGGCCCGCCACGGTCTATGTCTGAATGATGACAAACGGAACTCATCATTTTGAGGAATGCACAAAATATCAAAAAACTGAACGATGACTATTCATCATTCATTATAGATGGCAATACCATTAAAGTAGCAAAAGAGGTAAAAATATTAGGTTTTTACCTCGACGCCTGCCTCTCTCTAACAAAGAAGGTGAGTGTAATGGCCTCTAGTACTGCATATACCTGCAAGCTGATTAGAGCAGCAAAGCTATTCCTGTCCACTACCAGCTGCCTCACACTAGCAAGAGCTGTGGTATTATACAAATTGGACTATTGCAACACACTTTATATAGGGTCTAATAAACACACGTTGCATAAAATCCAAACCTTACAGAATAACACCATTAGAGCCGCTTTTGGATTATCAAAAAGAGAGCATATCTCAGACATCAGAAGACAATCTGATTGGCTCTTTACAGCGGACAAAATTAAACTTAAAATAGTATCGCTAGCATTCAAAAGTATTAATGATTTAGCCCCTAAATACCTAACAGAAAGGTTTAAAAGAAGAACGTCCATTAGACCCACCAGAGAAGCATATACTAACCAGATAGTTGTGCCCCCATTTAAACTGAGCACTGCCGGAGGGAACAGCTTCCCTGTCAAAGCAGCCCAGTGGTGGAACTCCCTCCCGACCTCGCTAAAGTCTGACCAATCCCATTCACACTTCAGACTTAACTGTATCAAATGGCTCAACGAAAACGACCTGTAACTGACCGACACTAGGACTACTCTATCGATCAATCTGTAACTGAAAGCTTACTAACATGCTCCTCCACTAGACTATTCCACCGTGCTTTTGCTTCTCAATGTATACTGTGTATACATAACTATGTAAAAATATTTGTGAATATAACCCTGCATATTACCCTGTGTACAAACTTTTTAGGGTAACCATTTTTTTTCTTCTGTCAATGTTTATTGTATTTACGTAAAATGTGTAACTGTAACTTGTAAGCTTAGAGTATTCTTGCATTTGCGCCTGGATACCTTCGGTCTGGCGTGTGCTACAAATAAATAAACAAACAAACATAAACAAGCAACCCATATTGCATATCAGCTACACAGAGAAACTAGAAATGCACTTAAGTGTCAACAAGCAACAGTATGATTAAATAACTTAGAAAATGTATCTCCAGCACAGCTGGATGAGAAAAAGTATTAACTGTGTGTCTAATATGCAGAGACATTCTAAAATGTAATTTTGACATAGGACAAGGTTTAGTCAATGGAAAAATTGGCACAGTTGGTGGCTTCCAAAGATATCCAAATGACAACAACATTCGGTTCGTCAACATCCACTTTGACAAACTTGCAGAAGTTAAAAGAATAGGCCACACAATAGCATTTTGCCTTCTTTCCAAAGACATGTATGTAGGCAGAGAACAATTATCTCTATCTCTTGCATATGCTGTCACTATTCACAAATCAGAAGGTCTAACCCTAGATCATGCTTAGCATAGCAACACAGTCTTTAAAGAAGGTTTGAGTTACATAGCACTTTCACATCTGTGTACACTCAATGGTCTATTCCTTGTTAACTTTGATGCATACAAAGTCAATTCTGACATTTCTTGCATCCTAGAATACAACAGGCTATGTGCACTGCACACCCCATCTAGATATGTACCCTGTACCCCATAAAAGAAAACCTTTAAAAAGAAAGATAATACAAACAGAAGCCATAACAGATCTATAACGGATCTCCCAACAATACCTCTGAAGAAACAAAGACCAACTGCTGCTCCATCAAATAATACAACCACACAATTGTCTAGTAAAAAATCAACTGCAAGACTATCAGAGGACAAAGAGACACATATCTCTTCTCAAAAAACAACTCAAAGGTAGCAGAGGCACAACTCTCTCGTCCATTTAAATTCAACAATAAAACTGGAGTAAATTACTATGCAAATGTAGCAATCAATCTTATCTTCCAATTGGTCACAACATTTACTTTAACGCCTCAGACCAGTTGTGTCTGCAAATGCTCACCCTCCTTAGAAATGCCACAAATCATCCTGACAACACTTACAATTTCTCGGGTATAAGGCAAGAATTGGACTACTGTACAGGAATGGTAACATTCACCATACACACACAGGAAGATCCACACAAATTCTTAATGTACTTAATACAAGTACTGGAAACCGAAAACATCCCTATTAATGAAATTGTCCCGATTTCATTCATGTGAAAACATACATGCACTCTCTGCAACCATGTTTCACAAGAGCATATCCCCAATGAACAATTTTTGTATGTATCCTTACGAAATTCTGAATCCATTCCATTTCACCAGCTTCTACTGAATGCAAATCATAGCATATTATGCCATTTTGTAATTTCGACAAACATTTCCAACATACAAATAAACTCACATGGCCAATATGTGATACTAATGCTTCTAAGGTACAATGAAGATGGTACCAAAAACAATTGTAAGATTACTAGCTTCACACACTGCCAAGTCTCTCTTGGCAAGAAAACCTACACAACAGTGGCCATCTTCTACCACACTGGTGCTAGAACTACTTCAGGCTACTGTGCTGCATATGTCAAAAAAAGAAGGGGTTGGTTTGAATGTAACGACATCTCTGTTACTCCAAAACATAGAGGACCAGCAAATCTAACTAATGCCTACTTAATATTCCTTCAACTCATATCTAGTCACTAAACTGTAGCACAATAAAACGTTAGAATACACCAACGGGTATGTGACAATTCTAATGGTTATTATATATGCAATAGTAAGAATTATGAGACTTCAGCCAAAAGTAGTTTTCTTTGGACTGAAAGAGAGCCCAATTCTTTATTAATCAAATTCTTTTCTTTTCAGAAAAAAACAGAAAAACGATACTTTTTCAATGTTCCGCCATTCTTTAAGGAGTTAGTCATCTTGTTTGACCAGCAAGGAGTTGAAAAGGTAAGTTCTATCTGAAAGTCTGTTCTAGGGCTTATTTGTTTATCTTTGTCTTTGTTTATGTCTTTGCCTCTCCTCTTTGTTCTTTTCTCTGTCTTTTAGGAGTGACCTTTTCACTTTAGCACTTTGTTTTCCAATCTTTAAGGATTCTTCTCTTTTCTCAGTTGTTTGCCTTGTAACTGTGCTCATATAGTTCAATTGTCTTTATCCTCCCTTTCAACTTAAAAGTTCCTTTATCATGTTACTTTTTTTCTAAAGGGTTCTTTTCTATTCACCCCTCACTTGTCAGGAGGTTTGTTTGTTTCATTTTTTTTTATAAAAATGATCTTTTCCTTACAGAGTTCTGGGTAATATGGCCTTTCCTATTTCGTTTGACTCCTCACGGTTTCTTAGCCCTTATTTCCTTTGTTAGATATATTTTTTACCTCGTTCATGGGGCTTGACTCCTCTTTATGTATCGATTTTCGCCCTTTCTCGTTTCTCCCCTCTTATGGGTTAATCAAACGCTCCTCCCGCTCTGTCAGCCTCTTACCAGCTTAACTCCTCCCCTTGTTACGGAGCGTTGCTTACAAGCAGGATCTTCGGTTTCTCCCCTCTGTCGGTGAACGAATGCTCGTCCTCGTCTCCACCTCTTCTGAAGTTTAATCTTCGGCTCCGGAGTCGGCAAATCACCTGTTCTTCCGATCACGAAGAACGTCTCTCTCCTCCTCTCACTCTGCTGGTAAGGAGCAGGCCGTAGTGGTCTGCGCCTCCTCACGACGTGATACGCGGCAGTATTACTTTTTAACTTTTTTTGTAATACTCTGCTTGCAGTTCCGGCAGTGAACACTACGTAACACTATGTAACTTCACTTAACGTTTATAATTTAACTTTGCGCAACGGCGCACCGGGATTCTCCCAATCTCGTTATAATCAAAGCTGCTTCCTCAGTATGCCCAGCTGAGACCGTTGGGCTCGACCCCCTCCTCCTCACACCCCGTTTCCTAGGGAACGAAAACACAGGGTTAGAGGAAAGGTCCTACATGCTTTACTTCCTGCTCCAGTATCTCCGTGTCAGTAAGGCTTTATGATCCAATTTTATAAATAGAAGAAAAGCAGACTCTATAATAAGACTTGCACATTGTCACAGGGTATCTAACTACATCCATAATACTACACTATTACTTTTAAAAGCCAAGATAGTTAGATTACACCATCAGGTATCCAACTACTTCAAAAACACCCTTCATTGAAATACACTTCAGATATGCCATAATAATTCTTGTTACTGCAATACTTCTGGTAAAATCCAATATAAATACAATACGCCAACATTACCAACAAATCTAGCAAATGCTTACTGAATATTAATTCACCCCACATTTACTCACTAAAGTATAGTACAATAAACTGTTAGAATAAGACAGCTTGTATCTAACTTCATCTAAAATACTACAATAGTACTTTTAAAATCCAAGCCAGTTGGAATTTGCCAACAGGTACCTAACTACTTCTAAAATACACTTCAAATATGCCATCACAGTTATTCTTATTGCAAAACTTCTTGTAAAGTCCAATATAGTTAGAATACACCCTTAAATACAACACACTTCAGACAAACATACTATCACACTTACACTCACATAATTATAATAGTTTTTTTTAACACTCTATGGATTTTTTCCCCAATGAGTCCATGATTATTTCATGTCAATACAACAACAGTGTAGGACACACTAATGTTGTACCAAACACAGTACATAAAATACTGTTTTTTAGGGTCTAAAAAGTAAATGTATATGTATAAGTGTATGCAATTATAGCTTTTAAACTATCCTGCTTAATAAATTATACAGTTTTCTCACAGAAAAAGAACCAGAGATTCCATCTTTTTTACCATATGTAGCAAAGTAACCATACCAAGTATTATCCTATTTGTTATTTTCAAAAAGACATATTCCACAAGCACTATCCTCAATTGTACTACAATCTTACATACCAAATACACTTCAATGATATCATTCCACCATATTACAAATACTGTATACTCCTCCTTCAGTACCTACAATTACAATGCACATATTACTATACTATATGTTGTTAGTGACCAGATTCTGGCCACTGGCCACAACCATCACAATAGAATCAAACCATTTAACAAGTACGTACAATAAACTTTCAAATAACAAAAGGAGAGGGGAATGTTTATCTCAGAATCACCGGAATCAACAGGCTTGTTAGTAGGCTTAGTAAGTGCCTCGCCTTCCCTCTCCTCACCTGAGGTCTCTGAAGGTTCATCCCATGGTTCTTCAGAAGATGGTTTCTTTCTTCCTTTTCTTGAACCCGATTTTTCTTTGTTTCTTTCTTTTTGAAGAGGTAAGGACAGGCTCCCCCAGAGGTCACCTTGCCTTACTTGCAGTTTGCCCAGCAGCAGGGACTTTGGGGTCCCCACCCCAGACCAGGGAAAAGCTGAGGCTAAAAAAAACCTGGTGTAGTCTGTGGTGGTTTGCAGTCTTGAAGATTCTGAAAGTGATGTCTCCTGATGTCCTTTGACTTGCAGGAGTCTCGCGGTACACTCGCGGGTTGAACTGAAAAGGATTGAGTAAGTAAGCGGACTCCTGATCCCAGAATGCAGCAGTGCGTAGTATACTGTATGAGGACTGTCCCGCTTAGACAGTACTGCGAAGGGAAACAGGTGAAACTAGGAGGAGATAGGCAGAGGGCCCAGGTAGGCTCTCTGTGTCAGGAATGCAGGAGGAAACCGGGACGAGATCCAGCGGAGCAAGTCCACGGAAGGAGCTGGGGAAGGAAAGAAAGGAGAGCGTGCAGAGTGCGGGATAGCAACAGAGACTCAGGAAGGAAAATCTGTGGGAGAGCACAGGATACAGAGAAGCAGAAGAATACCACGAGCAGCACTAGCATTGAACTTACTCAAATGGAGGGTTGCAACACGCAGAGCCGTTTCCAAGTGTTCGGTAAATAGACAGCGGCGGCCATGTTGGAGGAAGTCTAGACCGCTAGTCTATGCTTCTGAACGAATTTGACTGCGGTGTTAGGGTGCTCTCCAGCGATCCCACACTACCCAAGTCCGGAATGTGACTGTTTAATTTGTTGTAAAATCAATAAAGAGATGTTAAAAAAATAACAACTCTCGCCCTGAACCCCCTGCAATCCAAATAATATCCACGGACACCTATAAAAACAGCTCCATGTCAACTTTATTCCACTCCCCCATCCTTTCCAGGCCCCCTTTTGGTGACCAGATAACCCAAATGGGTTTTTCCAGACTTTTTTTCTCACGACACTATGTGTTGCCAGTGTCCAGATTCTTGGGGACATGGCATGGAGACATGGCATGGAACCATGCCCCCAAGTATCTGGCCACTGGACACAACCATCAAAAGCGAACTAAACCATATAACAAATATGTACAATACACCTTCTAATAACAAGACTTGTCCTGAACCCCTTTGCAATCCAAATGATGTCCGCGGACACTATAATTGACTGCGGACTCTGCAGCACCTGACAACCCCTTTTTCACTGATACAAACAGCTCCATGTCAATTTTATTCCACTGCCCACCCTTTCAAGTCCCTCAAGTCCCTCTTTCGGTCACCAAATAACCCCAAATGTGTTTGCTACACTTTTTCCTCATCACGCTATCCGTGGATAATGGCGGATAATGGCAGCCGTCTGCAGATCCAAGATGGCGACCGTTCCCCTAAATATGAGGCAGCTCAGGTTTTTCCCCACCCAATCAGCAGGCGCATATGATGTCCGCAAAAGTCACACTGCTCTCTGTTTGGTCGAGAGGTGTCCGCTGACTCTGGATCAGGAAATGAGTCCGCGGAACTGACCCAGATATCACTAATTTTTTTGTAGCTCATTTTTGGCAATTTTCTTAAAAACTAATGGATGGAATTACAACTCCTTTTCAAAAGCAAATTTTTGGGACCAAGCCACAACTCCTAGTGCACATTTGGTGAAAATCCGTCCAGTGGTTTGGGCTGTAGGCACGAGCAAAACACATTTTCCATTGTGTCCATGAGGATTTCCACATATTTTGGACCCCCCCCACTGGACACAACCATACCAAATTCCACATAATCATTCAGGGAGGGTCATATACTATTTGGTCAAAGTCTGGTGAGTATTTGTCCAGGGTGGGCAAAGTTATAAGCCGCACAAAAAGTGATCTTTGCATGAGTTGAGCAACTTAACCACAACTACAGGGCCACTACCGCAGGCCCTGTAAAATATATATATATATATATATATATACACACACAGCTGAACAAATAACTTTAAAAACTCAAACAAATCCCACTACTATAAAATATAAAACAGAATTTGCAATAGAAGGAGGCAGTACTCTTGGTAAAGAAATAGGGTAAAAGGGCAATAAGCAACCACAATGAGTTTAAAATTATACGTCTTTCAGTGAAAAAAAGGTGCAAAAGTACCAAGCAAGTGGCTAGGGTCCCAAAAGGTGGCCTGGGGACATGGTCAGTACAGAGTACCGTCATCCAGTGTGCAGCAATTGATGGCATCAAGACGGACTTCCAGCAGTTGTGTCTGCAGGCTTAATTGAAGGTGTCGAGTCACCTTAGCCCAGGTGATGAGTCAGCATGGAGACGAGTTGAGTGGGTGCTCTTTGAAAATCTGAAGCAGCAACAGGAAGTGCAGATCGAAGGGATCTCTATGAGTGGGAGGTCCAAGCCCAGCAGGTACTGAGAGGTAAATCATGAAACAGCATTACTAGACCCACAAAGCTCAGCACCAGGGTAAGAAACTTTAGAAGAAAGAAGAGACCAGCCCAGCAGGCCCATCCTGGGTTCACTGTCTGGAAGTACATCAAGATAAACAATAGGATTATGGGAGAGGTCAGGTGCTATATACACCTGGCTCATTGCTTCCAATTTTCAAAGTTCCATTAGTGACACCTGGAGCCTGTTTTGGTTTGAAGGAGAGAGAAAATATGACATGACATGGGAATGTTACAAATGGCTTCTCAAAGGATTTGCTATTATTGTACCAGTGGAACTTTTGAAAACTAAAATGTAGTCAGTGACAAGGTCATGGTGAAAATATCTTTGCAGTAAAAATGTATTTAAGAAAAATGTAGACACAAAACACAGATGGAAAGTCGCCAGCTGTTAGGGTATGTATTAGGATTAAGGAGGAATGCTTGTTGTTGCCTGATTTAGAGTTAGTATGGGGGTTAGGCTCCTGTACGGGTCAGTGGTAGGGTAGGTGTAATGGTAAGGCTATGGTTAACAGAGTATCGGTGTGTGTTACAGTTAAAGACAGGCAAAGGAAGGTTGGGGAGGACTGGTGATGACGAGGCAGGATAGGGGTTACCTACGGGTTCAGGTGAGCATTAGAGCAAATATTGGATTAACTTAAGGAATAGGGAATTTTTGAAGGGCTACTGATATGGTTGGAGTTAGGGTCACTGGTCATTTTCTATTGCTTTTATTTCTATTTCTTATCTCATCAGATACAAATATTATCCTTTGGAGCACTGAAGTGTTAAGGTCCTCCTAAGGGTTAAGTGTAGAAGAGGGGTTGCAGTTGGTGTTAGGGTAGGTTTTAGGAATCAAGTGAATGTGGAGGGCTGGTAATTTCCTGCCTTTATAATGGTCACTGTAAGGGTTACAGCTTTGTACTTTTGAGCGTTTCAATATAGCTATTTGGCGACCTTTTCACTGGCAACAGTTTTACACTTGACTTCAGAGGCGTTTCTGGGGGGGGTGAGGAGGCTATTAGCCCAGATATTTTTGTTGTAGCCCCGGATAGAAGCTCAGGGGCTACAACCAAAAAGTTAGCCAAGCCCTGAGTTCTGACAGTCCTGACATTGGTGTAGCACCCCAGATCTTTTCAAGACCTAGCAACACCCCTGTTTGACTTTGCTTGTATAGAATGACTACATTTTGAAAAACAAATGTTTTGCTTTCTACATTTTTCCTGGTGACATTGTCACATAGATCCTCGTTTATTAATTGAGAAAAATAGAGCTTTAATGCTTTCTTAAATGCTGCCTGATTAGGCTGACCATAAAACTATTACACTAGGGGCAGTGGCAATCAATTTCCAGTTGTTCACTATATTCTGCAATGTACTATGAGTGATGCAGTCTTTCTGCTTTTTCTGGGATTACTTAGCAGTAATATAATTTACTTCTAGTCCTACTGTTCCCCCACACAGGAATTATTTGTAAGGTACAATAGTCTTTACATGAACTCTGTTTCTATTTCCATTATTTTGTTTCTGTTCCTGCTTCAACCCATGGGGTCATATCATTCCCTTCTAGTAGCCTAGCAACAGTTACAAAACACTGGCCGTTTAGGCCCATTCAATCTGGAAGGCAGAGGTGGGACATAAGTACCATGATGAGGAAAAGTAAGTAGTGAAGATTACCAGTAATGAATCACAGCATTAGCTCCACATCCTTCTTCCTCATCTCAGGATTTATTTGTGAGGTGTACCAACTTCATGCAATGAATGAGCCTAGGACAAAAAGCAACAGGGTGCAGATGGTCTACATATCATCCACCACCATTTTATTCCAACACCAAACACCAGTTCCCACGATAAATTAATGGTAATACAGCATGGAACACCCCAGTACCGAAGGACGCATTACCTCTTCATGGTGCAGATTGAGTCTATATTGTCTGATTAATGTATTTTGGTCCGACCAAGTAACTATAGATATCTTGTATAGAGATAACATTGGCTTCTGCACATGAGTTTTTTTCAACACCCTTCTTGACCTTCCCTGTACTGCAGAAGGGGTTTCTGACACCAAGGACATGTAGGCCATGGATATGGTATCCCTCAGCCATTTGTTGATAATAGGCACCATAGCCTTTCTACTTAGTTACAGCCCACCAAAGCTATTAGAAGACAGGAATTCCCTACACTTCTCCTGATAGATTAGTACTGCCCTCTGGTCATCCACTTTATGCCATTACCTTTCTCATAGGGAGGAGGGATTAGGAAAAGGGTAGGTGGACAATTTCGTGTGAGCTGTGGAACTTCATAATCACTTTGGGCAAAAAGGAGGAATGACGATGTAGAAATAAGGCATTTGGACTAACCACCTGATATGGAGCTCCACAAGAAAGAGCACACATTTCCTAACCGCCGTGCTGAGGTAATGGCCACCAGAAAGACAATTGTGAGGGTTAAGAACTTCAGGGAAACCTACTCCTGTGGCTCAAAAGGTGCCTTCTATAGAGATGTCAGTACCAAAGGAAGAACCCAGGGGGCAAGTATGAAACAGGTATGTACAGAGAGAGGGAAAAACCCTTTAGCAGCTTATTGGCCAACACCCTATCTAGCAAGTCCTTCCCATCCATATTCCTAAATGTACGAATGGCATCTCACTGAGCTCTTAAGGTAGAAACTGCAAATCCCAACATAAAACCTCTTTAGAGGAATTGTAGAATTCATGCCGGCAGATATGATAACAGGGAGAATCTCCTTTTTCTACAACGGATCTCAAAAGTCCCCTAGTGCCTTGCATATGCCTTCAAAGTGGTGGGCTTTGTCAATCTGAATGGAACAGGCTATCTCCGAGGACAGCCCTCCAAATTGAGGCCTTTCCTTTCATTCTCCAGGCACACCGGCCCAAGCCCTTTGTGTCACCTGACCCCTGAGAGGAGTATAACGTTCCTGGACTAGGTAGGGGAAGCACTGGAGCTAATGCTATGTTCAGGTGGAGAGGAAATCGGTTACTGCTTGGCAAAATGGGGCCACCAAGATGTCTTCCGTTACTTAGTCCTTGACCATCAGTAAAACGTTTGGGAAGAGCAGCAGGCAATTAAATGAATAAAGCAGAAACTTTGGCCAGACATTGGATATTGCATCCACATTCCAGGCCTTTGAGGATTGGAGTCTACAGCAGAAACGTAGGAGATTAGGTTCTGAGTGGATGCAAACAGGTGTATGGACGGGGAACCAAACTCCTTGAAAATGCTCTGAAACACATCCTCCCTTATTTCCCCTAAATATCTGGAGAATGAAGGGACCTGTGTTGATACTTGTGAATTTCTATAACAACCAATGCAACCAGCACACCCCAACCTACACTCCTTACCCTTGTCCAGGGCATATCGCCCCACGTTGGGTGCCAATCACTCTGCTCCCACCTTGCAGAGCCTCCTGGCAGAATGTGAGGTGCATTGGTTGCTTAGCAGCAGTGCATGGCAAAAATCCATTCAACCAGCATCCCTCGCATGGCGGGAGTGTCAAGAATACTGGTTCTTCATGCCAAACCGCCGGCTCAACCTGAAGTCTCTTGATTGGTAATGATGCACGGATTCTATCGGGGCATAAGAATTCCCCGGCTTGGTAATGTGGATCACAGCCCTGGTATCCTGAACTTTGCCGCTGCAGGCGCCGCTAGGAAGGGATTCATACGGTACCTTGCCATCCGGCTCATGCTAGAGGCAGGACATTTTTTTAATTTGTGTCAGGTTGTTGGAGGGACTTGATATGGAGGAGGCAAGGCCAGAAACTACAGATTGGAAAGGGTTTTTGGGAAGAGATAACTACTGGGACGAGGAAGAGGGATATGTAGGCAAAGAATCTGACATTTGTATTTGTATAGCGCAGACCAGGCCCGGAGGCTACCGGGCGCATATCTTGGGAACAGTGGTTACAGTGGTTACATAACAGTACGATATTTCAAGTAGCATTTAAGTTGAACATAGTAATAAAACACGTTGGTAATTTGTACAGCAATACATAGGTTATCAAATGTTTCAGAGTGCAGCTTGGGCATCGGATGTGACTAGCCAACATTTGGCTCTGTGTTTGAATAGATTGAGGGAAGGAAGGTTTCTGATAGTAAGGGGGACAGAGTTCCACAATTTGGCTGCCAGGACTGGGAAGCTGGATCCACCGGCTGTTTGGAGCCTGTATCTCGGGATCAGTAGGCTCTGGTTCAGGGTAGATCTTAGAGAACGAGATGGGGTATACTGCGAGAACCGTGAGAAGAGATAGATGTGGACCAGGTTATTCATGCATTTGTAGGTCAGGGCAAGCGATTTTAGTGAGATCCTTTGGGTGACTGACAACCAATGAAGGTTCTTCCTGGTTTCCGAAATGTGTGCGGATCTAGGGATGTTGAGGACTGCTCTAATGGCGTTATTTTGTCATCTGGCACCTGAGATTTGTAAAATGAATACCTGAGATTGCCAAAGTGACCCGAGGCACCTAGACATCGATCACCTTATGTTTGAATCGTGCTTTTAGAATCTTTCTCATGACGTGTGATAAAAAAAAGTTCTTGTTTATGTCTTGAATTGAAAATCACAGGATAATGACACGATTACGCCTCTGTGTTTCCTTTCATACTGTCAGCGAAAAGAACCAGTAACAACGCAACATACATGGGTTGGGTGATTTCCCCTTCGAGACGAAGCGGTTTCTATTCAGCATAGTGCTCCATGCAAAGAGTATGGCATAGAAGGTATTGGTACTTAGATGTTCACGTGAAAACCCTTCTTTACAGGTGCGTGCTAAGTTAACCTCGATCGTTTACCCTTCAGGGCTAACGGGTGCAATTTCTGTTTGTGGCTCTGCAGCACGCCCTTTGCTCTACCACACATTCCGAGCTCGTCATCTGTTGTCATGGCGATGCCTAATTATTGCACTCCCAGAAATCAATCAAATTACCCCTTCAGAGTGAACCTGTGTCCCCGGTGACTCACAGTCCTGCAATGCAGAGGCTCCGACGCATGATCCGCGTGCCTCCCATGTGCATGCAGGCACTAATGATACACATCTTCAGTGGCGCAGCAGGCATCCTCCCGGAGACCTTTTTGCAGGTAATTACATGGAACGCCTCCCTAAACTAACCTAGCACTCTGCCCCCGAGGAGTTCACGAGAGTGTCTGAATTTCACGGCTCTCCATCTGAAATTCAGCTGCTCCGTGGGAGAAGATAATAGCAATAACAAAAGGTAAGGGGGGAATAGATAATCGAGTGCTTTTAAAACCGATGTACATCAGTCGCTTTCTCAATTTCAACGTGTAATTGGCTTGTTGAATATTTTCTATGAACCTGTATCGTCAGACATTTGTGAATAGGAACTGTTTTAACTGTTTGCTGCCATAAATGAAATTCCAGAGGTGTCTGGTGTTCCCTTTTAGGACACGAGCAGCTCACCCAGCGCTATTATTGTGTATGCATTCTGGGGCCTACATTCCACCATTTACAATGGGACCCCAACACCACAATAACCAGAATTCAACAAATCGAAGCAGGGGAGGACTCCATAATGAACCCTCAGGTGGGGTAATTTAAGTGCTTAGATTGAAGCTACTGTTTACAATGATAACTGCATGCAGTTCATGTGAAAGAAGTGATGAAGGACACCCTTGGCGTGGGCCTCTGTCTCCGAAGCTCCATGCTTTGGAGCACACTGCCATGCCATGCCATGCCCTTTTTTAAGCCAAAGCAACTGGGACTTGTAATGGTATTCTTTGCCGAATCTCCATGCCCCCGTGTCTAAGAGTGAAGAGTAACCAAGCAGATGGACTCTTCAGCCTTGTTATATAATACAAACTACAAACTGGCAAAGCCAATCGTTTTGCATTGCTTATTGTAGGTTTCGCTTATAGGCAAGAATTCTGGAGAAATGTCAGCACAGGGAAGGGGAGTGCAGGGGAATGAGAATTCAAAGAGGGGGATGATAGCACCAAAAGGGGGAATAAGCATGTAGAGGGAGCTTAATTAAAACATCCAATAGATGCACGCAATTTTATCAGCAGTACAGAGGAGAATGGTACACATTTTGTTTCATAATGCCATTGCCCACAACCTATACCAGCAGTGCCACTTTAAATTATGTGATCATCATCCCTTGGTATACAACATATGTCAGCATAGCCATGTACAACATTTGCTTATGCCCACATTGCCAATGTAAATCTCTTTCATGATGGCAACCATAATATATTCCACACTACTACTGTAAAGCACATTTCATGATAAGGGGGTGGTTGTCAGACCAATGAAATCTGTGCCAACTTCAGCAATAGATGTAAGAAATTATTTGTTTAATAGTATAGTAAAAGAGAACGATTCCCATATGCAGGCACTCTTATGAACACAATCAATGTACATTTTATGAAACCGTTTTAATGATTGGAATGATACCAAACTGATTGATCAACACGTGTATATGTGTGGGATATTAACATAAAAGTGTAACACAAATCTACAACTTGTAACTGGTCTGTTGTAGTAGATACATTAAAGTCAACTAACAATCCATTGCTAGTACACAGTAATAAATACGGTAAAGCCACAAAATTCTGACGCATGGCCATGAGTTTTGCCCATTAAGGGCTTTTTCAAGGCGGTATTAACCGTGCTTACAATGATTCCTCCTATATCTCAATATTCTGAAACAATCAAATGACCAGAAGGAAACGAGAGGGAGTGAAAGCGGCATAACAAGGGGAATGGGGAGAGAGACAACCAAATAAAAAGACCATCAGTCAACGAGTAAACTCTGACCTCATATGATATGTAAAGCACCAGATTGTCCCAATATACGATGTTTATGAAAAACAAGTTATTAGCTATATAACTTCTGAGTTGTTAATGGCTTGATGTCATAACAGTATTAGCGTCCAAATGTAGGTATTTTCATCCTAGGCTGAGGCTCCTGGTGAATAGCGTTCAATATAGCTAGTAAATGAAGAAGGAAAAAGTGGTGGTCAATATTGGCAATACCAGAAATATATAGTGACAATTGTAGTCCACAGCCAAATGAGCTTTGAAGATTAAAATGATTAATTTACTGCTCAATATGTGCATCCACACTAGGTTGCCGCGGTGTGGTGTAGGTATGCTCAAAAGGAATTAACTGTTGAGTCCTAAGTAAGAAACTAGAATTCTTGTATCATATGTGGGTCCAAGCCTAATAATAATAATACCAAAATGTAAAGTCAATAGGTCACAGATTTAAGCAGTAAATATATTTACGGTAGACGAAGAATTCTCTGTTAATGCCGAGTACAGCATAAAACCGGCTTCTTAACATGTGCAAATCACCATTTTGAAACACAGGCAAACAAACAAGACTATGACGCAATCACGTTCAAAACGCATTACGACGTCAAAGTCACCATTTTGAAATGCTAGGAAATAAATAGGACCATTACGTAATCACGTACAATATTGTGATGTTACAAAATACATGATAATATAGATAGCTGTTGCTAACGTGCAAGGAAGCATTGGCCATATACAATTGTGCATTCAGAGATTCTAAAATGGTTAAAGTTGGCATTAATATAATATTACTGTATGAAATGTCGCCATTTTCTTGGTAAGTATTCATCTGAAAGTATGGCAAGAATAAGGTCTATCATAATGCAGAATTCATTCTTCCATTTAATAGGACTATAAGTAGAGGGCAAAGCTACTGCATTTTGTGACCTGTGATTGAACATGACCAATGTGTGTATATTTAGTGATAATGATTGCATGGTCAGTGGGACGCTTTAGCATGTGTTCTACTATGCCATATTAAAGTTAAAATGCTTTTCTATTTTGTTTACATAGGAAGCCCATCTGCCTATTACCACTCGTGAGACTCAATGGTGCCAAACATAAAATCTCAGGTCAATTCTCTTGTCCATCTGATGCGTCGTGTTCCAATGTTGCGCTAGCGGGAATCTGGGGTCTTGGTTACCAATGGTGTTCAGGTGTTACATTTGCTGACAGTTGAACACCCTGATGAGTAAACGTTGTTTTAAAACTTAGGCACCCAAAGTCTGAGATCTAAGTCATTGGGCCTCATCAGGAGTTGGGCGGTATGCAGGCGCTATTTCCGCCGAGCGGAAATGGCATTACTGCTGTGACCCATGGTGCAAATATCACTGCATTACAACATTGTGGGCAAGCGGATTGGGCTCCGCGGTAAATCTGTTTGCGCCCAGCAGAAATGGCAGAAAAATGCAGGCTACCGCCCAAAAACCCGGCGCAAATAGCGCTATCGCACATTGTTGGTGCTAATAGCCCGGTGGGAACCGCATCACTGCTAAAATGGGAAACACTGAAGTGGCCATTTAAAAAATCCCAATCCATTAAATATCAAAGCTTCCTGTAGCCAACCAGACCAGCAAACCAGACCGAATGTCACAGGAGATGTTAAGGGGCAAGGCTGCTCAAGATCGAATCCGCAAAACCAAATTCAGTGAGGGAGTGCTGCTGGTGCTCGCTGATGAGATGGTAGCACACCACAATGAGTTCTATGGGTTCAGGCAGCGAAAAGTATCTGCACAGCACTGGACAGCTGTCTGGCACATGATCAATGAGAAGGTGACAGCGGTGTCCGGCAGAGACTGTCGCAAACGCTGGAATGACCTACCTGTCAGGGTCCGGGAACTGCTGTCCCAGCACTGGCAGGAGAACATGGCCACTGGCAGAGGGATGTGTCGCCACTTGCATTAACCGTATGGGAGGAAAAATATAGCTATGTGCTGGACATGGAGGCCATTGAAGGAGTTGGGGGGTGTGGAGGCAGAGGTGAGTCAACCCCCCCAGCACACGTCCATGCAGCAATGACAGCCTAGCACAGGATGCCTCAGTGGACAGACCCATGATCCGAGCATTGCGACAGGGTGCTGTGAGTGGGTGCCACATTAGCCAGCTACCACAGGATCCATGTGCCAGTGCACCAAGGCCACCCCTGTGAGTCAGAGCAGTGGTGAGGGCAGCCAAGGGACCCATCTGAGTGCCATGCACCACACACCCATGGCGGGAGCACACCAGTGGCCCATAGGCACCTGAAAGGGCCATGTAACATGCCACATCCCCCAATCTGAATGGCACCCGCAAAGGCAACGTGGCTGCATGGGGATCAAACACATGCATGCCAGACAACAGCTGATCCAGCACTGACATCTTGCTATCCCCCCACACAGGCCAAATGCAAACACCCTATGTGACAACTCCACATATCTGCACCTGTCACCATCATTGCGTATCCACTTGGAAACGCCCCTGACCAACTATGTCCATCAGCCCAATTGCCCGCAGCCCTACTCAGCTCCATGCATTGCATGCCATGTATGCCAAAAAAACGTGGGGGAATGAGACCTGATTCCATCTACAGGCACACAAGCAACACCTGACGATAGATTGGCAGCTGGCCCGTCGGTGAGTGTGACGCCCCGGCACACAGACACCACCCCCCCATGGCAAAAGGGCAAACACGCCACACAAAGGCTTAAGTCAGGGCAAGACTTGAGATACTTCCCCTGTGCATCTCGGGACACTCCTTCCGCTATTCCTAAAACTAGGAAGCCACCACTTGGCAAGAAAGAGATGGAGGCGTGGCATTTCCTTCTTGCCTGTTCTCACCTGTGACAAGATGTCTTATTAGTTCCAGAGCGTGCTGTTCCTAGAGGGAAAGAAACCACTTCTGTCAGGTTTCATATGCTTTCTTGTGTTTCTTTCAAACTGCAACTGTGTATTAAATAGACTGATTTATCTCATGGTCCAGAGAGCTAGCTTGCCACTTACAGGAACTCTGACTTTTGAATTGTGCGACTTGTGGTTCCAAAACCCAGACAAGTAATTGAGTCAGGTTTTGGTTGAGTTTTCAATTTGACATGAAGAGAAATTACTCTGATTTCGGTTTGCATGTTTCATAAATTATTACATGTATTACTTGTGCTTACTAACTTTGAGTATGTCCCACTAATCTTCGAAAGCTTCTGCTGGTATTCCCTGCTGCTAGTTTGCAACACACAGATGTGCTCTACCATTTTGTATTCCCAAGTGCCATCCAGGTAAGAACGAGCTTAGGCTTCTATGGCGTTGAAGGCCGTATTTCCAAAGGATTTGCAGTACAGTTTCTAAATTTCGTTTGCTGCGCCACAACATCTGTCATACATCAAAGAAATGGATTTGGTCTTACATGTTTCGTAAGCATATGTTGCATTCAGAGACAAGTGCTACATTAAACAAGGCTAAATTAATTGGTTATCTAAACATGCTTTACATTATAATTTGAAACCACCCGGGGTCCCTTTGTGTACGTCACATAGAACAATTAATATGTTATTGAAAATGTATTGTTGCTGTTTTCAAACCATTTTAGACAGGCACTTTTAATCCCAGTTTACAAGATGACTTCGAGCGTTAAGTGCTCATCCAAGAACGATGTGTTGAGAACACAGTATAAATGCCTCTTAATAACAGTTTTTCTGGATTCGTTTTTTGTTTAGTAATTACTGACTAAAAATGTGATTTACATTGAAGGAATTGCTAAGTCTTTGTTATGTTGTGGAACGTTCCTATGAAAATGTGTCCTTGGGGAATTTTGTAAAAGGCAATATGCAACCTCACAGATGCCCTTGTTGTCACAGCTGGTTGCAGGTGACTATCTTCTTCTAAACCCACTTGCATCCTTAGTGCTGAAGATTATGGAGTATCCGTAGGATGTGTCCCACTGGGGTTAGGTTTCCTACTCTAAGAAGTGGAATTCGTTTGGGTAATGGGAGTTGTCCATTAGCTGAGACAAGGGTAGCTTAGTGGTATTATGGGCTCATCCCCCTAGTTGCGCACTGTTTCATATAGCCACTGATCAGTTTCCATACCTAAACTGGCACCCACACCAGGTCACCGACTCAGCACTCTTTCTACCCAGGGAGACTTTTACTTATTTCATTAATGTTTTACTTTTATAAAGCACACAAAGCAGCCCTCGTGGCACTGTTACATGCAAGGCTTGCTTAGTTACAGGAGATGGAAAGAAAGACAGCCTGTCTGTGGTTCTTGGTTACAATTAACCTAATGCCAGACAAGTAACGGTTAAGCGTGCAGTGTTGCAGAGAATGGAGGCTCTACTCTACGGTTTGAGGGTTACAGGCGAAACGGATACAACTAAAACCTTCATGCACACAGGTATCGACGGGGAGAGCCTGGGGGTGTAGAGTGAACTAGTTGAAGAGCCTCGTTTTGAGGGCTTTGTGGAAGGACAGATGGTGATCACTTTAAGACCCCGGGTGATAATGAAGGAGTGACTTGTTCCTGTGAGCCACCTTTGATATTGGACACTCTAGATTTCTACCCTTAATAGTGTTTGTCACAGATGGTGATCAAGCACAGCGCCAAGGACTGGATCTTGATAAGTCTCATTCTACAACTAAATCATCCATCTTCCGCACTTTTCATTCTTCCACCTGCCTTACCCACCACTATGCCATTTCCTCGGATCACCAACATCCCTTCTCTATTGTGCGACCTCTACCAAATCCAAAGTCTCCACCTGAATGCGTCCTGTACCACTTTGGAATCATTTGCTACACATTTCTGGTACAGATTATGCAGATATGACTAGATTCATGCTTGATAATTAACTGCTGGTGAGTCCTGACCCTTAGGAAGCTGAAAGTGGGTAAGAACATTATACAACATTGTGGTAAATGTCCCGTCATTGATCCACTTCCCACATTGCCTGCTTAACCAGGTAGCATTGCCCAAGCTAACCAAAGAGGTAAATAAATTGCATGCCATCATGGACGCTGCTCCATCTTTAGCACCACAGATCAACTTTGTGGTGACATTCTCCTTTTATTGGATGAAGGTTCTGAGTTGTCTGTTCCCCTCTCGCCTTTTCATTACCTAGTTCAGCTTGCCTTGGCTCGTATGCCACCCTAGTTCAGCTACAATGGTTTTCAAATCAGCTCTACGCCATAACTTCTCCACAAATTACAGCATATCCAGTACCCAAGGCCAGGCCCATCTTCAAATCAACCACCTGCTTCTCTTAGGCTTTCAATGTGTTACAGCAAGTGGCTGTTGACAAATGTATACCCAGGTCACTCTGCATCACCCACCAGGCACTCCAGAACATCAGCCTCATGTTCCCATAGTCCAAAATACACACATGCCTACTGTGTCAAGCCTGCCACTTGTGTAGTGCAAAGCAGGGCACTGGTACGTCGCCATTTTGGACATTCACTTTCAAACCTCAATGAATGTCTATGTTTCTGTGAGCTCAGTTAGAAGGCAGACATGAGTTCTGCAGTGGTTGAGATATTTTAGTGTGAAGCAGATGGGCTTATTATGGAGGACAGTTTTCGCGTTGTTCACTCAAGGACAAGCCGAGAGGGGAGTCAGAGATGTGCAGGTGCATTGATAAAGGGTGCTGGGAATGAGCGCGTTGGAGACGAGCTGGATTTTTCCACTACTGCCTGGATTTTTCCACTCTTGCCTCCCATGCTTGCTTTCTGACCTTCGGCTGGGGAAAGTCAGCAAATTATGATGGGTGGGGATTTGTCCTCTGAAGAAGGGAGGTATCCCGAGAGGAGACAGGGAATAGGAACCCCAGGTGATGAAGTCTTGCTGAGAGGGAGGACGGACCGCTCCAGTCCCCGTTGGTTGAGGCGTGATCTCTCTGCCTACCTGCCTTGGAAGTGGGTACTGTTGTCGTGGCTGAGATTAAGTTTTGTCCTGCACTAAAAGTGATGTATATCTATCATACCTGTCCTTGTTCATGTATCCATGTATAACCAGTTGCATTTATTCTACAGCTATATGTATGCTTATGAAGTGTGAATAAAGGGCCTGTAAAGAGCCAAATACTTTCTAACGGTCAGAGTGTGCATTATTGCCTTCCTGTGTCGAAGAACTTTTAGTCTGTGTAATAAGGTGAGTAATTTTAAGTTAATTACACTTGTCTGAAAAGCTGAACATAGTGGCGCTGTGAGCATGGTATTTGTGATATAATTGGTTCCAAATACTAAACAAATCTGAAGCTTGGACACAGAAGGGCAATTTTCCTGTGTTCCTGTGTTTTTGTGTTTTGTGAATTGTGCTATTGTGTTTGAGGTAGTTTGATAATGCTGTGAAACATTCATTAAAACAATGAGTTATTTATTTAAGAAATAGGGAACATCTACAGGTGGAGATTGTCCCGAAGTGATGATTCCAGGGTGCACAAAGAGCCCATATGGCAAACTTGCACAGACTTGGGCATGTGGTGCAGGTTTGAGTGAGACTTGGGATACGAGTATAGGAGAAGCGAGTCCGGCTGAGGTGGCAGCTTGCTTGTAGCAGGTACTCGTAGAGAAGGGTGAAGGAGTGCTCCGCTTTGGGCAGAAGAGGTTGGGTTTTGTTGCATGTGTTCAGAAAGGTGCATCAGCAGAATGTAGAATAGCAGGCAAGTGTCTTGAGGTTGGAAAAAGAGCTTGCTGCTTAGAAACAAATAGCGTTAATGCAGCAACTACAGATGAGATCATGACAAGGTGGATAAATACTAGGCAGTGTCTGAAAGAGCTGCTGTAATCATTGCTCAATATAAATATTGAAAGAGGAGAGGGAGAGTGAACACCCGTAAAGTGGCAATGGTGATTGCCTACACAGGGGTTGATTAGGATCCAACTAGTGGAACCGAGATATATTTGACAGCACTAGTTCAGGGAGTAGTTCAGACAGGGAAACATTGTTTAAACCAGAGCCTAACAGGAAAGATTGGACTGTTAAACCGTTACACGTAGGTGAGCTGCGCCACATCCAAATAATCCTACGGGTGTTCTGGTTGACGACGTTGGAGGATTATTCTCAACAAGAATATGGAGAAATAATGAATCGATTGAAACAGAGTGGTGGTGAGTCTCTGTTGACATGAATGGTTAGGTTATTTGATGGAGGTGCGGCAGGCCTTCTTGTAGATCCAACAGATTCTGCAAGATTTCTGCCATTGTCCTGTGAGACCCATATTCAAGAAGTATTGCTTGAAGGGCCGCCTCCGGATGGTCAAGGGAGAGAGTTGCAAGTGTCTTTGTTACAGTTAGCTGCTCAAGGATGTAATCACACATTTTTATTTGACATTTGTATAGTGTGCAAATATCCGATTACATCGGACTGGCCTTGCGAGGAGAAGAGGTGGTAGACAATCCAAAGGCTTAGGGAACATGCTATGAAAGAAGCCATCCATATTGATGATGCAGCAAATGAGAGTGTTGGCATTGTCGGTGTCAGCAAGAAATACAATCATTCAAACTGCGCTACTGGCTTGTAAGAATGTAATTATGACTTTGCTGGTGGGAATGACTGGTAAATTAACGGATGAGGTGGTGGATGCTATCAGACAGTTAGCTGTGGGATGTTTTTATCCACGCATCCAAGCCCTACCTCAAAACTGTGCAGTACTGACATGGAAAACATCATGATGGCCAGAGCTTCCCAGAAAATGCACAGGGAAATGCATGAAGAATAGGCTGCCACTCATTTTTGCCGATGTTATGGGCACAGAAGGGCACTGCCTAAAACCACCATTGGACTACCCACACAGTAGTCTGAAACCATTGGGAATGGCAATGCTGATTGCCAAAAGCAAACCCATAACTGTTGGGAATTCATTTTCTTAAATCCCAAAAAGGGGTGCAGTACCAGTACTCACCACTATCAGAAAGCCGGCGTTTTAAAACAACACCAGATTTTACTTTTTTGTAGAAAACTGAATAAATGAACCCAAAACATGCCAAAGAAAGACTTACTGAGAGGTGGATACAATGTAAAGTTATATTCTGAAGTGACTTGAAGGTTTATAACAAGACTGGCTGAGCTGTGGATTTCAGCAGTTTAAGTAAATTTGGACTGAAAGACACTAAAAATCTAAATGTTTAAAAGAAATGAGTGACCTACTTTTGAGTGTCAGATAGGTTGCAATTGTTTAAATGTCATAGTTTTAAACTTAGAATCAGCATTCTAGCTGCATATGTAAACATTGTCTTGACTTAAACTGGGTAACAAAAAGTGACATTTTATCTGAAACCTGGCTTAAGGAACTGAATTCTGCCCACCAACTACCCCCCATCAGGAGTGAAACTTGAGTCACAGCTGTGTTCCCAGGCCTATCTGCCTTTTGCTGGCCACACTAAGGATATGCCATCTCTCTGATAATTGAATTAAGGGGAGCCCCCACAGAATACAGGAGCTCTGAACAAAGCCCTGTCCTGACTCAGGCAAATGTTTTATTGGCGTGAGTCGTAAATGGAGCTTCCTCCTGGAAGGACAGGGGAGGGGCACTGCCTGTGAGAGCAAGCTGGCTTGGCAGAACTGGAAAAAACAGAAATTCAACCTTGTGCTGGGGGGAAACCACACCCCTTTGGGGCCAGAACATAACTCTAAAAAGATGAATAACTCATAGTACGGACTTGTGAAAATTATTTAAATGACACCATAATTCTTGTGATTTTTCTGCCCACATTTTAAGACGTGTTAGGACCCGGTGGTATGTTCAGGGGGGTTTTAGCGGAAAAGAGGATATTACTCAAAATGTGTGCATGTGAAAAATCTGACACTTCATCAAGTAATGTCCATACTCCTTGCGCACATGTGTGTAAATTTGGGGTAATGTCCGGTATTGCAAACCGGTTAAAAAGTGCAAAATATTGCCATTTCTGAATGCAAGCTCTCAGGAAGAGCAGATTTGGGCAGGGTATACCTCCTGTAATGCATGATGGGTGCATATGATTTTAAAACAATATGTACCTCTGCAAATATGTATTTGGTTCAAATCTAGATTTGTGTGCAAGTTGACAGGAGGAGTGGACTTTCTGCAGGCTGTAAAATGACATCACTTTGACACAATTTAGCTCCCCCAATCAGGGGAGAAATGAAAGCTTGGCCAATGATAAGTGGAGAGGGGTAGAGCCTAGTGATGCTGCACACACACCTATTTTAAAAACAGATAAAAGCAGACAGACAGGACAGATAGGGAGCTTCAAATCCATTTGCAGCGGGACGCTCTGCCGGGAAAATCCATACTTTACCTCCATCAATCTCTAGAGAAAGCTGTGCAGAAAGATCCAGACTTTAAATCCATCAATCTCCAGAATCCAGAGAAAGAGCAGAGCCCAGACCAGAGTCCAGTCTAAAAACCTGACCAGATCCGTGGCGAGGCCCATTTAATTCAAGAATATAGTGTGAGTACCTGGCAAGACTGTGCAGAACCAATCTCTTAGTTAAAATAATATAATCCCAGCTATTTTAATCTAAGTAGAACTGCCTCCTAACTGTCACCTGTCATTTGTAAAGCTGTCACCTGTCATTTTCTAGTTGCAAGCTGCACTTGTCTTTTTGAACTTTAAAATTTCAAATCTGAAAAACGACCTTTATTTAATCGCTCATATCTCCGTGACCGTTTGTCCTAGAGACTTTCAGTAACTTTCATCTGGAAGCTGAGATCCTAGGCTGTCCTAGGACCCCAAAACGATATTGATAGTCCTTGTAGTTCCTCTGTAATCGCGCCCGGCGCACTCGGAAAAATCTGCCGTGATTTGACATTTTGCCGCGATTTGCAAATTTCTCCACGTGTGAAAACAGAAGCTTCTTGCTTTCAGTTGCCAAAAATTTGTTTAACCTGCTAGTTACACCCTAGATCCTTGCTAAAGTGAGCCTGAACTCATCCCAAATATATTTCACTCACCTAGAACCTCTAGAGGGAATTAAAAGCATTTTAGCATATTTTTCACTTCATTGCCAGCACATATAAAAGCATTTTGGGCCTGTGTTTCTAACTTCTGTAGTCTAAGCTTGCTGGGGTGAACTGAATTACATTTGATTGCATTTCTGAGAACTGTGTGCTTTCCTTCCATTTCCTTGCATTGCATAAAAGGGGGGAGGGGATTGCCAGAGAAAAGTGATTACATTGCTTTGTTGAAATTATATTGAGTATTTTCTGTATTGCATTTTCATTCAACGTTACATCCATCTGAACTTATATAAAGCATTCTCTACCACCTTCTTCTTCTGTTCCTATTCACAAGTGTGCTAGTGCCAGATTCTCCGTTGTTAATCTTTATCATATCAGATTAAGTGTGATATTCAATTATTAATTTATTATAAAGCGTGATATAATATATATTGTTTGAGTTATCAAATAAACCTTTAAACTTGCAAAACAGAACTACTTCTTGGCTCATTGGGGTCAGGAGGATTCCAAGAGAGGGGTGTTATATAGGGGTAGTCATCCAGAACGCATGAACTGGACATAAAGATATATCAATAAGGGTTTCCATTCAGTATCCCAGACTAGGCATTGACTTAGCTGTAGTGTTGAATTGAATCCTCTTACAAATTGGGGGCTCGTGCCGGACGTTTGGATTAGATCTATCACTTGTGCAGATTAATACAGCGTGCCAGCTGACCAGATACACATATCCGGTCAGATCACCACGCTGTGTTACGCTGTAAAGCACTCCTCAAAGGAACGCTCTAAGAAAAAGGTCTGTTTTGCAAAAATAAAATACTAATTTCTGTAAGTCAGGACAGAGACCAATCTCTAGAATGACGACCTTAGTAGACATGAAAATAGCCAGAGAGCACTTCTTACATAAGTTATTTGTGAGAGGTGAGTGGACTCACCTGGACCGCATGGTCTGGTTGCAGGCCATCACGCAACAGGTCACTGAAACAGGGTCAGATAAATGGGGAGATCAGAGTGCCCTACATGTGGCCCTGAGTGAACTATACATGGCTCCTAAAGCTAAGGATGAACAAGACAAGATGGTTAGTATAGCGGCATACCTGTACCTATATATGGGAGACATGCAGGATAAATGTACTGAAAGCCAAGATCTGGCGAATAAGCGACAGATGGCGTTAGAGAAGGTCCAATCTGACCTGGTCTCTTCTGAGCAGAGGCTGCAGGGGAGCCAGGAGTCAGAAAATGAGAGTAGACAGCCAGCACATCATTAAAATAAAGAAGGATATGGACATCCTGCAACAGGAAAAGGCTGACCAGGATACCAGATTTCTGGCCTTGCAGAAGGAGTACCAAGAAGGTTTGGACTCCCTACTGCAGAGCCAGAAAAAGCTGGAGCAACAGTTAGACTTCAATAGGGCATGTGCTGAGCAGGTAGTCACCCTGCAAAGCCACCTAGATAGGGAGAAGGCAGAGAGCAATAAACTGATTTTGAAAGACATGGATACCCAGGCAGAATTTGACCAGGAGCGCCAGAAAGCTGGTGCCTTTCAAAGGCAGAGGGACGACCTGGCGGCACAGATGCAGGCTCTTAGTCAGGAAAGGGATACCTTAGGCCAGGAAGTCTGCCACTTAAAAAAGAAATTGGAAGAAAATCACCTGGCCCACCAGGGACTGGGTGACCTCCAAAAAGAACACCAGGACTTGCTAGAGCACACCAGGAGGGTGGAGGATGCTCTGGCAAGACAGGAGCAGGCCAATAGGGACACAGCTCAGGAGGTAACCCTCCTGCAGCAAAGACTGGCAAAGTGCTCCAGGACCAATCAGGAAACGCAGAGAGAGAATGAGGCTCTCTGCCAGCACAATGATAGGCTCCAACAACAGGTAGCGATGCAGGAGAGACTGATAGAGTCTAGTAAGGCCTTAACTGAGGAACTGAAGGCGCAGGCTCTTGCATTGCAACAGGGAGCAGGGGCGGATAGAGACCAAGTTCGCTGGGAAAGGGAAACTCCTGAGCATAACCCCAGGAGCCCTAGTACCAGAGGCCTTTATTTCTCTCAGTCCCTGGACTCTACCACCCCCATGTCCCCTGGCGCACATGAGCACAGGGCCACAGGGATGGCAGATTACTATCCAGCCAGAAGCATGGGGCTCATAGGCCAGTACCACCCAGGAATGGAGGGGCGGGCATCCGGGTATGGGCACCCAAGCACAGTGCAATTTAGTGGGGAACCCCAGGAGAGTAGGCCCATTAAGGGCATCCTGAAAACCTCTGCCCAGTTAGGTCAGTGGGGGGGGGGTACCCATCAAATCCTGGCAGCAAGGAGGGATCGGAAGACTCCTCTGAGCGGTACAGGACACAAGAGACCAGGTCCCCACATTCTGCCAGCCATTCCCAGGCTCGCAGAATCCGGGAAAACCTGGAAGAACAGACGGGAACCTCTGGGAGCAGTGCCTCTGAGTCAGAAGATGAATGGACCAGGGTTACCCGAACCAAAAAGGCCAATAAGGCAAAAAGGGCCTTGATTAAGGACCCATTGAAACAGATTAAGGCAATCAGGAGCGTCATCACGCCTTATCATAAGAACGCCAAGTATTCTGTTTGGGAGCACTTAGAGTTGTTTGAGCAAATGATGGAGACTTTCCATTTGAAGGACAGCCAAAGCTGTATCCAATATGTAAAGTGGACATTCTCCCCAGAGTACTCCAGTTTCTTTGCAGGGCTGGAGGACCAAAATCATTCCAGGTGGTCCACCTATAGGGCGGCCATATTAAAACATTTTTCTGTTCACAGAAATCCCCAAGAGGCTCGCAAGGCAGCCTACAACTTGCAGTGTGGGGAGGATCAGGCCCCACAAGAGTTTGTGCAAGAACTGAAACGTGCCTTTGTGCAGACCACCAGAAGGGTGCGCACGGATAGCAGAGAATTTATTAATACGTTTTTCCATGCCTTGCCCAAATACATAGTGACCCAGCTCGTGAGGGATTTTCACGAGAAAAGATCTTTAGACTGTGTCATTGAACAGGCGACCCGGATCTATGAGGTGCAGAAGCCAATAGAAAATAAAAATAATGCGCCCAAAAACCCCAAAACCAACAGCACCCCTGCTGCTGCCAAGGTGGCAGAGGTAAAGGTCACCCCCGTTTTGGATTTGGAGATAGGGGGGCCTAAAAACCTACCTGCACCTAATAATGCTAGGCCCAGAAGGTCCTCGGGCCAGGCACAGACAGGGAGCCAGGGAGGCAGCCCCACAAATGGGGTCCCTCGCTCTCCTGACTATGTAAGCCCCCGTTACAAGGGAAACAGACCCATCCTGGGTTATGTGTGGACTCCTCCAGCCCAAGGGGGGGGATCCAGCCAAGCAACTAACCCAGGGAACTTCCCTCCTAACTTCCCACCGGAGGGCAGAAATTCTCCAAATCCTGGGCAGAACTTTTTCCCCAGGTATCCACCCAATTTCCAGCCCCAAAATCCTCCACCCTTCTTTCCCCAATTCCCTGAGCCCAGACAACCGAATCCGGGAGAGGGGAGGCCAAGGGTGGAGGGGTATCCAAATCTTCCTAACCAGGGGTACTACCAAAGAAGGGATAGCTACCCTTCCCGGGATCAGCCCAGGGGAGAAAACAGGGCCCCGTATCAGCCTGAGCGGGTTTCCCAATTAGAGCGCCAGGTCCAAAATATGGCACGGGATCTGGGTCAAATACTGAGGGCGCAGCAGAACCCTCAGATGGGCATGCCGGCACAGAATGCCCCAAACTCTGGACCTGGTACTCCAGAACAATGACGGGGGCAGCACCCCGATAACTCACCGGTTCCCAGGGAGGAGGCACAAGGGGAAGGGGGGTGTAAAGCCTTGGAGGAAGCTTCCTTCCTCGCTTGTAAACAGCCCCTGGAAACCCAGGAACCGGAAACAAAATCTCCTGCCCCTGAAAGTCTGCCTCCTAAGGAGCAGAGGGGTGGTAGGAGAAACAAAAGACCCAAACAGACTCAGTTTGAGGAGGAGGTACAGATCTTCCAATTTGAGGGAGAGGGATCCTCAGAGGATCCTGGGAAAAGGATCTTCTCCTTCAGAGATGGGGAAACTCCTCCCAAAGAAAAATGGGTCCCTAGGGATGCATATCCAGACTGGGGAGATGTGGAGACTGAGCTACCGCCGCCCACCATCTCATCCCAGAACCAACAGCAATAAAATCCCCTGGTTCAAACCCATCCTGGTGACTGCCTCCAAAAAGGGGGGGCGGCCCGGAACCGGAGCCAGGGGAACCCACAATGGCTCTGATCTCCAGTTGCCAACTTTTTCTTTCAGATTCCCAAGGCTCTCCACAGAATTCTGCCCAAATCTCTTCGCTAGCGATGTCCAAAACCAGAAAGTTAGCCCACCAGTTGTCCAAAAATGTGCATTATCTGTGCCCCCTTGAGGAGAAGGAGGGAAGATACTATGCCCCGGAACAAGTACAGGGGCAGGGTACGATTTCAGCGCTGGTGGACACGGGATCTCAAGCTACCCTTCGGTCCAGAAGGGCCTTTGATGAACTGAATGCAGGAAGGGGAGAGAATTACCAAATTCCTCTCACCTCTCTTCCTGGACAACTGCAGAACTTTGACGGGAAGGAAATTCCCGTTGAGGGGACTGCAGACTTGGACATTAAGATCGGGCGACACAAGGTGAAACACCCGGTCATAGTAGTGACTCCAGAGGGCACCCCTTGTTTACTGGGGAATGACCTCCTGAGAAGGTTGTCACCCCTAATAGATTGTGTAAACAAGGTCCTCTGGACCCAGACTAGCCGACCAATAAAATTAAAACAGAGTGTCAACCATGTTAGTTTAAACGGCACCTGCCACATGGTTGAACAAAAACCTGACCAAGTAGAATTTCACTTCCAGAATAGCCAAATTCCAGACGTGACAGTAATAGCAGTAGGACAACAGACTGGTGATGGAGGGTCCTCTCTATTTCTGAAAATCAACCTTCCTTCCAGTCTAAAGTGGTACTCCACGCTGGAAGGAAACACTCTGAGATTCTTTACTAATCCACAATCAGAAACTCCCACTCCTATAGTCCAGAAAGATGTGAAATCAGCTCAGAGCCTGGCTGATATTCAGCAAATTGGAGAGCAGTTGTTCATCCCTGTCCAATTAAATGATGGGAAGGACTCTGTTCTCGCTCGAGTGTGTGTGAACAACGGGAAGAGCTTCATCAGCGAAGCCATGTTCCGCCAACTCCCAAAAGATCCAGCCATTCCCACATTCAAACTGATAGACAAATGGGAAATGGACCTGGAAGCACCTAATTCCAAACATCTCCTGCCAAGCAGGTGTATGCTCAAAATCTCCATTGGCAACAAGAGCATAGTCCACAATTGTTGGGTCGTGCGAGACGTCCCTGCCGCCTTTTACTTAGGCAGTGACATTCTCAATCGCTTTGCCATTAGTTTGGACCTAATAAACTTCAAAGCTTGGTCCCGATTAGCGGATAATCCCATGGGCTTTGATGATCCAGAAAAAGCATTTAGGTCAGCTCAATTGCTACCTTATGCAGTTGAAATTCAGATCAAAGAGGAAGTCACCATCCCAGAAAGGACCCGACAATTCTCCCTGGAAGTGAAAGTTAAAAGAGGACAACATTTGAAAAACCCTGATGCTTACATACATCTAAACGCTTCTCTCCAACAGCAAGGGTTGGGGGTAAACCCAACACCATTAGTCAACATAGAACATGACACCATTCCAATAGAGGTGGATAACAGCGACTTAAAGAGTATTACTCTAGCCTCAGGCACCATTATTGGAATGGCGGTTGATGACCGACATTTTTCCATAGATTTAGGTAATGAACTGTTAGGGCCAATCCCCAAGGACTGCTTTGACAGTGACAGTGATGACAATACAACACCAGACAGGATTTTTACCCGGCATGGGGGGAACTTCCTGGTGTACACTTCCTGCCCCTATGGTAAGGAAGATGTGACTTGTGACTTCAGGAGGGATGAGGTGATTTTCCAGGTCCATGAGGGCTGCCTGTCCCACCTGAAGCCTCCGGTCCAAATCAGCACTCTGACCAGGGACTTCTCCACCCAGCTGGAGGAGGCCGCTGAAATAGCCAAACCAGAAGTCTTTCCAGGCTTCAGGCAGATGGTGGAAGAGAGAGTCAACCTAGCTGATGCCTGTGTGACTCTGGAACAGAAGCAAAAGTTGAAACAAGTTTTCTTGGATTTCCAAGATCTCTTTGCGGTAGACTCATATGACTGTGGTCGCACCGACATCCACAAAACAACAATCCCCACGGACCCTGGCATGACTCCAGTTTGTGAAGCAATATCGCTTGCCTCTCGCATCAAAGGAGTCCCTTACTGAAATAATTAAGAACCTTGAGTCCCGGGGAATAATCCGTCCAGTCCACAGCACCTTCAATAATCCGGTGCTGGGAATATTAAAGCCAAACGGCCAGTGGAGACTCTGTGTCGACCTCAGGGAGCTCAACAAACGGGTCCATACTTCCCGATGGCCTCTGCCCTACATTGACCAAGGGCTGGCCCAGATCCAGGGGTCACAGGTATTCACTGCAATAGACCTGACCAATGGATACTGGACTGTGCCTGTCAGTAGGGAGGACCAATACAAGCTGGCTTTTACCTTTGGGGGCCAGCAATACACATGGACCCGGACTCCCTTCGGATACCTTAACTCCGGTAATGAGTTCAATATTTTCCTACATAAGGCCATGCCCGACCTGGGTGCGAGGGGTAACCTGGCTTATGTAGATGATGTCCTCATCAAAAGTTCATCTGTGGAGGAACACATAGCGGAGATCCGTTATGTTCTGACGCAGTTGAGGGCCGCCGGAGCAAAACTTTCCTTTCAAAAAGCACAGTGGTGCAGAACCCGTGTTAAATTCTTGGGGCATGAGATTACTCCTCAGGGTCTCTGTCCCCAGGAAAAGAAAGTGGAAGCACTTCAGAAACTGAAAGACCCCACAACTCTGCGGGAACTAAGGAGCCTCCTTGGACTGACTAATTACAGCAGAAAGTTCATTGAGGGCTACGCAGAGATCACCAGACCCCTGATTCATCTCCTGAAGGGGGGGTCAAGTGGGAATGGGGTCCAGAACAAGCCGAGGCAGTAAAACAACTCAAAAGAAGCCTCTCACAAGCGCCTTGCCTAGCTTACCCTGTCAGAAACAAGGAGTTCTTCCTGGAGACGGGGTTCTCTAATACGTGCTTGACGGCAGTATTATACCAAAAGCATGACAAGGTCAATAAAGTAATCTCCTATGCGAGCAAAACTTTATCCTCTGTGGAGGAAAAATTCAATGATTGTGAGAAGGCACTCCTGGCAACGGTGTGGGCATTGAAGAATTACCGCCCGTTTATCCATGGGGAACACATCATAGTGGAGACTCCACACCAGCCTCTGCAATATCTCCAAAGTGACAGAATCCGGGCCGGAAATGTGAGTAATTCCCGAATTACTTCCTGGATTCTATCAATGCAAGGCTTTCCTGTGGAGGTCAGATATGGCCAAAACAAGAAGAGTCCACTCGCGCAAGGTCTGGCTGACTTGCATGATTGTGCCAGAGAAAACTGTCTCGAGGACGAAAGTCTACAAATAAAGGACAACATGGAGGCATACCTTAATTCCCCACACAAAGTCTTTGAAGAGGACAAGTGTGAGGGAATGCCCACTGTCTATGTGGATGGATGCTCTTACCATGTTGACAACGACGGGGGGAAAGAACTGGTGGCCGGCGTAGGGAATGCATGGGTGAATGAGTCCCCAGAACCCTCCGCTGGATACAAAATTGGTCCCCGAAGTAGTCAGGTGGCAGAATTGATGGCTGTGCATCAGGCCATCCTCGCTGCTGTCCAGCATCAACTCCACGAACTGGTCATAATGGGATTCGGATTATGTACGGAACGGGTTCGTGGAGCACCTGGTTAATTGGAAAACCAGAGGCATGTTATGTGCTAACAACAAACCCTTGAAACATGGGAAGTTGATCCAAAACATTGATGATCTGGTCACCTCGAATGAGATGACCATCTATTGGAAAAAGATCAAGGGTCATTCCAAAGTAGAGGGACCAGACAAAACTGGAAATGACTTAGCTGATCAGCTGGCCAAAACCGGGGCCATCCAAGGGGATCTAATTGAGATTGAGTCCCTGTTGGGGGAAATCCAGGTCACTGCTATCACTAGGTCCCAGACAAATGCTCACAACGACCTTTCAATTGCACAATGGAGTAAGGAGACCCCTGATGCTGATTTGATTACCGCTCAGAAGGGGGATCCAATAATTGGTAAATTTTACCAGCACCTTGAGGACCCTGAGAACTTTCCCCTGACGGATACCGATTATATTGGGAAAGAGGACCTAAGAGTGTTGATGAAATGTCCAAAAATGTTCCGAATCCAAGACGGTTTGTTGGTAAGGAAATCCAAAGCTGGCCACGATCAGTGGGTGGTTCCTACCTCATTCCGAAGCCTGATGTTAAGTCACGCCCATGATGCGGCCACCGCCGGTCATAGGGGGTTTCACACAACACTGGAAATCTTAAGAGAGGTTGCATACTGGCCACACATGGGCCAGGACCTCAACCAATATTTGAAGGGGTGTCTTGTGTGTGCACAATTTCAGCCATCATCCCTCACGCACCGTGCGCCTCTCCAAAAGAGGGGGATGACACTGCCATGGTCAGATTTACAAATCGACTTTGTAGGCCCTGTGATTCGCTCTGCTAGGGGGAATAAGTACATGTTGAC
This sequence comes from Ambystoma mexicanum, assembly GCF_040938575.1. NCBI lineage: Eukaryota > Metazoa > Chordata > Amphibia > Caudata > Ambystomatidae > Ambystoma > Ambystoma mexicanum. The sequence continues at coordinate 562,037,710 of NC_090930.1, forward strand.
TGTGACATGCTTGTTTACCAAGTGGGTGGAATGTCTCCCAGCCCCAAACTGCAAGGCAGAAACGGCAGCTGCCTTGATGATTAGCCACATCTTTTCCCGTTTTGGTCTACCTCAAAGGATTGAGTCAGACAGAGGTAGCCACTTCACCAGTGAAGTAATGACAAAGATGTGGGAGATACTGGGGGTCAAAAGGAAGTTACATATTGCTTACCGGCCAGCTTCTTCTGGGGCAGTAGAGAGATATAACTGAACCATTGTGAGCATATTAAAGAAGTTTGTGGCAGATTCTGGGCCAAGTTGGGATATCCGATTACCTCTGGTCCTAATGGCCATCAGATCTACCCCTTCATCTGCAACCAAAATGTCACCATTTGAGTTGATGACTGGACGCAAGATGGTGCTTCCGCAGCATTTGCTCTATAGGACCCAAGAGCAGACACTGATAAATGCCTCCACAACTCATGAGTATGTGGAGAATTTAAGGAAACACCTTCAACATGCTTTTGCTTATGCTCAGCGGAATCTAGAAAGATCAGCTGATAGCATGAAGACCCACTATGACCTGAAGACTTCCAGGAAGGAATATCAGGTGGGGGGCCGGGTCTATCTATACAACTTCCAAAGAAACCAGGCAAAACAGCGGAAATTCTTGCCTACATGGAAGGGACCCTTTGAGATCATCGACAAGATCTCCCCTGTGGCCTACAAAATCCACATCCCCAAAGGTCATTTGGCAGAGGGGGAAGACAAGTGGGTCCACATAAACCAGTTGAAATGTTGCCATCCCAGGCACACTCTGCAACAACTGGAGGAATCCTCTGGAATCCTAGCGGGTACTGTCTCAGACTAATTCAGTTCCAACCATAAAACATACCACATCTAGTCTCTAAAATATTGTGATTTGCATGAAACTGTCTCTTAGTTATACTGTTTTTTTTTCAAAATAAGAATGTAATGTTTCGTTATGATGAAATTTATATGCCACCCCACTATATCAATGGTGGGGAAGAAATGTCCATGAATAGGTATTGCCGCTCTTCCTTTGTCGTCCTAGGAGAAAGAAAACCGGGAGACGGGCCAAGGAGGACGATCCGGAGACCGGGAGCAGAGACGCAACGGGCCCGGGGTACCGCCCAATCTTCCCATCAGGACCGGCGAGGAGAACCGATCGATCCGACCGGATGGAGAAAAAGATGCTGAACTGTGCCATCTATTGGAAGAAGATGAGGAAACATCCCAGGTCTTGCGAGTCCCATTAGTGAAATAGAATGGCCATCGCAAGAGGGGGGCTTGTGGGATGTTTTTATCCACGCATCCAAGCCCTACCTCAAAACTGTGCAGTACTGACATGGAAAACATCATGATGGCCAGAGCTTCCCAGAAAATGCACAGGGAAATGCATGAAGAATAGGCTGCCACTCATTTTTGCCGATGTTATGGGCACAGAAGGGCACTGCCTAAAACCACCATTGGACTACCCACACAGTAGTCTGAAACCATTGGGAATGGCAATGCTGATTGCCAAAAGCAAACCCATAACTGTTGGGAATTCATTTTCTTAAATCCCAAAAAGGGGTGCAGTACCAGTACTCACCACTATCAGAAAGCCGGCGTTTTAAAACAACACCAGATTTTACTTTTTTGTAGAAAACTGAATAAATGAACCCAAAACATGCCAAAGAAAGACTTACTGAGAGGTGGATACAATGTAAAGTTATATTCTGAAGTGACTTGAAGGTTTATAACAAGACTGGCTGAGCTGTGGATTTCAGCAGTTTAAGTAAATTTGGACTGAAAGACACTAAAAATCTAAATGTTTAAAAGAAATGAGTGACCTACTTTTGAGTGTCAGATAGGTTGCAATTGTTTAAATGTCATAGTTTTAAACTTAGAATCAGCATTCTAGCTGCATATGTAAACATTGTCTTGACTTAAACTGGGTAACAAAAAGTGACATTTTATCTGAAACCTGGCTTAAGGAACTGAATTCTGCCCACCAACTACCCCCCATCAGGAGTGAAACTTGAGTCACAGCTGTGTTCCCAGGCCTATCTGCCTTTTGCTGGCCACACTAAGGATATGCCATCTCTCTGATAATTGAATTAAGGGGAGCCCCCACAGAATACAGGAGCTCTGAACAAAGCCCTGTCCTGACTCAGGCAAATGTTTTATTGGCGTGAGTCGTAAATGGAGCTTCCTCCTGGAAGGACAGGGGAGGGGCACTGCCTGTGAGAGCAAGCTGGCTTGGCAGAACTGGAAAAAACAGAAATTCAACCTTGTGCTGGGGGGAAACCACACCCCTTTGGGGCCAGAACATAACTCTAAAAAGATGAATAACTCATAGTACGGACTTGTGAAAATTATTTAAATGACACCATAATTCTTGTGATTTTTCTGCCCACATTTTAAGGCGTGTTAGGACCCGGTGGTATGTTCAGGGGGGTTTTAGCGGAAAACAGGATATTACTCAAAATGTGTGCATGTGAAAAATCTGACACTTCATCAAGTAATGTCCATACTCCTTGCGCACATGTGTGTAAATTTGGGGTAATGTCCGGTATTGCAAACCGGTTAAAAAGTGCAAAATATTGCCATTTCTGAATGCAAGCTCTCAGGAAGAGCAGATTTGGGCAGGGTATACCTCCTGTAATGCATGATGGGTGCATATGATTTTAAAACAATATGTACCTCTGCAAATATGTATTTGGTTCAAATCTAGATTTGTGTGCAAGTTGACAGGAGGAGTGGACTTTCTGCAGGCTGTAAAATGACATCACTCTGACACAACTTAGCTCCCCCAATCAGGGGAGAAATGAAAGCTTGGCCAATGATAAGTGGAGAGGGGTAGAGCCTAGTGATGCTGCACACACACCTATTTTAAAAACAGATAAAAGCAGACAGACAGGACAGATAGGGAGCTTCAAATCCATTTGCAGCGGGACGCTCTGCCGGGAAAATCCATACTTTACCTCCATCAATCTCTAGAGAAAGCTGTGCAGAAAGATCCAGACTTTAAATCCATCAATCTCCAGAATCCAGAGAAAGAGCAGAGCCCAGACCAGAGTCCAGTCTAAAAACCTGACCAGATCCGTGGCGAGGCCCATTTAATTCAAGAATATAGTGTGAGTACCTGGCAAGACTGTGCAGAACCAATCTCTTAGTTAAAATAATATAATCCCAGCTATTTTAATCTAAGTAGAACTGCCTCCTAACTGTCACCTGTCATTTGTAAAGATGTCACCTGTCATTTTCTAGTTGCAAGCTGCACTTGTCTTTTTGAACTTTAAAATTTCAAATCTGAAAAACGACCTTTATTTAATCGCTCATATCTCTGTGACCGTTTGTCCTAGAGACTTGCAGTAACTTTCATCTGGAAGCTGAGATCCTAGGCTGTCCTAGGACCCCAAAACGATATTGATAGTCCTTGTAGTTCCTCTGTAATCGTGCCCGGCGCACTCGGAAAAATCTGCCGCGATTTGACATTTTGCCGCGATTTGCAAATTTCTCCACGTGTGAAAACAGAAGCTTCTTGCTTTCAGTTGCCAAAAATTCGTTTAACCTGCTAGTTACACCCTAGATCCTTGCTAAAGTGAGCCTGAACTCATCCCAAGTATATTTCACTCACCTAGAACCTCTAGAGGGAATTAAAAGCATTTTAGCATATTTTTCACTTCATTGCCAGCACATATAAAAGCATTTTGGGCCTGTGTTTCTAACTTCTGTAGTCTAAGCTTGCTGGGGTGAACTGAATTACATTTGATTGCATTTCTGAGAACTGTGTGCTTTCCTTCCATTTCCTTGCATTGCATAAAAGGGGGGAGGGGATTGCCAGAGAAAAGTGATTACATTGCTTTGTTGAAATTATATTGAGTATTTTCTGTATTGCATTTTCATTCAACCTTACATCCATCTGAATTTATATAAAGCATTCTCTACCACCTTCTTCTTCTGTTCCTATTCACAAGTGTGCTAGTGCCAGATTCTCCGTTTTTAATCTTTATCATATCAGATTAAGTGTGATATTCAATTATTAATTTATTATAAAGCGTGATATAATATATATTGTTTAAGTTATCAAATAAACCTTTAAACTTGCAAAACAGAACTACTTCTTGGCTCAGTGGGGTCAGGAGGATTCCAAGAGAGGGGTGTTATATAGGGGTAGTCATCCAGAACGCATGAACTGGACATAAAGATATATCAATAAGGGTTTCCATTCAGTATCCCAGACTAGGCATTGACTTAGCTGTAGTGTTGAATTGAATCCTCTTACATAGCAGATTTAGGGGAATGGGATAAAGCTGACGTGAAAGAGTGAGAGTTGGAAGAAGTGTCAAACGGACCCCTGGAAAGAGGTCTGACAGTAGAGACTCTCTCGTGTATCAAGAAAAGACCTGTTCTTCGCGCTACTAAAAGATGGAGTGCCATGAAAAGACATTGACGGAATTGAAATCTGTGAAATGTACCAGCTGTATAAAAAGTGAGGGCTTGAAAGGAAAGAGCGGATCAAAGAATTGAAAAGGCAAGATGTGAACAAGCGAGTTGGGGACCAGTTCACCTCGTGCGCCGCCTGAAGTGGAGATGGATGAAGACTCAATGGGGACGCCTTCACCATATCAGCCAATATATGCTGATTTATGAAAAGTGGCGAGTGCGATGTTGGAGACAGAGTCCAAATACACACATTCGAAATACGAATAGGATTGTGATTAACCTCCGGTAGCGTCTGCCCGGATTAAGGTACACAGATGCCCTCATGTGAATGTGAAACTATTCTGGCAATCAGGGAATAAACAAGAGGTTAAAGCTTTGATTGATACCAGGACGGAGGCCTCATTTATTCATGGTAATCCCTCAAGATTTAATGGTAGACATTTTACCATAAGTGGGCTGCGAGGAAAAGAGATCCTCTGCAGTCCTGATGAAAGTGGATATGAAAATTTGAAATTTGAAAAGGAATAAATATGAAGTGTTGATTGTTCCAATCCCTGAATATATTATTGGCTTTGATATTCTAGAGGGATTGATGGTAGGGTTTGTAGGTAAGATTGATCAGTTCACGGAGAGTGCATAAGACGTGCACCCCTGTTATTGTGGTAAAATTGAAGGTGCCCCCAGTGCAAGTTGCTTTGGCAACAAAACGTGTGTCGATGAAGCAATATTGTATTCCTGGGGGCCATAAGGAAATATCAGATACTATCAAGGGATATGTCGAAGCAGGCATGTTGCGTCCTGTAACAATTGCTTGGAATAACCCGGTATGGTTGGTTAACAAGCCAGACGGGAGCTATAGGATGACTGTGGATTATCATGAGTTGAATAAGTACACTCCTCTGTTAATAGCTGCAATCCCAGACGCTGTTTCTTTGAATGAAAATGTGCAAATGTTCAAAGGAACTTGGTATGCGGTGATAGTTTTGGCAAATTCATTTTTCTCTGTGACAATTGCAGAAGAGTGTCAAGAACAGTTTGCATTTTCTTTGAACGGGAGGCAGTATATGTTTCAATGTTTGCCCATGGGATATTGCACAGTCCGACTATCTGTCACCGGCTGGTGGCAGAACATTTGGATAATATACCGTGCAAACCTGATGTACAGATTTTGCACTATTTTGATGACATTTTGATTCAAGGAAAGGATGAGAAGAGTGTGTGGACGCACCTAGAGGTAATTATTGAAGGATTGAGAAAAGAAGGGTGGGAGATTAATGAAACTAAAATTCAAAGTCCAGCAGAGACCGTGATCTTTCAGGGGATTCAGTGGCATAATGGCCGTTGTGAAATGGTGCCAAAGGCCAAACATAAGATTCTAGAGTTCACTACACCTGTGAATAAGAAACAAGCTCAGCAGTTCATAGGGAGACAACATATACCACATTTGGGGCAGATTCTAGCGTCTTTTTACAAAGTGACACAAATGAAATTCGACCTTGAATGGGGTGATCAGCAAGAGAAAGCGTTTCAAAAGATATGATTAAAAAAAGTGCTTGATTTATGGCCATTGGGGGCAGGTGAAGTTGAATTAAATGTGTCTGTGCATTACAATTATGCCATTTGGAGTTTATGGAAAAAATGGGACCGGAAGCGTGTTCCTTTGGGATTTGGAGTCATATGTTACCCATAGCTGGTGACGGATGCACTCTCTTTGAAAAGCAGATGTTGGCATGCTATTGGATTCTTTTAGATACACATCAAATGATGGTGGGTCATGATATATTGATACAACCCGAAATTCCGATCATGCAATGGGTACTCAGCTCAACTAAAACACATCGAATAGGACATGCTCAAGAGGCTAGCATTATTAAATGGAAATGGTACATTCAGGATCATGCCAAAACAGGGAAAGTTTGAGTTGCAAAATTGCACAGGCAAGTGGCTGGCATTCCACTGGATGACTTGGAACAACCTGATGGGACAGAAATGTGTGAGTCTCTTTTGAAATGGGGAGTACCTCATGGGATTTGACTAATGAACAAACTGAACATGGTTGGTTCAAGGATGGTTCAGCCAAATGTCGGGACTGAGCGACTCTGTAAGGCAGTGTCATATAATCCCAAAACAAAATAGAATATTGAAGACATCGGCAAAGACGAAGAGCAGTCAGTTTGCAGAATTGTATGCAGTTTATCAGGCATTGACGCAAGAAGTGCCTGGTCATTGTTATGTATATACTGACTCATGGTCTGTGGCGAATGGACTAGCTGTTTGGCTGCCTGCATGGCAGAAGAATCGATGAAAGATTCATGCAAAAGAATTATGGGGAAAAGAACTGTGGCAAGATATTGCTGAAATGTTGATGCATAGTACAGTGACTGTGTATCATGTAGATACACATTGTGCGACAGACTCATTGGAACGTTGGTTCAATTCTGTTGCAGAGGAACGTGCCAAAATTTCAGCTATGGACACGAGGTCTGAGGAAGATGATCTGGAAGGGATTGCTAAGTGGGCACACCAAAAATGTGGGCATCTTGAGAGAAGGCTACTATCAGGTGGGCACAAGATCGAGGGATTAGCGTTCCACTAGAAATAGAGAAAACAGTGATCTTGCAATGTCTAGTGTGCCAGCATGAGAAATAGAGATCTACTCCACACGTGATTCAAGGCACATTGAAACAAGATAAATTACCTGGACAAATTTGGCAGATCGATTCAATTGGTCTGATGCCAATCAACAGAGGATGTCGGTATGCGAGTACGATTGTGGACACATAGTCAAGATACTTGATGGTATTACCATGCAAAAGAGCTATGCAATTGAATACCGTTAATTTAATAGATCAAGTGGCAGTGTACTATGGTCTACCTTTAATAATTCAATGTGACAATGGGTCACATTTCAAAGGAAAACAGATTCAGCACTATTGTCAGGAGAAGGGCATCGAATGGATTTTCCACGTCTCTTATCACCCCAAGGCTTTGGGATTGATTGACAGAATTAATGGTTTGTTGAAAGAACAGTTGCGAAAGACTGGTGATGGTGACTTGAATGAAAGGGTGGTGTGAGCGCATTCTGGATGCAGTGCAAGTGTTAAATAACAGACTGATTGCTAATGGTGAGACTCCATTGATACATATGTTAATGCCAGCTTTGCAAATGAAACCAAACAGGGCATTTGAAACATTGATGCATTGGGAAATGTCATCTGGGGCTCTAGCTCCTTATCAAGTGACACCAGAGTCTGTAGGTGTGGATTTGCATGTTATGGAGGAGATTAGACTTGAATCAAGGGGAATCAATGTACTTGGCACAGGAATTGGAGTACAAATTACATTACAACATATGGGATTAATTGCCCCTAGATCTGGGTTACATTGAGAGGAATCCAGGTACTGGGAGGGATTATTAATGCAGATTAACAAGGAGAAATAAAAGTGATTCTAATCAAAAGTGAAGAGAAAATGCTACCTATCCATTAAGGTGATAAGAGTGGCACGGTTTATTATTGTCCCTGTCAAATTGTCTATGGTAAAGAAAGGCAAAGCCCCCCCACTGTGGTAACTACACATGCAGACAAAGGTTTTGGCTCATCAGACAAAATGGTTCCAGGAGAAACGTTTGGGTTTATAAACCTAGTGGGCTGCTGGTTCCGGCAGAAGTAGTTGCGGCAGGGGAGGATCAAGTGGTTCTTGTAATGGAACCTGGAAAGAGAAAATGGATTCACATTCCTGGTGACAAATGTTATCTACGTGAGTGATGTACTTCACTGATATCCTGTTTTTTCTGTAATTCTTTATTTCTTTTCCAGATGCTGTTTGTGATATTTGCGATTGTGGATTTGTGTGGAGCCCATTTGTGAGGGCCCGGGACATGCTAAAAAGATGTGGTGAATATTTCCAATCTGCAACTGAATCCGCTGATCTGGATGGCGACTAGCGGCTTTGATGTTACCGTGTTTCCTGACGCTGAGTCAACTGCAGTGTACCACAACTTTTTGAGAAAACCTTGTGGTCATGGGTGTGATGTTTTGCCCTCTTCCGCGACTTCCATGTCTTTTGTGCGGCATGGCTATGCTGCGATTGTTGAGCAGCCTGATAATGGATGGGTTTTTCTGGTCCGTATGTGTTTTTCTCGCCCCTCAAGTGTTGAAAATCTCAAATTCTTGCTTAGCTGATGTTCATGATGCAGCAAACTTGATTTCAATGTGCCTTGTGGCCCTACCTATGCCGGCCCCTGTACTGCAACATGTTTTAGGAGTACTGCATAATGATTCTCTGGTGGAGGACTCAGTTGTGTGCAATTCTTTTTCTGTTTATGAATACTGCAAATGTTGTGCTGACACTGAGCGCAAGTGAAGAAATATGACGCATATTGTCACCTATGATGTTGCTCCGACTGATGTCTGCTATGTATTGACTTGTGATTCTCGACGCATTGGCAAATGCCAACAACTGCACTTGCCAGATGAGAGGAGTGGAGCAGATTTTGAGAAGCGTTTATGTGCATGTTTTACTAGTGCTTGTACTGATGTTTCTAATGCAACGTTATGTAATTTTACTATTTAAACTGCCAGCCATCTTCGACATGTGAAACAGCCAATGCGTTGGTTATTTTCCAGTGGTAACTTTACCTACACGTACATTCCTGCGGATATTTCTGGTGGTCCTTGTGCCTTGACAAAACTCAGTTTGATGTTTCCCTTACAGCCTGCGATTCATCGAGGTACCCGTTCTGTTCATCATTTTGGCCTGTCGCCAGATTGTGATTCCAATGTGTATCTGAACCTGAAGTTTTAGCGCTTGCTTTCTCCTTAGTGGGTGTATGGGTTTTAGTTGGTGGTGGTTATCAGTCCTTGATTAGATTGGCCTGTGTTGTGGTTAAAGGGCTTAATGAGAACGCTCGGCTTTGACAGAACTGCTGTTCGACAGCAGGCATTTTAGAAAAGCTATTTTGCAAAACAAGGCCCCTATAGATTATTTGTTTTTGAAGCACAATTTGGGTTGCACTGCTGTTGAAGGGATATGATTGGATGATTGTTCCTGTTCTTTTGAGAAGCATATTGGTAGTTTAAATCACCTGATTTCCCAAGTCACTCAGGATCAGGGCGGGAGCTGGTGAGATCAATTATTTTCTTGTATTCCTGAGGAGCTGTGTTATGCTTTTATTTGTATATTTCCAATTTTGCTTGTTCTGGTTTGTTTTTGTTGTATTTCTTGTATTCCCAATTTGGTAGGTATGTTTCGCAAACAGCCTTTTGTTTGATTGGGTTATAGTAGTTGATTGTCCAAAGGGTGGATTGTAGTACAGTTGCGAAAATTAGTTAAAACATTGTGCCGCTGCATGGCCATTTTGGACATTCAATTTCACCAAGGGGTGCTGGAAACAAGCGCACAGGAGACGAGCTGGGGTTTTCCACTACTGTCTGGATTTTTCCACTCTTGTCTCCCATGCTTGCTGTCTGTCGTCCAGCCGGGGACAGTCAGCAATTTATGAGCGGCAGGATTTTGCTCCCCTTTAGAAGAGAGTTATCCCGAGAGGAGACAGAGAATTGGATCCCCGGGTGAGGAAGTCTCACTGATGGGGAGGACGCCGTTAGTTGGGGCGTGATCTCTCTGCCTACCTGCCTTGGGACAAGGTGGTGTTGTCGTGGCCGAGATGAAGTTGTCTCCTACAACTGCACTAACAGTGATGTACTATAATACCTGTCCTTGTTCATGGATCCATGTATAACTAGTTGCATTTATTCTGCAGTTATATGTATGCTTATGAAGTGTGAATAAAGGGCATGTAAAGAGCCAAATACTTTCTAACTAATGGTCTGAGTATGCAATATTGCTTTCCTGTGTCCAAAAACGTTTTAGTCCGTGTAATACGGGGAGTAAATCTAAGTTCATTATACTTGTCTGAAAAGCAGAACAACTTGTCATCCAAATGTTGCATCAATCTCTGGAATTGCATGACATTTGGAACTATAACATGCAGGACCTCCTTGCTCAGCTATTTTCCCTCCTCCCTCCCTGCCCACAACAGACCTGTTGAGACTAACCTTGACACTTCAGTGGTCTTATTTATATTTTTTACTTTTTCATTCCACTCCACGATCATAATAACAGCTTAAAACAGCAGCTGTTGAAACAGAAAGGTCTTCAGTTCCTTTTTGAAAAGCTGTAGATGTCAATCTTGCGAAGGGCTATTGGGAGGTGATTCCACAGCTTGGCATTCATTACAGCACTGGATCTAACAAAAGCTCCGACCCATATGGGGAGGTAAATGAACATATGATACATTAGCACCCTGGCGGGGGTAGGAAGTGAATCGGGTGGCTAGGAACACAGGACTGAACCACCAGTGAAAGCCTGTGTTCCATCCCATTTGACAGCCGCCCGTCACCGCCATCTTCCTCCCACTCTCTGACCCCTTATTTTTTTATCCCCCCCACTTACCTTATTTTGGCTGTGGCTGCACTCGCCACTGCAGCCGTACCTTCTGCTCTTCTCCTGACAGCCGTTATGGAAAGGGAAGAGCCCCATCTTCCATTTCCATGGAAGCCATCTTTAGACAGTATTTTCAGTCATTGATGGGGACGCACGAGGCGTCCCGTTCAATGACTGAAAATACTTTTTTTTTGTAGCACCCCGTGTTACTGCTTTAGTAGCCCAATTGCTAATTGCCTTAAGCGCCTGTTCCGAGTGCTGGAACAGGGGGTAACGGCCCGCAGCCCTTGTTAAAGGCCCTTGTTTCACTCAGGTCACTAACCTGGGCTGCCGGGCCATTACCGCCGTTCCAGCCCTGGGAACAGGGGCTTAACGCCACAATATGAAGAACGTTGAGTTCTGGACAAGCACAGCCACATAAATCGTTGCTTGATGTAGAGGGGGGACTATCATTAGAGAAATGTAAGAGCCAAGGAGAGGAATTTGAAAGTCATTCTTCTTCTGACAGGCAGCCAGTGTAACCTCCGAAGAACAGGAGAAATGTGAGTGGACCTGGCCGTATTGGTGACTCTGGTCATCATGTTCTGCAGAACCTGAAGTTTGTGAATGGAGGACCTGTCATACAAGGATTTACAGTTGTCTAATCCGGATCCACCAAGAGCTCCAGCCACGATAGAACATTTGTGTTCAGAGTAGAGAAGCCTGATTTGTTCAAGCAACATCAGATAGTAATTTGAATTTTTCAAGATGTGGTTGATTTGGGGTACCATTGAAAGAGTTGAATCAAAAATCTTTCCCTGTGATTTAACCTTGGGTTCTGTTTTAATGTTATGTTCTCCAAATACAAAAACAAGAAACGTTGACAAATATTTAGAGAGTGTAGTGGCTGAGGCAAACAGCAACATTTTCATTTTGCCTTGGTATACCCCCAACCAATGCTGGGCCATCCAACGTTCAAAAGAGTAGAAAATAGACTAAATTTATAAAGAACTGGAAGCCGGGTCTTGATCCAAGCAGAACACAAACAGAGTGTTGTCTGCATAGTTCTGGAATGTTGCTCCCAATTTGGCAAGAAGATCTTGCAAGGGCTCCATGTAAATATTTGATAAAATCGCAGATTAGAACAAACCCTGAGGCACACCAAATGCCACTGGTTCCAGGCCCGATGTAAAGGGGCCCACTTTAACACATAATGTGCACTGTGAAAACAATGATGAAAAAGCCATTTCACAGCTGGATGCCCCAACAACCTCCTGAAAGCGCCAACATAGTAATGAATAATCCATGGTATCAAATGCAGCGGAGAGGTTGATGAACATCAACGACCCACATGTCACTAATTAATTATGTGTAAAAGAAAGTCCCTACTATACAAGAGGGCATTTTCAGTACCCCTACTTGGGCGAAACCCAGACTGCCTGTCCCTTAAAAGTTCGTCCGATTCCAAGTGATCTTGAAGGTGGGTGAATGATGGTCCCTACATCTATGGATTTCATTGGCCTTCTGCAACGAGAGGCAATTTCTCTCCAACTGCGATGCGACGTAATGTGCCCAATAACCAGCAGCATAACCAATCCGCTCCCTGTCAGCTTTCTGCAGCTATATTTGCACCAATCAGATTCAGCGCCAAGCAGCAGCAAGATTGCACACGTTTCCACACGCACACCTGGGCTCCAGACTACATTGCTCGCAGAAATGCCCACTGTTTTGCGAGAGCCCACACGACTTGGCTGCGGGCTATGCAAGTCGCAATTCATTTTAAATAACGCAGGTGCTTAGTTGGATATCTCCTCTCACAATATCCTGCTAAATGGCCTCTTAAATTGTAAACTCTAGGAGTTTATGAGTGCATGATTTTAAACCCCAAAATAGGCATGATAGAGCAGAAGGTGTCACATACTCTTTCTTGGTGAGATTCAGACAGATTGAGTATTATGGGATTCCGGAATTGGCAATTTTATTATGATAACGATATAGTTATGCAACATTATTATTATTATAATTTAACAAAGCCTCAAGATGCGTGTAAACTAACTGTTCGAAATCAGGTGTTTAAATGAGATGTGTCATAATAGCGGCACGTTTAACTCAGACTGAAAAAATAACCATAAAACCTTTCTCTAGAATAATTTGCTTAAAATAAATATATGTATTAGAATTTTTTAAGCAGCAAATGAGAACGATTGACTTAAAAATAAAACGGAATTGTTAGAAGTAAGAATGATGTAGGCAATTCTTTTTTGATATCGTTTTATAGATTTGCATTTTATTATAAACTTGAGAACAGTTAATCTACTCTTTTTTAGAATAACAAAGGCTCCTATAAAAGAAATGTCCCGCAATTCACAGACTGTGAAAAAAAGATATTAAAAACACGGAATAAAAGACAGTTGAATAAGAAGTGGGAAAAGAACAAAAAACACAGAACTATGTGTGTAGTCTGAAGCAAACGTGTGTGTAGCATTAGATACTAGCAAGGTAGGACAGTGTCATTTTGGGAGAGAAGAGACAGATCTACGATGCACTGTACACATATTCTGTAAAATTACTGTTATGTTAAAAGCGAGCAGAGAAGTTGTAAAATGTCTGAAGTTTTCTTTTGTGCGTTAAGGGATACGGCATGTGGGAACTTCATATCGGTGTAATTTGCAATAACCTTGAATGATTTATGTAACCAATCCAAAGTCTTTCAAATTCAGATGATTATTGTCAATCTAAGCAGTTATACAACAATAGATTAGCACACAAAATGCAATTTATAACACACTAGTTTAGAAGCCTGCGTACACGGCCAAAGTGCAGGTTTCCATTAACACTGATACCACTATATATCCTAAGGCAACAGCTCCCTCTAGCGGTGACAGCAGGTGAAGTTATGCAAATGACTGCATCGGACATTCATCTGACCAATATAATATTGTTAGTAATCAAGTTGTGATCAGTACAACTCAGTTAAAAAGAACCAATGAAACGTCTCTCTCTTACCTTAGGTAGAGTAAAATCAGGATCGATAAATCCTGATTCCAATTCCAACTACTTTATATTAAAGGTGCAGAAGGCTGGAGAGGGGGGAGGCAGGTGGGAGGGTCAACAATCTTCAGTTAATCTCTGTTCATTGAGTTTGCCACATGTGCCATGTGCCTCTAATGAAATCTGTCACAATCACACTTATTATTCAGAGCCATCCCTCCACTTTGTTGGGCTTACTCAATTTTGATAAGAGCCTGATTTACAAACGCATTTTACAATGGTGTAATCTCATTGAAAACCACTTTGTAAATCAAGCCCAAAGTTTTTATCCCTCCATTATATATAAGAGCAATTTATACAAATGTGGGGCAGAGTTTCATCTACTTCGGAGCATTGAAAATGTCTAGTAGCATCCATCATGTCCGTCCATCATCCCAAACGTACAGGATTTTTACCCATCAAACGATCATAATCGCGTGTGATCAGTTTAAATCCCATAGAGATCATCGAGTTGAATAGCCATCTCCTCATGCCCTGCAGAAGACTGAAGATGTGACGCAAGCAATAGTCTGACTCCAAACTTGTCATTGCAAAGACCTCTTCAAAAAGTGTCTTTTCTAACGTTGGCACCCAAGAGGGGACGTCATGGGGCCTTGCAAACAATTGGGAGGCTCCAAAATTTTTATTTAGTTCACAGGATTACCTGGGTTTAGAGTGATGCCACATCTGCTGTCCCAGGGCAAAATTCCATGCTCGCCCATGCTACTTTTCTCTGCCCGCTCTCCAGTTCCCCTCCCTAAACCATCCACGCATCATCTCAACATAGGCCCCACTTACCTGCGGCTGACTCCCCATCATCGGCTCCCAGAAATCCCTGCTGTCCCTCTCCTGCCCCTCCGCAACAAAGGTGGTCGTGGAAAGGGTGTAGGGACTACATGTATAGTTCAGAGGCTGGGAGGACTCAGGGTCCCAAGTGGGAGAATCCTGCTCGTCATTCTGGGAAGAACTGCAAGCTTGCTTGTCACCACCGATGGTGGCTGTTGTAGGGCCCTGGCATGCTTAAGGAAGACATTGACTTGTATAACTAACTAATGCCATTAACCTGCCCATTGGGAGCTTCATGCAACCCTTTTACTTATGCCCCATCTTGACTGTTGTTGGAGAGAGGTGCCACACCTCTCTGCCTTTCTCTACCTGGGTAGTCCTCCACCTTAGGCATGATACAGTACTGTGGACCCATGACCATGTATGTGATGACTGACAAGTGTGTGGGGTTTACTCCTGTCCCTTTTGAAACTTATTCAAGAAGAACCACACTTACCTTGACCCCTCTGCAATGGCATGTACAGGCTCAGGCTCTTCCTCCTCTACAAGCCCTTCTCATGAGCTCCCTGCTGAAGTACTACCTCCAACTCATGCTTCACCTCCTAAGATACCTTCTTCTCTTGTTCCACTGACTCTTTATTTATGGTCCTTACTCCTCCTTAGCTAACTCTATCTAGACCTTGGCTTTTATGCACTTCCACTTCAACTGGGCTCTCCACCATAACTTCTCCACAAATTATACCATATCCAGTATTTGGGGCCAGGCTCTCTCTTCATCTCAACTATCTGCTTCTTTCAGACTTTAGATGTGTGACACTTGCCTATAGCCCCATACTGTATCTCCAAGTCTCTCTGCATCACCCCCCAGGGACTACAGTAAATCGCACCCAAGTTCCCACAGTCAAAAGTACACACATCTACCGAGTCAGACCCACCACTCGACATTTGGAACCTTAACGTACATGACTCCCTTAATCAGCTATTTTGCCCTGGTGCAAAAAAATGCATCAAAAGTATGTTTTTTGCACTAGGCCAATTTT
This sequence comes from Ambystoma mexicanum, assembly GCF_040938575.1. Lineage (NCBI taxonomy): Eukaryota > Metazoa > Chordata > Amphibia > Caudata > Ambystomatidae > Ambystoma > Ambystoma mexicanum. The sequence goes on from NC_090930.1 coordinate 562,053,423, forward strand.
TACTTTAAGTTCTAATGCTATGCAAAATTGCCATGTGCCAGGATGCAAATGTTTTGTAACATGGCCCCAATGTTTCTTGCACTAGGGCAAACTTGCTAATACAATGCAACTTTGCACTTGAACTGGTGCAAAGTTGATGTAATCTGGCGCCAGAGCTCCAGACTACAATGTTCACGATAATGCCGACTGCTATGTGAGGAAACACATAATTCAGATGTGTGCTATACAGGTGGCAATTCATGTTACATAACACAGGTGCTTAGTTACAGATGTTCTCTCACAAAATTCTGGTAAATTGTTGTCTTTATATTGTAAACATCTATATAGGCGTTTATGAATGCGTGTCTTTAAACCCCAAAATTAGCCTGATCTAATAGGAAGTTTCAAATATTCCTGCTTCAGATAGATTGAATATTTTAGGAGCTGGAATTGGCATTTTTTTCGATAACACTGCAGTTATGCAACATATTTATTAGCAAAGTCTCGAGATGCTTGTAAACTAATAGTTCAAATGCAGGTTTTTAATGTGATGCACAATTATAATAAAGTTTTTTTTCAACTCACAGAATATAGTTCCACTGACAAATTAACAATAAAGCATCTCTAGAATTAAAAAGGAGTGTGGGAGCCCCTCTACTGAGAATGAACACTGCACCCTTCACAGAAGAGAAATATCCATTTGCATAACAGTCTTTGTCCCACCCACAAGGGCAGTCCAGCACAGAAATGCTAAGCAATTCTCCTATGAGCAAGAGTACCATCAGCAACCCCAGACATATGTGTCTTGGCCTAACTCATAAATTAGCGATGCTTCTGCAAAGACTTCAAGGTTCTGCAGTGTAAGACAAACAAGATGCTCAGCAGAATGTGCATTCCTGCTGAATAATTAGCTAAAGGTTCGTGCCGCGGTCTTCCACCACGTTCGAAGTGAGAAAGGCAAAATGAGCGAAGAACTGAATTGAACATTGCATTCAAGATGGCACATAAAACAAAATGGGGGTGTGGCCACCATTAGTGTGGCAATAGGTTGATAGTGTGATGCGAATGTGCTTAGGCCAACATGTATCTCTCAGACACTTAGACTAAATATATTTTCACAAACCCTCCTTTTGGCCTAAGCCGAGAGCATCACCCATACATGGCATCCTCACACGACCAGGTTGAAGAGCCGTCATCAGTACACCCGCAGTCATCACTATTACGAATGTCGATGGCCATAAACTCTTTTATTGCAGCTTCCTGCATGATCAGCGCATTTGTGACGTGCACTGGTAAGTGTGGGTTTGGTTTCAGTTGAACTAATGAACATGCATAGCAATCACCTATCATGGAACCCAGGACAGGCAGACATTGTATGTAGCAGCAACGGAATGGGACTATACCAAGGACTATAGATAAGACAGAGAATATCTTGCAACCCCAAGTTCGTAGTAGATTCCCAAACCATGTGCTAAGATCCCAATCCCCTCGGGGTATATGTACTTCTGAACCCAGAATGTGCAATTTTTTTATTGCTTGGAAAATGGTGGGGGCGGAGTCCGGTAAATAAACGCAACACGCAGACCCAACCATTTTGCATACACCACCGTGCTCAGCCAGGATGACGTCTAACACCATCCTTTTCTGAAGGGCGACTAATCTTATGGCTTTTTGCTCTAAGATCATATTGAACATAATGTCGGTAGTTTCTTTGATAGTCTTCTCCTGTCGAAAGAGAAATTATATTGTGCCTCCTATCGCAATAAATATATGTATATTGGCCTACGCCAAGCTGATTTTAAATCGCTTGCGAAGAAATCCGTGTTGCAATGTCCTGACCTTAGAATCAATGTAAGCCGCCATTTTAGGTCAATCCGCCATTTTAGGTTTGCTTTGTAAAGTCACCCTGTGAGTTAAAATGGTGGACGATGTCATTCCAAAATACAACATGGCCGTCTTGACCTCTGTATGTAGCTAATATGTAACTTCCAGGCCACTTGTTGAGGTCATGAACTGAGACCTTGTCCTTCGTTGACCTGTGTGTAAAGGATTACTCATGCAAAGAAACTAATCCGCGAGCATATGTTAAAAACAATGTATTCAAATAATGAACATAGAACACTTGTTTAACTACATTGTATTTATGTTTGAGAAGACCTACATGGAAAATCCCAGAATACACAGTTGCTGTATAGGCTTGTTGATATATGTATTAAAAGCAAACCAGTCATATGCGGATGTGCAAGACTTGGCATGAACCCTAGATCGGTGATGCATTAGCGAAATATTAACCCGAAGTGGGGCTGGACATCGTGCTCACAAAGAGTATAAAAAAACAATGCATTCTAATGTACAGCGTCTCTCACTGAACACACTGAACCACGCTGGAGTTCGTTGTGTTGCACTGAGGGCCGACAGCTATCTGATTTTGCTCTGTTCTTAGTAACTGGATTCAGTATAAAATAAAGTACTTTGTATGTTCCTTTGTAACCCGTGTTCGGTGTATTTCCTTTTGGGGTGCTCAGCCTTGATATTTTGATTTTGTTTTCACAGTTGGCGCCCGAATAGGGACCCTCAAGATTGATGCCGGATTGTTGAAGGTTGACGCAGGCTATCGGACTGGGATCGGACAGTGTGACGAAAAGGGGCCCCACTGAACGAGACGCGATACCTCAGCAGCGCTGCACGACCCGATCCCTGGATGATTAGCTTGTGGTCCGAGATGGCATCTTGACGAGGGTTCACTTATCGAGGCGGGCAGATTTGCCGAAATCACCATACATGAGGTAAGATTAGCTAGGTAAGATTCTTTGAAATCCGATCGGACCTCCTTAGGTTTGTTCAGGTGAGTCGTGACCCAACTCTTAATTCAACCCTGATAATTTGAATTTGGCGCATTGTATCTGCAGACACAATTATTGACCAGGTAACACCAATAATTTGATATGCCTGGGAAATTGTCTACCTGCTTCAGGGCGTTGTTCTGCAGCGATAGACAATCTTTGGAATTTAGCCGTCCCGCACCACAGGAGGGGTCGCCGGCATGTACTATGTACTGTAAGCATAGCATTGGAAGTATAGTATTTAATGACATTTGGCACAGACAAACCAGACATGCCTCTGAACTTCAGTGGCCAATCAATGGTAGTTTTGAAATCCCTTGTATTGAGTATTTAGAGTCAATTCTATTAAAGAAAAAGGCCAGACCGGCAGCATTTGATGTTTTGCAGAATTGGAAAAAAGAAGCAATGCAACAACTTAAAAGTAGAGAAAAACATGCGCACCGTCATAAGACAAATGCCGAAAAAGCATTATTGTATGACCAAGATAAACATTCTGAATCGACTAGGAATATGAATAGGGCCTTCTCACTTGGAATTCAGAAAATCTATCCTTCCAAAGACCTCCATGCTTCCGATGAATTCATAGACAAATTGTTAAATGAACGAAGGCCTGGTGCCTCTGCGCCACCTCCGTATGTTCATCTTCCTGCTGCTTTGCCTCTTCCTCCTGCTATTCCTGCTCTACCTGCTGTTGTTCCCATTGTTCCTGCCCCATCTAATGTTCCCCTTCCTCCGGCTCCTCCACCTCTTCTCATCGTACCAGTTACAGTACCTACATTGAATTTGCCTGCTCCCCCTCTTCCAAGTGGTCCTGAGCCGCTTGTAGTGGATCGAGGTGCAGGGTCAAAGGTTGTCACTCGCAATACTGTACCACCAGAGAAGAAACGTGATTTGATTGCATGGGCTAAGCATTGTATGGAGAGGGGCGATCAAGCTAATGTTTTTGCCACATTTTGTAATATGGATAATTTTCCTGGGAATAATGTTTTTATTGAAGGTTTAGGGATTCATTTATGTGTCATGTGGGGAAAATTAAATAATGCAGATCTCCCGCAAGGGTTAAAGGATCTAAACGCTATAGCGTTTTCTAGAGACACTGTGGAGAAAGTAAATGAGCATTTCGAGAGGTTATTTGGGTATAGAAAGGAGATAGAAAAGTTGCAGAATGAGGATGACGAGGGGGAAAGTATGTATGTGCAGAAACGGTTCCTTCCCTGTCGTAAATCGATATCTGAGGAAGCACGAATTTGTACGAAGGACGCACTTAGATGGATTTCAATATGTTGATAGCTCCAGTTGAAGTATATGACACATATAGTCAGTATACGCCAGAAATGCAGAGGAAAGTGATACAGGTAATGATAGAGTACCTACAGGATGATTGTGTAGAAAGAAAGATTAGTTGTCCCACAGAATTATTGAGTATTTACAAGAGAGCTTTTTCACTTGACACTTCGTCTACTGCTTTAGCGCTCGATTTATCTCTGTTGCTTAGTAAGCGTTCGGAGCCACCTACTTCTCAGTTGCCTATGAGAGAGGTTCCTCCGACATTTGTCCCAAAGTTTGAGATTGCGGCCGATGTTGCACGGGGTATTGTCGCCGTGGACATTCCTGCACATTATGTATCGCAGTTCGTTCATGTCCCGTTCTCAAGACAGGAAGTGAATACTATTAGACACTCTATTCCTGATATTAGGAAAAATCCGACAGGATTCTATAATGAAATAGAGTCCGTCTTGCAATCCTCAGTGTTCACCATAGGCGATATCGATTTGTTATTCCCTGTACTCCTGCCCGTAGATTTGCAGAAACAAGTTAGAACTATAGACGACGTGCCAGGGTTGGGAGATACATGGGTGAATATAACTAGACTAGATGGAGAAAGGCCAGCTGGTGAAAGACCACCTCAGGTGATATTAACTTTTCCTGATAGAATCATTGCAAAATTGAAAACTATAATTCCAGAGCAAAGAATTATTTGGGACAAATTTACGGCCTGTGTCCAAGGAAAGTCTGAGGGTGCTACCGAGTTTTTTAATCGGTTCGAACAGGTATTCTCGGATTTCAGTGGACAAGACCTAGGCACAGAGTCTGGGAAAAGGTTATTTGTGGACAAATTTGTGTGTGGATTGCTGCCTGACATCCAGTCACAAATTATGTCTTCTGAGAGCGCTTGGCAGGCAAAATCGCAATCAGAAGTACTGCACATGGCTCAGTACTACGAGAATCGTGTCAATAATGGAAAAGATAGAGTTGAAAAACGAAAAGGTGATTTGAAGACTAAAGTGCTATTACAGCAAATTGTTAAAGGCCCCAGAGGGGGTATTTCTCAGATTGAGGTCAGTATGTCCCACAAGGGAATGTGCCCTTGGGTCCTGTGAACATTAACGAGTGCGCCTATTGTCGTCAAGAGGGTCATTGGTGTGCACAATGCCCCGTCCTTCGACAAAGGTCGAATAACACATTCGGGAATATGGTTAGACGATCCAGAGGTCGCCCGGGTGTAGGGGGCCCTGGTAGAGGTCAGTTTACACAGGATCCTCCGCAACCTTTTTTACAGGATAATCAGATTTCGAGTGTGGACATCAGGAACATATTTGATCATCCTTCCGCTGCATATTTATCTGAAGAGCTTCCTTTTGTTGACATTCTGTTTCGTTAGGATTGCCCGAAGCAGGTTTTGGAACCTACACCTATTCCCGTTGCCAGCAACGAACATTGGGGGTATCCATGTGAAGACTACAATGCCTGATACCGCTCGTATAGGACTTGTAAATGAGGGGGTGACCAACCGGGACAATGGACAATATGCCTGGGCCCTGAAAACGTATTGCTGTGTTTTTATAATGATATTTGGGTTTATAACAGTCACTGTTTTAGAATTGTGGTACCTTGAGGAAATGCATCCTTTAGAATCCTTGTTGCCCACTGAAAATGTACCTGCTGTTCCTACTCCCTTTGTACATTTGCATACTCTGTCCCGTAGGGACTCTCAGCATAGACAAAGGTACCACAATTAAACTCTACTACTTATCATGAATGCTACGCATGCCATTTTTCATAAGTCTAACTGTTGGGTCTGCTCACATTTGCCGCAACACTGGGATAAGGGGCTGGGTTGCTATATTCATCCTTTACCTTTGACAACTGCTTGCTATGCTTCTCTTAGAGCACTGTTCTTTGGCCGTTGGAATGATAGCATCTCAGGGAACTTCGATGGCACCAATTTGAATAGTTTTGAGAAACGTGTTTTGACTCCCCTGGGATGCTCGCTTTTCGCAAACAGGAGTAAACCTAACGTTGCTTCTTTTAGGCCTTCTGATAGACTGTCTCATCCTTTCCAATCTTTGATCTCCTTTAAAATGGCTCCGATAGGCAATAAGGATGCCATGCCTCCTTCTTACACTGTTAATCATAGCCCTGATTCAGTTTCTTTTTGCATACAGAGGAATGGAACTCAGTCAATGGGAGATTTTCTAGGCTGTGCCAACGTTGCAAATTTGACTGGGGAAAACAGACCTCAGTATGCAGTCGAACCTGTCTACTTTGTCTGCAGTAATGTAGCATTCCCATGGTTGCCCAGGGATTGGCAGGGAACCTGTTATTTAGGGATCCTTTTACCTCGGTTGTTTATAGCTAGTACAAGAGAAGTTTCAAAGGTTCGTCCACGGCGGGACGAGAATGGTGACACCCCAGCACAAATCTTGGGCGATATAGCAAAATCAGATAGCGAATTCCGAAGATATCAGAAAACTAGCGAGAGTACTGGAGAGAACCATCAACCGCACCACGGACATACTCTATAATATGACATTAGAACAGAAGGCGATAAGACTAGTAGCACTTCAAAACCAGATGGCATTAGATGTCATTCTGGCTGAAAGTGGTGGAGTGTGTAAATTAGTGAGGTCCGCTTGCTGTGTTTTCGTACCAGATTCCTCCCCAACCATCTTCAAGGCAATACAGAATCTGCACGTCCTTAGTTCAGAAGTGCATGTTCCCGAGGGAAACTGGGATCTTAGCGCTTGGTTCTGGGACTTCTTGTGATTTTGGGGTTGGAAGTTACTTTCGGTCTTGCTGATTATTTTGGGAATCCTGTTGTTTCTTTGTTGCTGTATTCAGTGTCTACCTCGTATATGTTCGATGCTAGGGGGATGTTGCGCACAAGCGATAGGTACGATAGGACATAAAGTGTATGCCCCAGATAAAACTTCCAAAGAATATGTGTTGAAAGAAATTTTAGCGAATGACCTATTGGCAATAAATATTTCCGACAGTGATTCAGGGTGCATGGGCGATGATGCATGGAGTTATCTGCAAGGAGATCCAAAATAGTTTTAGCACTTGGCATAGGCCAAAAGGAGGGTTTGTCGAAAGAGAAATTATATTGTGCCTCCTATTGCAATACATATATGTATATTGGCCTACGCCAAGCTGCTTATAAATCGCTTGCGAAGAAATGCGTGTTGCAAGGTCCTGACCTTAGAATCAATGTAAGCCTCCATTTTAGGTCAATCCGCCATTTTAGGTTCGCTTTGTAAAGTCACCCTGTGAGTTAAAATGGTGGACGATGTCATTCCAAAATACAGCATGGCCGTCTTGACCTCTGTATGTAGCTAATATGTAACTTGCCTCCAGGCCACTTGTTGAGGTCATGAACTGAGACCTTGTCCTTCGTTGATCTGTGTGTAAAGGATTACTCGTGCAAAGAAACTAATCCGCAAGCATATGTTAAAAACAATGTATTCATATACTGAACGTAGAACACTTGTTTAACTACATTGTATTTATGTTTGAGAAGACCTACATGGAAAATCCCAGAATACACAGTTGCTGTATAGGCTTATTGATATATGTATTAAAAGCAAACCAGTTATATGCGGATGTGCGAGACTTGGCATGAACCCTAAATCGGTGATGTATTAGCGGAATATTAACCCGAAGTGGGGCTGGACATCGTGCTCACAAAGAGTATAAAAAACCAATGCATTCTAATGTACAGCGTCTCTCACTGAACACACTGAACCACGCTGGAGTTTGTTGTGTTGCACTGAGGGGCGATAGCTATCTGATTTTGCTCTGTTCTTAGTAACTGGATTCAGTATAAAATAAAGTACTTTGTATGTTCCTTTGTAACCCGTGTTCGGTGTATTTCCTTTTGGGGTACTGAGCCTCGATATTTTGATTTTGTTTTCACACTCCAAAATCCTAGCCAGCTTTGTAATGTCCTGGGAGTTAATTATTTGTCCTCCGAATGGAACAAAAGATTTAGCAATGTCCCCCAGCACCTGCAGTGGGGTGTCACCTTCGATTTCCCTCCTAGGGCGGGTCTTTAATATGTCAGCTGTAGAAGTGATATAAACCCCTGGCAAGAGTATACCCAAATAACATGTCCCTTGCCAATCTTTCGATAACCAGGGATATGTTTCACTTCCCCAAATGAAATAGATAGAACCCACTATATACAGCGGCCTGTCCTCCTTTACTAGAACAGCTGTGTTCATGCATTTATCATACGAACCCATAGGCCGGGAACCTTCTTTTCGCAAACAGAATGGGACAGAATCTGGGTCACGGTTGATAGTGTTGACGGAGAAGTGACCTCTTTGCTCCCTACATAAGTCATCTTATAGTAAACCATCGATTGTAGGGTCTGGAGTATTTGTCATCACGTTTGGCAGTGGCAATATTGAGGGTACTTTTTTTTTTGCAAACACTGAACATCCTAGAGGCAGCAACACTAGTCAATCAAATTCATTTATATTTGTTCCATCAAAATTACCAGTGGCACTGTCATTCCATCGTCCAAAGAACAGTGCCCTAAATGCAGCATAACATGCAGTTGACGGGATGAATATACCAACCGATTTCCCCTTCTCACCATGCTGTGTCAAATGTGTGCAAACCCAGCGGTTGGTTTTGTTCAAAATAGCATGCGTTGCATTTATAATCATCATGAGGGTGTTGTTATGATAACCCCCTCTATGACTAAGATCTCATGGGAGAAGAGTGTGTGCGTACACATGTAAAGGAGACATTGTATATGCACTGACAGTTGGCAATAGAGTATTAAGTGGATGTGTGCTTTCCAAATACCACAACACTGGTATCAGTGTGATCATAATACAGTTTATGTTACTTTGCATTTACATAGCGCCTTATGTATCATTGGTATGATCTCAAAGCGCTGGTAGGTTGAACGCCCTCAGGAACCATAGTTCAAGTCAGTTGAGAGAGAGAGAGAGAGAGTCATAAGGTGAGTGGGTGCACCGGATATGTGTGCAGCCGGTGTGGCAGTTGCATGATAGCTGCTTCTTAGTGGTAGGTCTGGTGGTTGGGAGGTCAAGTATAAGTGTTCATTCTGGAGCGTTGACACCCAAACTGATTTCTGGCTGCATTAGGCCTGAGGAGACGCTGAAGCTAGCAGTGTGTGCTCAGTAAGCAGTGTTTAATTAGGGTGATGAGGAGTATGTGGCGGGTGTTAGTATGAGAACAGCTACACCGAATGTGTCATAATATCACTGTATTCTAGTTGAGTGGTGGTGTATAGGAGAGAGTAAGCATGGTAGTGTGATATGGTGGTTATGGTGGTTATCGGTAAGGCTCTTGAGATCGAGCACTCCATCTGTACCATCTATTCTATCCATTTTAATCACTCTGTCCATTCATTCCACTTCGTCTGTTCATACATTTCATCTGGTTCATCATTTAATTTACTAGTCCTTCCGTCCATTCCATCACTCAATCCTTCATCCACATGAACTACTCCATCCATTCCATAGACCTATTTAATTCTTCCCTTCGGTTTAGTGTGTTCCATCCTTCCTATTCATTCGATCCGCTCTGTGTGTTCCCCCCACTCCATCAGTTCCATCCTTTCCATCTGCTCTATCCGCTCCATCTGCTCTATCCGTTCCATCCACTCTACCTGTTACAGCCACTCTACCTGTACCATCCACTTCATCTGTTCCAACCACTCCATTTGTTTCAGCAACTCCATCCGTACAGTCTACTGTATTTGTTTCATCCACTGCATCCGTTCCATCCACTTGATTCGTTCCATTTGTTCCATTTGTTAAAACTACTCATCTTTCCATCCTCTCAATTTGCTTGTGCGTCTCATCCGCTCAATCCACTCATTCGTTCTATCCGTTCGATCCCTACCATCCACTCCGTCTGTTCCATCCACTCATCGTTCCATCCACTCCATCCGTTCCATCTACTCCATCCGTTCCATCTACTCCATCCGTTCCATCCAATCCTTCCGTTCCATCCACTCCATCTGTTCCATCCACTCCTTCCGTTCCATCTACTCCTTCCATTCCATCCACTCCCTCTGTTACATCCACTCCTTCTGTTCCAACTAGTCTGTCTGTTCTATCAACTATCCTATTGGAAGGGTCTTGGGTTTGGTATTAGAAGGATTTGGGTATCACATCCCATTTTATAATAAGGGTCTTATGAATGGAATGGGAAGGAGTTGGATATCTCATCTCATGCTATAGGAAGGGTCTCAGTGTTGTATTAGAAACATTGAGATATCACATCTCAGGATGGGTCTCAGGTTAGGACTGGGAAGGTGTTGGATATCACATCTCAAGCTACAGGATGGATCTCAGGTTTGTAATGGAAAGGAGTTGAACATCACATCTCATGCTATAGGAAGGGTCTCAGGATTGGAATGGGAAGGAGTTGGATATCTCATCTCATGCTATATGAAGGATCTCAGGATTGGAATGGGAAGGAGTTGGATATCACATCTCATCCTATTGGACGTGTCTCAGGTTTGGTATTAGAGGCACTGAGATATCACATCTCATCCGATAGAAAGGGTCTCAGGTTTGGTATTGGAAGGAGTGAGATATCAAATCTCATCCTATTGGAAGGGTCTTGGCTTTGGTATTAAAAGCATTGAGATATCACATCTTATGCTATAGGAAGGGTCTTGGAATCGGAAGAAGTTTAATATCACATCTCATTTCATAGGAAGGGTCTCGGGTTTGGTATTAGAAGCATTGAGATATCACATCTCCAGGTGACAGTGTCTCCAGGTGAGCGCTCTATACCGTGAGGTCCAGCCTCACTTGCACATCATGTTTGGGCCTGCTCAGATGCCCCAGCACCCAGCGCACAGTGAAGGTCCCTGGCTCCCTGCTTCCGCCTTCCCAGCTCGGCCCGTCTCCCTCCCGCACAAGGAAAAGGGCAGCTCCAACAAAGGCGGCTCCAGAAAGTGTCAGCAGGTGCCTGCAGGGGAGCCAGTGACCAGCCGTCAACTAGCAACTACTAGTACCATTAGGGTAGGAGCGGCCTGGGTGGGAAGTAGAGCAATTACTCTACCCTGGAAGCCTAGCCGCTTAGCAAACTAACCTAAGACACTGTGATCACTTTCCACTGCCTCCCTCCCATACTGTCAATTCTACCTGTGTCTAGCATTGTACCCTATTGCTCTGAAGGCCTTTTTCCCACTATACTGGACTCTCAAACCTAGCTGTGTTTATCATTGTACCCTATTTCTCTGTAGGCCTTTTTCCCACTATACAGGACTGTCCAACCTAGCTGTGTTTAGCATTGTACCCTATTGCTCTGTAGGCCATCTTCCAACTATACAGGACTCTCAAACCGAGCTGTGTTTAGCATTGTACCCTATTGCTCTGTAGGCCTTTTCCCACTGCGCAGGACTCTCAAACCTAGCTGTGTTTAGCATTGTACCCTATTGCTCTGTAGGCCTTTTCCCACTATACAGGACTCTCAAACCTAACTGTGTTTAGCATTGCACCAAACTGCTTAGTAGGCCTTTCTCCCACTATATAGAACCCTCAAACCTAGCTGTATGTAATATTGTACCAAACTGCTCTGTAGGCCTCTCTTCCACTGTACAGGACCCTCAAACCTAGCTGTGTTTAGCATTGTACCCTATTGCTCTGTAGGCCTTTTTCCCACTATCACCAAAATAATTATCTATTTTGTCCTCGGGGACCATGGCCCTTGATATACAGGCCTATCAAATTGCAAATGTAACCAGTCCTCATTTAAACGAGCAGCCCCAAATGTGGGCATAATCCTTCAGCGTCCATTAAGAAGCCTCACTGATAGGCTTTGCTAGTTCATCCATTGGGGCACCTGACCATGTGGCCAATCTTGATTGTAGTCTTCTTGCCGCTCCCTGCCCCTTCGCTTGTCCAGAGGGGAATGACAAGGGAATGGCACGTTGTTGGTATCTTTGTTGGTGCAGTATTCCTTCCACACTTTCCTAATCTAGTACAAAAGTTAACGTCAGTCCCTAACTAATCCGGTTCTGTGGTCAAAGGTTGTACCTTAAAGCTAAAGGTACTGAATGGTCGATGAACAAAGGATCATCAGTTTCCAAAGGAACAATGATAGACGAAAGAAGAAGAAAGATCTTTTTCCTTATGCCCCACAGACCCAGGAAGTGGTTTTGTAACACACTTGATGTTGATCAGAGCAGGCACATGGTGATCAACCTCCTTCTTGTCGCTCTGATTGAGAGGCAAAGGCAATGGCACTCCTTTGATGTGTGTTGCATATATCCAATGTTTCTTGCTAGACACACGTACATCGGTGTGCATAGCTAAGAGGACTTCATAAGGCCCCTTCCAGTGTGGTGCAAGGTACGTTTTCCTCTTGAATTTCTTCAGCAGAACATACTCTCAATGCCGGATTCGATGGCCTGGGCCCATGTATTTCGCAGGCAAGGCTGCTTGAACCTGTTGGTGAATCAAAATCAAATGAAAGTTTTGTGTCAACTTGTCACAATAATCAGACAGTAATGGGTATTCTATGTCCCCCAATTTCTAGGTCTCAGTGCATTCCATACATTTGCAGGCCTTCCCATAATGATTTTGTATGGGGAAAGTCCTGTTTTTGACTGTGCGGATGTCTGTAATGAAAGTAAGGCTATTGGTAAAGCGTCAGGCCACTTTAAATTACTGTGCACACACCTTCACTATTTTATTCTTCAAAATACTGTTGTGGCGTTACACCAGACCGGCACTCTGAGGATGTCTCGCTGAGTGAAAACATTTATCGATCTGTAATCCCGCACAGATTTGCAGAATAACGTCAACGATAAGGTGCGGTCCGTTGTCGGACCAAATGACTCTCGGCAGACCAAACCTAGGAAAATATTCCTTTAGCATGGCTTTGGCCTCGACAGGGCAGTATTGTCTTTCAAGGGAAAAGCTTCTACCCATTTGCTGAAGGCACAAATTACAACCAATACGTATTTATAGTTTTGACAGCATTCCTTCTCGATAAAATCAAAATGAATCACTTCGAATGACATGGAGGGAGGTCCAAAACTTCCCTTCTGTGTTGCTGTGCCCTTCCCAATGTTGTGTTGTAAACATATCATACAATCCTGAACCAAATGTTCAGCAATTCTTGAGATATTGTTATTGTACCAGACATGATCCAAATGCTGGCATATCTTTTTCGCACATATCTGTGCTGGACCATGAGTCATAGCGACTATGGCAGTAAAATGAGCATTGGGCAGAATCCATCTCTGCTTCTCCACCCAACACCCCTCAACATACAATCCCACCAGATCATTCCCCCATTGCTTCATTTCATCTGGTGTAGCTTCAGCTTGAATTTCTTTCACACTATTGACCCCTTCTTCCATCAAATTAGTATCAGCAACCCATTTAGCCGAGTCTAACACATACATTCCTGAGTGTGGATCGGTGGCAGTTTGTTTAGCAATTCTATCAGCAAAAGCGTTTCCTTTTCCTACGTTGTCCATCACTTTCTGGTGTGCGGCACATTTCGTTATCACTAACTGTGTAGGAAGCGCTGGCGCTGACAACAATTGTACTATCAGAGTACCATGATGAATTTTGGTGCCGTGTGATGTCAAAAATCCCCTCTCTGCCCACAAACGCCCAAAATTGCATACTACTCCAAAGGTGTACTGGCTATCGATAAAGAAGTTTACACTGAGTCCTTCAGAAAGCTCACATGCTCTTGTCAATACAATAATCTCTGCAGCCTGGGCGGAATTATGCAGTATCTTCCTACTCTCAACAATGGTGTCTAATGTTGTAATTGCATAGGCGGCAGTGGAGGTACCATCAGGTAGCTTAAAACAAGACCCATCATAAAATTGTTCTCCATCCAGAGACTTCAAAGGTGTATCGCACAAATCATTTCTGCCCTTTGTTTCTTGTTTTGTAACGTATAGGCAATCATGGGACATGTCATTGGTGCTGTCAACCTCTTGTGGAGACGGCAAAGGTTCAGCCGGATTCAAAGTACAGCATCTCTTAATCTCTTAAGTGAGATGCTGTGTTTGTTTTCTGTTTAATAGAACATCAACAGAGTGAGGTACCATCACGGTTAAAGAGTGACCTAAAACCATACCCTCACTTTGTTTTACTGACGCAGCAGCCGCAGCTCACAAACATTTCGGCAAAGTGCATGCAACAGGGTCTAACATGGAGGAAAAGTAGCCGCACGGTCTGCTCTTTCTCTCATGTTCCTGTGTCAATACAGCCAAAGCACAACCCTCACACACATATAAAACAAAGTTCTTCTCATAATTTGGTGTGCCCAGAACTGGCGCTGAACGCAACGCAGCCTTAAACAGATCAAAAGCGTTCTGGCAGTCCATTTTCCATGGCAAAGCCAATGGAACATCCTTCTTTGTCAATGCCAACATAGCCTTAATCAAAAGTAAAAAATTAGGGATCCACCGTCTACAATATGAAGCCATGCCAATCAGGGCTCTAACCTCTTTCTGAGTGTTTGGAATAGACATGTCAGAGATGCTCCCTATATGTTCAGGTGTCAGCCGTCTTCCCTTCTTTGACAGGAGATTGCCTAAATAGGCAACCTCCTGTCTACAATACTGAAACTTTTTGTTCAATGAAGCTTTATGACCATGTGTAGCTAAATGAATAAGCAATGAAATAGTACCCTTCTAGCAATTGTCCTCAGAATCTGCAGCAATGAGCAAGTCATCAATATACTGCAGCAATGTACAGGGGGACGGCAGATCAAGCATATCAAGCTGTTCTTTCAATGCCCTACTGTACATGCTTGGACTTTCAGTGTAACCTTGAGGAACGCGTGTGAATGTGAAGGAGCATCCACCTAAGGTAAACACAAACAGGTACCTACTATCTGGGTGTACAGGACTGCTAAAGAAAGCATTCTTTAAATCGTTGACACTAAAATGTGTGGCAGAAGCAAGAATCATAGTTAAGATAGTCATAACATTGGGGAGAATCGGAAACTGTGGCACGACAATCTTACTAATTGCGTGCAAATCAATTATAAAATGGTAAGGCAAGACGTTATTCCCTTTTTTATATACCGGAATAATCGGGCTATTATACACGCTCCCCGAAATCTCCTCAATCACACCTCAGTGTATACAGTCTGAAACAATACTCTTCAATTCACACTCGTCCTCTTCTGACATTTTATACTGTAGAATACAGGGCAGCTTAATACCTTTCTTCAAAATTATTCATACTGGCTCAAGGTTCAAAATGCCAACATCATTATCATTTACTGCCCATAAGTGTGTTGGCACCTCACTGAACTCACTTGGCAAAGGCATGGACAAAAACTGTGAAGCGGAACTCTGTTGAGGAGAAATTGTCAAGTACACTCCATCTGGAGAACAATAAATCACAGCATTAATTTCTTCAACAGATTTAATCCCAACAAGTTTTTGCTGCAATTCGTCATCAACAAAAATGGACATGAATCAGTAAGCGGTCACAATGCAATTGGTAGCGGTCGAGAAACTGGACTAACTACTGGCGTACCAGAGAACACTACAGAAACGGTGTTCTGCCCTGACAGTGGGATATCTGGAACCTGCATATGATCAATGGAGCACTTCTGTGCCCCGGTATCCACTAGGAAAATATGCTCGCTATTCCCCACATTCATCTCAACGTAGGGCCACTTCTGATCTACAGGAAGAGGTATTGGCTCCAGGCTCTGCTTCGGGCTGTCCTAGTGAAACAGTACATCGTCAGATGCAAAATCTTCAGTGAAAAATGCGTGAGACGGATTATCAAAAACATCACCAATATTTGCGGTTTGTGGTTGTCCCCATCCCTGACTTCCCCCATTTGTATCTTGTGGTTGGTTTTGTTGATTCTGCGCGAATTGGTATCTACCAGGACCCGTAATTCCGGGCCTACCTCTTGATCATCTACTCATGGTGCCATATGGGTTATTAGCACGCTGTTGGAGAGACGGACACTGTGCCCTCCAATGGGCTTGCAGTCTACAATACGCACACTGATTAATGTGAGGAGGACCTAATGGTGCTCCTATTTGTGGCACAAACTCTCCTCTTGGTTGTGTATTGCCACCCCTAGAGCCCCTCGCTATTTGCTGTAAAAGGACTATAGTATTCAGAACACACTTCTTCTTCTCCACCTTCTCTTTCTCTGTGTTTACCCTGTTCTGATAATACTGGGCCATATGTAGTACTTCGGGATGTGATTTTGCTTGCCATGCACTCTCGGACGTCATGGTCTGAGTTTGAATGGCAGGCAATAATCCTCGTACAAGTTTGTCGACAAATAGCCTTTTCCCTGGTTCTTGCCCACTAAAATCTGAAAACACTTGTTCAAATCTGTTAAAGAACTGAGTTGCACCCTCAGTTTTACCTTGCATGCAGGCTGTCAATGTGCCCCATATAATTCTCTTCTCGGGCACTGGTTACTATATTATTTGGCAGCATCAATATAGATTGAGGCGGTTTCTCGCCTGTATTCCTACCCGCATCATCTTGTGTCAAAGCGTCCCAAGTATTGCTCATACTCGCTTGATCATCTACAGTCCTAATCTGCTTCCATAAATCTGCAGGTAGGATCACGCGAAACAACAAGTCAATATCCCCTAAGGTGAAAACTGAGCAATTCAAAACTGATTCTATCTCTTTATAAAAAACTGTGGGATTTTTCCTATTTTCTGGGATAGGCTGTGTAATCGTATTCGCTTCCTGTCTCGAAAAAGGAACATGAACAAACTGTGAGATGTAGTGTGCTGCAATAGTGGAGGCAGGTACATTACCTACCACTGGAAGCTCTACTTTCGGAACTTGTGTTGGAGGAACCTCTCTCATAGTCAATTGAAGGGAAGGAAGTTCTGAATGTTTGTTAAGCAATAGAGCCAAATTGAGTGACAAGGAAGCTATCGTGGTGTCGGGTAAAAATGCTCTTTTGTAAATCACGTCTATAGGACAACACACATTTCTTTTCATGCATTTGTCTTGTAAATACTCAACCATCACTTGTAACACCTTCCATTGCATATCCAGAGTATACTGGCTAAATGTATTATGCACTTTAATAGGGGGATAGGGCATCTGAAATCCATCTAAGCACGTCTCTAGTGCAAATATGCATCTCTTCACTAATAGGTTTCAAAGCAGGAAAAAAACGCTTCTGTACGTATGATGCATGTTGCTTATCGGTATTCAATTCATCCCTATGTAACCAATCAAGTTATCTCTCATACACAAGCAATTTTGCAACATGCTCACATATTGTAGTCGCAGTATCTCTTTAGCGAGACAAAAAAAATGAAATCCCACAATTCTTGTGGAATATCTGAATAATTTATATCACTCCATATTTCAGCAAGATACACACTCATTTGTTCTATTAATACTTTCTGTTCAGGAATCCCCCCATCGTCGGACATTGCACTTATAGTAGCAGTTTCATCACCCCCTCCATGTACGCTTCAGCCCAATCACGCAGCTCCTTCCTTTTCTCCCCAGATATCGTACTACGTGTCACTATTTTTTAATCAGTATCGATCACTGGTAGGGGAGTCGAAGAGGAGACAGCTGGTAAACAAAGTAAAAATAAGTCCTGTGCGCTCAGCGGGGGAGGAAATACTGGTGCAGTGGGAAGAATGGGTGTAGCGGCAGCTGTTGCAATTGGACTGGGTACAGGTGGAGGGGGAGGTACGAGGTACATAAGGAGGCGGTGCAGTTGAATCGGCTCCTAAATCAGATCTCCGCTCATTCAGTAACTTATACAACAACTCATCTGAAACATGCAAATCTTGTGATGGATATATTTTCTACACATCTAATTGAAAGACCCTATCTGTGCTCCTAATGGTCCTGCTCTGCTTCTGTTGATCGTGAACTAAAGCCTTCTCGGCATTTGTCATATGTCGACATGCATGCTTCTCTCTGTTTCTGAGTCGCTTATTCGCTTCCTTCTTCCAATCTCTAACAGCGTCAAATGCAGCTGGTCTAGCTTTCTCACGTAACAATACAGATTCCCAATATTCTATTCTTGCCAAATCAAAACAACCCAGTCCTGGCCACTGATGGTTTGGTGCATGTCTGGTTTGTCGATGCCAAACATCATTGAATACAATTGCGCCTAGTCCATACGATACATACATGTCATACGCTGCCGACCCTGCGGGTGGTGCAGGTTGACTATGCTTCAAATTCTTAGATTGTCTTCCTCGGCAACAAAACATTACAAAACAGGATGACAATTTACCAGGCATACTAAAATCACAGCCTTACCTGGTCAACAATATTTGCGCAAATATACTACCAATCAAATTCAAATTCAAAATCGCCAGGCCATTCCCTTACTGAAACATGCTCACCTGATTTTTAAACAAGTTCAATCGAACAATCGTCGTGGCTGGCAATTCCTCCAATCGGCAGAACAAGCCTCAATTCCGGAACCCTCGCTGCAATTTACTGTTGGCGCTGCGATCGGCCAGAGATCAATTGTAGCAGTCTGCAAGGAAACACGTCTCTTGTGCAGGGGCCCCTTTTAATCACTGATCCCGATCAAATGTCCTCGTCTTTGTCCAACACGAATGGAACATCAACGGGAGGGTCCCTATTCGGGCGCCATCCAGAAAGACCACAAAATGAGGCATACTACAAAAAATGGAAATAGCTAGTCATGAGGTTCAAACATGATCTC
This sequence comes from Ambystoma mexicanum, assembly GCF_040938575.1. Lineage (NCBI taxonomy): Eukaryota > Metazoa > Chordata > Amphibia > Caudata > Ambystomatidae > Ambystoma > Ambystoma mexicanum. Next base: position 562,072,204 of record NC_090930.1, read on the forward strand.
AGCACCCCATGATGCATACGTACAGACACCGTGGTGGGAGAGAGCCCCAAACAAAGTCTCATGCATATATACAATACAGAAATGCAGGAATAGCATATGATACTCTTGTCCAGCCCCCTCATTCTATAGGGTCCATCAGGTTCATGACCTTTCCACGTAGGTAGTGTTACTAAAGCATCGTGTATGCATTTTTCCCCGTCCTCCTATTGACAATTTACTGTCTGGGAGCAGGGCAAAACAGTGCGTGGGGGCATATCATGTTCCCTGGTACAAGGTAACATTTGCTGTACAGCTGATCTGTATTGCTCCTGGAGTATAATGTCCGTCTGCTCTAAAGTTTGGGAATAGGGTTTTATTTAGAGGAAGCCACAGCAGCTGCACATGTATTACAATTGATTGCTCGATGGAGAAAACATGGTTGAGACAGGCGGGCACCTAACGCATAGATTAGCGATGCTTCTGCAAAGACTTCAAGGTTCTACAGTGTAAGACAAACAAGACTCTCAGCAGAATGTGCATTCCTGTTGAGTAATTTGCTAAACGTTCATACCACGGTCTTCCACCGCGTTCGGAGTGAGAAAGGCAAAATGAGCAAAGAACTGAACTGAACATTGCATTAAAGATGGCACACAAAACAAAATGGCAACGTGGCCACCATTAGTGTGGCAATAGGATCATAGTGCGATGAAAATGTGCTTAGGCCAACATGTATATCTATCAGCCACTTAGACTAAATATATTTTCACATAATCAGACTTCATCAGTGAGTTGAAGCTGTGTGTCTCTAAGCATAGTGAGCAAAGGGTCCACGTCTGGAGTACCTTGCGTTGCTTAGGGTGAAACGCCACATTTTACAAAGATGTGGTTGCAGACAGCCCTGAGTGGGAACCTACCTAGAGAACAGGTTATTTGGCCGTGTTCATTCTCCGTGGAGGGGCGTATGTTCACTGACCACCCTGAACTCAGCGGTTTTGGTAATTCCTGATGCCCGTCTGACTGTTATAAATGTGCTGCCCCCAGAAACAACTAACCCCATCTACCAAGCATGCCCATCGCTCACCAAGACTGTCAACAGAAAAGATCAAATGACTTGTCCAAAGACTCATTAGATAAATTGAAGGCAATCCCAGATCAGTTCATTCTGTTTACCAAAATAGGCAACCTTTTTACCTCCCTCCTGGTGCCAGGTAGCCAGACTGCAGCAAATACCAAGTGGCTGCAGATCACCAGGTGGGAGATGCTTCAGTTGGTGAACCAGACAGAGCAGGGTCTTATTTTCAAAAAGACTGAATTATGGGCAATCAGACTCATGACCCTCCAGAACAGATACATTATTGATTTGTTCATGGCTATGGAGGGGGGTGTGCACAAGAACATTGAATTCTCTTTTGAATGTACATCCCCTCAAATGACGCAGAAGATAGGTTAGACCCATGTGATAAGGGCCCTTCATAATTTCAGGATTGCCATGGAAAAAGAAGCAGGAGTATATGTTGATGACTGGTTCGATTAAATGATTTCCTGGGCCCTGTCGTGGTTAGAAATAGTTGTAAAGTTATTGGTTCCCATCATGGCTTTTCGGTTTGTGCTTTTTTGTTCATGTCAGATGATCCTGAGATGTTTTAGGAAGACCCTTTCAAAGAGCGCAACTATGTTGGTGTCAATAACATACGGGTAGAACTCCTCCTCTCACAGAACACAATTGCACCTAGACTGATAGATGGGATGAGGTTGTTAAACCAAGGATGGTGAATGTAGAGCAGGATTTTGAACCCTGGGGTATCTTGGCCACACCCCCACCTGACCCAGAGAACTATGTAGAACAGTGGGTTGATTTAGCAGGGGATGCAGGGTGTTGCCTTATGACAGACACTCTGGAAGACTATGCCTGAGGAGGCAGGAGTTTACATCATGTGTGTAACATCATGAGAAAATGTACTACAAAGTATACTTTAACATTACTCAGTAACTGCTTCATTCTTGCATGAAGGTAGAGCAGTACCGGCTGTGTTCCGAACATCAGATAAGTCGACCCAGTACCACAACTTTTACACAAACTGCAAATGGGATGACAAAGACCACTGTGAATGGGACCTAAAACGCTGATGGTTCCAGCACTGGAAAGATTTCCTGGCAAAGACCTGGTCCCCGGGATAGAGTTGTGGTGCCGGTAAGTTCAGTGGATCCGCTGATGACGTCTCTGCTGCCTTTTCTCTTCTAGGAGCAATCTGTTGAGACACGATCTGTATACCTTTGATTAGCTCCCTCAAATTCCCCTGAACGCCTCCCACAATACTCCTTCTGCTCTATCTGATGCTGCAAGTGTAGGTGTGAGTGGAGTATGTATTCTTCTCCCTATAACTAACTTGTGTGGGGACAAGTGGTGATCTTTGCTTGGCTGCACTCTCAAGCTAAACAAAGGCCGGGGGAGACAGTGGAGCCAATTTGTCCCTAACATAGTACACATTATGGGCAATTTAGCCTTGTACAATCCATTCAGTTTTTCAACAAATCTGTTGGCCGGAGGGTGATGGATTGAGCAGGATGTGTGCTGTATACACTAATAGGGATGCACCTTATTTGAACAATTTGTTAAAAATGTGTGCTCCATTATTAGACTATAGGACCTCACATACCCCCCAGCAAGTTAAAACCTTGCATGCCATACATTTAGCCAATGATTTAGCATCTGAAAGGATCATCCTCAATCAATCATGACTTGAAACACTTTTGTTTAGGCGTGTTATAAATGCCATATCATATCAAATGGGACAACTACAACAATAACGTAATTACTGCACATGTTTATCATGTCCACATAATCAATGTGGAGTTCCCAGAAAGGTCCAGTTGGACAGAGCAATGTGCCACGCAACATCTGAGAGTTTGTCCAGTACTTTAAATATGAGATGTAGTGCAATTCACCACAAATGTGTTTATTCTTGCAGGTTGGGGTCAAACCAGCCTTTCTGAATGGCAGCCGCAATGTGCTGTTTTGGAATATGGGCTCGGTAATGCAGTTGCTCAAATGAGCACCTCCCATGGAATTAGTGGATTAGTAATTTACCTGTAATGTTTTGTCTCTGTATCAAATCAGCTGGTGATAGTGAACACCCCCTTTTTACACATAGCTCTTTCTTTTCCTGGCGCATGTGTCCTTGTAGCTCAATTATCTGTGTGAGTGGTACTGCAGTGTTTGGGATTGCAAGCTGCAAATTATGATTTTCCCTCTTGGGATATGCAGTGATATCTGGTTCCCACAGATACGCTGCTTCTTTGGTGACCTTGTCTGCTGTATCATTGCCAGGTAAAACGGGATCTGTATTTTGGGTGTGGGCAGCACATTTAACCACTGACACTAGTATTGGGTGGGACAAAGCACACATTGATCTTTCAACAAGGCTGCATGCTGCACAGGTATGCCATCTGAACTCCAAAATCCCCTCCACTACCATCTGGACAACCATAAATGTACAGAGGTGGTCACATATGCAGAGCCAGAGTATATGGTCATTAAGCATCATTGGCTGCTTCTAATGTTTCATTCATTGCAATCAGTTCTGCTGCCTGTGCTGAATAGTCTGTTGGTAACATCTTTTGAGCTACAACCTCCTATTCCCCATCTACGAGGCAACCAACTGCTGTACCTGTGTGTCTCTGGGCAGTCTCCTGATCAATCGCTGATGACCCATAAACAAAGAGGACCCCCCTTCTCCAAGTGCAACCTCCCTTGTTCATATTAAATCATCTTCAGGACCTTTGTATGTAATACAAACATGCACTTCCTCACCTTGTTGGACAGGTATTGCAATGAACGTTGCAGGATTCACTGTACGCACAAAGTGAATGGATGGTATTGACAAAATTACTTCATATGCAGAGGCCCTTTGAGTGGTTAAAGTGGGTTTAGATTGCTCAAGAACTGCAAACAGTGCATGCTCTACATATGTCACTGAGCAACCCATGGTGATTGTTGAATATTTTTCCATATAAAGGCTGCATAAGCCGTGCATGTTCACAAGGACATTTACCATAGATCACCCTACACCACTATAATATGCTATGGGCTTGTGTCGCATTGATGTTTGCTGAGCCAACACTAAGTTCATGACATGCCATTAGAATGTGAAAACAAGTACAGTTATTTTTTTATAATCCGTGGTTGCTAGTACTGGTACATTACTTATGGCATTTTTGAGTTCCTGGAAACATGTTCTCTTTCCCATTTACATGTTAGTCTTCCTTCTGCAGAAGAGGCTTTGTGTAACTACAATAGTTGCAAATCCATGCCCTACAATAGTTACACAAACCCAGAAATGGTTACATTTGTTTAACCGTGGTTTGCTGTTGTGTATTCTGTACTGTAGCTGCTCTTTCTGGGGTTACTCTTTTCCATGCAGATGATATTAGCTGTCACCAGCTCCTTCTGACAATATTGCATTTTTCCTGGTCCACTTTATGGTTTGTCCACAAGCAGTGTTACTGAATCTGCTCTTCGGGTGTGCTGCACTCTAGGAAGTCATCTATATACTGAATGACTACTCTGTACATGTATGTTACCCAAATCCATGTGGAGAACTCTATTGAAAATACTGGGGGACTTGCAGTACCCACAAGGAAGTCTGGTAAATTGGAACAGTTACCCGCAATAGGTAAAGGTGGTGAGATATTGAGATCATGGAGCAATGGAATGGAAAAGAACACATTTTCCAAATGAATGACAGTGAAATTGTGGCCATAGTAGGTATATTGCAAAGGATTGTGGCGATATTCGGTTTTTCTGGGAACGCTGCTTCAACGACATTATTGAATGGGCTTAAATCCTATTTCATCCTCCAACTTGACCCTCTCGCTTTGTTGACAGGAAATATTGCTGTTTTACATGGGGATTCGGAGGGCACTCTGATGCCCTGCTGCCATAACGCCACAATTGTCTCATGTATTCCCTCATCTGCTTCTCTCCACAATGGATACTGTCGCACACAGGGTAACACTGTGCCTTTCTTCATCTGAATACGTATTGCTCCTATGCTCTTCAAGTTCAAGAGCCCTACATCATGGGGATTGTCAGTCCATAACATGCTGGATACACTTACCAAGTCCTCCTGTAAATATGCAGGTGTAGATTTGGCAATAAGTAAAGGACAAGGTACATTCCTGTACTGGATCATTATCTGACACTGGATACAAACCTCCATTTATCATCTCACCATAATTATTAGCATCATCAAACAGCTGTCTATCTGAGACCCCATTCAGTGGCTCTGCCGATCAATACACAACATTGTACACCACTCATCTCCCTCTCCGTTAGTCCCTATTAGCACTACCTTGTATCAGCACCCAGCAACCCCTCCAAATCTAGCTTGAAAATGGTATCTGGAGCATGGTCTATGGGAACATCTGGCCTAAACAATAAGTCAGACGGCACTCTCCATGGTTTGTTTCTGATGCACAGCACCCAACTCAACAACAGGGTGGCTCCATAGATAAACAAATCAGGGTGCAATGGTATTCTTCTTGTAGTGCCATCAATATACAGTGCTCGTATTATTGCCAGGACACTATCACTTCTTCGTGAATGACATTTTCTTATTTAGCTTGCTTAGCAAATCCCAGCATAACAAGTTCACTGGTGGTGCAGTTTAAAATAGTAGCAGAGCCAACACCTCTTGGGTATCTACCTTGATGGGTAAGTCTTCTGTAAATGGAAGAGAGTTTTTAAAAAAAAAAGTATTGTTTTTTATTTGACTCACAAATGACCTCCTCTTTCCCCCTCCCCCGCAGCTGCTTGTCCATTACCTTTCCTGATAGGGGAGCAACCTTTCTTTGTGCATGACCTACCAGGGTTCCTCTTCCAGGTCGGCAGTGATTGACAGAGCTTGGCAGGTCAGGGCTCTATGTGGACTGTCCTAATCAGGATAGGTGTTCGACCCTGGAAATAGGAAGGGGTTACCGCCCACCACACTTGCCCCTGTATACTATGTCAATGTGCCATGTGGCATAGCATTTTTGTCCCACAATTGTGGTTCTGGCTGTTGTGTCTGTTGATGTGCATACTTTGGGCACTAAGGTTGAATTTGATGTGATACTGGTACCTGATATTGATACTGGGGCCATATGGGCACTTGGAGGGATCATTCCATACTGCTGTTTATACAAATACACCTGCCTGCTCCTACATTCTTGTGCAAAATGACCCATTCTCCCGCATGACCAACACGGTCCTGGACTACCAAACCTCAGCCCCATATCTCCAACTCCTCCTCTATCCACTTGTTCTCCTTGAAGCCCCCCTCTCCCTCGCTGATAACCTCAATGATAACCTTGGTTATCTGGATAGCCCTGATACCCTTCTGTCCACTCTGGTGCTATTCTCTGTTCGACCTGCCCTACAGGTGGGCCCGTTATCACTACTCCTTCAATTCTAAACTTGGTTTATTTCTTCTGTACTAACTACGCTTCAGCCTTCTGCCCGTTATCCACCACTTCCTTCTCTTTCTCCTGTAATTGCCTACAATGGTGTACTATAGTTGCCTGAATCCCTTAACGTCAATCCTCATCACTTTATCCAAATCTTTCTGTACCTCCTTTGGGAGTCTGTTCTTTAACCATATGATAAAATATTGCTATGTTCATGTCCCATGGTTCCCAGTCTCAGCCCTCCACATCTCCTGAATTTGAATTTGAATTATATATTGTGCTGGGTCATTGTCCTCTTTCATAGTGCGTGCCATAGTTGAATGCATATCTGGTGTGTCTAGATACAATGCCCCTAAGGCAGCCTATACCTTCACCCGACAATCATTAATATGTGCTCCATCATGGTTATAATCGCCCATTCGTACACCTGGGTAACATGCTTTTTTCCAAATAACATCTGCTTGGTCTCCTAATGGCGTGGTGAGCAAGCTTTTTATATCGCCTACCTCTAATGAAATGCCTCCGGTCTTTTTTTCAAGTCCATATATCCACTTGCCCACTCCTACTCTGAGCAGTGACAGTGCCTTCATCAAATAGTTTCTATCCATGTGTGGCCAGGGCATGTACTGTGCCCTTCCGAGACCTTTATGTAACAATGGAAGCTGCTTAGCCGGAAACCTTCTCCACCTCAATTCTCCTTTAGCCCCTCCATGCGGCCTGGTCGCTCTCTGAGTCTTGGACCCCACAAACTCTCTATTCTTGGTGTCACCCTGGGCGGCATCTCAAATCCCTGATTTTCTTCTGCTCCTCATTCCTCCTCCTCTGCTACTCCTGCATCTACATTAGATCTTATCGACTCATAATCTAAACTGTCCACATGTTGTAGGCCCTCTCGCGGCCTCTCATCGTTGTGGCCATCATCCTTCATTTCAACATGTACATCCTTAATTGCGGTACAATTCAAAATAAAATATCACCTGCTCTTCATTCATCTGAACCTATTGGCACTCTTCTCCATTCTCCCTGTTCCAGTGTTACTCACTCACGCAAACTCTGCCTCTGTCCTTCAAAGCACCGTTTCTAAGTCTCTCTGTGCACTGTTTTCTGTCTCCATAACTAATCAGTTACACGTGGCATTCGCTGCAGGACATTTTCATAGCTGGCAGCTGTCTCTGTCGCGCAGCCGATTGGGGCACATAATCTGGATTAGTGTAACCTGCGGCTGCTTGCATGGGATAATGCCCCTGTGGGGGGTGTAGTGGCTGTGGGGGCTGAGTTGTATCACAGTACGTAACAGTGATAAAAGGTGCAGTGTGACACAGGGCACTGGTATTACATTTTCTCCCCTTGTTGTGTCCTCTGGGATATCTTCGAAATCCTCAAACATTCTCCAAAGCTCAAGAATGCCCTTCCAATTCTTCAACTTCCTCTCCTTATATTTCACTGCTAAATATGTTTACATATATCCCACAACATGTCATGTGGTTTTCATTCCTACCATTAGCCCCTGCCCGCACCTGTGATCTGCTCTCCCTGCCATGGAGTGTCTTGCTGATGTAACTTGCGTTGTTACTGGAAAAACATGTACTGTTGTTCTTTCAGGCCAACATCCCCTGCCCGCAACCGTCACTTGCTTTGCCTGATAATATCTAGTGATTAACAAATCATCTGCGGTCTAAGATGAATGTTATGCAGTGCCTGTCTTATGTTTTATTCCCCACCTCGTAACTGCCTCACTTCACTGCAATCTACCAGCAATGTGCTGCTAATGTTTGTCATTCAGAGCCTATCTACGATAATCTGTCGATCGTCTCTGTATTTGTACATCACTCGCTACTTAAATGATATGTCCTAGCTACATTTTGGGGGAAGTGAAATCTGGATCCTAAAATCTTTGCATCTTGCAGTTTAGTGTTCAATATGTATCTCAACAAGTTTGCATCTGTCCTGACTAGACCTGTACATTAATGCTGAATATGTACTGCACTTATCTGCTAACCACCTGATCCTTCCTTCTGCCAGTCAGTATATCTGATGTGGAGGGCACTATGATGCGCGGCTTTGCCAGACTGTACACCCAATTGATTTTGCCCTACCTGGCTGTATACCTGATGTAGCCCCCCTGTACCATGAGGCACAGCTTTGCCAGACTGTACACCCACTTGATTTTGCTGTATACCTGATGTATCCCCCCCCGTACCATAAGTCATGGCTTCCCCAGAATATGCTTTTCCAGAACCATTTGTAACCTGTACGAGTGGCCCTGCACTTTAAGAATGTTCACTTCATATTCACTGTACCTAATGCCTGGATGCCTGAGGGTTTGGTGTGTTGCTATAAATGTAATAATAAATAAATAAATACATGGAACATCCTTATTATCTGTTCCTTCTTCAGACCAGGGTTTATACATACCTCCTCTCGTGTCTTTGAACCCACTCACACTGCTACATCATTATTTTTGCTTGATACAGCGGGAGCGTGGTACACATGTATTGAAGTGGGTCAAGGATACTGATAGTTGCATCTGATTCTGCACTCGCAAAAATCTTTTGTTTCCAAGACACCGATCCAGTGGTGCTGATCTATTGTGTCCTCCCAACACTGCCCGTACTCCCTGTTACCCCGCCCAGTTCCCTTCACCCCATACACATATCACACCATCCTACTCTTCACACAACTCAACAACCACCACTCCACACTATAAAAATTCCCAAAACACCTCAAACCACAAATCAATAAAGAAAAAGCACTATATATACCATGGTTTAGATATATCCCCAGGCTCCTTATACCAGGCAAATGGATCCCACTTATTTAAAACATGTTTTAGACCCTTACCCCTCCTCACACTTCGTTTTGCAGAGTGGAGGGATCCCTGGTCCATCACACACTGGACTTCTATATTACTTGCAGTGCTGCCTTTCATCTGCAATGGAGGAGATCATTATTCCTCTCACTTCTCCTTCTCTACTATATTCCCGTGATGTCACCTTTCCTCTCAGTGGAGGAGATCCCTCTGGCCACCTCTATATATGAAAGAAAACATTCTTTCTATTGCCACAAGGTCTTTTACAATTCACACACTCACTCCACACACAATCTCCTCTTGTTGTTTTCTCCCTCAAAGGTTCACTTACATATATGCATTCTCCCAAGTGCCTCTGATACGGGGTCCTGGCAATTGTCTGGACAACTGAGGGCAGCACCCCACTCCAAGAAGCAGGCAGGCCTTCTGGCAACATGGCACATGCAAACCGCTTCATACCATGCACAGGGGACTGGCCACCCCAGGATGCACGGCTGAGACACTCATGACCACAAATAGTCTGGGATCACGTCGAGGTCACCAATTTGTGAAGAGAAGAGTAACCCAAAATCCGAACGGGAAAAATAATCCAAGAAGCCAAATAATAACTGCAGCATTTTGCAAGAGAAAGCAAGGGTTATTACATGCAAAAAGATCTCATATTGTCCTGAAGAACCAGACTGAGGCAGAGCTCATCACGACCCAACAAGTTACAGGTTATATAATGGAAAACAGCAAATCTGCATACATAGGTTACAATGTTATCCCACCACCCTACTTGGCTACCACCTATTTAACATACTATTACACCCTCTAGCCCATTGACTAATTGGCCACACCATATCTATACCCATTCCCCTAGATACTTTGCCCACGATAGTCACTATTAAATCCAGGTACATTATTGGCCATCGAGTATATTGACACACTAATAAATCATGAAAATCATGTGATGTTCACCCCTCTAACCCAGACACATTCAAAGTAAACTGGTGAGGCCAACTCTGCTTCAAGAACACAATAAGCCCTCTCATTATACCAGACACAAACTGCACCCCGACTGTGTACTAAATTTGTTGTCATCACCTCTGTTCCTCCTGTCCCAAATCACAGAATGTTCCAGACACAGATACTCCTTTATCTCATTCAAACCCCAGGTGCCCAGTAATAACGTGACCAGGGCACCACTCTTGAGTCTGAATTTCAGGAATGTATTTGCTTTTGCTTATGCATTTACTTCTAATTCAAATGGGATGACTGCGAGGGCAGTAGTGCTCTAAATCATTGCCTGGCCTATTGGCATCACAAAACCTCACGCCCTACCTATTCTCATGAATTTGAACTTCAAAGTGTGCATCACTACTTGCTCTCCCTACAGCTAACATTCCATTCCTACCATGTTCAGGCCATGCAGCTTGATACATCTCAGCACTGAGGGTGCCTCTGACCTCAGCGTCTCTCCTGGAGAACGGAAAAGGGATTTATCTTGGGACTGAGCAACACAGCTCCACATTAGGGCCTACAGTCTATTCTGTCCATTGTGTACTAGGCCCTAAAATCCAATATGGTGACAATCCTGCCATGTTAACACGCTGACCTTGATCCTACCACAGTACTTTTCTGACTCCATCTTCCACCTACTTCAGACCTTTCCTTGCAACTCACTGAAAGACTTAACTTTGTATACATCTAGTAAACACAGGGCCTATAACACTGCCCTATCTTTAACCTCTGCAACTGAAACATTAATACATGTCTTGTTCCTTTTGTGTTGCTATATGACTGCAAGTGGTATGTGTGCCTTCTGCTGTGCAAAACTCATCCTACTCATACCGTGGTATGTGCTAATAGGTTTTTCTCAGCCTGAACCATTTTGCCTGGCTGGGATGCTGTAAGTGCTTCCCAACAGAGTCCAAAACAGCTGTAAATAATGGTATAGCTATTGACTATTCTTGTAATGTTATTGAACAATAGAATCAGAAAGCGCAAACCCAAGATTGTGTATAGGTATTATATGTTCAGTCTAAACAACAAATGAGAAAGAAGGAGGAAACTGTTCCTATAAAATGCATCATGAAATTGAATAAACTGTCGGAACAGATTAAAACTATTTTGTACAGGCATTTGTATAGGCCCACTCTCTGTCTTGCATGTGAAATACCAATAAATGAGACACACCCAAATGGGGAATGAGACTTAGAGAACAGGCTGCGAGAGTTAAGTTTCGTTTATGTAAAATTGGCATCCAGAGAACTCTGCTGCCCGAAAGCTCTCTGGCAAACAACACACTTACAATTGATTAAGGAGGCAGAATACGTCATCAGTGATGTCAGATTTGAATGTTACAAAAGTTCACTATGATTGGACACTAATCTATAGGTGGATGTAGGCGCTGCTCCTCTGTGGTTGGTTGCTTGGTTGGTGGGAGGGTGAGCGTCACGAGGTCCATCTGTCTGTGTCCAGGCGGGGTGAGGGTCAGGTCGTAGTGTGGTAGGGCGGGCCCTAACTAAACTAACATGAGATAATATCATTAGACACGCATTAAATAATGGTCAGTACAGTTCCTTTGAGTATATCATCATAGATCTATAAATCGTGCACATATAATCACAGCATTAGTCATTAGGACTTATATGAAGTACCGGGCTTAGGATCCTGGTCAGTAAGATAACATTGGCTCTGGGGTGGGTCCAGGTGCATCAAAGAGGCTATAAGGCATTCTGACATTTGTAAGTTCTACAGTGCAATATACTGTGACAGAGGTCTGGTGTTAGTTGGGGGCACACTGGGATGGGCTTCACAGTGGGGTCACATGTCTGGTACATCAAGAGAATACCTTGCAGGGACACAGGGTTGTATTGGCAGTCATTTTCCAACAGCGGGGGTAAGAGGGCACGGGCAGGTTTGTGGAGATGGATGAGCTACAAGGCATGGTTCAAGCCGGTTCACACATAGGACAATGATCTCAGAGGAAGAGGGTTACATTGGTGTATTTGTTACAATTATCTCCAGCTCATCCGTGAGAAGCACAGTGAGGAAAGGTGGGGGCCATGAGCGCAGTGTAATCGGAGCTGCAGAGGAGAGAGAAGTCTTTTTGTATTATCACAGTTAGGCCTAGTTCAAAGATGGAGTCGACGGTACAGAAAATGGAAGCCCAAGTGTCCTGCACAACAACCCTGCATCTGCTACTGTTAGCATGCACATTATTGTGCGAGCAAGTGGTTTACATCACACTGAATGTATAAGGGGGGCCTAAACGACCCCTCACTCCCACACTCCTGATGTGTGACAATAATTTGTACTTAAACCAGATGTTCCAATGAATTGGTCAGTGCAGAGCTGCAGGGTTCAACAAATATGGTAAATACGCAATTTGCAAAATGGCAAATTGTCGGCAATAATTTCAGTGTAGTACTTCCAAGGTGCAATGACCGATTACTCACTCGAACAATTGCTTGAAAAGGTACGTTAGGCCCAAAAACCGATCGATAAAAAGCAATCAATGGAAGCAATAATGGAGTGCACAATTTGCAAGGAAAACAGCTTTAATACATGCACATTACCACCTGGAGGGTCAGTCAGCTCCTTAGAACTGAAAACGCCCTCGACACGCCTACATTTAGTTACAGTATTTAAAAACTAAAAACACACCATTTGAATCCATAACAAGTACATGTTAATCCCATGTTTCCTATTGGCCATCACCTATATAGAAATCTAAGCATAATATTCATTAGTGGGTCCTATTAGTTAGTACGATAACCGTGACCATCCTCAGTGCAGCCCCCTACGTATGACCTAATTGTGCAGTTCAGCAGAGAAAGCTTCATTCTAATTGGCTAAAGTTATTCATGTAACATTTACTAAAAAAGGCCTAACTTTATTGGTCAAAGCAGATTCATGTAACTTCTGGTGTGCATTTCCACCGAAAATGCTGCAATCATGTAGTGAGTGTGAACAGTGAAGTCATCGAATTAAACACAGTAATATCCTCTGCCATGAGCACAGTCCATTTGGCCATACAGGCAGTTCCCAGGCCTTGTAGTGGTTTACTCTGCAACACTTTTGCAACTCCCATTTTGAAATATGTTGTTATTCCTAGTACACATCCTTCTGGCCATCTCTTGAGAAGCAGGTGACTTCATAACAAACATAACTGGGTCTCCACTCTGTGGAAATTAATTTCTTATATGTATTTGTGCTGTCAGGCCATTCTGCTCAGTCCCTGTTGCTCCAACACTCCCTAGAGGGCAATATACCCACAATCTAGTTTAGATCCTTTGACAATTATAAGATTTTTATTTTCACAGAAATAAATTACGTGAAACTCAACAGATGGTATATAACAGTATTAAAATCTACAGAGTCAATGTAGATGTGCAAATGAACAATCAAGAAACAATAGGATCAATGTATATACACCAAAGTAAACAATTAATATAAAAAGAAAAAAGAAGAAAGAAGAAAAAGGAGAAACAAAAGAAGAAAAAAAGGAGGGTTTATCAGAGTCAAGCACATGGTAATTAATATAAATTACATAATTGGAACTACATAATTGGAACATTAGCCATAAGTATCTAGGAAAGATCTCCATATGTCTGTGAATTTGTCACTGTCTCCTGACTGCTTATTGATCGCCCTCTGATATGTTGATACGGTTAATAACTTTTCGACCAAATCATCAATACAGAAGCAAGCAGAAGATTTCCGTGCCCTCAGGATCATTTATTTGACAACCATACATGCCGGAGTAGCCAGACTTTCTTACAAAAAGGTACGCCCGCCAATGGAGACACATCTCCAAGAACTAGGATTGATGCATTCATTGTAATAGTGCAGTTTAAGACCAAGCCCAACCTTTCACGCACCCCTTCCCAGAAGTCCCTTGTTTTTTGGCAAGTACAGATTAAACGACTCAAAGTACCCCTTGTCTTTTTACACTTCCAGCATTGATCATTCTCCAGAAGGTGCCTCTTGAACTTATGTTCTGGAGTCCAATGTGTTCTAAAGTGGAGTTTAGTTGAGATGCTCTCAGGCCCCAATCCATGCTGACCAGACGCACATTGCTACAGCATCTCTGCCAGCAGCTCTGATCAATTGATTAACCTAGCTCTCCAGCCCAAATATTGGTTAACTCTGGGTCTCCTTTATGATTGAAATGTAGTATTCCATACATTGTTGCAGCTGGGTGTAACGCACAGTTGAAAAGCTCAAATTCTGACCAAACAGCAGTCTGTGATGCCAATGGTGTGGGGTCAATTTGGGTAGTGATGATTCCTTTCAAACTCCTGTATTCTTCGTAAGTAAACTCATTCAAATCAAAATCACTGGGTAGACGTGCGAAATGGAATCCATTTCCCATCATCAATCAAATCTTTGATATATCGGATTCCTCTCAAAAACCAGGATGGCCAGAAGAGTACTTTCCCGGGAATGTCATTGTCGGATTTAGCCAAATAGATGCGTCCTGGAACAGGAACGGATTGCTTCTTATACGACTGGACATGCTGCACCAACACTCTCTTGTGAAGGCTGTCAGTGGGTCCTGTATTTGAGATGGTGTCGTCATGGGTATCAGCAAGACCTTAGGTGCCAGGTGGGAGACACAATTACTCTCTGCCACAGTGTCATCCATTAGATCTTGCTCAGATATTACAGTTGACATAGATGTCTGGAAGTAAACTCAAGATGATAGAGAAGTTCAGCAGATTCATACCTCCTTGTTTCAGTGGAAGCTGCATTTTCCATAAAGTTAGCCTCAGAGGCTTGCAGTCCCATGGGAACTTTCGTATGATAGTGTCTAATCCTCTGAAAATACTTCTGGGTGTCTTGATGGGGAGCATTGAGAGGATGTAGTTAACTCTTGGTGCTATATTCATTTTTATGCAGTTCATTTTTCACCACAGCCATAGTTTCAGGAGTGCCCATTTATCCAAGTCAGACGTATGTTTGGGAATTATTTGGTTGAAGTTCATCTTTGGCAGTTTCATCACCTCTGAGCCAATCCAGATTCCTAGGTATTTCATTTTTCCAGGGCACCAAGCAAAGTTAAAATGGCTACATGTGTACTTCATACATGTGTTGTTAATCGGAAGAATCTCAGATTTGGTCCAGTTCACTTTGTAACCAGATACTTCAGAGAAGCGCTGGATATAATCCATTAAATGTGGAATGCCAGAACTTGGGGCACGTAGGAACACCAGTAAGTCATCTTCATAGAGCCAAATTTTGTTTATACCTATGCCTTCTCCAAATGAGTGTATATTATCATTTGATCTTAACATCACTGCTAAAGGCTCCATCGCCACAATGAACAATAGCAGGGAAAGAGGGCTTCCTTGCCTAGTACCCCTGTTTAGCCTAATCGGATCAGAAATCAGGCCATTTGTGAGTACACTGCTTTGGGTGTTCGTATATAAAAAGCCTCACCCACCTTCTAAAGTTTTGTCTGAATCCCATTTTCTCCTAACATTCAAAGAGGAAGGGCCATTCAACTTGATCAAAGGCTTTGTCTGCATCAAGAGAGTCTGTTTACATCCACTATCAATAGCCAAAAGTAGCTGCCTCTTATTATCTGCCACTGATCTTCCAGTCACAAAGCCTACTTGGTTATCACGTACTAGCAATGGCACAACAGGCTCTAATCTTTTGGCCAATATCTTTGCCAGAAGCTTAAAATCTGTGTTGATCAGACCAATTGGTCTGTAATTCGCACATCTGGTCGGGAACTTATCTTTCTTTCTCAGAACACTCACCAAGGCATGCTGCATAGTATCTGGTAGTAATCATGTTTCAAATGATTAGGTATATACTTCAGAATAGCTGCAGGGTGCAATTGGGTAAGATCCAATAGAATTCAACTGGTAGACCATCAGAAACAGGCGTTTTGCATGCATGAAACATTGAGACTGCTAGGCAAACATCTTCCAATGTTATAGTATTCTCTAAGGGAATGGCTTGGTCATTCATCAGGTGAGGAACTTCACCAAAGTCTAGAAAGGATTTTATTGTATTTTGTTCACAATTTAATTCTGATTTGTATAGTTCTTCATAGTACCCTTTCATTTCATTAATGTTTTTCTGATGAGTCACCATATTGCCTGATGCATCTCTTTTCGCTGTAATGCTTTGGTCACTCTCCGCAACCTTCAGTCTATGTGCAAGTTGCCTACCAGCCTTTTCACCATTTTCAAAATAATGAATTTGACTTCTGAATAAGATATATTCAATCTGGTCAGATATTATTTTGTTTAGCTTGTATTTATTTAGATGCTTTGATGATGTCTCCACTCAAAGCTATATTCACACCAAAATGTGTCCTTCACAACTATGTACTTATCTATCATCTGGAGCACAACCCGTTTAACTCCAAGATCCTGAGTACTGCTAGGCCCTGCAACAATAACTAATGTGTGCTGCACCTCACCCTTTCTCCAAGGACCTTGGTATGATGAACACTCACTGGGGGAGGAAGCAGGAATAACGTTTATTTAAATGAAATTACAGAGGCTTCAAAACTGCAGCCTAGTGCCCTAAATGATAGCAATCCACACACTCTTACTGGGCCTAGTTCACAATGGCAGGGCCATGGCTATTGTGGCAAGAGAACCTTATGCTAATAGAAATCAGTAACAATATCTTTGCTGCCCATCATTCCCCCATGTGCTTGGTAGCCTAGGTCTCTCCTGTGGCAAAAATAAATCCCCTTAACAAATGACCAGAAATGCTGGGACAAATGACACAAACATGAACACTACAAATAACAAAATGACCATGCTAATAGAACTGCAGCTTTTACTTGTTAAAACTGGACCTTTTCATTGGTAGTTATGGTAGAGATGCAAACACTTTCTGTACAATAGGCCAACCAAGAAGACAATGCTGTACTACCAATCACAGCCTGACTTCTACATTCCACGCTGTGTGTCTGTACATGCAGGAGTAGCCTTTCTCATAACAAAAAGCTTTTGTTATGGGTAAGATGTGTGTCACAACTGTTCTTGTTGCCTAGACACTGTCCTGTTATTTCCCATTCTCTTCTCTTCCTTCTCTACTCCTTATTCCCATTCGCTTCCATAATTGCTCCTACTTGTTTCTGGTCATGCCAGTTATCCCTTCTGATATGCCATTCCTCACCACTCTGCAGCTGTGGTTCCATTCCCACCTTCTACCCGCTCTGAAACACTGGGATCTACTTTTTCCCGATTGCCATGGAGCCACACACATTCTGAAGATTTTTTCCCCCTCCGAGTGAGGCCTTTCCTTGGGCCCGACCTTCAGGGGAGCCAGGGCACTCCATTTTCATTTGGGCTGCTCCGACTTCCATGGAGGAGTGGCCCTACCTCTTCAGTGGGAAAACAACCGTCAAAAACCAGGTAAGGCAGGTTGCTAAGAGATTGCGATGCCCGCTGCCTGAACCTAATATGACTCAACTCCAGCCGCAGTGCAAAACCTCTCTACTGAGGTTCAGACATTAAAAACAGAAACCATATTATTGCAACACACCATACAGCCCTGCAATGCTTTTCCTCTGCTTCAGTCGGGTTCCTCTTTGATGGTGGATAACTTCCAAGGAGAACCTAAAAGACTGAAATCATTTTTGGACACCTGCTCTGTCCAGTTTTCCTTCCAGCTGGCTTTTTTTCAATTGGATAGGTCGAAAGTGGGTTTTCTTTGAACCCATATGGCAGGGAACACCCTGGCTTGAGTGACTTCCAATGAACCATACTGAATTCATATGATGCCTTCACTGATGCCCTTAGAAGGATGTTCAACAGAACTGACCTAACTTATACAGCACAGGAGGAGCTCTTAGACTTCCGTCAGTGTCAGATGGATCTCCTAACATACATCATGCAATTCAAGGAGAAGGGCTTCCAAGCCACATGGTCCGACGAGGCATGCTTCACCGTGTATCATTGGTGCCTTGTAAACGAAATGATGAGCTTTCCAGAATCCCTAAACTGGCTTCTCTAAAGGCTCTTTCCAGCTAGTTATCGAATCAATTTCCGACTCCAAGAACGTAGGCTGGAAAAGAAACAGACTCGCCTACCCAATGGGCTCGATTCACAGAGTGTTTTTCAATGGGATTGTGGCATTATAAAATGCTTATGTGAATCAGGCCCATTGCTCGCCCATCTGAAACCTCAACACTGTCTCCAGAAGGACAACCCAGAGTTTATGCAGTTTGGAAACACTCAGGGTCTTGCTACCCCTGAGGAAAGAAACGAACAACACAACAACGGTCTGGGTATGTATTGCGGATCCCCCACTCATGTACCCAAAAGTTGTCCATTATTTCTGCCACAAAGAGAGGAAAACTTCACCTCCCGACCCTAGATGGGACCCAGGCTTGGGATTATTTTCATGTCTCTCTAGATACGAGTACAACATGGTCCATTCTACCAAAAAGGACACATCTTTTCTTTTGGTTTTGCAAGTACTTCTGAAGATACCTGATGGACGGACGATCAAAGTACCTGCCCTAGAGGATTCAGGAGCTGCTGGTCTATTGATGGACTCCTCATGAGTTGAGCTAATGCACATATAATTTAAACCAAACAGAGTCCGGTTCTGGTAGAAGGTGTAGACAGAGGCCAGCTGGAAAGTGGTCCCATTACCAGGAACACCTACCAGTTACAGATGTGGATAAACCTGCATGCTGAAGTTCTTACCTTTGATCTCATTCAGACGGCTCATTTTCTTCTTATACTTGGCATCGCTTGGCTTACGTTACATAACCCCTAAAAAAACTGGAAGGCACACGACTGTATTTCTGGGTTTGGAGTACTGCCTTGCTTCTTGCATCAAGGATAAGAAACCAGTTTCAGTGGTGGCCATTCCTGCTTCTGACAATCGTACTCAGACTGCCTCAAAATGCTGTACCATTTCAGACATTTTCTGCAGTATTCAAAAAAGAAGTAACAAACTTCTTACCTCCACACAGACCAGAGGATTGTGCCACTCAACTTCTTCCTAACACTTTGGTACCCTTTAATAGAATGTTTCATCTCACTCCGATAGAGAAGATAGCGCTCAAGGAGATTCTGAAAAAAACCCTGGCTGATGGTCTGATCCAAAAATCAGTTTCCCCTGTAGGTGCATCACTCTTTTTCATACCCAAAAGGAACACTACTGAGCTTGCTTATACCACTGGGGACTGAATGCCATTATAGTGAAGAATACATATCCCCTTTCCTTGATACAAGATATTCTGGATGCTGTACAGGACACAGTTATGTTATGAGACTGGATCTTAGAGGTTCGTACCACTTGCTGCAAATTAAAAAGGGCAATACATTGAAAACTGCCTTTAGGACACCCTTTAGCCACTATGAGTACTCTCATGTCATTTGGCCTATCAAACACTCCAGTAGTATTCCAGAGAAACGTGGACGATCTCTCCGCTGATTTATTGTTTCATACAGTAGTTGTCTATTTAGATGACATTCTTGAATTCTCTAAAACCCCAGAAAACCACGAGCAGAATATCACCGAAGTACTCTGCAGGCTCCAAAAGAACCGTCTTCAAGTGAAGGGAGAGAAGTGTTCCTTTCATGATACCCCTGTATCATACTTGGGTTACATTCTCCCAGCTACCAAAATATCCATGGACACTCGCAAAGTGCAGCCCATTTTGAAATGGAAAACGCCAACTTCAGTCAAGGACATACAGAGGTTTTCAACTTCTACTGAAAGTTCATAGCAGCATTTTCCAATACTGTACTGCCTCTTACTGGACTATTGAAGAAACATTACATCTTCAGCTGGGGATCTGAAGCTGAAACTGCATTTCACCAATGCCTTTACCTCTGCTCCGATGCTCGCTCAACTAGACTACAATAATAGCTTCCAAGTATACACTGATGCATCAGAGCAGTAGGTGCAGTCCTAAAATAGCTAGCAGACGATCTTGAAAAACATCTCTTGTTCCATTATACCTGAACACTATGTCTCCTTTAGATGGAAACTACTTGGTTCTCAAAATAGAGCACCTAGCCGGTCAAGAATGATACCATTTATTGGTGGGTGCTGAACAGGAAACAGAAATCGGAACGGACCTGTGAAATCTGCCCCCATTGCAAACCTATGATTGTAGAAACAGTCGTCAAGCCAGATGGGCTTACCTCTTTTCCCAGTTCCGATTTCATTTAACCTATATCCCTGGGACACAAAATAGAACTGCAATTGCCTTATCATGTATGAACAGTGCTTCTACTAAGGAACAACAGGTTCCTGAAAGGATGTTTCCCAAGACTTACTTTATATACCTCATTAAAACCTTTCTCCACGAAATCAGACACCTACGGGACAAGCACTCCCGACAGTTTACAACTTGTCAAGAAGGATGGGTTGAGGTTCAAGGACACTGCAGTGTGTATCCCCACTGAAGATCTAAGAAAGGAGATACTCCTTCTTTGGGATAGATCCAAAGTAGCAGGTCACAGGGGTATACAAACAACATTTTGTCTAAAGACATTTCTGGTGGCCCTGTTTACACAGCAATGTAACTGCTGATTGTCGGTTTCGTGATATTTGTGCACAAGCTAAGAATACCAGAAGAAGTCCTTACGGAAGACTCCACCAACCTACCGTACCATCTCTTCTGTGGGAAAAGATAGCCATGGATTTCATAGTGGAACTATGACCTTCCCACAGTTATAGAGTTATTATCGTAACCATTGACACATTTTCCAGGACGGATGACTTCACTCCCTGCATTAAAGTACCATCTGCATTGGAAATTATTGCATTGTTCTTTAAATAAATCTTTCACCTACATGGCCTTCCCAAGGCTATCATTTTGGACCATAGAACACAGTACATCTCTAGGTTTTGGAAAGCCTTATGTAAAACCATTAATATAAAAAGGTGTCTGGGTATCGTCCTGAGTCTAATAGGATTAACCAGTGTACCAACCAAACTTTAAAGCAATATCAGATGTTTTGTATCCACAGCTCAAGATGATTGACTCTCATTACTTCCTTCAGTAGAGTTTTCATACAACTCCCTCCATTCTCCCATTGGTATTACACCCTTATTTTTTAATCACAAATTCCACCTGCAATGGATACCATCCTTGCCAGAAAACAGCTCCCAGGTTACCGCGGCAGAAGAAATTCAACATCAAGCTTTATGCTCTCTGAAAGAGGCCAGACACAATGCCAAAATGTATGCCATTGGACTTCACCTCCTTCCCATAACATCGGCAACCTAGTTTGGTTATCTAGCAAGCATCTTCCTACTCACCACAAAAAAGACAGGTTTTCACCTCAATACTACGGATCCTTCAAAATAAAGAAACTCATCAATCCTGTGGCATTCAAGCCACAACTATTTCCCACATGGAAAACGATATGTCCAATTTTCCATACATCCCTGCTTAAGCCTTTATTCAGGCTTCACATCTACATACTACAAACCATGTAACACCTTCTGTACTGCTAAACCAACAACAAGAATATGAAGTAACACACATCTGCAATTCCAGATTCTACTGAGAACTTGCAATACCTAATTGACTGAAAAGGTTACTTGCCAGCAGATTCCTCTTGGGGGCCAGCTTGAAATGTACATGCCCCTGCCTTGCTCCACAGATTTCATAGACTACACCCTTGAAATCCCAGACGTTCGAGGCTTGTGAAGGGGCATTATGTTGGAAACTGACCTCTTCACTGGTTGTTATGGCAGAGATGGAAACACTTTGTCTACTGTTGGCCAAGCAAGAAGACAGTGCTGTACTGCCAACTACAACATGGCCACTACATTCCACACTGTATGTCTGTACATATAAGAGGATCCTCTCTCATAACAAAAGGATTTGTTACGGGTCAGATGTGTGTCACAACTTTTCTAGTTTTTCCCATTCTCTTCCTTCTCTTGCTTCCCTACTCCTTGTTCCCATTCGCTTCTTTGACTGCTCTTGAGTGCTCTGTTTTCATTCGGGCTGCTCTGGCTTCCAGGGATGACCGGCCCTACCTCTTCAGCAGCAAAAGAAAATCAAATGCCAGGTAAGGCAGGTTGCTAAGAGTACTTCCCTACATGATTAGGGCATTCATTACATTTGCATTCCATGCAATTTTAAATACATAGGTTTAACAATTTGCCCACTTGAGGTAAAAATAATACAACTTTTCATGCACTGCAGACAAAAGACGCAAGCTAACCCTTCGACATACATATAGCTAGTTTTGCTTATGAACAAGGCAACTCATTTTGTTGAAGCCATCTGTGGCGTTAGCGTGCTAAGAGGGAGAGATTTGCTTGTGGCTAAAAGATCAAACTCGGTGGGCATGATTAGGAACACTTCCAAGGGGATTGTGTTACCCTGACTTTTAGGAGTTATATTTTAGTTAGCAAATGAATATGGAAAGGATGTTACGCGTGACATGAACGGTCGGACATAAACTTCCTCCGATGGGTTTCTTTACAAACCGATTTGGATGAATGACAGTCTTTACCCCAGCACTATAACATCAGGTCACTGGCTGACGTTCTGGTTGACCGAGCTCTACTATTCTGTTAAGGTTGCCAGCATTAGCAGCTTACATAGGTATGCTTGTCTTGAATCCTTAGAGGTGGATTGACTGGAATAACCTTCTCTGCTTTGCCCCAAATCCAGCCTTTTACCTTGTGAGTTGGTGCCTTGACTAAATGATAAGAGTAGGTCCTGCGCAAAACATGGGACTTCATAAGTCAAATGCACAATATTACCCAGATCCCCACCTGAGCTCGGCAGTTGCTCATTTGGAATGTTGATGGATTAAATGGGAGGCTTTCCAGTACTGACTGATGTGATTTTATTAGTGCTTATCAACTGTGTATGTTCCAAGAAACTTCGCCAACAAATCATACCGATAAAAAAAGGTACACACTCCATTAATTCCCAGCTATTAGGAAAAGCACTAAAGGTAGGCCATCTGGCAGTCTTGCTATTTGCCTCATGAATAGCCTAGCTATAACTGACACTTGTATGAAGCAATCAGCCTATAACTATCTTTTTTTCATCTCAAATGTAGTGCTGGGGAAGTGTTAGGCCTTGAAAACCTTTATACAAATACATTTGGCCAGGCCTCCATCGTCATTCTAGCTTCACCAAGGAGATCATGGAATTCAATCTGCATCCCACTTATCTGATAATAATAGGTGGTGATTTCAACCTTAGACTTTGCAGAGGGGAAGATTTGTTGCAAGGCAACTAAGAGGAAACACCATTGTGCTTACTTAAACCCACCTAGGTAGATCCTTCAACAACACTGTGGGATATTTCAACCCATGCCAATGCACCCCTTTGCGAATGGTAAAAGAAACTGCCAAGAATGGATGTACTAAAGCCTGTGTGCACCGAATCTGCAAAACTGTGCATGGTTCATAAATCACAAAAAGTTTGCATCACCCTGCCACACACAGGCAAAGTTGATGTCAAAACAGAACTCCCTGCAGGAGAATACCAGGGGGTGCTGTTACCTGTCACATGAAGCAAGGCCACAGAAGTGGACTAAAATCCAGAAATGCCTTTTAAAATACAGTTTTCCTAATCAATTGCAAACCTCAAAGTGCTGTTTTGGCACTAATTCCAGTCATTTTCCAGGTAAACTATTGAAATGAAAAGTGTGCTGGAACCACCGATTAGCCAGTGCAGTCAGAGGAATCCAGGCCTCACTTCCTGACAGCTGCATAAGAAAATTAGATATCAAACCCAGTTTAAATGTGTTTCTGTTTCCTGAAGAAATTGCAAAATATGCCTATTTAAAGCATGTTTATGAAGGGCATGTCCAAATCCCTTATAAACTGTGCTTATTTTTACATGTGTTAAAGAAAAGACTTTACAATAAAGTTTAAAGCAACCCAGTATTGGAGTTAAATAACTGCTTAATTCTGATTGGAGAGTGACCAGCCTGGGAACATTTGACACTTCAGTTTGACACTCCCTTGCTACAGGAAGGCTAAGGGATGCTGGAGGTTCCCGCATATGGAGCACACTAGACTTCATTGGACATTCGTCTTTTGGCTGAGCCAAGAACAGAGGACAGGTTGAGCATTGACCTCTGCTGGGGAGGGGCAGGATGCTTCCCTCTACACGCCACCCTGATCAAAGGGATCTGACAGCTGTTGTTTGTTGAAAGGAGCGAAAAAAACTCTGTTCAAAGGAACTTTTTGGTGTTTAAATCTTTATTTGTGATTAAGTTTGAAACTCTTTAACTGGCATCCAAGTGATTTGCCTGCGGCTGAAAGTACTGTTTGCATGAGAAAGGTGCAAACTACCAAATGTTCACACCTTTCTCATGCGAACACACATACATTCTCACACCCACACACACCCATAACACACCCATAACACACCCATAACACACCCATAACACACCACCCACCCACACCCTCCGCACACCCCCAACATAAAAAACCCACTTACCTTCATCTTCACACTGGTTCCCAGCAGCGCCAGTTCCCTTTCACTTCCGTGATCGGGAACTGGCGCTGCAGGGTCCCTTTGTACCATAAGTATAGTGAGTGGGGCGATGCGGAGGACAACCCTGCAGCCACAGTTTTTTTTTTTTTACAATGCTACCACCAAAGGTTTGAATTTTTGGTGTTCAAACCTTTGGTGGTAGCATTCTTAGAACAAATGGTTATTGCGACCATTTGTTTTTGGGAAAATCATCCTGAACCTTTAACTGTGCAACCTGAAGTAGGATAAATAAAAAAAAAAATGGTAGATGTTCACCTAATTTTAGGCTTTTGCTTTGAAGACATTGATG
Source organism: Ambystoma mexicanum (assembly GCF_040938575.1). Taxonomy (NCBI): domain Eukaryota; kingdom Metazoa; phylum Chordata; class Amphibia; order Caudata; family Ambystomatidae; genus Ambystoma; species Ambystoma mexicanum. The sequence continues at coordinate 562,097,194 of NC_090930.1, forward strand.
AAACCTGTACCACCTAAGGATTCAAAGTTACAGGAAAACCCTCCTGTAGCAGAACTATTAATGTTGCAAGCCTAATATTGTATATTCATGCTCCAGTGATAATCGCCCAGAGATGTACCAAATTAGAAATTATTGATCTAAACTGCTATGATTAAATTTGATAAAATTCTATAGAATGACAAAGACAGCTGTCACAGAGATGGGTATTGAATGTGAATGTAATCCATCAAATATGCAATGTATGTGTCCGATTTTATTAGAGGACATCATTTTAAAAATGTACATAAGTGTTGGTCAAAATCAATGTGAGAGTTCCTAATTCCCATTTTAATGATGACAGCTCTGTTCTGACTGCCAACCAAAACAAGGCAAGTGCCTGTGGCCACTCACAGTCGTGGGAGTGTGTTTTTAAATTCTGCCCACACCATAAACTTTGTGATGTCATTTGGGAGGATAAGTATAGGAACTTCACCCCACATAGGACACACTGCTTCCAAAACACATCCAGATTCTTGCACGGTGTCTTGTTCCTGACTTCTTCATCTTGTCCAGAGCTCTTCATCTTGCAGCTGACTCCAAATTATCCAAAATCTTGCAGAATCCATGCCTTAGCATTGCTGACCTCTTTTTAGCTAGGTCCAAATTCAACCATCCCAAAACTTGAGGGGATTTAATTCTGATTCAGTCTGGCTTGCTACCATTAACAATTAACTCTGCATGTCATTATGTAGGCCTTTTCAATTCCCTAACCGTAGGACTATCACTAAAATAAACGGATAGCCCTCGAAGAATTAAAATTCAATGCCCAAAGCTGCTCACTTAGGGTTTTTTTCGCACATAATTTAATAATTAAAATACAAAAAATGTTGTTTAACAAACAGCTAAAATCTATTTCTTCATCTCAGTCATTCTAACTGTGAGTTCCGACAGTTACCACCATCAAATTCGGTCTACATGGTCAACAAATCCGATGCCACACACAGCTACAAAGCAATTGCAAGGTTAGTGCTAACAGTTGCACGTGTACACCTATAGAGATTTTCGCCCAGCTTTTAAGGTACCATTAACACGTTATTTTGTGTTTTTGATTTTTAGCATTATCACTGTGCCCCTGAGACTTATCCTGTGGCCTCACAATGTATTGTCCTGAAGACGGGTCCAGCACACGTCCCATAGCAATCTAACGTCAGCTAGAGAGTGTTTCTTTCTAACAACATCCGCTGGTACCCAGAAACACATTTCTCTGTGTCGACAGAGGCAAGGACAAATAATAACAACTATTGAGGATATATGAATTGTCTACATCGCACCTGTACTAACCCCACAACACTGTTTAAAAATGATGTTTGCAGTTGTTGTCTTCCCGGTTAGGAAAAACGCAGATTTTCAAAATATGTTTTTATGTTTTGTGTAAACGAAATGCATTGTTGTTTTTTTAACATGTCGAGTTTCCTTATTACTAATTAAAATATGTTTACCTCTATCCCTTTTTCCTGTTTGGATCTATAGACCAACATGATTTGTTAACACTTGGTGCAACTCGCCACACCTAGCATGTGTGTAGGCGGGTAGCTGTATTTAGTGGCATTCCTGTTTATACACGTTTGCATTTTGTCCTCAGCCACGCAGCCCCCTAAAAAAGAGGACTTTACTAGCTCAAAACGCTTGATTTACTTGCTACCATTAAGACTTGCCCGCTGAAACTCGCATCCTGCTAATCTGCCATGTCCAGTGACCAGAAGGGCCCATCCAAATCCAGTCTGAGTTGCAGTCCAAAATTCACCAGAACCGCCCTGCTGATCCAATCCCTCCAGAGGTGCCCTGCTGCCGGTAGACCCAATCCGATTACCAGAACTCTGATGGTCCAATTTTAATTACAAGGGACTGTAAGTATTAATAGGACAAACAGTGACCTAAGGTATATTTGCATTGTTTTATCCCAATCTCAACCCATCCCATCTTTAACTTCAGAGCCCTAGATTTGTCAAAACCATTCTTGCACTGATTTTCTCTCATCTGTGTTACACAACCATAAGTCATTAGTGATTTTGAGTAACTAAAGTAAATCCCAGAAAGAAATAGAGTATCCACCAAATGAAGGGTAACGCTGGCCACGTAACTGTGAAGATTCCCGGGTGGCATTCTCTTTTTCATAGTCATTAATATAGTGTAATAAAATCAATCTGTCATTTTTAAAATCGAATTTCTGTTTTCATTTTTGCACCTATTTTTCAAAAACGCCTCTTACTAAAGCCTCTATAACTTCTTCAATTGTATAGATAGAAATAAAATGTCAACTCTCACTGATAACTAAGACCCTTAGCTACACCCACAACCACATTTGCAGTTTTCAAAAGTTTACATGTGTCTTTTTCCCATTCAAAGTGTTTCTTCACTCCCATCCTGATCCAAAGTGTGTACTGTTGTTTATATTGTAGCTCATGTTGGTTAGGACCTGTTTAGTGTTTCTTTCCTGAGAATTTTTCTCCATTTAAGCATTTTTGCACCCCTTTGCATTGTTACACAAAGCCATTTTCGCATTGTCAGTTTAAAAGTGTGAATTTCCAAAAACGGTTTTCTCTCTTTTTTGGGGAGGGAAGATTGCATTCAAACTCTAGACATTGTCTTCCATTCCTGAATACCTGCTGATTACTGACATCTGTGTAGGATTGCTCATTTGTACCTTAAGTTCTTTGCAGGGGGAAATATTAACCTAAACGCTATCTGTTCACAAACCAAAACTGTTCTTTTTTCCCGTGTTTTATATTCTGCATTATTATAAGTGAATTCAAGTGCTTTACTTATTTCTGAACTGTATTGTCGCCCTTGGTGATAAATATATGTATATATATATATATATATATATATATATAAACGTATGTGTGATTTGCATATTAGACACATAAATAAATACATATTAACCTTTTGCAAATTAGCCTGATTCCTGATCCACTGTGACCCAGGGGGGTATTTTGAGAAGGGTGTGATATGAGTGGTATATAATTCAGAATATTGAACTTATAGACACAAATAAATAAGTATTTCATTGTGCACTACATGCTAGGCGAGACCTTGGTGTGTGCCTGATTGAAATCCTTAACAACCCCACATAATGCACTGTTTTTGTGGGAGATCTTGCTCAAGACCGACTTGAGAGGAATTAATGGAAGGTCCAGTTCATCCTGTTCTGGCAACTACACTTTTGATAATGCGTGACATAGGAGCATGATTAATTACATACTGAGGCCTGGATCATGGTGTGGTAGGATTTGTAGTTTTTAGATGCACTGCAGGAATGAAATCAACCACAATCCACTCCTACTTTGGGCACGGAAGGGTTTCAGTCAGAAAATATTCTTTCTTCTTTGGAATTCTCTAAGAAAGGTACTAGTGTGGTATGATGGACGGCTGCAAGGGAAGCTAGTCTACCAAATAAGGTTCCTAGTGCCACAAGAGAGGAGATTCTGGCTTGCCTAAATCTGAATGCCATGCCAGAGGAGAGGGTGGTTCCATTCTCTGAGATAAAAAGCTGTTTAGACCCCAATGCTCTGGACCAGTGCTTGTCAGTAGAAAAAGGAAATCTTTGCTTTCCAAATCATGCAAGGTGAAAGGTAAGTCTTAATCACAACCCTTAAAAACCATTGTCCAGATATTGGACTCATCCAAGAGAGAGGGAGAGAAGATAAAAATAGAAAGAGCTGACATTAATAAGGGGGGAAATAGCATCCGAGAAGTGGACCAAACTGTGCAATGCAGCGGGCAAAAACAGCAGAGCATTATATAACATTGTTACAAGAAACTCTACAGAGATGGAGTTTCTTGTTAGAGATGACCCTGAGACTCACATCATGGAGAAAGGATGGAGACATCATTGTCTGGTTCTCTAGTCCGGTGAGGGAAATTTTAGAAAGTAAACACAGGCTAAGGCTCTACAAACGAATGAACAAATGGGAGAAATTACCTTGGAGGAGGTGGCCTATGTGATCTCTAGCAGAGGGTGAATAAAGCGTCTCGGATCAATGGCATTCCTATTGAGATTTTTCTTAGCCAGCCTGATTTATAGGTAGCAGTTTTGGTCCAAATTTGTAATGCGCTAATCTCAATGAGCATGCTACCAACAAGCTGTAAAACAGGGATTTATATTTTTTTTTATTTTATTTTATTTAAGATCAGTTGGTTTGGTCATGAACAATTGATGACCTTTCAACAATTTACAGAAAAAAAAAGAGTTACATTACACTTATTTCCAATAATTACAAAAAAGGTATAAAACCATCTTTCCAATATAAAAAAAACATAAAAATTAGGTCAATTTTCTTGATAACAAGATTAATTATTTTCTTTCCCGCTTATTTTTTTAAAACAAAATACTCAAAAGTTGTTAAAATTACAACCGACTAAAACAAATTTGTTACTTCGACACTGCCTACAATTAACCAAAACTAAGGATTCTTGAAATCGATTTTTACCAAATTTTATAAATCACTATGATATTGTAATCCTTTACTGGAAATAGGAATACCCGATTTATAATTGTTAGCTTTCCCTTTCAGGCCTTGTTGATATAATAAGTTAAGTGTAGCAAATCTAACGTTTTTTTTCCAGTGTGAAATAGCAATAACCATAAGTTCTCACTTGTCATAACACATTGATCTACAAAAAATGTTTAAGATGTAATATTCTTTGTGCACTTGTCATGGGTTATTCTGTACATAGGTGTTTAAGTAATTCGAAAGCAATATGACAGAATTGACATTGCACATCTTTTGGATCAATCCATTTTCTTCTACTTAATACCTTGCGAGTGGCCCATAAATTACGTCTGAAGCGCAGATAATCATCTCAGAGGCATGAGTTAGGAAATTTGACCAAATAACTTTCCACAGCACTGTGGCGCTTTAGATTAAACAGATTTTCCCAAACAATGTTATAGCCACAACAGGCGGCTCTTGTTTTGATCCAATCTTGCTCCCATAATTTGGATTTTGCCTTGTTGGGATTTTCTATCAACAATTTTACAGAGATATCTGCCCCTCAAGAACCTTCTGCGCTTGCAGACGCCAACTCTTGGGAAATGGGTCCATGGAGGTTTTTTAGATGACCAGAGGTAACCATCAACAGACCTGATGTTACTTCACCCATAAGACATTTGAGATAAAATGAGCAGAGCTTCCATTTTGCCATAGCATACAACGAAAGTAGTCCTAACTCATGCCTTACAATAGCTATTGGCTCAGACATGGCCAACCCAAGGACCTGTCTCCAAAAGGCTCATTCTTTCTGGGCCCAGAAGTTGTACACCTGGCATTGCTTTGCTTCAGAGCCATAAGTTAAAATTGGGGTAATTTCTTGTTTGTAATAGGTTATTAAGAGAAGTATGGAAAATCTGCTAAATTTGCCCATAATGATCCTAGCTTGCGACACAGCTGTTCGTAGTTTCTGGGCAATTTGATGATGGTATCTGGGTATCTGTCATCCATCCATTGGTTAGAGATGCAAACGCCTAAATAGATGTAAGAGAAAACCGATGATAGTTTTTCCTTTTGGAGGGGCCATGAAAGGACAGCCTTGCACTGGTAAGTTGACCCAAACAGCCTTTTGACTTGGTGATGTTAATTGTTATGTAGTTTCTCTGTGCATATTGGTCTAATGCCTGCAATAACAGTCGTAGACCCTTCACGGTTTGGGACATTAACACCATATCATCGGCGTATGACAACCATTGTATCTGGACTCCCATTAGCTTTGGGGAATCTGTGGTCAGACCCTCAAAAGATACTCCCACATCCGAGATAAAAAAAATTAACCAATGTTGAGGCTAATAAGCAACCTTGTTTTAGGCCTCGTTCTGTTTTTATCAAGTCCGTTAACAGCCCAACGCTGTCTAACCTTATCTTGATTGTGGTGTCCGAATGTAATTCAATCACCCATTTGTGGATTGCCCAGGGGCACAGGAGAGCAGCAAGTTTCTTGTATAATAGTTCTCGGGGGACAGCATCAAATGCCGTTTTGAAATCTATGCACGCAATATATATTGCTTGTTTTTGACAGCACGCACGTTGAATGATGCTAGTAAGTGTAATGATGTTTACTGATGTCCCTAAACCTGGGAGAAATCCTGATTGAAAGGGATCCCGAATATTTTTGTCATCTAACCATTGATTTATTGAGCTCAACAATAATCTGGTAAACATCTTGCCAAGGTTGTCCAACAGTGCTATGGGTCTATATGATCTGGGGTCTGTGCGATCACCCTTTTTAAATATCGGTAGAATTATTGATTTCCTCCATGTATCTGGAATGTTGCCAGTTATAAAGACATTTTTGAAAATTTGTTATAAAATCTCAGCACATTCCTGTGGATGTTTTTTAAACATGCCACTGTGGAGGCCATCAGGACCCCTAGGACAAGAGCGACTTAGTTTGCCCATGAAATAAAACATGTCCTCGATTTGAGCTGGGAATTCATGTCCACCACCTTCTTTAATAAGTTGTAAATTCATATTCGGGAAGGGGGTCGCATAAATGCCATGAAAATAACGCTGCCATTCGTTACTTGATACATATATCTGTCATCTAGCTATAGAACTGGGTAAGCATGTTCTTAATGTATACGAATGTGTGTTTGTGTGAGGTAGTGCAGGACTGCGAATGTCCTTCATGTCTAGCGCTGCTATGTCGTGGTGTCACTAATGACGCCAGCATTGTGGCTTCTTGGTGCTTAGTTGAGACTTTCCATAAGGGTATTTCCGTCCACAATCTCAGTTTCTTCTCTTATACCTGTGAAGATGTGTACAAGATTTAGTCTGTATGGCTGGCTGAGAGGATATCTTTCTGTGTACTTGTCAATCATTGGTGCAGGCCGGATTTGCACAAAATAAGATGGGTGGCTGCAAGCATTTCTGGCTCTTCGTCTTGACATGAATCTGAGGGTGATGATGGGCATTCTCCAGAATGCCAATTCTCCATTGTCAAGGTCTGCAACATGCTCCTGATGAATTCCACGGTTGTAAAAATATGCTGGCAATAAAAACGAACATTAACTGCACACTTTTATTTTGACTGGCTGAGCAATGAACACGGTCTGTTTCAAATCTCACTCCTGCAACCAGTGTGACAAATTGGATTTTGCTCCACAAGAGTACAAAAATGAGTAGGGGTAAAATGGCCCACTCAGCCCTCACGCTTCTACAAATCAAAACACAATGCAACCATAAAGGTAAAACAAGGACTGTTAAGAGATATACTTCCTTCACCTTTTGTGGTAATGTGTGCCGAGGGAAGGCTATATTCCGAAGAGGGGTGTGAAGGTAAACCAGTTTCGACCCAAACAGCATAGATTCACAGTCCAAAATAAAGGGAATGTTCAATGAAGGTTCTATAAAAGTGTAAAAAAAGAAGTATCTATCAGAGCACACCTAATTACTCAAAAACTAAATAACTATTTAGAGAAATTTTATTACAATTCTGGGTGCTGGGGAGGAATACACGCCCTGACACTGGAGCATGTGTTAAACATAAAACAAAAAGTGTCTAAACTTAAAGACACTCCCGTCCCCTGCACACCTTACAAGCTGAAATAAATCAGTCAAATTTCAGAACATTTGCACTTTTATATATAGAAAGAATTGTCAATTTAGAACATAGGTAACAAAATATCTTCATAAAAGTACAGAAAAAAGGTATCAACTGACTTCCAATATGGCCAGCATGAAAAACAAATCAAACCAGACAAAAAAATAAGCTCCCAATTTTGAACTGCAGCTTCAAGCTCTACGCGTTTCGGGGACTATCGCCTTCTTCAGGAGCAAAAATATCTCACAGTGGGAATGTTGTCAAAGAAAATATAGTCTCTGTCTGTGCATCTGTCTGTGCACGACGTACACAGAACCAGGATCCCTGCGAATACTCCTGCCGTCCTCAACAAGTGAAATGTGATTGCCGAACTTCAAGGCAAATCAATAGCCAATCCAATCCAAATTCAGGACTTCCAGTACCCCGCATCCAATGATCCCCGCATCCCCGCATCCAATGTAAAGCATCCTGCTGATTATAGAAATGTATAATGCAATTCCAGAAGCGCACCTCTTCACCTCAGATTCAACGGCTCCTCTCCAATTCACACGTAACAGATCCCACTTTAATTAAACACACCATCTGCACGTAGAATGAAAGATATTACTATACAAAAACCCACCCCAAAGGAAGAACAGTGAAGATACAACAGACAGGAGAAATTAGCACTTTGAGCGTTTTTCCAGGGGTGGTAGGTCTACCATAAAAAGGATATCTTTTAGAAAACAGGAGTGTTCATGACCTAACCAGTGTATAGGGTCCAAGTGGATCATGGGGGCAGTTCAAAGTCAAAAGTACCTGAATTCAGTTTGTGGTGGGGTGATGCAGGCAGACCCGGGTTTGAACATTGATGCAAAATCAACAGGCTCAGTTTGGGCACATAGGATCATGAAGGTCCTGGCAGCAAGCAGGTGTTGAGTAGGGGCGAATACGGTTGCTCTTGAGGACTGAGAGGAATCTGCTGAAGGGGTGCAAATCCCCTTGTTTTAAGGGCAAAAGTGTTCAGATGATTGGCCTAAATCTAACCTGCCTTACTGGCCCAATCCCTGCTCTGGGATGTAGTGGACATTTCCCTGTTGATGTCACACCCAAAGTGCTGTGATCTAGAGGAAGTGGAGTGGACAGGAAAGGGAGAGAGAGAGAAATAGACAGTGAAATTTAAGATGATGGAAGCCTTCTTCCCTAGACCAGAGCCCGCCTGCTTATCGTGATCCTGCCTCCTGCCTTCTCGCTGAGAACAAAGGCCCTTGGATATGTAGCACCCTGGTGTGTAGCTACTCCTTTTGAATGGTGTGCTCTCTTGATGCACAAGCCTGGGACAGCTGTATGTAACTGCCCCAATGACTGTGTCATGAGCAACACATGTGTAAATGTGAGTTTACACATTTTTTAACACATTGTCCACAGACAAACTCGATTAATCGCAAAACCAACTTGTCACCCGTATCAAAATTTTTGATGCAGCTCATGTTTCTTAGTTGACCTAATCACAAGCCTTCTGTGATACTGCGGATGGTACGCTGCTAATCGATTTGTCCAGAGGCATCCGCAGACACTGAATCGGGGTGTGAGGACAGGCCTTGGTATAACTATATATATTTTTTACCAATTCTTTTCACATTCCTTTCAAAAATACACTACACAGATTAACACCAACTCGTGCAAGTTTTTTGCACATCCATCCAGTGGTTAAGGCTTAGCCACAAGCAGCATTCTTTTGACATTGACATTTCAGTGTATCCGGATTTTTGAAAATGTTGGCCACCCCTTACAACCTTGACCCAATTTAACAAAACATCACCAAACTTTGTAAAATAATTTGGAAGTTCTATATATTTTTTGTTCAAAATCCTTGCAGATATGTTAAATGGTGCTAACGTTTAAGCCACTCCTATGAGAAAGCCAACTTAACCATAAAATGGTTACCCATTTAACATAGCATGGAAACTATTTATAACTTGTAAGTGTCTGTTGAAAAAAACAAATAAAACATATTTGTCTTTTCTTTTAAAGGTAAGGATCTAGTCTATCCAACTGAATAGTGTGAGAGCCCCAGAGGCAACTTGTTCCTTTACTTGCAGAAATGCCCTGCAATTGATACCTTGAACAACATTTCTGGTTTATAAGTGACTCAACTCCTTATGAAAGCATGGCACATTGCCTCATACACAGGCACTGGGATGAGGTAGAGGGACATGGAGGTAATGTCTTGATAAATTACCTGTAATCTTCATTATTCCTAGTCCCATTCTTTCTCGTCCCAGTACTTACTTATGAGGCAACAAGCCTCATTTGTAAGCACTGGGACAAGGAAAAGGGATGTGGAGGTAATTCTGGGCCGAGAAGCTCATTTTGTGGGTTGGGGCAGGGGGTGGGAGAGAGAGGGGATGTGTGGGAGGGTGGGGTGAGACAGGGATTGTGCGATAAATCATAATGGTCATCCATGTCCAGGCTAAGCGGGCATGATATTTGTGTTGCGCCACTGAGGAGGATGTGTCTACCAATGTATAGGAGGTTATGGTAGAGTAACGGGTGGATACCTGCAGAACCTGGTCAAGTATCTTGACCTTGTAGTTCGCTGTGTGGAAAAGGTACTCCAGGAGCAGAAAGAATAGGTAACCACTGAGTTGTAGGGGGACAAAAGGTACAAGGGCAGTTAAAGATTGTTGTGCTGCAGGAGACCAAAGAACACCAGGCGGAAGAGCCAGAAATCATCCACATAAAATGTCTTTAGTGAAGGCGACTGGGACTACTGCAGCATAGCCTTACCATGTGGAGGGGGCAACGTGAGTTCAGGCTTTCCTCAAGAGGGCGAAATCAGGTCAGAAGAAATACACACCTATGACCCCTCTGATCATTGTAGTGGGACTCGCACAGTTTGCCACAGAGTGTGGCTGTCAGGGAGAGGCAAGTGAAGACATGTGCAACGTCTGCCAGAAGACAGGTCATTTGTTTAACACAAGTAAGGGTGCCTATGGCTTCTCCTTGATATGCAAGCAGTGCAGGCTATGGCTGCGGCATCCTACATCATCAGTTAATGTGGTTACAAGGGAACGTTGGCTGGCACTGCAGCTTGTCACTGCTCATGTTCTATCTAGAAACCTCCATTCCAATGACTCAGATTCAATCCAACCTTTTCCTGATCGTCACGTGTCTGACTCAGCACAGCTTGACCTAGAGACACCACAGCCTGACCCAGAGGAACCATAGACTGACAGGGCCCCTTTACCATCGCTGGCAGTGCAGCCTCCTGTTGATTGTGGTAGAATTCAGGTTTTGGTGCCATTTGGGCAGAACGGGCAAGACCAAGCGACTGAAGAATAACGCAGGAAATTAACACTACATAGGATGTTCTGTGACTCTGCTGGTAGATAGAGCCAAATACATTGTGTATGAAGGAAAAACAAAAATAAAATGCTTCTGCAATGCACTCAACCACACTTTCAAAGGCTCCCCCACTTTTACCCATGCTGCTCCAGCCACCTGATGGTATCAGGCTCATACGAAAATCATCTGTAGAATACTTTCTGTGGGATTCCATTATAAGGGCCCATTGTAGTGGTGCACATGTGCCCATTGCATGCAGTTGATGAGTGGAAGACTGGCTCTGCCTCCTTTATTTTTGCCAAGCAGGTCAATGGTGCCATCTCATCTAGGCCGACAAAGAAGATATGCCAACATTGTTCTGGGGCTTCTCTGGCAAAAGACATTTTTCTAGAATATATGGCAGGGATCAAGATGAGCGTGTTGCTTTTCTGATTTAAGAACTCCACACTTTTTTAGTAGGACTGAAATGAGCCATTCTCTCTCCTGCTTCTTGGGATCTGCTCTGCGTACTTTTCAATGGCTGCTGAGTTGGGACTTTTGACTGATGCTATTGATGTGTTGTTTGACTGCAGCTCGTACTACCCCTACCAAGTTTTGTATTATTTTATTTATTATTGTTTTATTGGACAGCTTTAGGAGTGAGACAGTACAGTGGTATGAAAGGGACTGTCTGAAGCTTGCTGTGTATGGTGCTTGCACTTGACAATTGCATGGGTTTGTCAATGTGCGCATCTTCTTGTTCTGTCTCTTTATCTCCCTCACTATTGACAGTATTTTCGAAGTAGAGATAGCATAGTGTCAATCTTCAATGAGGATGCATCATAATATTTGTCACTGCCATCTGTTTACAAAGAAGTGGTAGGAGGTGAGTTTCCAGGAACCTGTCCCTCATCCATTGACCACTCTAATTCTGCTAATTAAGTTAATGTCATATATTCTCCATATTGTGCCTCAATAATGACAGCAGCATTTCAATCAGCTCCTCCTGAAATCCATCCGTTGCCACATGCTGTATTTGCAAAGGTACAGCATGCACAGTTATATTTCTTCCCAATTATTACTCTTAGAAAGATGCCATTCTTCTTTGCAGAATAGGTCATGTGTGGCTACCGATTGACCAGAGTTGCATGCACAGAGCCCTTTGTACCATATGGGCATCTCCAATGCAAACGGTTGCTGCTGTAGCAGATGAAAGATGCCCAACCGATACATTCCTCCATGACCTATACTCCTCCCTATAAAATGTGTGGGTCCTGCAATAGGTTCACTACTTCCGTTGAATACATGCACATAAGGTTCTCACTGAAATGGCCTTGTCTTATGCTGAGAAAATGCACATGGGGTTCTTAGTGCTTAGCCTTTCACTATGCCTAGCACATGTACATAGGGTTTTCTGTGCTTTGGCCTTCTCCTACCTCTATTAAAATCCATATGGGTTGTACAACCCTTCACCCACAATTCACAAACCCACTCATCCAGCAATCATGTAACTCCAGCCACCACCCCAAAAACAATTCCAACCTAATTACCTAACTCTTCCTTAGTCCTACTTTGATTCCACTCTCTTACAACGTTCAACCCGGCAAAACCATGGAAGTTGTATAGGTTCAAGCCTTGCATGAACCACACTCCCCATGCCTAGCTTTCATGAATTACTCTACTCCTGTTAACTTAAATAAGTGGACACAGACTGTGGCACTGAACTACATCAAATAGACTTTCATATGTGTGCCAATGATAACAAGATAGCAGTGCAACACTTAAGATTAAAACCTGTAATATTGTGAATTAATCAAGAGCCACTGTCAAAGTTCTGGGCAACCCCTCAGACCTTCGTTTTTCAGGCTGTCCTGACATTACAGATGAGTAGATGCATATGCAAATAAAGCTTGTCCCCACCCCGAAAGGGCAGTTGACAAACCTCTATACAAATGCTTTTAGTCTCTTTCTGCTTCATTAGTGAGATGTAACTTGGGGTTCTAGGCATGACAGGTTTGCGACCAGCATCTGGGCATGCCTATCCCACTCAGGAAGGCTTGTGCAACACTAAAGGGTGATGACTGGGAAAGCTCGTGGGAGCACTCCTGGTCCATTTCCCCGGCCTTCCACAACATTACATAAGGGGAAAAGCCTTATGCAAACCAGGATGGGCCTCACCACAAACCAATCGAAGAGAAGCATGCCTGTGGTTGCTTGCGCCCTTTTTGCAGAAGGGATGCGATCTAGCATTTTGGAATAGGCGGCCTCTTTGGAGGATGGACCAAACCTGATTTTAATACTTTCTTTCCTGTTCGGCTGGAAACAATAGTCTGGAGGGTTGACCAAAGCAATGCCTGTTGTTGTGATTTGTATCATACCTTCCATCCACACTCTTCAGCGTTTCATATGTCTCCCTAAATGGGATGGGTATGGCCAGATGTGTGTCTAGAACCTCCTGTGTCTATAGAGCCAAGCTACACCTAACTGATATGTCTGGGGTTGCTTGTGGCTGCATATCAGGGGGATATGTAATACCATTCCTTGCTGATTTGATCCTTTTTGGGTGGAACAAGGCCTATTTTGCAAATGGTCTTTCTCCTTCTGTAATGGCATGGAAGGTTGAAAAACAGTGGTTTAGAGGAATGCTCAGAGCAATTCTGTGGGTGATATTCCATGCCTTCTATCTATCATGCTTCCTGTTGCATAAAACTAGCCGTGCCATTGGACAGAGTAAGGGGTTGTACCTCAATTCGCAAGTGCAAACTCGAGATATATACATAGATGAGAGAAAGTAGAGTTTCTATGAAATGGAGCACAATTGGGGGGGATATGGGTGGAACTTGCAGCCTCAATGCTGGTGTCTTTGTTATTGATATGCACAGTTAGGTCCATCACTTGATTCATTTTATGAGGAAGATTAAAGTGGGACTGCCCTGATAACAATGTGTTGTTCTTCAGACATGTATCAGGTGTGGTTAATCTACAACAGAAATAGGCTAAAATCAAAAATCTATTTCTGTCAATTCTCCAATGTGCATACCTGTATTAAGTATTACAACTTGAGTGAACTACAAGCACTTGGTGCACATTGTGTTGCCTGCTTGCATTTCTTTAGGCTCCAAAGACAGTTGCAGGGTTCAGGTAGAGAAGGGCTCGCTAATGGCAGTCCTCTCTATCTCATCTATTGAAACCATTCACTATCCAACCCAAGAATCCCTCATTCACAGGATTGTCACTAGAGATTGCCAACTGGTACAATCTCAAAATAACTGCCTAGCTATGGGTGGTGGCTTAAAACAAACACCTTATCTAGCTAAAGCTTCCTCTGGAAACAATGTTGGTGTTACCTGCTCTAAGTTCCCTAATCCGATGTAATTTAAGGGTTTGTATCTTCTGCTCAAGTTCCATGTGGATTTATCTTTCCACACTCTGATGTTCCTCTTCTATTCTTCTCTGTCAGTCGCCCTTTCCCCTCCTACTCTCCTCACTTCGACTCCACCAAGTGTCTCTCCTCGCTCTTCCTGACACTTCCTCATCTATCTCTTCGATGTTTCTCTCTCTACTATATACCATCACCCTCCAATCATACTCCTTGCTACTCTTACTCCTGCCTGTGCTCTGCCCTCTGCACACCATGACTACTCTCCCATCTTCACACCACCACTACTACGCTCCTTTCTCACACAACTATTCTCCCCCTCCACACTAATCCTACTCTCCTATCTCTACATTACTACTACTCTCACACTACTACTACTCTCCCCACTATTACTCTTCCCTCTCCATACTACCGCAACGAATGTCCTCTCACAACTCTAATACTACTCTACCTTTTTCACACTATTACTCTCACTCCACCCACACCTTGTCCCACAGTCACTCTCCTTTCACTTCTCCAGTCACCTTTTCATGTGTTCCCTACTCTCTCTACTACTCTCTCTCATTCATCTTACTCTCACACACACACACACACACACACACACTCTCTCTCTCTCTCTCTCTCTCTCTCTCTCTCTCTCTCCTACTAACCATTACCTCACATTGCAAAAGCCATCAACAATTCTCCTCTTCTGCTCCATCCTTCCTCCACCTGGTCTCTTGGTCCTCCCTTTTCCTCCCTCACACCACTTGGACAACCCACACCTTCATGTCCTCCCTTTTATCCTTCACACCCCACCCCTCAGTTGGCTCTCCCCATCTGTTGGTTCCCCAGACCAACCTTAGACGGTCTTTCTCCCCAGGCAGGTGTTACAAGGAAAGAAACATACAAAAGCAGCCTTAAGCCCTGCCTCTTTTCTATACGCGGGTCTGCCAGTCTCCAGCAATGGCAGCCTACAGCATTTAATGTCCCAGTTCATTTGAGTGCTTCCAGTATGATTTGAGATGCCTGCTTGGTGTGAATGTACATCTGCGCCCTCCTCACAGGTGAGAACATAATATCTGCGTGTATGGATACAGTTAGAACGCTCTTGCTTGTGCCGGCATTATGCTTGCGTGGTTTGCTGTCTCACGGCATGCAAATTAAGCTGGAGCGCTCCCTTCTCTGGTTTGCACTGATGTTGTGCTGATGCAGGTCATATAGCGGCTTGCTTGCTGATACACGGTCTGCTCTGTATCTCATCAACCCACCTCTCTGTATGTTCTTGTTTGTCTGTTGGCTGTCCCACTATTAAGACTGCATATTCTGGACAGATGGCCAGAATTGTGCTATGCAGGCATTGGGTGAGTAATAGTGGTACTTTTCTGTATAGCTTCAGTGAATTTGTATTCATTACATTATTTCTAATGTATATTGCCTCACCCTGTCACTAGATGGAACATGTTATGTTTCTTCTACACTATATGCTCTCCAGTCACCAGCCAAACAAGAATGAAAGTAGCACTGATATTCTCTGGGTCAAATTAATGACAAATTAATACCATTTTGTTTTACTTCGTGTTTTGTTTCTGTGCATTGCATCTTTCTATCCAAGTTAATTATTAACTTAGAATCTGGGTTAGGTCTCATTGAAATCGCAGACCATGAAACAGACACAGAACAGATGGTCATTTGTTTCTGGAGGAAATTACATAAGTCGAAGAGTGTTTGGAAATGTGGTCTTTTGATGCATTGTCTATGAAAAAGTTTTCGAGATGCAATACATTTGAAATGAATGCAGATATCCAGTGACTATTTGAATGTTCACATTGATAAGCTTGTATATAGTTGTCTAGAATATTTATTCAAATTTGCTTTTATGCAAATGGATGTTTGTGTGTATTCTGAATCCACCTATTAATGAGAACACATCAGGAATGTTATTTTTCTTCTATAGGCAGACTGTCTGCATTTGGATGGAATATAGTGGGTGATCTCCCAAGCATAAAGTTATAAAGCAGAATATTTAGATCACAATCAGCCTTTTTCTTGTCCCAGTGTCAAGTTGGGAAGCACGAGAGGGCTGCGTACCTGGTTTCTTGGTCTTTGATCTTGCCGAGGTCGCCAGTCTGTATCCAGTCGAAAGATGAGCTTGTGGCACGAGAGACCAGCCTCTCCGCCACCCAAAAACTGATACTGGGTGGAGGATGGGCCGATTCCCAATGTCACGGAAAGCACTCTCCTGATTAACGTGATGAAGGGACTGTGGAAGCACAGGCAGGAGAGGCTACGGTCTTGTTGCAGATCACGGGCTGGGATGGAGTCCGTTGGAATAAAGTCCAAAGTACGTGAACTGAAGCGGAGGTCTAAGATTCCGGCGTGGCAGGTATATTCTTGGTCCACAGGAACGGATGAAGAGGGTAAGGCTGGACAGGAAAGGAAGGAACCAAGGCTGAGCAGGAGATCTAACTGAAGGAGCCTGAAGGGTTACTCTAGGGCAGCAATTGCTGGGGACCTTGGTCAGTGTATGCTGGCAGACCCAGGGAGGTCCAGGTAAAAGTATGCCGGCAAATCCTGAGTTTATTCTGGTAAGTTGCTGGCAGAGCGAGGGGAACCCAAGTACGGTAAGCTGGCAGGCCCAGGGAGAACCCAGGTAAGGTAAGCTGACTGGCCCAGGGAGAACCCAGGTAAGGTAAGCTGGCAGGCCCAGGGAGATCCCAGGTAAGATAAGCTGGCAGCCCAGGGAGAACCCAGGTAAGGTAAGCTGGCAGGCCCAGGGAGAACCCAGGTAAGGTAAGCTAGCAGGCCCAGGGAGAAATTCAGGTAAGGTAAGCTGGCAGGCCCAGGGAGAAATTCTGGTAAGATATGCTGCAGGCCCAGGGAGGAATTCAGGTAAGGTAGCAGGCAGCCCCAGGGAGGAACTCAGGTAAGGTAGACTGCAGGCCCAGGGAGGAATTCAGGTAAAAGTAGCAGGCAGCCCAGAGCAGGCAGCCCCAGGGAGGAACTCAGGTAAGGTAGACTGCAGGCCCAGGGAGGAATTCAGGTAAGGTAGACTGCAGGCCCAGGGAGGAATTCAGGTAAGGTAGCAGGCAGCCCAGAGCGGGCTCAGGTGAGTGGCAGGCAGCCCAGTTTGACGCGTTGAGACGCGGCTTGCCTCGAACTGCGGCTCCTTTTATGGGTCGTCGGCGCCCGTGAGGCTTGGAACGCAAGCCGCTTCACCTCCGGGCGCTGGCGTATCCAAAACGAGTCCTGGAAGGCAAGCCCTTCCTAGGGCTCGAGCCGAGTCCACGGCGCATGCGCGGAACCGAGACAGAGGTCTTCCACGCATGCGCCGTAGCCCTCCGCCCCGACACCCAACGCTCTCCCTCTGGCGAGCCCCCAAGCGCGGAAGCACGGGTAGACTCGCCAGGAGGTGAAGGGACGAGCGGGCGCGGCGGACCCCGGTCTCCAATGTGGCATGACACCCAGAATGTTGAGGTGGGATTGTTGTAGTAGGGGGTGTTAGATCATAAAAAGTGCCAGGAATGTCAAAAACAATCTGATTAAATCTTTCTTTTTATTTTTTGTATTTGTTTATAGTTTATAAAAACCTTTACAAAAAAAAAATCCAATATTACCATAAGATTTACATTTTTTGTTACATAAACATAAGTCAATTTCATAAGTTCATATTTTATCGATCTCATTTCCATTCTTTGTCATGTCCCTTTTTTAATCTATTTTACACACATTCCTTAAAAATGATAAAACTCTTAATCTCAAGGACATTGATTCTCCATGTAACTTCCTTGACCATAAAACATCTCTCAGTAACCATGCCTTATAAACAAATTCTCCAAAGTAACCTATTCTAGATGACATGAGTTCTGGGCATTCAATCATTAAATGATACAATGTTTCTTAATTTCCAATATCTTTACAGAATCTACACGATTTTGTTTTGTGCCCTCAAACAAATAATTTCATTTGTGAGGAAGACATTCAATCTGAATCTCATAAAATCAATTTTCATCTTCTTACAAGGACATTTCTTTAGGTATGATCCTATTTCTCCACTGTTTTTTTCAGCTGATAATATGTGCGAATACAGTCTAAATTTACAAATTGCAATTCGATTATTTTCCCAATCTAGTACCTTAAGTTTTCTCTTTGCCATATTTAGATTAATTTTCATCAGTTTCATTCATTTTTCTATTTCTTCCAGTATTGCTTCACATTCCAACCTTAAATTATATACATATCTATCTGTGTCATTCTTTTTAGTTGACGGTAAAGAGGTCCCTCTCGAGAATGTTCACATTTTCTCATCAGCCACATTGCTTTTCCACTGGATAAGACTTTTAATTGATTGCAAGACAATTTCATACCTGATTACTTCAATTGGTATACATTTTGGTAGAAAATACAGCATAGCTCGAGATCTTAGTTTCAATGGCTCTATATTCTGATTCCATATACTTTGGCCAGCATTCTGGTCCATATAATATAGTGGATAGTAATTTACTTCTATAAAATTCCCTACATGGTTCCAATGAAAATTTTCCATATTTACTATCTATTCTCTTCATTTGATTTAAAATTCAACTTACTTTCGAGTTTAGGTAATTTACAAAGAATTTTTTTTATACTTTGCAACTATGGGATACCCCAGAAATTGTAAATTGTCTTTCACTTTAAGTTCCGTATTATCCCTTATTACTGAATCTCTTTTTTTCTTTTTTAGTTTCCTTGACCTCCCTTTGTTATCTCAATTATTGCCATTTTGGAAGGATTGATTTTTAACTCCATATCTTCCATGTATTTACCAAAAGCATTTATTAGTCTTTGTAATCCCACCTGTGTGGTATCTATAAGGTGAAAATCATCGGCGTATCCTGCCCAATTTATTTTAATTTTTTCAATTTTGGGTGCAACAAGAGTATTTCCATCCAACTC
Organism: Ambystoma mexicanum; assembly: GCF_040938575.1. Taxonomy (NCBI): domain Eukaryota; kingdom Metazoa; phylum Chordata; class Amphibia; order Caudata; family Ambystomatidae; genus Ambystoma; species Ambystoma mexicanum. Next base: position 562,116,368 of record NC_090930.1, read on the forward strand.
CTTTTCCACACCGAAGACATAATGATTGTATAAAGTGGGTCTCGATATACAAAATTATCATGCTGACTAACCCTTCGGGGATTCCATACTTTTCCATTTTCTGCCACGGAAATGTCCTATTCACAGAATCAAAAGTTTTGCTTAGATCCATTGAAGCAACATAAATTGGCCCCTTTATTTCTTTTCCAGACCTGATTTTGTAAACAATTCAACAAAAGTCCCCCACAATCCGTTCCTATACCCTTCCAGAATCCTATTTGTCGGAAGTCCAGAATATTATTTCTTTCACTCCAGTCATTTACACTGTCTAAAACCAACGAGGCAAAAATCTTTGAATCTGCGTCCATTATACTTATGGTTCTGTAATTTGATGGTAGGAGACATGAGCCCCTCTTAAAAATAGGGACCATGTACACTCTTTTCCATGCCTCAGGAATAGTTTGTGACTCAATTATATCTTAAAATTCTATGTATAGTGTCTTGGCCCAAATTAAGTGAATGCTTCAATACTTTATTTGTTAACTTATTGGGACCAGGAGCCTTTGATGGATTCACGTTCTTAATTGTTGCCTCAATTAGTTCAACAGATACTTCCAATTGCCAATCTGCCGCATAGTGATAAAAGAACCCTTAGATTCGGAGGTAAAGTTTTCCTCAATATACTGCACCCAGTTCTTTTCAGTGATCGGGTTACTCATCTTAGTCAAGTTGTTTTCTTCCCTTCTATTTATAATTTCCCACAAGGCCCTAGAATGTTTGCCTTGAATGCACTCAAGCATTTTTCCCCATCTACCTGCGACATTCTACAGTGCTCGTAAGTGAAGACTTTAGAATTTTTCCTTACTCCCTTTTCATTTTGTTTTTTTTGTTGTTTCTTATTTCAGTGTTATAAACATGTATGTTCTTCTTCCTAGTTGTATTCTTACTGTCAACCTTCTCAACCAAGACTTTTACCCTGGAATCCAAATATTCAGGGAACCCCTTCACTGAGTATCTCGCTGTTTTTTCTTCAAACGTGCTGTTTTTTCTTCAAACGTACATTCTTCAGTTCGCTTAGCATAAGCATGTTAAAGTTATTCACTTTTTTGTTCGTCCACCTAATTCTATTCCCCTTGGTATTAATACTTATGTTCTTTAAGTAACCATCAGCTCTAATAATTTTGTTAATCAGCCATTCTAATTCAAGCAATAACATTGTGTGATCACGTGGGTAGGATTGTTTAACTTGAAATGTCCTTACACGTTTAAAGATATTGGTATACATGAATATAAAGTACATTTCTGATTTAAAACCTCTTGCTGCCCAGGTTGAATTTTCTTTATCTAGACGTCTCAAGCCCCAATTAGAGACCCAATTCACCCACATTCCCCCCTCCACTATGGAGAACCAATCCTCAAATTTCCCATTTAATTTCTCTAGAATTGTTTGCAAGTTGCCCTCAACAGTTCTATACTCATTAATCAAAAGCAGGATATGATTAAATGACGTCTTGTGTGAATCACCTTGGGTTTTGTGTGGTGTGGATTGTTTTATGATGCCTACAATGTCTAATAGTTATTTATTCACTTTATTTTCAAAGTCTCTCTCTTGACATAAAGACAGTTGGGTTGGAGCCATTGTCTGTGTGGGGATGACACTATATATGAAAACACAAATGGCCCATCAGGCAGAAGGGTACTATTGTGTTTCATAATTAATTCCATTTCAGGCCTATAGTGGAGGTTGTGTACTGACCTGTCATTGGTTCTCAGTGGTCTGTTTTACACTAGTCTTGCAGAAAAGAATATTGAGAGACAAATGATGCCAAGCAGAGGTGTACCCATTTTGGCATGACTTCGATAGGGATCTTCAGCGTGTTTCTTAAAAGATGGAATCACACTCCATGCTCCACTTCTTTTCATCCTTAAGCATTAGCCTTAGCTCCTACTCATGAACTAAACAACTACATGTACAGTAATGATGCTGATTCCAAAATCGGCAAAAAAACAGAAAGCAACTAAATCCCTACTATCACGGGATGCTGAGTACTTGGGTTGATAGGCACTAGCAAGACCAGCCCTACAGTCACCTCACTGTACATCAATGACTATAGTACTTGCTGGGCAGTCATCATTGCATGCTATTTTTTGCTTTAAATTGGGAGTACTTGATGAATTTTAAAGCCAGGGATAACCTTTTGCATGGATGCACATATTGATTCTTTTCCTGACAATTAGCCCCACACCAACTCAAAACCTAGTGAGGGCCCGTACATGGATGCATATCAACGATTGCAATTCGTGAAAAGTAATAGTGGGGCAATATACATTAGAAAGCATTTAATGAATACATTGCATATGTACTTCTAATTCACCAAAGCTATACAGTGAATATCATTGATACTTTTTCTTTTAATTATTTTTTTGGCTGGTGACAGGAGAGCATATAGTGTCGAAGAAAAATAACATGTTCCATCTAGTGAGTTTGAGTTGGTGAACCTTAATGTTCCAGTGAGGTGAAAAATGAACTATGTTATTAGAATCAATGTCAGAATCCAGATGTTGTTATCACGAGGAATAAAATAAGTTAGAACAAACCGTGTCCACAGTAGTTGGATTTATCAATTGATTAGCCCTTTTACTGTTTTTCCTACCTATCCTATCCAATTTAGTGGAGTAAAGTACATTTCCCCTTTCACACTCTATGCATCATAGGGTGTTATCTATACTGTGATTGGGGTCCAGGGAAACCTGCCACCTGAGAAGATTGAGTTTTTAGAGCTGGCTGTGCACATTTATTCACAAAACATTTCTCCCACAGGACCTTAGCTAAATCATATGCTTTCTGATATTTGAAGGGCTATCTGGTGAACTGGTCAGTGATAAGTATCTTTACAAAGGGCTTCCTGTCCAATGGTTGTGACAGAATGTTCATGCAAACCTGACCTACATGCCCTCTGCTTTATAGACTGCAGATCTCAGTTGCTATCGTGCGCACTATTTCTTCAGTGTTCCTAGCCAACCGAATATTCCTCAGAAAAAGTTGAACATTTTGACTCAACTCAGATTCCAATTGTTATGAATTAGTACTGTCCATACAGTTATTTGAGGGGCCAACTAGTCATTAGTAGGTGTACAATTATGTTTTTTGATTATGTATCAGTAGCGCAATTGAAATTCAAGCTTTAGGAATTAAGAGGTACTGTGATGCTACATTCCCTTAGCAGTGCTATATGGATGTCACAACATTGCATTGATGCTGGTAAAGTCATGACATGTTGCTGCATTTAAATAAGTCAGCCAAGATGGCACCAGGAGTAGTCACCAATGTTCCCAGCCCAGATAATTACTCACAGTATGGAATGGCAGCATTTTCATAGATCCTCAGAGGCCTTTGCCTCCCAGAATGGTTAATTTAGCCCAAGTTAGCTAAGATTCTTGTCGATGAGGACTTCCAAACAGGGAATCTGAATCAATATTTACCTTTACAGGCCAGTGCTTCTGCTGGATAGTGTAGTTTCCAAGGGCAGCTACACAGAATAGTCCTATGGAATGCAGGGTAGGACAGCGCCAAGGGTATTTCTGTTGATCCTCATGATAAACCTGCCAGTTGTCACTTCAAAAGCAGTGATGGACCTTTTCTTTGAAGCCTGACTTGGTAGTGTTGAATTTGTTTTGTGCTGCATGTTGTCTTTTTCTGAACCCGGTTAACTATAGCTGATGTAAGACACAGGTAATTCAGAGTTGCCACCGTTTTATGTTGGACATCTATCTCCAAGCCTCCCAGAATGGTGTTGATATGCAGAAGACAGTGATGGATGGGGTAGGGAAAAGCCAGACTGGTTGCCATGGATAGTGTACGTGTCCATCTGCCAATTTCAAAATGCTGTGTACCAGTGTAATGTTGAACTTTGTCAGAAATAGCACACACACTTTGGTCTGTGCCTGCTCTTAACTGTATTTGGTTTGTATTTTCTGATTGGAGGGCACACCTTCTTTAGCCAGGTTCGTGGCATACGAATTTCGAAACCCCCATATAAAGTGTTGATAACAATTGCAGAAACCTGTAACCTCTGGACAGTTTCTCAGAGGTCAGATATTTGTTTGTCTATTTATTGTCAATTTTCAGCAATTACCTGGCTTCTATACTGATGCTGGAACAGTTGCACTGCCCTATGTCCATAGTTAATGTGTGTCTTTCTTCATGTAGCTGATCTGGTAGACTCAGCAACTGCTGCTTATGCGTGTTTATTTTATTTTTCCAAAGACAATAGTGTTTATTCCAGCAGGTTCAAATTGACAATTCTCTTCAACATTAATCTTTGCAACAAGGGCGCTGCTTGAACAACCATAGAACATGTACCTGAACTCAATGAAGATCTGTTGGCATCTGGAATCTGTGTTCCTCGATCCACTTTGCAAATGCAGATGCAATCAAATAGACTTGTCTGTGCTAAAACTGGAAAGCAGCAGCTTCCAACAAAACTGTCAGGTATGTGACTCACTTATTTTATGTATTCATGAGATCTGGCTTGTGATACAAACCTTTCACAAAAAAATATAATAACATACATCATAGAAATGTAGGAAATTGGTTACCCCTCCCTTACACTTTCACATCAGATGTGAGTGTGTCGCTAGCTGACTCTATGCTTAACAAATACTCAGCATCAATCAGCAGTTTTTTATTCCAAAAAATATATTCATTTTTACTCTTTCATCATTCTTTAAAAAAAATCATTTATATTTTCACATATACAAAAAACATATTCATAACTACAATCCCTCAACTGGTAACAAACACTCTAAAAATGTGTGCATGGAGGTTAGTACAGGATGACTTTTTCATATCCGGTACATCATTTTCTTGTAAACTATTCATCGATTTTCATAGGTTTTGTCATACAGATACACTTTACAAAGACCCCAATGTTAAGGTATCTTTTCTGGAAAAATATATAACACTAGACAACAAATGTTCTCTAGTCCTATGGATGTTGACACATGTTTCAGCCCATCTATTGTGATATGCCTCCTCCTAGCGTTCTGATTCAAATTGTTATCGGGCTTCATCAGGACGTGAACTTTGTTTCATGTCAGAAACCCCATTTGTTTGTGAACACTCTAAAATCAAAAACACAAACACTTGTTTACTAAACCAAGCCCTTACGAATTATGTGATTTTATTTATAACTTGTTCAATCAGTCTTGACAGGAAAGTGGTCTACTAACCTTAGTCTTAGTGCAGGCTCTGCAGGGAACAACATATTTGTGATGAAGGGATCAACCAAACACACAAGTCAACAGAAGGGTGAAGGTAATGCCTTTAGGAATTAAGGAATTTACTCTAGGACAGTGGTATTCAAACCTTTTATGCTGAGACACCCCCACACCCCCATTTGAGTATACATGTTGTTGCTGAGGCTTTCCTTGAGTACAACAAATGTTGATGAACTCCCTCAGAAGCCTTATCTGAATATTTTATATTAAATCAGTTACCAGACTCTTTTTTGGAAGAGCCTTGCACCCCCCACCCTGGACATCCTTCCAGCCCACCCAGGAGGACCAGACCCACAGTTTGAAGACAAATGCTCTAGAATCAACAAGGACTACTATTTGTACTATACTTTAGAAAAAGCAAAAACTACTAATATTACTAAAGGTAAATCAATAAGATGCAAATAACTATCCATGGGACGGCGGACCATCCCTGTTAATTGCTAACTCCTATGTTAATATTGGGGAAGGATCATTATACCAAGCGGTGATGACCCCTCCTGAAGTCTACTAGGCTATTAGCACATAGTGGAAATAGCAATAAATACATGTTTTGAAATTTTGGTGGCAAAGTAACACATGTTGCATTGATTGCCAGTAAAGTAAATATACAAAGTTAGTAAATTAAATTTGGTTTTATTTTGTAGTTTTTAAATAGCAAGGTAGTCTTCATAATGTAACTAAATTAATTGCAAAATTGGTAAAAGTAGAGTGGGTTTAACATGAGCATTCATAAGTAGCCATGAAAAAGTGAACAGTTTCTCTATATGAAAGTGAAATCCTTTTCCAATTGTTTAGCTTTCTCTTTGGTCTGTTAAATAGGATGCCGCAGCACAAAAAACTGTTAAACAAGGAAATGTATTGTTGAAAGAAATATTGCCTGGAAATTGCATTGTTGTTTCTCTGTCTGCTTTTGAAGACAAAATGTTCGGAATGCTGTCAATACCATTAGTTATTGACTACAATGTGAACATTCTGATTGGCTGAAACATCTCTATATGCTGGTAGGGTTTGGTGCCCCATATACTTCTTTTTTTCCAAAGTAACAAAGTTTGGCAACCAGCCAGTTCTTCTCTTTTCCTCACAATTTGAGGCATTCACCCCAAGCCCTTTCTTTGCTTCTCTGACTGACAAGTATGTCTCCTCTTAGGAGGCAGAAATATTTCTCACACTCTAACTGTGGGTCAACCTCCCATACAATTGACTTCACAATGCACACACTTCTAAAATCAAGTATTTCCTTTGCTTGGCTTGGGGGCTTTTTCAGACTTTGCTTTTATATACGATCAGCCTTCGGTGATAATTCTACGCCAAGTTTGTCTCTAGTCTTCTTCAGTGGTTGTCTCTTCACTTTCCCTCTTAGTGCCTGGTCACTAGTAGGTTCTTGGCTTTCAATCCTCCGTCTATGGCTTTGGGCCACTACCAGTATTTGAGAGCCATCAGCAGGCTTGTGCCTTACCCTTCTCCCTCAGAAAAACCGCAACCTGCCTCATTCACATTCTTCCACCGTCAATTTATTCCTGCTTTCTCCACATTCCTTTACACTCCTGTCTTTTCTTCCTCCTTCAGCAAACTCCCTATTTCTAATATTCACGATTGCGCCTTCTTCTGGCAATGCTCTGTCACTGCTCTCTCAGTCACGTATATTTAAATTCCTACCCTGACTGAGAGCACAGAGACTTTTATGTAGTCCTCGGACAAGGTACCTGACCCCAGAAAGTTGTGATTTACAGAACTAGACTCCAATCAAGTTTTCAAGTCATGTGGCCTGAAAGGGTGTTTTTGGAAAGGATATCACCATCTATCTAAAGTGGCTGCATTTACTATATTTCAAGTGTTGAAACCTGAGGAGTTATTTAGGCTATGGTCTTTGAATTTCAATTTGAAATTATATTTGGAGAAGGAAATGAGCAAACAACGGTTACAAGTCATTTGGTTGAAAACCAAATGGTCGAATGACCATTTGATCGAAGTAAAATGGTCGAAAAAAAAAGGTCGAATTTTTTTTTATTTTTTTATTTTATTTTATGGGGGGGTTCCCCCCCCAACCACACTTTTTCTTTATTAAAAATATTTTTTAAGCAACCAAAACTAAAAATATATATATAAATAAATAAATAAAAAAGTGACCTTTTTTTTTCTACCATTTTGATTGGATCAAATGGTCATTCGATCTTTTATTTTCGACCAAATGGCCAGACACCGCAATCAACTGGTGAGATATAAGAAGTGATTCGCAAGTGAAAGCCATGATGCTGTGTAGAGAGAGATTTTCACATTACACTGTTCTGGTTGAGAAATGGGTGAGGCTTTACCTTTGTCTGTGTGTGATGCTAGGGTTTGAGGAATTTCTGTTGTGGGAGGGGGACTTCCATTATACATCTCCCATGAGAAAAGGGAATTTACCGGATGGCTTAAGTGTCCCCTGTACCTTTTCTGATCAGCTCCTTAATTTTGGTTTGAGAGAATGAAGATCATGGTGTAAGTAGTCCAGAACCTCTGTATTTCGATTTGGTCATATTGCATTATAGAGGTTAGGGTCTTGGGAGTCCTCTGTGGCAATTTCCTACTTCTGGACTTCCTGATGGGAGCTTAAAACCCAGATGGGGTGTCCCTTGCTATCATTGAAGAATTTATTTGTGGGCTCCTGGATGGGTCATAACATGGTACTCCTAATTTACGCCTGGATTATGGAGAATTTGGGTGGTCTCTGGAGATCTTGCATTGCACCTCCAGTGGTTGCATCATCCAGCTAGTATATTTCCATGGTCCACAGTGTTTTCTAGTCCTCACAAAGTAGCTGTTCTAATGTGTCTTTGAAACATTGTTGCACTCTGATATAGCACACAACAGGCTTTGGACTTCCTCCCCTTCTCTGGATCAGGTTTCTGTCAGTGTCTGAGATATCGCCCTGGGCAGGCTTTCAGATCTCTGTCCCTCAATATGGGCTTTGCCAAGGTGTGGGATGTAGCTTTTTCACGTAAGAATCTGCATCTTCTTCTTTTTTCCCAGAGTTTGTCTCTCTCTCTTAGATTCTCTGTTTTTATGCTTCCATCCTTTTAGGATGCTCACCTTGTATGTGCCACTCCCTACAGGTCTCTGTGCCGTTTTATGTGGTGGTTAATTATTCTGATGGCATAATTGGTTCCTAATTAAGCCACTTGCCCATCCTACATAAATCCTGGTCTCTGACTGTGTATTCTCTATTCACCAATGAGCTCTATCAAGTGTCCCTGCTTGATGGGCATTCTACTCTCCGGTTCATGATTCAAATATATGTAATGTAAGGGTGCAGAATTATGAGTCAGAAACCGTGGTGATATATGTTTGGGCAAAGACTTATTAACACAAAAGGGTTGGGAAAATTCCTCTATGCTCCTAAATAATATGAGGGGTTTAAATATCTCAAAGTAAACAAATGAAAATGTCCGGTAGTCCGTGATCAAAAAGTCTGACACAGTCATGTTAAAAACCTACTTCCTAACACTTGCATCCATAACTGTACAAGGGTATTCCTTACTAAATGAAACAATGTTATTAATTTGTGTTCTCAATAAACAGAAACATTCCCAGATTAGCTGGTAGTAAGGTGATTCAGAAGAAATGTTAAAAACCACAGAGTACCAAGATTGGGATAGTGCTCCTTTCACTTAGACTTATTCTTCTTTCAAAGTTTCAAGATCACAGATAAGGTCAAGTCTCTTATATTGCCAGTCTTTTATATCAATTGACTCCATATTCCTCTCCACCAAATATAGGATTCACTTTATTATTCCCAGGGCCTCCTGTGCCCTGGTTTCCAATCTTCTATGTGGGTATGGGTACCAGAATCGTAAAGATGATTTAGCATCTTCTCTTGATAAACAGAGCAAATCTCAATACATTTCTTTCACAAGGTCCCAGACCCTCTTGTTTGTAGATCCCATACTTGCACAGTGGCATTACTACCCCTTGGTTCACTCTCCTGCCAAGTGAACAGCTGGTTTTGATTCTCTTTTGGGTCCCAAAACCTTCTCTTTTGGGTGTGCGTTCCAGACTCGCACAGTAGCGTTACTTTCCCCCCTTGGTTTACTCTCCTGCCAAGTGAGCAACTGGCTTTGGTTTTCTTTTGGTCCTAGACCCTTTCTTAAGATTTCTTGGACCTCTAACAACTGGTAAACCCGCAAACTTGCTCTGTTCTTCTTGAACAGTACCATCATTTCCCCAGTCTCTGTTTTGCTCGCTGAGTCTCCAACAGCTTTCCGGAGTGAGGCAGGTTCTGCAGCACTTTGGGGGGCATCTCTCCTCTCCTGATTGCGTGTCCTGTGCTGCAAATGGTCCACCAGAGATGGGTCGCCTAGAGGTAAGTACTGGTACCAATGCACTTGGTCCTTCAAGCTTGGACCTTAATCAGACTTTCCTCTACCTCACTCCGTGGCTTCCCGCTCACCTTCCCTCTGCTTGCTTGTTGCCCCGCAATCCGCTGTACCTTCTGAGAGACACGTTCACTTGAGACTCATTCTCTGGAGGCTTGACCCGCTCAGGCTTCTCTCTCAGCTGCCTCCATTCTGCACTAGCACTGCTAATACTCCTGCGCCGGCCAGCTGCCTCCATTCTGGCAACTAACATCTCGGAATAAACTAGACAACTCACTTTGTTTCTTTGAAATGACCTTCCTTGTCCCCGTACTAGTTATTCCCTCTGACACGGGTATTTTGATATTTCAGGTTTGTGAAGGATGTTAAGATGGTTAACCTTACAAAAGAGTATATTAGTTCTCCCTACAAGGGGGGAGGAAGGACTTTGTATTAGAGAAGGGGCTAGGGTTATCAAGGTGGATGAATACTGCATTCCGTGAGCATAATCATCTCTAATTCCATAGGGGCCTTCCCTCCCCATGTGATACTCCCTCGATACACCACCCCCAGGGTGATTATTGCACTGTGGATGCACCGCCCTGGCCCGATGGGAAAGGTCTCCCCATATGGAAAAAGGGATGACATCCTCAGATTCGTCACAGTAAGCAGCTCTGAGGTGCAACACACTTGGTGCCTTTGGGGTACTGGGAAGTCACCTGGAAAGCAGACAATGTTAACGAGAAATTAATAGTGCCTAAAGTGATGTTTAAAAGTAATTGCCTGTGTCCTGATATATTTAGCTTAACTGGCGTCTCATATCACTGTTGTTAACTTGCTACAGTGGTAAGATTGGGATTAATTCATGGCATGAGAAAACAAATACTTCATAACAGTACAAGATGCATCATATGCCAATTACGTCTATAGGTAGTATAAACAAGCTTTACCCGAGAATTTACTTTTGGTGATGGTTTCAAACTTTGCTGATACACGTATCACCACAAATCAACAGGGCCTACTTTCATCATCTGTGTTGGGATCTATGTTGCAAAAACTGGGGGCTGCTATTGAGAATGTGAAAGTCATAGATTTTTCTTATTTGTATTTAAATACATTGATGCATGTGATTCTGTTTCTGGAAGGGTAGTCTGCTAATCAGACCCCACCCATCATGAAGCCCTATGCATAAATCATAGCATATGTCTCCTGGAAACTGCTCCTCATGCTCTTCAGTGGCACAGGGCAGATTCAACAGTCATATGTGCATTCCTGGCCGCTGCCCTGACTCAACACCACTGCAGCCATAGGTGCCATTTTATCATCTGCATCTCTGATTCAAAATGTATATATCATACAAGGGCAACTCTCCGAACCCAGGCAGCTATGTTATTGAAAAGTACATCCATGGCAGCCTGGCTATCTGTACTGATCCCAGTATGACAATGGTGAGGATGGTGTCTTCTTTTGATCCCACGTGAGTATAACAAATAAAACAACTCCCTTTGTGCATAGGAGCTCCCACCAGGAGGTCTCCTGGGAGCCCTGCTTCACAGGGCCACTAACATAAGTAACAGGCCAGCCTCACATCAGGGAGCTGGACACAAAAGGTCCTTTGAAGCTGCAGCCATGGGAAGGTTTCAGAGTTGGGGTAGCTACAGAGAAGGAAGTGGACCTGAGAAAGGGTTTCGCCATCTTGCGTTTATGTGGTTCCCTTTCCTCCCTTACCTCCCCATTCCTTGCAGAACAAGGCCCTTTACAAACACAGGGATTGGACCCCTTTATAGCAGGCATGCTTCCGTTAGTTCCCCTGTGACCATTTACCTTTCTATGGAGGATGTCCCCCATTTCTTCCTTGATTCTTTCCTGAACTACAAGAGGAAGACCTCTCTGGAAACTGATTGAGAGTGTAGTTCATTACAAAGCCCTCTGTCAAAGATGCAAATACAGGTTCATACAAGACAGAGGAAAGTTCTGCTCCCTAACCATTGCCAGGGAAAATTGTGGTTGAACTGCTGTTTACTTTTGCCTGCCACTATAGCAGCTGCACTGCAACTAGGCCCCACATTGGAGGTGAAGGAACGCCTGCATGTGCCAGCCTACCTGCCTGGGCTGTGAATAGCAGAGTAAGGACTGCACTGCAATTGGTGAGCAGGTGCAAGTGGATCGAGGTCATGTGGCATAAGCCTCACCCACCTATCAATCAATGCTAAACTGTTGGTGCCTTCCTGTTTTGCCACACTTTTTCCTGTTTTGCCACCCATTTTCCCTACTGTAACAGCCCTCCATTATCTTTTCCTTTGAAGTTGGTGAGAAGGTGCAAGCGGATCTAGGTCACGTTGCTTAAGCCCCATCCACCACCTATGCCTTGCCTCTTCCCTTCTGTTCTTAACTCTTAGATTAAGGGCATCTCTCAACCAGGTGAATTGAAGGACACACAGAGAAAAGGGCAATTACATGTTTTACCTTTTTGGCCCTGGAGGCCCAAACTCCTGCTCAGACAAAAGGTAAGCATGCACTGACATGTGTTTTCTCCCTTCATACCTACAGGTCATCCGCACCATCACCAGATAACGCCAACGTCATTTCCCCGCCTCTAAGTCATGGACTCTGAGATGCAGCAACCTCATTCACATCAGCCTCAAGCCCATCAGCACCCCCCACCACCCACAACATGTAAGTTGATGCTCGCTAAGGTACGTTCATCTATCACTGATGCAGCAGATCTCTCCAACCTCATTACTTCACACGACCATGACATCATCTTTATCACCGAGACCTGGCTGACACCCACCTCTATCCATATCTTAGACGTCCTTGTCCCAGATGACTAGAGAACCCAAAACAGAGACCGGCCAAACAAGACTGGTGGAGGCCTTGTAGTCAACCACAAGATCTCGTGCCCTGCACCAGACTTGACGCCAACAACATTGGCTCCTTCAAAGTCTTCTCCTGCCATTTCCTGCTCTACCAGATGGACACAGTCACCTTCCATCTCATCTACACACCACCCAAACCCTACTCCACCTTATTTGGAGACTTCACAGACCTGCTCTCCACCATGTCCTTCACGCACACCAACATCATCTTCCTAGGCGACTCCAACCTCCCAGGTAACAAGGCCACAAAACCAATGAAGGAAGTTCTCCTCAGCCTTCTGGCCAGGCTCAGTCTCACGTAGCACAGAAAAGACCCAACGCACGAGAAAGGGAACATCCTCGACCTATCCATCACTGTACTGCTTTCCCTCCAATACAGCTCCCCTCTCCCATCTGACTGGTTTGACCACCTGGCTGCGCCTTTCAACATCCTGCATACCACACCAGTTAAGTATTCCCAGCAGGAACCCTTCAGAAAAGCCTTCATGTCCTTCAGGAACTTCCCGGTGGAAGCCCTCATGGAAGACCTCGCCAAACATCACCTCACTTGGCACAAACACCCACAATCAGACTGCGAAGGTCTACTGGATGCAAATAATGCCACCCTCTCAGCCTCCATCAACCAATGCACACCACTGAAATGATGCACATGCAAACTGAAACTGTAAGCACCCTGGTACATGCAAGCACTCAACCTCTACAAAAGAGTCATCAGGAAACAAGAAAAAAGCTGCCACTGATCTAGGGCTGCATCTGGCCTGGTGCTCCTCAAGGAAATCTGAGCAACTCGCCGAAAACGAATCAACACAGCCAAGAGCTCCTACCATCAAAACACCATAGCAGAAGCCGACAACAAAATCATAGCAATCTTCAAATCCGTCAAGCACTGTGTCAATCTGCTGCTCAACCCTGCCATACCACACTCAATCAAAAAAATTCACTGCCATCAACACCTGCTTCATCGACAAAATCAGCAAGATAGCACAGAGACACCAGGTCTGCATCCACAGACTGACCTTAAGTCCCTCCTCATGAAATCTCCACACGCTGGACAAAACTAAAGACACTCTCTAAAGAGGACCTGTTAGAAACCCTGGCCACCCTCAAAGCCAAATCGTATATAGACAACATCCTCCCAGCATCCATCCTCAAGACCCACCCCACAGAAGCTTTCCTTCCCTACCTGGAGATCAACAGCTCCCTAACTCAAGGCACTTTCCATCATCCCATCACCCATCTTCCCTTCCTAGGTAAGATCAGTGAGAAAGTGGTAGCCACACAACTGCAGCAACACATCGACACCAGCAAACTCCTCCAAAACTACCAATCCAAGTTCAGACCCAGCTGCAGCACAGGGATGGCAACTATACACGTGATCGATGCCCTTGACATCCGTGACAATGGCCACCCATGCCTCCTGGTCCTACTTGATCTCTTGGCCACTTTCGACACAGTGGCCTACCAGGCACTCACGGACACCCTACTTCAGCGCATGGGGATCAGCAACCTTGTCCTATGCTGGTTCAAGTCCTACCTCTCCTACCGACAGCAGTTTGTTCAGATGGACTCATCTAGATCGCCAATGCTACTTTTCACCTGTGGACTCCCGCAGGGTTCCATCCTCTCCCCAATGATCTTCAATCTGTACATGGAGTTGCTGGGAGCCCTCCTAGCCACACATAACATCCACATCCACCAATACGCTGATGACACACCGCTATACCTCAATATCAACTCCATCAAGGACATCCAACGACTGAAAACCTGCCTCTCACTGATCCAGTCTTGGATGTGCCATGCATACTTAAAGCTCAAGCCTTAAAACACCGAATTCCTACTCCTCACCAACATTGAATACCCAGACATACAGACCTGGCTATCAACCCTGAACCTTGATGGCTTCACACTTGAGCTCACCTCCTGTGCCAAGTCCCTCAGTTTTCACATTAACAAACATCTCTCCTTCAAGACACACATAGCTAAGGAAACACAGAATGCCTGGTATCGACTCTCCCTATTGCAGAATGTCAAGCCCTTCCTCCATCCAGACAGTTTTAGATCCGGCACTGGTCCTATCCCACCTGAATGGGGGCAATGCCCTCATCTAAGGTCTCCCGTCATCCGCCCTTCCCTTGTGCTCCTGAGAAGTGTCCTGCATGCCTCTTCAAGGATCTAGGCAAATATGACCACATCACCCTGGAACTCATATCGACCTTCACTAGCTCTAACTGCATGTACAAATCACCTTCAAGTCTTACTGAGTCATCTACAATGCAGTCGCCCTCAAGTCACCCAGCTACCTTGCAGAGAAACTCAGCATCTCTGGCGGACAATGCACCACCAGAAGCCAGGACACATGCAGACTTGAAATCCACCACTGCAAAAAGGAAAGGACCAGGAAAAAGCCTCCACTGCTATGCCCCAATACTATCAAACCTCCTCCCCATCAGCATCAGACTCGCCCCCAGCCTCCGACAATTCAGAGAAGAAGTCAAGACCCACCTCTTCAAGGAGTCTCTCCTCCACAACATCAGGTCCATCACGTCAACCTCCATGCGACATGACTCGCTAGATGACATCACCCTGTACAGCTGTACCCCTACTCTGTGACGCTCTGTATCCTAACCCCCACTGTATGTCTGTGCTGTTGTTATCTCTGAAAAGCGCTCTTTTATGCTTATGCATGTGTATTCTTGTATACATCTGTAAAGTGCCTTGTTGCTTCTCAGAGCTAGCTTTGCGCTCAATAAATAACATTTTATTTTTTGACATTTTTTTTGCATTTATATCAGTGCACCAAACTCTTGGGCATCAGGGTGCTAGTTACAGTAAGTGCGTAGTGAAAATACTTCAAGTGCTAGCCACGCAAGCATATTCAGCATACAGGTGGTTCTTAAAGCATCGGGTACACATGTACATGAGGGCCAAAATTAAGTAGATGCACAATCTGGAAAAGCTGTGCCTCGTGGTACGCGGGGCTACATCAGGTATACATAAGCATGAGGGACAACATTAAGTAGATGCACAATCTGGAGAAGCAGCGCTTAATGGTACGCAGGCTACGTCAGGTATACAGACTCATGAAGGACATTAGGTAGGAGTGCAATCTGGAAAAGCCGTGCCTCATGGTACGGGGGTTACATTCGGTATACATAAGCATGAGAGACAACATTAGGTAGAAGCACAATCTGGAAAAGCTGTGCCTCGTGGTACGAGGGGCTACATCAGGTATACATAAGCATGAGAGACAACATTAGGTAGATGCACAATCTTGATAAGCTGTGCCTCATGGTACAGGGTTTACGTCGGGTATACATAAGCATGAGGGACAAAATTAGGTAGAAACACAATCTGGAAAAGCCTCACCTCATTCTACGGGTCTCTATGTCAGTTATACATAAGCATGAGGGACAAACTTAGGTAAATACACAATATGGAGAAGTCACACCTCGTGGCACGTGGAGGGTACATCAGGTGAGCAGAACGGCAGAATGTGACATGCAGGCTAGATTAGGGAAATATGGTACATCTAAATTCGATTTTGAATGCTGAGCACTAAAGAGCAGTTTATAATTATACTGTGAGGGTTCAGGGGACATGAATAGCAGTCACATGTAGAGAGTCTGCATTTAGCTGGGCATGCAACGGTAGATAACATGCAGTCTGTGGAGCTGATAATATAGACTGCAATGGACGTGGTGCTATGCTTAAAGGTTCGTGTGTGCAGCTTTAAATGGACAGAGTAGGCAGATAGAAGATGCAAATGCAGGGGCACATAAGGCAGAGGCAACAGCAATAGAGAGCAGAAAAAGTTAGATGAGTTCCACAGTGCTGGGTGGTTGGTAGCACCAAGGGAGGTGCGTGGCCCAGGAGAGAAGGGGAGGTGGAAGGAGGTCAATCAAGACCAGGGGGTAAGCAACACGGGTGTGGGTCACTATGGAAGGTGCAATTGAAGGGGAATACCGGCGCTGCACAACACATGGTGAAAAAGTCAAGCGATGCGTGCCAGGTGCAGCAAACAGCGGCGCTTGGTGTAAAAAGTGCCAGGTGTCCCCTTTAAGGTGAGGGTATATACACAGCAGAGCGAGGGTACTTACCCTGCAGTGTGCAGTGCCGGTCCATTGAATCTGTGATTGCTCCATGGGGACCTTGCAGCCCTCCATGGCCCAGACAGGTCCAGATAGGGTGGACTCTGGGCCTTAGGATGGAGAGCCTTGTGAATGGGCCGGCTAATCACCTGCCAGTTCCTCTGGTTGGTGGAAGGTTAGAAAGCTAACCAATCAGGTGTGGCAGACGGGCACAGGCTACCCACAATTAAGAACAGATGAAGAAAGAAATGGCGGTGACAATTTTTAAAAGTTTGAGGTGGCAATCGAGTTGCAATTTGGGCATAAGATTAGGAAGCATTGTAAATGCAATCACATGCATCCGTGGCCCAAGTGGGCAATGAGCCATTATTTAGAAGACGACTTTCTGTGGAATCAGTGTCAGATGGGTGCTCTGTGCACTCTACAATGTGCACATACATCGCGGGCCTGGAAGTAGCTGGATGATGTTGCTTTACGTTCCGATGGTGAGTGAAAAAAGAGTCCCCTTGTCCTGGAGCCCATGAATCGGCACTCCCAGCAAACAGAAGCTGAAGACGAACTGAAAACCAGTTCACCTAGTTTTGACCGACCTTTGAACTGCTTTCAATGTCTTTTGGGCTAGCATCTTTGAACCAGCTCGACTCCATATCTCACCAAGCAGCACTCATCACTACCTTGGTTTGAACAGTGGATCACCACTGCTGTAGCCTTCGACTCAATGCTTCTTCAAGCACCACTTCGACCTTACTCAAATCTCAACTGGAACCACTGGTAACCATTGTTTCATAAATCAACTCATCCCAACAGTAACATTGTCTTGAAGAGACTAGCCCGCCTACCCGAGCTGGTTGTACCCTTCGAACCTGAACCCATTTCAATGGTGCATCACAGAGCAAAGAGCGCTGCCTCAAAGGCAACTCGATGCCGACTTGCCATCTCGATGAACGTGACTCACTGCATCCCAAACCTTGTTCGAATACAATGACAGCACAAAGAAACCCAGTTGGACACTGCCGAACCACCCAAGATCAAGAACAAGGTACTGTTAAGAGGCCCGGTGCCCCATGTCCACTCTCTGTGACCATCGTGAATGTTAAGCTCATTTTTGCACTTGTTCTTTTTTATATCGTTTAAAGTTACTTTGCTGCAAATGCCTGTCTGATCACCCCTACTCCAGTACCAAGAGTGCTATTTTCTACCACAGGTTTTTTTTTTCTTGCCTGTTTTTTCGGGTTAGGTTTTGTATTTTCTACTGTTTAATGAAAGTGTATATAGTTTCATAGAACGTTGATTCAACATTATTTTATTTTCGAGTTTTTGGACTATTGCTCTTTTGGCTGATATTGTTATCACTTCACACCCTTCATGGGAGTATAGCCTGTCCTCTGCCCACATTACCACAGAAGGCAAAGGAAGTATACTGATTGGTCTGTCTGTTTTGATCTTTTTGATTGGGATTGCAACTACACTTTACTAGTAGTGCAGGGCAGAATAGGTGGTTTGGCCACTACACATCCCTGTACTTCTGCAGAGCATTTAATCAAAGCCACCATGACTACTGCTTCGGGCCAGTAGACTCTGAGACACACATTTCTTCCACAGACAACACAGTGTGAGATTCTCTAACAGCTGCTTCTACCTTACCATCTCTGTGCCACTTTATCAACCTAGCATGGTATGGTTTGTGTTCTGCAAAATGCAAAGTATTAGCACAATACCCAGCAGGATCACACATATGTAATGGTGTGGGCACAGATGATCATCCAATTTCTGTCTATTCTGGTTGGTTGGGTTGACAATAACAGGAACTGCAAAGGTAATCTTTAGGATTTTTGGGGGATTTGCAGTAGTGGCATTATGTGTCATTTGATGGTCTCAACCTGCGTCCCAATTGAAAAGAACAATGCATGGAGGGAGGACCTTTGCAACCTTAAACTCAGCTTCAGATGGGATGAAGACTAACAGTTGAATCCAATGTTCCATCACCCAAAATAGTTACTGCTGTCTGGCCACTATAAACTTTTTTTTTACCGCAACCAGCACTTCACCAGTTGTAGGGAATCTGGCCATTTGAGGCCTGCTTTTCAGCATGTTATTTGAACAACTCATTCTTTATAATGCTGTTCTGTCATGCTACTGAATGTGCTGATTGAAGGTGTTTGAAGTTGTCATGGAAAATGCAGACTGCAGTATTTGAAGGCACACTAAACATGGGCACACAGTCCCTCATAAATAACTTAATTACTTCATCAATAACTTCACTACTGTTCTAGAATCAGCCTTTCGACAAGGGTATGCCTTGACTGATCCTGAAAAATATCCACTGGGACTAACTTCTATTGATTCCCACAACAACTCAGCAATTGAATAAAGTCCACATGGAAATTAACAAATGGTCTCCTTTGACAAGGGAGAGCACCTCTGGTCACTTTCACCAATTCCACTACATGATGCTGCTGAATATTACTTTCTACATTACAATGTGAGCTATTGACGAAAGGTCTGACACAAACCTTTCCTGATTGGGGAATGAAATCATATCCACCCTTTCAAATATGGGTGAGTTTGTGATAAATATGAAATAAGTAGGACAACTGTACGTTTGGTGCACCTATGCGATCACACCAATCTTGTCCAAGGTTGTGAGGGTGCAGATGACATCCCACCACAGAACAAGAGCTCTAAAATTGCATCTTGCACTAGATCGACCTTGTAATCTGGGAAATTGTTGGGTCTGCACCTTACTAGTTTGTTTTAAAATAAACTCGGCCCGAGTGAGGGAAACCACAGCCTCTTTAAGAGCAACATCCACTAAAGCATTTCATTTTCTTTACTCAACACAAAGGGGTTGGTGGGCTGTGTTAAGGATTTCTATCAGGCGATAAACTCTGCTCTCGGCCTAGTGTAGAGCGCTATGGAAAAACGTATTTGATATATAGATTCAATTATTTGAAAGATGTACCACTCGTATCACACCCCTTACTTAAAAATACCCCGGGTCACGCTGGACCAGGAATCAGGCTGGTTTGTAAAAGGTATTATTTATTTATTTATTTAAGATAAAAATCACAATATATATATTAATAGGTAAACAACAATCACCAATGGGGTGGCAGAACACTGAATAATATCTTTAATACACTAGGACTAAGTAACGAGCAAAACAAACGCAGCACAGAAAATAGTACTTTTGTGTTGGTTTCAGATCAGATGACACTATGGTTAGAGGTTCCCCCTGCAACACCCCTTAACCCCCAAAACCCCCAATAGGCAATGCAAAGAGATGGAAGGAGAGATCCGGTATTCAGGAATAATACAGATCAAACAGTGTCTCACTTCCCCCTACCCCCTTACACAGAAAGAGAAAAACAAAGTGGGCTTTTCAACTGTCAGGATGACTTTTAAAGTGGCTGAGCAAGAACGCTAAATGTGTGGAAAAATGCTTAAATTGTTCTAAATACCTATGGGAGCCACTTTGAACAGTTGCACACCGTCACCAGCAATGATTTAGTCCAAAGAAAACATTTGAAATCTTAAAGTCCAGGTCGGAAACAAAGGAAGCTATTTCACACGTGTAAAAAATTCTCAAAATGGGAATTTTGGGCAAACTTTTCTGTGTGTGATATTCGCAATAATGGGAGAATCGCACTCTTAGCTATGGATGTTAGGTACACGTAGGAGTTGAAATTTTGTTTCTATCACAAAAACGGAGTTATAGAGGCTTTAGTGGAGGTTGTTTTTGCGAGATAGGCGCAAGAATGGAAAGAGGCTTCAGTTTTAAAATCAGAAAAATATTGACTATGGACTAGAGCATCCAAGCTAAGCCACCAGGATGGCACAGGTAAGAGTCAGGAGTGATTTGCGACTTAGTCCTGGTTCCTCACTGTCCACCTTGGAGCGCTAGGCTGGTCACTCAAATGAAATTAATAGATCAAAGTTGATAAAGATGACTAGGAAAAAGGATGCTTTTACAGATAGACAGAATAAGATTTCACTACGGATTCAGATAATGTTACTGTTTATGGAAGTAAGGATACTTCAGAGGTTAGGAGGGGACAAGATAATGCACAGGAATCAACAGTTTCTAGCTTCCTGTTAATACTCACAAAACAATGGATTTAAGATATTGGACCGTCAGGATTCTGGACCATTAAATCGGATCTATCAGCGATGG
This sequence comes from Ambystoma mexicanum, assembly GCF_040938575.1. Classification (NCBI taxonomy): domain Eukaryota; kingdom Metazoa; phylum Chordata; class Amphibia; order Caudata; family Ambystomatidae; genus Ambystoma; species Ambystoma mexicanum. Next base: position 562,137,099 of record NC_090930.1, read on the forward strand.
ACAGCTGGGCACATCGGACTGTACAAGGTCAGCAAGGCTTTCTGGTCACAGCACGGCACAGAACTGGACGGAATCTGCCCTTCTTGGTTCTGAGGATATTTAAATTCTGCAGGCAAGCATTAACAGCACACCCGGCTGTATTTTGATGCTTCCCCTAGGATTTTGGGGTTCTGTTCTAGAGTTTAAGGTCTGAGAATGGTTCAGCTATGCATGGACCTTTGCTATGCCCAGTTTCTGGAGTCTGGAACAAGTAGGATGTAGATTTTAGCAGCAGGGCGCTCCGCTAGCATCAGGAAAGTGAGTGGATCTGTCTGTCCTTATGTGCTGTCAGCTGTCTCTTTTTATGCTCTAAAATGACATCATAAAGGGGGTGTGTTGGGCCGGCTTAGCTAAGCTTGCCCCTTTGAGCTGGGATAGGGTCAACACTTCATCTCCACTTGAATTTGGGGTGATTGGATCAAGGCTGGCAGATGTCAAATTTTATGATTTGCTTTACAGTCCTCAGAGACCTCCCTTTAGCCACTGGTCTCAAAATCGGACTTTACACTAAACACATTTCTACATTAGTCACCTGTATATAAATCCCACACAAAGATGCCATATTTTGTGTAGCATCTTTTCATCAAAATCTCGCAGCTGTGGGATCTTGTTTTAACTTTCTACAGAATGTTGCCCTTTTCGCTATGCACAGTTTCCAAATTTCAAGCATCTTTCCACAAATGTGCGTGTTTAACATTGGGATAGGCGTGTACATTTTCCCAATTCTAACAGTAATACATTTTGCATAAAATCACATATCTTGCCATTCCTGTCCAGAAAATGCACACAGTTCTGCCGCCTCTTCACACGTGCAGCCAGAAATTAAATAACAACTCTGTCATTTTTATATTTTTCACCATTCTGAATAGCAAGTTATAAGTCTTTTAAAGTGTGTTCTTTGTTCATGTTTAGCAACAGATGGTCACTTGACTCTGCCTCTTTTTGTCTCCTTGCAGTCCAAGGCATCCCCCTCCTGGCTTTTTCCTTCCAAGAGAGTTTACGACTGCCTTCACACCTCCAGTTTATTGGGCTGCAACTTTGTCATTGTTCCTTTGGCTTCTGTAGCCAAGATTCTGCTCTGACCTGCAATTAACACCTCCCAGTGAGTTTCTGCTGAGAGGAAGGCCCCGACTGCTTTTCCAGTTTTTTGCAGCTTCAGCCAAGCTGATTAACTTTTAAACCTAGCAAAAGCCACATTTGTTGCATCACATACAAATACATTTCGTTCTTGGCCTTAAAATCTGTTAAAAAATACAACTAAAATTTGTATTCCTTTTTGGCAACAGTCCTTTTTCTGTTTGCTAATCCAGCAGGCTTTTGAATTCTAGCTCACTTTTAAAGTTTCATCAGTCTCCTCTAACAGCTGTCATGCAGGCAGCCCTGGGTACTGGACCCAGAGTTTGGCATAGAGGCTGTCAGTTTTCAGACTTTGTATATTTCACAATGCTTCATTTGATACATGAATTTTAGCACCAGGCAAGATTTTAAATGTTGAAAAGTGTTGTGTTATAGGCATTTTGGAGTTTTTAGCAACAAAGCAACTGACGTTTGTAGGCACATTTTGGGGTTTCCTTTGCAAAGTGCTGCGTCTCTGTCTGCACACTGTTTGCTGGTCATGGGACCCACTGGCACATTTCTGCAGGGTGTGCTCTATTCCACCGCACATGCACCATGGGTGGCAGGTTGTGCATCCCTCTTTTTGTGTGCTGTTTTGGTAGGTTTTTGTCACGCCAAAGAGTTTTACCGCCATTGTTGCTGTTTCTTTCCCCATAACTAGCAGGATGATGCTGCATAGCACAGCGGAGTGGGTCAATTCATCCCACAGAGCCCCCCCTCCCGACTTGTTTTTGACTGCCGTCAATGGGAAGTCAGGAGATTGGGATGTTCTTTTCTTTTGTCCATGTGGAGAAAGTTACCTGCTTCTCCCGTCAGTGCTGGAGGTGACCCGCTCTCCTCGCCGCTTCTGGTCAGGAGTATTGCTGGTTCTGGTTGGGACTATAGAGCGGCACTCCGGGCTCCTTGGGTCTTTCCTCCCAGTCCCCGAGTGGTCCTCCTTGGTAATCCCTTTAGATGATCCTTAGTCCAGATGCTAGAAGATAGAACATAGCATGGTTCTGGATATTTTCCCACTCTTGTGTCCACACGTCATTTGGGGATGTCAGCCGTGGGAAAGACACTTGCATTGGTTATAATTGGCACTATTCCCCATCTGGGTTTCTAGTTGGTTCCTCTATTTGCCGCAAAGTATGCCTGGGATGGCAACTCTTCAGCTGGTTTATGTGGACCCACATGCCTCCCCTTCTGCCAAACTGCCCTTGGGGATTCAGATTCTGTAGGCGACTGGTGAGATTCGGTCCACAATTTCAAAAGGACCCCGCCAACTTGGGAGGAATGTGCGCTCTTTGGCTTTGTTCCTTTGGAAATTGTACAAGTAAACCTGCTCTCCTACTTGGTATTCCTTTTAAGTTGTCTTAAGATCATAGTGTGTCTTCATACTATCTGCAGATCTCTCTAGATTCTACTGAGCATAGGCAAAAGCATGTTGAAAGTGTTTTATCAGATTCTCAACATACTCATGAGTTGTGGAGACATTTATCAAGGTCTGCTCTTGGGTTCTGTAGAGCAGATGATGGGGTAGCACCATCCTTCGTCCAGTCATCAGCTCAAATGGAGACATTTTTGTTGCAGAAGAAGGGGTAGATCTGATGGCCTTCAGGGCAAGGGGTAATCGAATGTCCCAACTTGGCCCAGATCTGCCACAAAGTTTTTAGTATGCTCACAATAGTTTTGTTGTACCTCTCAACTCCACCACTAGAGGACTTCCAGTAGGGAATTTGTAGTTTCCTTTTGACCCCAAGTATCTCCCAAATCTTTGTCATCAATTCGCTAGTGAAGTGGCTACCTCGGTCTGACTCAATCCTTTGGAGTAGTAAAAAATGCAAGAAGATGTGATTGATCATCAGGGCAGTGTCATGATGCCTACCCCCGGGCATCAGGACCAAGGCCCTCAGCTCAGGGAGCAGGCATCCAGACATTTGTTTTAACCTCAGCAGCCCTGGCTAGGGTCTGTCTGGGTTCAGTCCTGGCGCATTAGGCGCCAGGCTCATAGACTTTACTTACCTGATGCAGACCATGCTGCAAAAGAGTCCAAGCCTACATGAGGCCTGGATGGGACTATTTTGTTACAGGGACTATTTTTTACTCGGGCGTGGCTCTAGGGAACTTCTTACCTGGAACTACTTTGGAGGCTATTTAAACCACACCCGAACAGCAGCACATGCTTTGCGTTACTCTGCATCCAGCAGCGTGATGCTCACTGTGCCTGCAGCCAGCATCCAGTCTTCTACCACACCCGTGAGCCTGCAGGCAGCATCCAGTCTCTGCCACGCCACCTCAAATCCGGAGCTCCTAGAATAAAGAAGAAGAAAAGGACAAAGTTAGAAAACAAACTTATTTCAAATTCCTCACCTAATTCCGGAACCATTTCATCTCCGGACCTGGAAAGTACATCAGTCCTGCACACGTCGATTTGCCAGCTCCAGCGCGGCACCATACTCACCAGTTCTCACAGCATCTTTCGATCCAGCACTGTCTCCATCATTTCTTCGCCGTAATCCGGCACCTAGGGGACACAAGAAAAAACAAGGTGAGCCAAGGGAATCAACAAATACAACCTCTTACCACCATAGATTTACCACCGGCGGTATTATTCCATAACTCTCCACATTTTCATATGCCGCATCTGTAAAGAGGGAGAAAAATAACACATTAACGCATTCAATAGTTACCGGACAGCATTGGGTAACACAGAATCTTACCTGAACGCCAGCAGCAGCTACGAGACCTTCTTCTCACGAACTCAGATGCAACTTAAGGAAGGAAGGGGACAAGAGTGAACATCGGGCACATTGAACTCTTTGAACTTGATACTTACCAATCCCGCCAGGGACTTCAGAGTCAATGCTTACCGGAACTCTCCCAACGCCTTCAAACCAGTGAAGTAACTTGTATCTACGCGCCCCTGCAAGACACGCAGGATGGAGAGTTCATCTTTTACGAACATAAGGTGAGGTTACTAAGGGGATATCGGAGGTGATCAGTGGGGGAGAGGCAGAACAGTTGGGAGGCCATCACTAAAATCCACAGGTGGTTTATCCCTGTCTCCACTTGCAGGAAAATACTTCTTCGGGTCCAGCAGACAAGACTAGGCGCCAGACAGGCATCTCTGCACTACGCATCACGTTGAAGGAGACCACAGCTGTCCGGGTCCGATCGACACCCCTGTGGGGTCCAGGTGAGCGTAACAGGCAGCTGCTGTTTCTGCCTTGCCATTTGGGCCGGGAGACATTCCACCCATTTAGTGTACAAGCATGTAACGGTCAACATGTACTTGTTCCCCCTAGAGGAGGGAATCACGGGCCCGATAAAATCGACTTGCAAATCTGACCAAGGCAGTGTCATCCCCCTCTTTTGGAGGGGAGCACGTTGTGTGAGTGATGTTGGCTGAAATTGTGGACACACAAGACACCCCTTTAAGTATTGGTTGAGGTCCTGCCCCTTGTGTGGCCAGTATGCAACCTCTCGCTAGATTTCTAATGTCATATGAAACCCCCGATGACCGGCTGTGGCTGCATCATGGGTGTGGCATAGCAGCAGGCTTCGGAATGAGGTAGGGACCACCCACTGGTTATGGCCAGCTATGGATATCCTTACCAGCAAACCGTCTTGGACTTGGAACATTTTTGGGCATTTTATCAACCCTCTGAGGTCCTCTTTCCCATTGTAATCGGTATCCATCAGGGGAAAGTTCTCAGGGTCCTGAGAACTTACCAGTTATTGGATCCCCTTTTTGAGCCATAATCAAATCAGCATCTGGGGTCTCCTTACTCAATTGTGCAGTTGATAGGTCACTGTGAGCATTTGTCTGGGACCTAGTGATAGCAGTGACCTGGATTTCCCCCAACAGGGACTCAATCTCAAGTAGATCCCCTTGGATGGCTCTGGTTCCCCTACCTTACGTGACTTTTATGTGGTGACTGGTGGTAATAGTTGATGCTGCTCAGGACTGTTCCTATGTAGAGAATAGGGTGTGTGAGTTAGCTTGTGCACCTGATCCCCTTCCATACACTTTCTCCCTAAACATGGCACCGATGGTCCCTCTTTCCACAGGAAAGCCTTGCATTGACAGAATCCAGGAAGTAATTTGGGAATTACTCACATTTCCGGCCCGGATTTTAACACTTTGAAGATATTGCAGAGGCTGGTGTGGACTCTCCACTATGATGTGTTCCCCCTGGATAAACGGGCGGTAATTCTTCAAAGCCCACATCGTTGCCAGGAGCGCCTTCTCACAATCATTGAATTTTTCCTCTACAGAGGATAAAGTCTTACTCGCATAGGAGATTACTTTATTGACCTTGTCGTGCTTTTGGTATAATACTGCAGTCAAGCATGTATTTGAGAACCCTCTCTCCAAGAAGAACTCCTTGTTTTTGACAGGGTAAGCTAGGGAAGGCGCTTGTGAGAGGCTTCTTTTGAGTTGTCTTACTGCCTCGGTTTGTTCTGGACCCCACTCCCACTTGACCCCCCCTTCAACAGATGGATCATGGGTCTCGTGATGTCTGCATAATACTCAATGAACTTTCTGCGGTAATTAGTTAGTCCAAGGAGGCTACTTAGTTCCCAAAGAGTTGTGGGGTCTTTTATTTTCTGGAGTGCTTCTACTTTCCTTTTCCTGGGGACAGAGACCTTCAGGAGTTATCTCATGCCCCAAGAAATTGACACGGGTCCTACACCGCTGTGCCTTTTGAAAAGAGAGTTTTGCTCCAGCAGCCCTCAACTGTGTCAGAACATAACAGATCTCCGCTATGTGTTCCTCCATAGTTGAGCTTTTAATTAGAACATCATCTACATAGGCCAAGTTACCCCTTTCACCCAAGTGAGGCATGGCCTTATGCAAAAAAGATGTTAAATTCATTGCTGGAGTTGATGTATCTGAAGGGAGTCCGGGTCCAAGTGTACTGCTGCCCCCCGAAGGTAAAGGCCAGCTTGTATTGGTCCTCCCTGCTGACAGGCACAGTCCAGTACCCATTGGCCAGGTCAATTACAGGGAATACCTGCGACCCTTGGATCTGGGCCAGCCCTTGGTCAATCTAGGGAAGAGGCCATCAGGAAGTATGGACCCGTTTGTTGCGCTCCCTTAGGTCAGCACAGAATCTCCACTGGCCGTTTCGTTTCAAAATCCCCAGCACTGGATTATTGAAGGTGCTGTGGGCTGGACGAATTATCCCACGGGACTCAAGGTTCTTAATTATTTCAGTAAGGGACTCCATTGATGTGAGAGGCAAGCGATATTGCTTCACAAACACTGCAGTCATGCCAGGGTCCATGGGAATTGTTGTGTGGATGTTGGTGCGACCACAGTCATATGAGTCCACCGCAAAGAGATCTTGAAAATCTAAGAAAACTTGTTTAAATTTTTGCTTTTGCTCCAGGGTCTCACAGTCATCAGCTAGGTTGACTCTCTCTTCAACCATCTGCCTGAAGCCCGGAAAGACTTTTGGTTTGGCTATCTCAGTGGCCTCCTCCAGGTGGGTGGAGAAGTCCCTGGTCAAAGTACTGACTTGGACTGATGGCTTCAGGTGGGGAAGGCAGTCCTGGTGGACATGAAAAATCACCTCATACCTCCTGAAGTCACAGGTCACATCTTACTTACCATAAGGGCATGAAGCGTACACCAGGAAATTCCCCCCATACCGGTGAAATTCCTGTCTGGTGTTGTGTCATTGTCGCTATCACTGTGAAAACAGTCCTTGGGGATTGGTCCTAACAGTTCGTTACCTAAATGTATGGAAAACTGTTGGTCATCAACCACCATTCCAATAAGGGTGCCTGCACCCAGAGTGATACTCTTTAGGTCGCTGTTATCCACCTCTATTGGAATGGTGTTGTGTTCTATATTGACTAGTGTTGTTGGGTTTACCCACACCCCTTGCTGTTGGAAATGAGCATTGAGATGAACATAGGTGTCAGGATTTTTCAGTTTCTGTCCTTTTTGTAATTTTTACTTCAAGTGAGAATTGTCGGGTCCATTGTGGGATAGTGACTTCCTCTGCAATCTGAATTTCAACTGCATATGGCAGCAGTTGAGATGACTGAAATGCTTTCTCTGGGTCATCAAAGTCCATGGGTTTACCCGCTAATCAGGACCAGGCTTTGAAGTTTATTAGGTCCAAACTAATGACAAAGAGATTTAGAACATCACTGCCTAAATAAAATGCAGCAGGTACATCTCACACGACCCAACAATAATGGACGATGCTCTTGTTGCCTATGGAAGTTTTGAGCATATACCTGCTGGGCAGGAGATGTTTGGAATTGGGTGTTTCCAGGTCCATTTCCCATTTGTTTAACAGTTTAAATGTGGGAATGGCTGGATCTTTTGGGAGTTTGCGGAGCATAGCCTCGCTGATGAAGATCTTACTGTTGTTCACACACACTCGGGCGAGAACAGAGTCCTTCCCTTCATTTAACTGAATAGGGATAAACAACTGCTCTCCAAATTCCTGACCATCAGCCAAGCTTTTAGCTGATTTCTCATCAATTTGGACTATAGGAGTAGGATTTTCTGATTGTGAATTTTCTTAGAATTTCAGAGTGTTCACTTCCAGTGTTGGATGCCACCTTAGACTGGAAGGAAGGTTGATTTTCAGAAATAGGGAGGACTCCCCCTCCCCAGTTTGTTGTCCTACTGCAATTACTGTCACGTCTGGGATTCGTTTTTTTGAAAATGGAATTCAATTTGGTCAGGTTTTTGCTCAACCATGTGGCATGTGCCATTTAAACTAACATGGTTGATACTATGGTCCTCACTATAAGGTTGGCGGAACGGGTTTACTGGCACCGGTAAAGGTGCCGGTGCCAGTAAACCCGTTCTGCCCTATTACGAGGTCTCCTCGCGGGACCCGCAATGGGCGCCTGCAAAAACCAGGCATCCTTACCAGGTCCTGCGAGGGGACCAGGGAGCTAACAACGGGCCCGTCATTAACGGGCACGTTGTTAGCTCCATCCCCATTCCCATTGGGCCCTATGGGGGCTCGAATGGGAATGGGGATGGACCGGGTCCGAGTTCCTCAGACGGGGAATTACCGGGTCCGCCAAGGTTGCGATGGCCCGGTAATTCCTCATTCGAGGAACCCGGGCCCGGATTGCGGTATGGAGGCAGCCATGGCGCTAACAGCACCATGGCTACCTCCATACTCGTAATGAGGCCCTATGTTTCAATTTTATTGGTCGGTTAGTCTGTGTCCAGAGGACCTTGTTTACATAATGTATGAGGGGGGACAATCTACGCAGGATGTCATTCCCTAGTAAACATGGTGTGCACTCTGGAGTCACAACTATGACTGAGTGCTTCACCTTGTGTCGCCCAATTTTAATGTCTAAATCTGCAGTCCTCTTGACAGGAATTTCATTCCCAACGAAGTTCTGAAGTTGTCCAGGAAGAGGGGTGAGAGGGATTTAGTATTTCTCCCCCTTCCCAAATTCAGCTGATCAAAGGCCCTTTTTGACAGAAGGGTGGCTTGGGATCCAGTGTCCACCAGTGCCATAAATGTACATTGCCCCTGTATTTGGACCGGGGCATAAAATCTGCCCTCCTTTTCCTCAAGGGGGCAAAGAAAATGTGCATTTTTGGGCAATTGGTGGGTTAATTACTTTGCTTTGAATTCTGACAAACGGGTGATTTAGGCAGGATTTTGTTTGGGACCTTGGGAACCTGTAAGAAAAAAGTGGCAATTGGATATGGGGGAAGTTTTGGGCTCCCCTGGTTCTGATTTTGCCCCCCCCCCTTTTTGGAGACAGTCACCAGAATTGAATTGAACAAGGGGATGTTCTTGCTGGTCATTCTGGGGTTTGATGATGGGTGGTTTTAACTCGGTCCCCACATCTACCCAGTCTTGATCAGGATCTTTTGGGACCCATTTTTCTTTGGGAGGAGTTCCCCTATCCCTGAAGGAGAAGATCCTTTTCCCAGAATCCTCTGAGGACCCCTCTCCTTTGAATTGGAAGATTTGCACCTCCTACACAAAATGGGCCTTTTTCGGCTCTTTATTTCTCCTACCCACCCTCTGTTCCTTAGGTTTTAGATTTTTAGGGCAGGAGATTTTACTTCTGGTTCCTGGGTTTCCAGGGGCTTTCCACAAGTGCGGAAGGAAGCTCCCTCTAAGGTTTTACACCCCCTTCCCACTGTGCCTCCTCCCTGGGAACCAGTGGGTTGTCGGGGTTCTTCCCCCGTCATTGTTCTGGAGCACCAGACTCTTGATTTGAGGAGTTCTGTGTTGCAATGCTCATCTGAGGGTGCTGTTGAGCACTCAGCATGCAACCCATATCCTGTGCCATGTTCTGGTCTTGGCGCTCCAGTTGGGACACCCACTCTGGCTGGTACGGGGTCCTCTGGTCTACTCTTGGTTGATCACAGGAAGGGTAACTGTCCCTTCTCCCGTAATACCCCTGGTTGGGATAGTTTTGGTACCCCTCCACCCTTAGCCTCCCCTCTCCTGGATTGGTCTGTCTGGGCTCAGGAAATTGGGGAAAGAAAGAAGGGTTGTTTTGGGGGTTGGTGTTTGGCGGGTACCGGGGAAAGAAATTCAAACCGGCATTTGAGGGATTACTGCCCTCCTGGGGAAAGTGAGGAGGGAGGTTCCCTGGGTTGGTAGCTGCCTGGTTAGATCCCCCCTTGGGCTAGAGGAGTCCACACATAGCCCAGGATGGGTCTGTTACCCTTGTAACGGGGGATGATGTAGTCAGGGAGTTAGGGGTCCCATGTGTGGGGTACCTCCTTTATTCCCTGTTTGGGATTGGCCCGAGGGCCTTCTGGGTCTTGGGTTGGTAGGATTTTGCGCAGGGATGTTTTTAGGCCCCCCATCTCCAGATCTAAAATGGGGGCAACCTTCACCTCTGCCACCTTAGCAGCAGCAGGGGTGTTGCTTGGTTTTGGGCTTTTGTTGGCATTTTTATTTTCTACTGGCTTCTGTGCTTCGTAGATGTGAGTTGTCTGTTCAATGACCCAGTCTAGTGATCTTTTCTGATGAAAGTCCTTCACTAGTTGGGTCATAATGTACTTAGGGAGGGCATGAAAGAAGGTATTAATAAATTCCCTACTGTCAGTGAGCACCCTCCTTGTGGTCTGCGCAAAGGCACGTTTCAGTTCTTGGACAAATTCTTGTGGGGCCTGGTCTTCCCCACATTGCAGGTTGTATGCGGCCTTGCGGGCCTCTTGAGGGTTTCTATGAATTGAAAAATGCTTTAGGATGGCTGCCCTATAGGTGGACCATCTTGAATGGTTCTGATCCTCCAGCCCTGCAAAGAAGCTGGAGTAATCAGGTGAACATGTCCACTTAACATACTGAATACAGCTTTGGCTGTCCTTCAGGTGGGAAGTCTCCATCATTTGCTCAAACAATTCAAGGTGCTCCCAAACTGAATATTTGGTATTTTTGTTGTTGGGCGTGATGACGCTCCTAATAGCTTTGATTTGCTTCAGGGGATCTTTCAGTAAAGCTCTCTTCATTTTGTTGGTCTTTTTAGTTCTGGTTACCCTGGTCCACTCATCCTCTGACTCAGAGGCACTGCTACCAGAGGTGTCTCTCTGATCTTCTAGGCTCTCTCTGATTCTGAAAACTTGGGAATGGCTGGCAGAATGTGGGGGCCTAGTCTCTTGAGACCTGTGGCACACAGAAGAGTCTTCTGACTCTCACTTGCTCCCAGGATTGGCTGGGTCCCCCCCCCCCCCACTGTCCTAGCTGGGAAGAGGTTTTTAAGATGCTCTTAGTGGGCATAGTTGCAAGGAATTCCCCACCAAATTTTACGGACTGATCTCTAGGTAGGTGATATTTCTGAGGATCCAGTTCTCTGATTCTCCCCTCACTGTAGTCTCCTTGATCAGAGAGGATGGCCCTAATGTTTGGGAACCTGTACATAGATCCCTGCCCATCCATTCCTGGGAGGCGCTGACCTATCAGTCCCATATTTCCCATTGTATTGAAGAATACCATCCCTGTGGCCCTTGGTTCACATGAGCCAGTGGTCATGGGGGTGGCCATGGAGTTGAAGGGATTAAAGTCCCTGATGCCAGGGTTCCTGAGGTTATGCTCAGGGGTTTCTCTCTCCCATCTTACCTCATCTCTTTCAGCCCCTACTCCCTGATGACATGCCAGAATCTGACCCTTTTGTTCCTCTATTAAGGCCTTTCTGGTCTCTATGAGTTGTTCTTGCATGGCTATCTGCCTATGGAGCCTGTCATTCTTTTCACAGAGAGCCTCATTGTCTCTCTGTGCTTCCTGCCTGAATTGGGAGTATTATGCCAATGTTTGCTGCAGGAGACTCACCTCCTGAGTTTTGTCCTTACTGATCTGATTATTCTTTGCCAGAGCCCCCTCCACCCGCCTGGTGTGCTCTAACAGCTTTTCATAATCCATTTTGATTTCACCAAGTTCTTGAAGAGCCAGGTGATTTTCTTCTAACTTTGTTTTTAAATGACGGACTCCCTGGCCTAAGGCGTCCCTTTCCTGAGTGGCCCTCTGTTCAGCCAGGTCATCCATTTGTTTTCTAAGTGCCCCAGCTTTCAGATGCTCCTCATCAAACTCTGTTTGGGATTCAAGGTCTTTAATAATTAATTTATTATTCTCCTCTTTCAAGGATTCTAGGTGGTTCTGTAATGTGACTACCTGCTCTGCGCAGGCTCTATTAAAATTTAACTGTTGCGTCAGTTTCTGTTGACTCTGTTGTAGGGAGTCCAACCTTTCCTGACACTCTTTTTTCAGTGTCAGTACCTGGGCATCTTGCTCTACGTTCTTTTGCAGTAAGAGTGTCAGTTCTTCTTGCAGTTTGGTGGCATACTGCCTAACCTCCGTTTCAGATTCCTTGCTATCCTGGAGCCTTTGCTCTGCGGAGTCCAAATTTGTCTGGATTTTCTGCATTGCTTCCCCTTGCCTCTTTGTGAAATCTGTATGGTCTGCATACTTTTCCTGTATGACTCCTTTGTGGAGGTACATGAAGGCCACTATTTTGGCAATTTTGCATTGCTCCTCTTTTATTTTAGGGGTCATGTACAGCTCACTGAGTGCTTGATGTAATGGCCCTTTGTCCTGCCAGATATTAAGGTTGGTTTCATTGACTTCTTGTTTTATTCCCTGCAGCCATACCTGTTCGTCCTGTTCTACCCATTCACCCCTGACAAACAATTTGTGCAGTAGGTGCTCCCTTGCAATATTGATTTCCACTGGAGATGCCATTCCAGAAATATTAATTTCCTTCTGGCTTGTTTCAGGGTAAATTTCCTTTTTCAAACAGGCCTGATTTCTAGAGTATTTATTTTAGGGGTACTTACACAGTGTAGCACAGTACTCACACCACAAAAAGTATTATTACTCTGCAGGTTAGACTGCTGTGTTAGACTGTCACGGGTGGCAATCAATCAAACCCCAGACTCGAGTCCCCAGATTTGTTAAGGATTTCAATCAGGCGATACACTCTGCTCTCGGCCTAGTGTACAGCGCAATGGAACAACTTATTTGATATATAGATTCAATTATTTGAAAGATGTACCACTCGTATCACATCCCTTACTTAAAAATACCACGGGTCACGCTGGACCAGGAGTCAGGCTGGTTTGTAAAAGGTATTATTTATTTATTTATTTATTTATTTATTTAAGATCAAAATCACAATATAGATATTAATAGGTAAACAACAATCACCAATGGGGTGACAGGACACTGAATAATATCTGTAATACACTAGGACTAAGTAATGAGCAAAACAGATGCAGCACAGAAAATAATACTTTTGTGTTGGTTTCAGATAAGATAACACTATGGTTAGAGGATCCCCTGCAACGCCCCTCAACCCCCAATAGGCAATGCAAAGAGATGGAAGGGGAGAGCAGGTATTCAGGAATAATACAGATGAAACAGTGTCTCACTTCCTCCTTTTCCCCATACACAGAAAGAGAAAAACAAAGTGGGCTTTTCAGCTGTCAGGATGACTTTTAAAGTGGCTGAGCAAGAATTGTAAATGTGTGGAAAAATGCTTAAATTATTCTAAATTCCTACGGGAGCCGCTTTGACCAGTTGCACACAATCACCAGCAATGATTTAGTCCAAAGAAAACATTTGAATTCTTAAAGTCCAGGTCGGAAACAAAGGAAGTATTTCATATGTGTATAAATTTCTCAAAATGGGAATTCGCTGCAAACTTTTCCGTGTGCGATATTTGCGATAACGGGAGAATCAAACTGTTTTGAAATGCTTTGTGGGTTATATGGATAGCTATGGTTGTAGGTCATTTGGTCGAAAACCAAATTATCGAATGCCATTTGATCGAGAGTCAAATGGTCGAAAAAATGGTTGATTTTATTATTTTTTTATAAAAAAAATGTATTGGGGGGTTCCCCCCCAACCCCTTTTTTTCTATATTCATTTTTTTTAACAAACAAAACTAAATAAAAAATTCTACCATTTTTTTTGACCATTTGAATTTCGATCAAATGGTCATTCGATCTTTTATTTTCGACCATTTGACCGGACAGCGATAGCTATGGGTGTTGGGTGCAAGTAGGAGTTGGAATTTTGTTTCTATCTCAGAAACTGAGGGAGTTATCAAGGTTTTAGTCGAGGTCATTTTTGCGAGATAGGTGCAAGAATGGAAAGAGGCTTCAGTTTTAAAATCAGAAAAATATTGGCTATGGACTAGAGCATCCAAGCTAAGTCACCAGGACGGCACAGGTAAGAGTCAGGAGTGATTCACGACTCAGTCCTGGTTCTTCGCTGTCCACCTTGGAGCGCTAGGCTGGAAATTAATAGATCAAAGTTGACAAAGATGACTAGGAAAAAGGATGCTTTTACAGATAGACAGAATAAGATTTCAGTACGGATTCAGACAATGTTACTGATTATGGGAGCAAGGATAGTTCAGAGGTTAGGAGGGACAAGATAATGCACAGGAATGAACAGTTTCTAGCTTCCTGTTAATACTCACAAAACAATGGATTCAGGATATTGGACCGTCAGGATTCTGGACCATTGAATCGGATCTATCACGGACGGACAGCTGGGCACATCGGACTGGACAAGGTCAGCAAGGCTCTCTGGTCACAGCACGGCACAGGACTCGACTGGACGGAATCTGCCCTTCTTGGTTCTGAGAATATTTCAATTCAGCAGGCAAGCATTAACAGCACGCCCGGCTGTATTATGATGCTTGCCCTAGGCTTTTGGGTCTCTGTTCTAGAGTTTAAGGCCTAACTGAGAATGGTTCAGCTGTGCATGGGCCTTTGCTTTGCCAAGTTTCTGGAGTCTGGAACAAGGACGATGTAGATTTCAGCAGCAGGGCGCTTCGCCATCATCAGGAAAGTGAGTGGATCTGTCTGTCCCTATGTGCTGTCAGCTGTCTCTATTTATGCTCTAAAATGACATCATAAAGGGGGTGTGTGGGCTGGTTTAGCTAAGCTCGCCCCTTTGAGCTGGGATAGGATCAACACTTCATCTCCACCTTCCATTTGGGGTGATTGGATCAAGGCCGGCTGATGTCATATTTTATTATTTGCTTTATAGTCTTCAGAGACCTCCGTTTAGCCACTGGTCTCAAAATCGGATTATACACTAAACACACATTTCTACATTAGTCACCTTTATATAAATCACACACAAAGATGCCATATTTTGTGTAGCATCTTTTCATCAAAATCTCGCAGCTGTAGGATCTTGTTTTAACTTTCTACAGAATGTTGTCCTTTTTGCTATGCACACAGTTTCCAAATTTTATGCAACTTTCCACAAATGTGCATGTTTAACATAGGGATAGGCGTGTACATTTTCACAATTCTAACAGTAATACATTTTGCATAAGATCACATATCTTGCCATTCCTGTCCAGAACATTTCACACAGTTCTGCCGCCTCTTCACACGAGCAGCCAGAAATCAAATTAACAACTCATATTTATATTTTTCACCATTTTGAATAGCAAGTTATAAGTCTTTTAACATGTGTTCTTTGTTCATGTTTAGCAACAGATGGTCACTTGGCTCCGCCTCTTTTTGTCTCCCTGCAGTCCAAGGCGTCCCCCTCCTGGCTTGTTACTTCCAAGAGAGTTTACGACTGCCTTCACACCTTCAGTTTCCTGGGCTGCAACTTTGTCATTGTTCCTTTGCCTTCTGTAGACAAGATTCTGCTCTAACCTGCAATTAAAACCTCCCTGTGAGTTTCTGCTGAGAGGAAGGCCCCCTTCTGGCAGAAACCCTTGCTTTTCCAGTTTTTTGCACCTTCAGCCAAGCTGATTAACTTTTAAACCTAGCAAAAGCCACATTTGTTGCATTACATACAATTTCTTTCTTGGCCTTAAAATCTGTGGAATCAAAAACCCAACTCAAATCTGTATTCCTTTTTGGAAACAATCCTTTTTCTGTTTGCTAATCCTGGAGGCTTTTGAATTCTAGCTCACTTTTAAAGTTTCATCAGTCTCCTCTGACAGCTGTCATTCAGGCATCCCCGGGTACTGCACCCAGATTTTGGCATAGAGGCTGTCAGTTTTTAGACTTTGTATGTTTCACAATGCTTCATTTGATACATGTAATTTAGCACCAGGCAAGATTTCAAATGTTGAAAAGTGTTGTGTTATAGGCATTTTGGAGTTTTTAGCAACAAAGCAACTGGCGTTTGTAGGCACATTTTGGGGTTTCCTTTGCAAAGTGCTGCTTCTCTGTCTGCACTCTGTTTGCTGGTCATGAGACCCACTGGCACATTCATGAAGGGTTTGCTCTATTCCACCGCACATGCACCATGGGTGGCAGGTTGGATATCCCTCTTTTTGTGTGCTGAAGCTGAATCACACGGTTTTGGTAGGTTGTTGTAGGTTTTTGGGGCGCACAAGAGTTTTGCTGCCATTGTTGCTGTTTCTTTCGCCATAACTGGCAGGGTGATGCCGCATAGCACAGCGGAGTTGGTCAATTCATCCCACAGCTGAACACTTAACAATTGCAATTATTTTTTGGGTGATTTAAAAACATCTAGTTAATTGGAAATATAAGCATCATTTCAATAGATGAACCTAATGATGTGAGAAACCTCTGCTTTAGAGCTAACCAAAACTGTAGTCAACCCCACAAGCATATAATGATTCCATATATTTTGTAACACTTTATTGATTAGCTCATTTGCATACTCTGTTCAGAGCCACTAATGCAACAACCTGGGGGAATACACATTGAGTAGTTGGGCACATTCTATCACAGTTTAGGGGGCATGGACCACATATCCAACAAATAATTTCCCTTCACCATCACTGAAGCCTGACCCACTAACAAAATAAGCAAACTCAGCATTGTCTAATCGGAACATAAAGGCTGTCTATTTTTAGGCTGTGCAAGTTCATCTGTGATGGCCACACAACAGACATGAGAGAAGGGGATACATCTGAATCTACTGAGTCAGGTGTGGTGCTGTAATATTCATTGGGACTGTGATTTTTCATCATGTTTCTGTGTATGCATTCCTAGCACACATTTTTCTGGTAACCATACAAAATTAATTTCTTATTGTAATCTGTCAACACTAAGGCAGGTGCATTAGAAAGCATGCATTTCTTACTGCAATGAATGCCTATTCTGCTTCTAGCTCTTGTTTACTCCAAGTTCAATGGTTTGACCAGTGCGGCATAAACTAGTGTCCATTGGTAACAGTATCCACTATATCTAAAACATTCTTTCTATATACACATGTAATTTCTATTTGGATGCTTTGTAGCTCTTTTGGGGTAATGCATTTAATCAGACTCTTCAGGATATTACGTTATGAAATGGCAAATTGTGTGGTATGAAATGGAAAATATTGCTGCACAAACTTTATTGTGGCATTTTTGCAAGACATTTTGTATTAACTGGAGGGTGTAAGATTGCCACATTGCATAAAAGAGGCAGAGTGCAAAGCTACAAGAGAGCCCGGGTGTCATTATTATGTATCTTATGTATTAATTTACTAGGAAGAGTCCCAGATGTCTCCGGCTTGGCAGAACAATGTTTGTTTTGGCTACATTTTTGGTTTAATGTGCATGCCTATTTTGATCATTATCAATTTTAATTCTAATAATATTCCTCTTCTATGTTCTCCAATCCCCCAAACACCCACACATCTCTCTCACCAACACACATCTCACCAACTCCCCACCACAATTTGCATTACCAAACCTCTCACTCTGTCATAAATACACTCACGTGCTATGTCAAACTGCCAAGTGACAATTTTCATTCCCCATCCACACCCCAAATCATACTCCTAACTCACACCTTACGCTCTCCAATTCCTCCCACAGTATACAGTCCTTCATTCTTTTGTGGTGCTTCTGCATCTTGCATCCTTTCTCCCATTCTATCGCACTCTTCCTTCATCCTTTTTCCCAATCGGTAGCTCACTGCCTCTTTCCGGCCAACATCTTCCTCTCTGCATTCGGGCCCACCGCTCCCCATGAGCACACGCTCCCTCTACTTTCTGTACCTCTGCTCGCTCTCAGATTTCTGGCCCACCACACCACTGCTTCCTCTGCTCTTTTGTGCACTGCTTTGTTCTCTGACCCACTGCTCTCCCTCTGCTTTCTTGCCTATCACTTTACATCTCCCCCATCACTCCCCCTCTCTCTCCTTTCACTCTCATAGTGTGACCATTTATTTAAAACAAATGCAGATTTTGACCAAGATCCTCCATAAATGGGGCAAATAGAGCCGAGGATATGCTATTTTTAGATAATTCATTTTTGGAAATGGGCAGGTCACCTTATTCTCAAAGGTGACCTATGCATTTCCACGTGGCTGAGGTGTGGCGCAAATACTGCGCTGGCCAGCTTCCTTGAATAGAAGCGCTCTCCCGACAATGTTCTGTAGGTTCCCACCACATTGTGACGTGCCTTTCAGGGACCTGACACTGTAAAATGGGCACCAAAAAACGAATTTGTATCCTGTTGGAGGAACATAAATGCAAGTATCACAGCAGTGGTTCATACCTTAAAAGAAAAGGCATGACAGTGTCAGGGAAAACGCTGTCATGCAGTGGTACCCCACCACCCCCATGCGTATAGGATTGCATACAATTTCAGCACATTTAAAAGTGCATATTGCTTGGAAATTTGGGATGCACTTTTAAATTGGCAGAAATGCCCCCTAATGTGTGCAAGCAGGTGAAAAAAGCCATCTGGATGGGCGCATATATAAAATATGCCCATTCCGATGTTCTTTGTGGATTGGGCTGCTGTTTTTTTTAGCAAGCAATGAGATGTGTTTGCACATTTCATTTCTTGCATCAAAACAGTTTTGAGAACCTGGTCCCCTGAGTATTTTTTTTCAAAACTGTCATTTTTGCAGGGGTTTTTGTGCAAAACTGCAATTTCTTTGTAACATTTTTTGGGATTGCAAAATCGCTATAAACTGAAGGGTCTGGTCAGTACCAGCAATGTATCTTGCTTTAAAGCAGTATAAGATTGTGTAACCAAATGAAGGTCACCTACATGTTATATCATCTAACTACTTTTTCAACAACTGGGCAAACAGAACGGGCACTCTAGTACAGAGTAGTTGTAGTGTAACACATGGTATAAATATACTAATACATATTGTCTATCCTGGTGTACTGGGATAAAAAAGAAAGTTGAACAGAGATATACAACAGGAAAGTAGGTAGCACAATGTGGGTTACATGACTGTATAATAGCAGGATTGGGGAATACTGGGAAAAATAGTTTCCTGCACAGAGGTCCTGTACAAAATGGCACATTTTCTTCCCTGCCTTTTTCACCTCGCCAGGTTATAGGGGTACTACAAGGACTATTTGTTGCACTATTATTTTTTATTTATGAAAGACTCGATTATTGTAGCAATCCCTTCCATTTCTGTGCATTTATGGTGATGAGTGATTCATTCAAGTTGCTTGAAGGGGTATAGCCATATTCAGATGTTCTGAGTTTTAAATGTACTCTACATAGTTATTGCATGAGGACTGTAAACACTCAGGGGCTTGGGATAGTGGCCTGGGATAATAATTAAGTGAGTGAACATTGTTGGGATCTGTGGACTCTGTGGGATCCTCCTGTAGAATTGCCAATTCATTTTCACTTTTATTACCAGGGACCTCGAGAAATACTTCATCAGGGGTCAGATCACACAAATTATGCACCGGTGAAAGTGAACAATTTTACTGTATTAGCATTTAGGCAAGGTTTGCCCTATTTTTAAAAAGACTGGGACATATTGGAAAACCTTTGCACCATGACCAGTGCAGTTTGCCATGTTACAAGCACCAGGGCAAAATTTGCCCTTGTGCAAAAAAGATATTTTTTCACTGCATTTTAGCACCAGGAATGGTATTAGCACTAGTGGAAACTGCATCAAAAATGTATCTTTTTTGCACTAGGGCAATTTTTCCCCTTGTGCTTATATCATGCCAAAGTGCACTCCACCCGCTGCTCCCATCAGCTGATTCCTCCGACTTCCAACTTATTGGAGCAGACTCTACAGCAGTCTCATGTTTTCAGCGTATTTCTTATGGAACTGTGCACATATGCATTTCTGAAACAGACCTGAACTGATAGGACTTTCACAGATTTTAAATTGCAATTTAGAAAACTGACCTCTTCTTGCCATCCACTCTACATCAGTTGTCATTGGGCTCATAGGAAGGTGGTCATTAATGTTGGGTATATCCTCTGTAAGGAAGGCATGGCATCAAACAGTGAAGACGGACACAATTGATCACAGTTCAACAGTGTCATTCAACTTCGATTGGCTTTAAAAAAACGCCTATCTAATCCTAAATCTAAAGATGGGAGCAAGCTACGACCATCAAATAATAATAATGCGGCCCTAATAGAGTCTGGTCAAAATCAAAGGGCCTATACTAATAAGCCTATTGCCAATCCTTACTTCTAAATACAAATTGTGTGGAAAACAATGTTATACAAAATAAAAGTGTTCAAGAAATATGTCAGGATAGTTGAGCCGCTGGCTTCCCTTCCCCACGTTTTCAGCATGGGATATGGCTGCACACTCGAGTTTAGCACATACTCTGGTGTTTCTATCATGCAGTTGAAAATCTCAGTATCAGGACCTTCTGTGCCAAAGTCTCTTTGCCATCAAAGTCTCTTATTTCAGAGTGCCTGATGCGGCAAACATTCAAAGATCCTTTCTCTTCAAGATTCTCATATGCACAACTTCTCTGGTGATTCACAGCTCACCCCGGGTCCTCATCTGCTGGACTCAGACCCACTTTAACACAAAACCTTCAATTGGTCTCTCTCAGCCGGGCTTGGATCTCCTTATGCAAAGTTTCTTTACTATTTCAAAATCGAAGACTTTCGACTGTGTGCAGGATTTTGCTTGCCCTGTCGCAGGACCACTTCAATTGACAATTCTTTGTTCTCTTCTTAATATAACCCTTTAACTTTCACTTCTGCCACTTTTCAGCTGGATACCTTACATAGAGCTTTGATTGAGCACCCAGGCGGTGCCGGACACTCTGTCAAAGGTATTTTATCTAAGTCTCTTCAAATTTCAAACACTCATCTGCAGGTCACTTTTACTTGTGTCTTTTATCATATGTGTTTTGACAGTGTTCGTTCCAGCACTCGCCATACATTGTTGCCGCTTGCAACCTTGGCTTCAACCTTGGCATTGAAATGCCAACACAGGCCAGTGTTGTATTGGTCTCCCCAACTCACCGGTTGTGTTGATTTCACTGACGCTGCTTTAGTCTTGGAGCCAAGGACAGTACCACAGTGGCTGCTGCTTCTGCCCACCTTGATCAGTGACGCAGGAGTACTTTCTAATCTGGAGGGATCAGTGATTGCTTGACATTGCCTGACCGTTGTATTGGGACACGTCAGGTATACTGCTCGGGTGTTAGTCTATTTTCTCCCAGAGTGGGCTGTCCATATGAAAGTCTTGGTGTCGAAAAAGCGGGGGTGCTAGAGTTCCTACACATCCCATCTGATACGGAGGGGTAACGGTGTTACAGGGAAAGGGATACCATCTCTCACCATCCAGCTGCCACTCCCAATCCCTGATTTCCCCTCACTCAAGAGGTCTTCCTGAACTTGCCATCCCCCAGGAGCTGGATCCAAAAGAAATGGCCATGCCCTGGCCACGTGGATGACAGATCCATAGAGACTAGTGGTTGAGACACCTTCTGGTTTCTCACACCTATCAGGGTTCTGGCAGGCCCATGTCGCAGCACCATGCTGTGGAAAAACAGATCCCACACAATAAATTTAGAAATGTTATCAAAAGACATGGCCAGTTTATAACATTGTATGCATATACAATAACCAGTAGCATGTTCTCTTCCAAACTAAAAGGAGCAACAAGCCTCAATGATCGGCTTTGTGGTGGATCAGAAGAAGAAGTCAGACACTTTAGTGTTTTTAATGAAATTATATAGATAAGGCCTAATTTTCACTATCGCTAACGGGGTCACCCTGCCTATCTAAAAGAACTAAAGGTGCTTGTCAGTTGTCGGGAAGTCACAAAGTTAAAATGTCCTTGTCCAAACTTAATTCTACCTGACCCTACCACTCAGATAAACAACTTAGTCATCCAAGAGAAGATCCTTATTCTCTTGGTTTCGTGATTTCCTCAAAATGCCTCTGTTTTACCTGTTATCTCTCTTTATAATCTTCTTCAATTAAACCTGAAAATCTCCTCCATGAGCTCTTTTAATTCTTCAACAACACTCCTGGGTTGTATCCTTTCTTTAAATATATGCTGTAGGCAGAAAGTCTTTAAATACTTTCTCAGACTCTTGTATCTCATTTTATGGTCTCTCATGTCACCCTTGTTCATATTATGTGGAACTTGATTCCCTTGAATAATGTCTCTCTCCTGGGATTTTTCCTCAGTGCTTTTTCTTTTCTTTTCTCATCCTCTCTTTGCTTTTGAGACTGTGTCCCTTCCTCCAATGGTAGCTGTCTCCCGTCTCTCTCTATTAACCTTTTGGAGGTTATTGGATATTTGCTCTATTAGCTCTTCACATTGCCCGTTAAATAGCTTTCATCCTTGTTTGTCCTCTTTGGGACTAGGACGAGTTACCCTCTTTATGCAGGCTATTCCCTTCACAGGGTTGCTGGTTCTTCTCTCTAAACACCTTTCTCATTGGTAGTTCAACAATTACATTCCTCTTGACTCATCTTCATGACTAGGATGAGTTGTACTGTTCATATACTCCTTCCCTGGTTCCCTCCCACTTTTCTCGTGTTCCCTGGGGCCTTCAGGTGAATTTTGGGAACCTTGCAAGGGTTGGCACTCACTCAGGAATTGCTCTCGTATGTGGTTTCTTCTCGGGATGCTGCCTGCTACAGGGGCAGACAACAAGAAGCTCCCAGCAGTGATGGTCTCGGCAGAGTTGCGCGGGCCCTCTGCCCACCATGATTCACTCATGGTCACACCTCTTCTCTCTCAGGCAGCTGTTCCCTGTTGCCTTCATTGATGGCCTCCCAGTGTCGCATTTTGGTAATACTCTCTGGTACAAATGGTTGAGGTCTCTGCATCTTGCCCTTACTCCACCCCTTCTTGGTGCAATCACGTCAGGGGGCTTCTCCTGTGTCCGATACTCTCTCCTCCTCTCCTCTACTCATCTTAGTTAAATTCAAGACTCTGAAAGAGACATCTTCTTTAACATTCTCTGTTAGTTTTCCTGCAGCATTGCCTGCACCCACCTGTACAGATTTTGCATTCTTCTTCCAAGTAGGCAGTCCCATATAGGCTGATGGTGTGGCTGATCCAGTGAGTTCCTCACAGGAATGGCAGTCCTTGTACCCTAAGGGCGAGTCACTCTCAGTGAGGTTCCACTTACCCAGACCCCTAAGGAGGGTCTTGCAGAGCAGGCTCACTTTCCCAGCCTCAAAGTGGGTGTCAAAGGGACAAATACCCTTGATTTGTCAAAGCTTCAACATACATGTAAGTGTTAACAATGGGCCCACTTTTAAAATTGCTTCATTGGGCCTTGAATAAATGATCACCTACTTTGAAAATGCATCCTCTATCTTTAGCGGGGCAAGCACCCACGTGTCTGTTTTAGATGTCTCTTACACCTGCCGTTTCATGCAGTGACATGAAGGAGTTTGATTTGATGCATTAGCTATATTTCAGCATAATCCAAAAAACAAAAACATCAGTCTAGTAGAATAAATAACATATATATATATTCAGTGAAAAAACTTTGTTAAAGGGACGTTATGGTTCCAAGTAAAACCGAAAAACCCTGAAATTCGCCAGTTATGGTAAGCTAAGCAACCATAACTCGCGCCACCACCGTGCATTGCTCAGCCTAACACCCAGGACATCAAAGATGACATTACAAATGTCATTGATGACATCACTGATGACATCACATGTCTGACTCCCCCTTTTTTCCTTTCCTGACATATCTAGGCCACATGATTTCCTTCAGTAACAGCTAGCAAATTGGAAATGCCCCCAACTGAACTGAAAATTTAAAATTCAGCTACATATGGTTTCAACCACCGAGAGGGAACCTATCATTTCCAATATTCACATTGTGTTGACTGTTTAGAGAAAAAGTTTTTTTCTTCTTTCAAATGTTCTTTTCAAATGTGTATAAATAATTGTATTTTGTTCTATATGAAAAAATGTGTACATTAATATGGATACCCATCTGTTCCATTTTTGTATATATTGTGCTTGCTTTGGAATTTATTTTTAGCCAATTGTGCTTGGTAATTTACAGACCTTGCTTGTGAGCAATAACAAAAAAATAATAAAAAGTTACTTTTGTATAAATTCTTAAACAGAAGTATGAAATGGTGGATTTGAAAGACTTATCCCAATGAAGACTTAGGTGGACACATAAAATTATAAAAATCATACCTAGGAACTATTTCAGATAGTTTGTGCCATACTCTTGGCATTGAGGAGACTACTATAAATAGAATTTATATGTATGTTTAGTGAACCTGTCAGGACACCTTTTTGTTTTCTGTTTCCTTCAGTAACAGTCAGGAACTAAAAATTGTAAATTACTATATTCGTAGACTTATCCTTCAAGTATGCTCTTAGAATAATTCCCTTATGGTCCAGTCATATCATATGAAACATATACATAGGGGAAGACACAACCTTGAAAGACAGCAATCCTTTGTGTGCATTAAAATTATCAGTAGATTTATCAGCACTTTCTGATACTTTTGATGTTTTTTTATTACTGTACTTTCCCTGTATATTCTCATATTTTTATATGTTGTACTCACACTATTTTCCTTAGGGTCCAGACACATCATGTGATATATATAGATAGGGTAAGTAACAGCTTTGAAACAGAGCAATAATGTCTCTGCATAAAGGTAATCAGTTAGGTTATGAACACTTTCTGCTACTATTGCTGTTTCTTGTTCTTACTTCAATTCCCTTGTATATATTCATATTTGTATGTGGTGTTGTCTCTTTGTGATTTGTCTATAATAATGCAATTATGTAGTAAGTGGGTTTTATTACCTACTTATCACAAGTTTTACTGTACGCAAAACTCTTATATGAAAACAGTTATCATTTCACTATTCAACATCGCAAGCTTATGAATATTGCTTCTCCATCATGTATGCTGCACACAATGCCTATATTTCTACAAGAGTACCGTAGTATACAGGATTGAAGTTAATAATAGAATGCTATTTATATCAATGCATAGCTTAATGCACTGATTAGCACTTGATATTTATTCTGATCTTTGACACTTTTTTTATTAACATTACACTAAGAATCCCTTGTACAGACTTTTCATGAAAGGTAAATGCACATGTGATGTCATCAGTGATGTCATCAATGACATTTGTGATTTCATCTTTGATGTCCTGGGTTTTAGGTTTAGCAGTGCACGGTGGCGGCGCAAGTTATGGTTGCTTAGCTTACCATGACTGGCAAATTTCAGGGGTTTTCGGTTTTACTTGGAACCATAACGTCCCTTTAACAAAGTTTTTTCACTGAATTTCATAGGTTTTTAGTAGCGCAACTTAACCATAACGTCCCGTTAACAAAGTTTTTTTTACTGAATTTCATAGGTTTTTAGTAGCGCAACTTAACCATAACATCCCGTTAACAAAGTTTTTTTACTGAATTTCATAGGTTTTTAGTAGCGCAAGTTAACCATAAACTCCCTTTAACAAACTTTTTTCACTAGTACGCAGACAATATACAAAGATGGAGTGTAAAAAGCAATTTCTCAGGGATGGCTTTACACAGAATGTTGCAAAGTAAGAATTTCTGCTCGTTCACAGTGAAGGTCAGCTGCTTCAATTTTTTGCTTGCGGGCCGGAGTGGCCCATGACTCGCACTATATGGTTCTATTGTTTTTTTACCTTGACAGAAAGGGATTGTGCCAAAAGACTTCTTTTGAAGGAGGTTTGCAAAAACGTAAGAGACGATAGGGATGAAATTTCTGAAACTAACCGCTTTTATATATTATATCACTATGAAAATATCGTTGGCACAGAAGGAGTCGTATTTAAGGACCTCATTACGCGTAGACAATGGAAAATGCCAATATAATGTAAGTAACACTTTAGATTATTTTATACTGGAATATAATAACAATATCGTGGCGTTAAAGCCCGGTTAAGTTGTACTTGTTCGTTCAATGTGGCATATTGTTTTCTACCGCGCACTATCACCGCCGAAGTGGTCCCCTGGCGCTCAGACTGCTCTGAAAAAGGCAGAGGAGAGAGGGTGGGTTAGTGGGAATAAGTTAACATACTCCGTTGCACTATCCTCGCTAGCAAATAGTTTCACGCCCTAATGAATAAAATGAATATTTTTAATGAAGATCGGCTTGTGAGACTAATTTATGTTTTTAAAACAGGTACATCCTTCCCTACTGTCAATGCCATGATTTTCAGAGCCCGGCCGACAGATTTTTTAACTGTCAGGTGCAGCTACTTCTAAACAACTTCATGACCCTCACCATTTTATGGGACAATCGCCAAGGACCAATATGCCCTTACGCGGTACTAGCGGCTAGAAGCAACATACCAACCATTATGGTGGTCTAATGCCTCGTTGTTGGAACAGCCTTCCAATTATCAGTGCAACCATAGTGATTCTTTTATCATAAACCAACACCTGTGTACCGCAAAGGAACAGCGCGTGACTTAAGATGAACTTTTGCGGATCGACAGCAAAGACAAATGCAAATCGCTGAATATTCTCTAAACATTTGATGTCAAATAAAAGTACTTTACAAAATGTACAATCTTGCTGTTTGCTTTTAAATCACAGTTTCATATCCCGAATTGTGGCGCGCTGTGTTGTGAGATGATCTGTGTTGTTTGCCGGGTTCTGTGTAAAGTTGCGTAGGACTGGAGACGACTGGACGTGTTTGGCTACGCACCCTGTAACGTCACAGAGAGAGACGGGGAATATGAATGCTTTGATAATGTCAGGCTTAGGAGCGGGAGATATGATTTAGTGTCGCAAAAGCAGGTCAGCCAGGTCGATGGGGCCAGTGATAGGATTATCACATAATGTCGGCGCACAGCAGCCTGATTTATCGTTTGTTTAGTGGACAAAAAGTCAGGTAAGGCCCATATTAAATTGTAATGTCAACGGACATAAGGAGGGTTCATAGAACACTTTCAACCTGACAACGAACAATACGAACAGCGTTCTCAGTACACCCCCATTTTGTTTAATTGCAAACATTACCTCCATGTCCACTCTTCCTCGTCCCAGTACTTACTTCATGAGGCCCCTGCCTCCGACACAGGACCTTCTTCTATTTCTTTAAATTCCTATAACTCCTCCACCACATCACACAGTTTCATATTACCAAGCCGGAGCATGGGATCTTCCCCACAGGGAGGGTGAGGAGGGTCATCAGTACTGTGATGAGGAAGAGTAGGACTAGGAGTAATGAATATTACCGGTAAGTAATCAGAGCATTTGAGGACACCGCGAGTGTTCTTAGAACACATTCAACTTGCCAGAGTACCATACGGACAGCGTCCTCAGGACACCCCCATTTTATTTATGTACGAACATTTAAGGATACCGCGAGTGTTCCTAGCTCAATTTGAGCTTGCTTGCGAACAAAACGGACACATACTCCGACCTCAGAACACCCCACCATTTAGTTTATATAGAACATTTCAGAACAGCTGTGTTGTCCGCAGACAAATCGAACACAACAAAAGTGTCTAGCACATAAGAAAACAGAACATTGAACCTATCTCATACTCCCCCACCGTCCCAAAACACTCTTACACACCAACACACTCCACTTAACACAATTTTTAATCCAAGTTTCACCGCGCTGTCCGCGGTCGTCGGCGAATGCAGGATGGCGGGCGCCACAGAAAATCTGATGTGCTTCACGCACCACGCCGTCCAATCAGCGAACATGTCGCATGTCCGCGGACATCACGCAAGCCGCTCGGCCAATCAGGGCACTGTCCGCGGAGCGAACCGTGGAGCGAACGGAGATATCAAAAAATGTTTTTGCCTTCCATTTTGATCATTTAAAAAAAAACTACTGGACGGATTTACACCACATTTGCAAAAGCACGCTTTTGGGACCAAGCCCCCGCTCCTGCCGCAAATTTGGTGTAAATCCCTCCAGCGGTTTGGGCTGTAGGCGTGCGCACATTTTTTTCCAATTATGTCTATGGGAAAAAACAAAAGTTTTGGGACCCCCCCTATAACTTTGCCCCCCCTGGACCAAACCTCTCCAAACTGTGCAAAATATTTCAGAGTGGGCCATATACTTTGTTTGCAAAGTTTGGTGAGGATTTGTCCAGAGGGAGTGAAGTTATAAGCCACCCAAAAAATGCTCTTCCTATGGAAAACACCAACTTAACCATAACTACATGGATGCTACCGCGTCCCTGTAATATATAAAAATCGCGCTGAAAACATAATTAATAAATGGACAATAAAATATTCTTTTTCATTCATTCAAGTGGCTCAACTGTGTTATTGGTTGACCTATAAACATGGCCAGCTTGAATGAATAAATTAATAATCTTAAACCCTAATCAAACCTAAAAAAACTGATTTGATTGGTTCTGCAAATCAGTATAAAAAAGGGCATAAAACATAAAATGTTACACGCAGGGCAAACATCGCATCCTTTTCATTCCACCATTTTAGAAATGTTTCCATTGGCTTTATTCCAAATCTCAGTTTAGTAAATAACATTTGTGCCAAGTGGAGTTGAATATGGTCCAGATAAAATTTAAAATTGTGGTCCGTCTTAACTGAGAGGTACATTTGAGTAACTTTGCTCTCTGTGCATCACTTACACATATTCACCTTGTACCCGTGTCTTGTAAGTTTATATTAACTGCAAATTTGTAAAAGAACTGGGTTTGACAGGCCAATTTCTCTGAAAGTATCGTTAACATGCCTAAACCATGGTGTAGCATTACTCCCTGGATAATACAATGGCCCTCATTACGATACTGGTGCTAAACCATGGCGCTATTAGCACCATGGTTGGTGCCGGTATCATAACGAGTCCGCCAATGTTCAATGGGGAATTACCACCCCATTCCAAGGTTGGCCGGGCGGCAATTCCCCATTGAACATTGGCCCTTCCCCATTCCCATTTTTTGCCCCATAGGGCTCAATGGGACTGGGGAAGGCGGTAAGTACGGTACCACAAATTGCGGTACCCTACTTACCTCGAGAGTCCCTTTGCGGGTCCCTACTTTAACAGCTGGTCTAGACCAGCCGTTCAGGTCGGTTCCCGCAAAGGGACCTCGTAGTAAGGCGCTAAGTGTTTAACGGCGCTGCAGCCTTTTAGGGTGCCGTTAAACACTTAGCGCCAGGGTCCTAACGAGGGCCAATATGTAATTTGAAGAATCGTTATATGTTGATGCAGGAACAACCATACTTTTATACAGTAAAGTAAGGTTTCCAAGAGTAATGTCATGCCTGTCCGAAGCTTTTCGATAAAGGTTAAAATGTTTCATTCCTCTTTGGGCAATCTCAAAATGTATTTAAACAAGTGTTCAGTTATAACCTAAGCATTACTATACGTGACATAGTTCTTACTGAAAGTATCACATCTGATGTATCCTTCTGGGCTACAAGCCACCTTCATATAAACATGGAATCCTGGGGTTTTCCCTCTACAAATGCCAGTGCCACCCCTGCCCAGCATCTTCTTACAAAAGGTCGACTGACACCACTTACCAATGCCATGGCAAGCCTTGAAAATCACCAGTTTTCATAGTGCCAGCAGCCCTAGTGGCTGTTACATCCGCCCTGCGTCCCGCTACGCGGTGACGCAGGGCACGCTAAATAAAAACCCCACCCCCGAGTTCGGGGGGGGAGTTCCGGGCAGACCATCGCTGAGAGTGTGGCGTATTTATTGGAGCTCCCGATGTCTACATGCGCTCGGCAGATTATAAAATGCGGATGCCCCGCAGACATCGCGCAACAATTTTTGGACACCCGGTGGGGGGGGGGGTAAACGCGCACGTGACCCCCACCCAAAAAAAAAACGTTTTTTTTTCTCCTTATCTTCTTCTGTGCCATCTCTGGTGGTGTCATCTAGTCACCAGAAGCAATTTGCAACTCTCCAAACGGCCACAGTCACGACAAATGAGCACTTGATCACACTCTCACCTCTCCAGAGACTGGAAGCTGCAGCATAGTCGGGAAGGCCCAGAAAGACGGCACGCATTTTCATCTGAAGGACTCACACCAAGTCAGAACGGGTTCACGTCATCATGGCAGCCGGTACATCCACCCCTGGGCCAACCACGCCATCAAGAATCGAAGCAAACTTGTCGATGGCATCACCACAACCTCGCACACAAGGAGGCTCATCGGCATTGGTTCAACCTTTTGACTCCTTCACGGACCCATTGTCAAGTGGACCCAGATGGCAGTTATGGATCCAAAAATTCGAAATGGCGATGGAATGCAAAGATATAACGACGGCCAGAAAGATGAAGGCACACCTACTGCTCAGTGTGGGCGATGAGGTACTGCGCATTTTTAACTCCCTAAACGTTGACGATGGCCAAGATGCATACCTCAGTGCAAAAGATGCCTTAACGGCACACTTTCTCCCACAACTAAACCCAGACTATGAGACATTTATCTTTTGCACAACTATCCAGGCAGCAGACGAAACCCTGGATGCCTACCACACACGGTTGAGGAAGTTAGCCATGTCCTGTGAGTTTACAAATGTTGAAGAAGAGGTCCGGAGACAAATCATTAATGGCATCCATTCAGAAAAGCTAAAGCGGCTGGTACTCGGTGAGAAAGGTATCCCCCTACAACGGATCCTTGCATTGGGACGACAAAGGGAACCAGCACACACCAGAGCTGCCAATATGGAGGCCACACTACACAAATTACAACCCGCTCTCAACACAGCCATGGTGGCCCAGATCAACAACAGACAATTCACAAGGGACGAAGTCACCGGGGGTTATGCTCAGAACAGGTGGCAACCTCGCATTCCAGGGCCCACAGAATGCGGTTGGTGTGGCGGACCGCGACATGGCCGACGGAACTGTCCAGCACAAGGCACCACATGCAGAGCATGTGGAAGAAAGGACCACTATGCGAAAGTATGCAGATCAGTGAGCATGACGACACAGCCCTCACAGAACCCTCAGGAGAAGAACGCGACCAAGAAAAAGAAGCAGGCCAGCGCAAGGGGAGTCGTGGTTAACAACTCCTCAACGGAGGAAGAAGGGGATGATGTCTCGGCCATGAAACAGGATACCGGTAAGGAGAATGACAGAAAAGGGAGGAAGGTCTACCTGGTGTCTGCATTAAACCAGGGTCAAGAATCACAGAGAAAAGCTGTCCGAAGGCGTAAGTGCATGGTCACCATCCAGGACCAGCACATTCTGATGACCATCGACATGGGTGCCTCAGTGAATGTTATGCCCACAAGCATATTCCACACCCTAAACCCACAACCAGATCTGAAAAGCACAGACACGCTGTTGTTTGCATACGGCAGCCGGAAGCCCCTACCGGTCGTTGGAAGATTCTGCACCACTCTGGGCCACGGCGAAAACAGGTTATGGTCGAAAGTTTATGTCGTAAAGGCAGGGATTGAAAGCCTTCTGAATGGGGACACAGAAGAGGACCTGGGCGTGTTCAAATTCATCTGCCATGTTGACTTAGCCACTGAGGTAGAACACATCTGAAGTCTATACCCCAAGCTGCAAGATGGAATAGGGTGCTTGAAAGGCAAAACCATCAGACTGCACATTGATGAATCAGTACAACCAAGAGCAGTGAGGCACAGAAGAACACCATTCCATATGAGGGAAAGAGTGGAGAAAGAGCTTAAGGCACTGGAAGCAGCTGGCATCATAGAGGAGGTCACAGGACCCACACCGTGGGTCTCTCCCATGGTGGTGACAAGGAAGCCCAAACAACCCGGAAAAGTCCGGATTTGCATAGACATGCGTCTTCCAAACACCGCAATTAAAAGGGAATGACACATTACACCGACGATCGATGAAATTGTGGCTGACCTCACGGGGTCTTGTGTGTTCTCCAAAGTCGATCTGAAGGCGGGCTACCACCAGCTCAAGCTCCACATAGACTCTCGCTACATTACAACATTCTCTACGCATCTAGGGCTGCAGAGATACAAACGCTTGAGCTTCGGGATCTCGTCAGCCGCTGAAGTTTTTCAACAAACTATTCAAGAGGTCATCAGGGGCATACCTGGGGTTCTGAATGTGAGCGACGACATCCTGATTCACGCTCCCGACAAGGAAGAACACATCAAGAGACTTCAAACCCTGCTGGGCAGGCTGGAAGATGCTGGACTCACCATACACAGGGAGAAATGTGAATTCCTCAAATCTGAAATCACTTTCTTTGGTTACAAGTTTGGCAGCACAGGCATCTCCCCTGATCCACAGAAGGTCGCAGACATTCAGGCCGCAAGCCCACCAATGAGTCCCACGGAAGTACGTAGTTTCTTGGGCATGGCCACCTTCTGCGGCAGGTTCATCCAAAACCTGGCCACCCTGTCTGAGCCTTTACGCGAACTGACCAAATTAAACACCAAATGCGACTGGGGGCAGAAGTGCCAGGAAGCTTTTGAAAACATCAAGGAATCCCTGTCCGTCGACACCAAGATGGCGTACTATAACACTGAGCTTCCCACAGAACTGTTCGTGGACGCGAGCCCTGTAGGGCTTGGAGCCATCCTAATGCAGGTAACGAAGGAAGGGGAGAAAAGGCCCATTGCCTACGCCTCGAGAGCCCTCACAGCAACAGAACAGAGATACTCCCACATCGAAAAAGAGGCCATTGCCGTG
Source organism: Ambystoma mexicanum (assembly GCF_040938575.1). NCBI lineage: Eukaryota > Metazoa > Chordata > Amphibia > Caudata > Ambystomatidae > Ambystoma > Ambystoma mexicanum. The sequence continues at coordinate 562,169,490 of NC_090930.1, forward strand.
CTGTGGGGGTGTCGGCATTTTCATCTATACCTTTATGGACGTCGATTCACGACGATCACTGACCACAAACCCCTACTACCCATTTTCATGGGCACGTCATCGCACCCGCCGGCAAGGATCACAAAATGGCTGCTCCACCTTCAGCAGAATAACTTTGAACTTGTCTACCAGCCAGGCAGTGGCAACCCCGCGGATTTTCTCTCGAGGCATCCTCGAGCGGCAACCCAACAAGAAATCCTAGTGGCCGAAGAGATCTAGTGAAAGATGCCATCATTTCAGGGGATTGGAAAACATTTATGAGGCATACACATAAGAGAACGGTGGAAGCAAAAGGTTTTCTTTCCGGCATGTTCACCGTCCGACAAGATCTGTCGATCACCGAAGGAGGACTGCTGTTACGAGGAAATCGCATCGTAATTCCACCGAATCTACAAGACAGGATAGTGGCCATAGCACATGAGGAACACCAAGGGCTTGCAAGAACTAAAGCTCGAATCAGGCACAGGGTATGGTTCCCTCAGATCGATGATCGAGTTGAAACACTCATAAGCAAGTGCCTGCCCTGCTAGATAACTGGGGCCCCACCGGAACCAGAACCAATTCTGTCAGCAGAACGTGGCCGCGCCCAATGTGAGGCTATCAGCATTGACTTCTGTACGCTAAGGGAAGGCCTCTATCTCTTGGTGGCTTTTGATGACCACTCCCGCTATCCAGAAGTTGAAATAGTCGAATCCACAGCAGCGGAAGTGGTTATCCCGGCCATTGAGAAAATGTTTGCAACCCATGGTCTACCAACCTCGATCAAAAGTGACAATGGGCCCCCGTTTACAGGAGAGGACTTCAAACAGTATCTTTATGAGGACCATAAACAAAGTGTTAAGGGTATCAAGGGCGAATGCGCGCCCATGGAAAATTGACCTTTATCGTTTCCTACAGAACTATCGGGTCACCCCCCACAGCACGACAGGCATACCGCCTGCGGACCTCATGTTTGGCACAGTCATCAAGTCCTCGATTCTGCATCATCCAAGCAGGACCCCGGATGAGGTCAATGAAGAACGCACGGAAAGGAGGAGAAGGAGCACCAACACGCACATGAGCGACAAGAGGAGAGAGAGGCAGTCCAATCACCAAGTGGGGGACCAAGTCGTCATGCTACGCAACCCCACCAAGTCGAAACTGGACACCAGATATGAAGAGCTTCCGTAGACTGTCAGTGACAGGCAAGGAACCATGGTGACTGTGACAAGAGGACGTCGACAAGTGACGAGAAATGCGTCATGGTTTAAGGCGGTACCACGCAATCTGTGGACTGATGGTGAGTGCCACCAGGAAAACGAAGAAGCTCAGCCTGGCGAAGAAGAGCCCATGTTCATCCCGGATGAGGCAGGAGCGGGTGAACGAACGTGGGAGCCGGTGATGGCGCCGAGCCTGGAGGACCCGGACAGTGAAGGTGAGCCAACCCAGGAGCTTGTGGGGGTTAGTCCCCGAGCAAGGCGGTACGGTTTGAGAACTGCTACGAAACCACCCGCCAGGCTAAATGACTATGTGCGGTAGTTAGCACGCATGAACCACGAACTATAATGGGCTGGTTTGGTTTGTGTGCCCAATGTTTGGACAGTGTTTGAAGTCAGTTGACCGTGTTTATGTTAATGTTCTTTTGTTTGAAATAAAGGAGGAATATTACATCCGCCCTGCGTCCCGCTACGCGGTGATGCAGGGCGCGCTAAATAAAAGCCCTGCCCCCGAGTTCGGGGGGGGGAGTTCCGGGCAGACCATCGCTGAGAGTGTGGCGCATTTATTGGAGCTCCCGCTGGAGCTGCGACATAGGCCGCGCGGCCTACCCATCATGAGCCAGCCCCCGCGCAGGCATCACTGCGGGGCTAGGAACACAACAGTGGCGATGGCCTCATAATAATGCCTGTTAGAGCTACTGTCTTTTCTATGATTATTGTCACCACTAAAGACAACACATGAAATACTTTTTATATTCCAACAATTATGCCACCACCATTTCATATCCACTGATTGATGTGCTTTATTTTGGGAAGCATAGGCCCACGACATACAAATGCAGGCATGGGTGAGGTGCAGCGTCTTGTGGAGACATGGGAGAACAGAGTGAGAAACATGGTGAGAGACGCTGATGGAAGATCTGCTATTCATAGATTGACCTACTTGTGCATAGTCACTCAGAGCAAAGCTAAAATACCCCTGGAAATAATCTGAGTTACAAGCAGGGAATCAAGCTCTACACTTTGTATTGGAGGGAACTACAATCATGGTCTTGTATGTTCTAAATGAAAGGCAGGATGTAATTCTCCTATCAACAGTGCACCGGAACCCAATAGTTGAAGCAGATCAGAAAAAGCCATGTATCAAAATGCACGGCAATGCATGGACAACCTTGACGAGCAAATACACATTCACATGTATGCCCGCAAAAGAAAAAGCAACAGCTGGCCATTGCCCCTTTTTTTCTCAACTTCTGGACATAGTGGCCATTGCAAGGTTGTTCATCTACATGTCATACAATCCCCAACAGAAGCCCTGCACCCTCGAAATGATGAGGCTACTTGTTTCTCCCCAATCTGGTGGAGGAACTGATTGATTAGGTGATCAAATCAAGTCTATCGAAATCCTGGGTGCAGGAAAAAACCAGGAGCATTTGGCCTTTACCCCTTAACTCTTTTGCCCTTCTACAAGAGGTATAAGAACAAAAGCAAAAAGTGGGTGCATTCAGAACTTGATACTCCAATAGACCAAAACAGCTTCTGGGAGAAATAATCTTGTAAAGTGTGGGATCAGTTGGCATTTTGTCAAAAGCAAATTGCTAAATAATGAATGGGTAAATTCAAATATACAGTTTTACTAGATTAAAGTAATATAATATAACAAGGTTATAATACATGGTATCTCTATAAAAGAAAGCCTGCATTTAACGTTCGTATTACAGGCTAGCTGTGACATCACAGCTGATCTGTAATAAGCAAATAACATCACAACTATAATCAGTTATTATGCTTCAGTTGTGACATCACAATGCCTGCTGCTTGACCCACAAGAAAGAATTGCAGCTATCACTGTAGCACTTAATTAAAGCTGTGAAATGTTTTTCAAATGACTTGATTGCAGAATAGGTTATGTGTCACGTTACAGTCACAAATTAATCGACAAGGAACTGTTCATGGTACAATGTTTAATGTGTGCACTGTTGGAGTTTAACACATGTAAGTATCTGCATGTTGGAAGCTACATTTTGCTTTTTCAATCCAATCAGATTCTATAGTGATTCAGCCTTGTTCCTCTATTTGGCCACAAAACTCTTCAATGATTTGCAATATACTTATAACGTTCGATAGGTGCTACTTTATCCCATATATAATATTTGTTGGAATAAATGTTATTTTTCCCCCAAAAAAACACTTGTAATTAATGTATATGCATTCTGATGTCACAATGCTGAGTATGCTCTCTACATGTATGAGCTGCCTGGGGTTTAATACAAACTGAACATTCAGAGAGGAGCCTTAATTCTTACCAACAATATCTCTGTGATAAAGTCAGTCCCACAACATGAGATACATGGGAAGATTGCTTGTCAAAGGTAAAAGTTAAACAGGTTAAAATGTGAGTGATTACTTCTCATTGACGTCCCCGTCTACTTAGATTTTTCATTTTTTTATTTTTAATTGCAGTAGCTCGATGCCGATAGTTACCTGATATTGTTACAGAAAACTAATATGAACTCAGCATCGGCTTACACATTTTGCTATGATCTTCTGGATGTGCTTATTAGAAAAAAAAAATAAAAAAAAAAAAAAACGGCCATTTCAAGTCCGACCACACAAAGGAGTTTGAGAAAAGTAAACACAAAAATACTGCTTATAGCTTCAGAGAACATTTTGATGAACTGATTTCGAAAGCAAATTATCTCAATAAAATGAAACAAAAGCTTTCATTGCAGAACGATTGTGAGTGATATTAGTCTGAAACATATGCTTTTTGCAGAATCCAGTTTCATGTCATTTTTTTTTTATAAATCTGATTTCAGCATTTCCTAGTCATGAAGAGGTATGTGGAATTCATTTTGCGAGGTCGTTAGTCTTCATTGTGATCACTACATATGGAGGCTTGGATGCCTAATTTAGATTCATGGTTTTAGAAAGCACATTAGTCTTTTATTTGTGGGTAAATGATAGACGGGGCTCTCAAGCTTCTGTTCAATGTGCGCCCTTAATAAACTTCTGATCATTTTGTGTGGATGAAGTATTGACCATCTTCGAGCAATCAAATAGCAACATGTATGAAAGGTGAATTCATGTAAACATTGTAATTGGAGCTTACCAGCACACCTCTTTGTCTAGCAGTTGAATGTTTTCTGTTGCAAATAAATGTCAACAGTAGTGATAGACCAAAAGGGGTCTCATTAAGCACGAAATGGTAAAGCCAACAGTGTTGTCTTTTGTGTAGGCATTCTGTAGACATTTGCCAGGCACTGCTATAATGCTACTACCTGGTCATGAGATGGCAACCATTGATACATTGTGTGAGTACCTGGGCAGATGATTGCATTGCCTGGCAAATGACTTTCTATTACTTATAAAGAAGTCAAAATTTTGGCTTTACCGATGTGTGTTTTTAACATGCCCTTAAAGCAAAACACAGCTGAGTGGACACACATACGGCTGTAAATGAAGTGGCTGAAGTCACACTTGGTGTGGACTGTTTTATTACGATTAGCACATTTACAACTCTAAGACAAATGGGCCTCATTACGAGTCTGCTGGTGCATAAATAATGTGCCAGTATTACCGCATGCCAGCACGTTAATGCAACAGCATACTCTAAGTTTGCTGTGAGGGTGGAGGATTGACCTCTAGCACTGAACTGGAGGCATATCCATCGCCCTACCGGCAAAAAACTGGCGGAATTACTGGCCTGGTAATACCTACACCCGTAATACCGGCAGACCCCCCCCCCATGGAGTCCTATGGAATGGGGATTTACCAGCATTTGCGCCACTTGAAATCTGAAGCTAATTCCGGCAGACCAAGTGGCAGAAATGGTATTGCAGTTTGCCGGTATCCCACTGCTGATACTGGCAGGGATACTGGCAAACTCGTAATGAGGCCATTAACTCACAAAAGACTGCTTAGAAATAATACTGGGTGATCGTATAAAGAACAACATTTGATATAACTTCTTGATAGAGCTACCTCAAAGAGATCACAGGAGCTGTGTTTTGGGCAAGATGGGGCAGATAGTGGGTGGCTATATGCATTAGCCACACATGGGCAGTCAGCGAGTGAATAAATAACCAAACAATACCCAGAAGCAGTGTGCCCCCCTCAAATGTAATTTCCCTCCTATCCGTTCTCCAGTGAAATAGTTACGGCTTAATCACCACCTAATATCCAAAACGAAAAATGGGCTCCTAATCTCCTTCTGTTTGTACAGCAGGGGACAGACACTAGCATTAGAGAGTGACCACATGGCCCTTCTCTAATACTGAATGTGTGCCCACTAAATTTGTGAACATCCACTTTGAATGGTTTGTTCCCGTTTTGCATGGGTGCATGTCTCATGTAATTGACAGAGTCCTTTTTGCCTGTGTGCATGCACTCTCCGCTTGTATGCTCAATTATGGGGAACTGCACATACACACCCAGCTTGCTGCCTGTGGTTTAATTTGGATTGGGAAAAGCTGAATTTCAGGGACCCTGGTGGAGATGTCCCAAGAGGGGTGTAATTAAAGCCCCTATCACACCTGGATAACTGATTCCATGTGTGATAATACAGACAGTACGGTCACGCTGCACTGTCAATATTATCACTAGTGAACGTATGCTACACGGTTCCATAGCATTGCAGATGTGCTCCAGAGAGGTTCTTTATTTCTTCCAAAAAAGACACTAATTTTCCACATTATTGTTAAGACAGCAAAAGTCCCAAACAGACGTAGAGGAGCTGAAGTCAATCCAAACTAGACTCAAATGAAGAAATAGGCAAAGTGCACAGCAAAACACAACTTGATTATCATCCAAACAAAGCAGGGACAGCATACAAGCATTCAAATTGTGTGTCCCTCACAATACCAATTAAAAACAGCCTAAATACTTCTGATGTGTCATCAGTGATGTGATAACATAATCTCAGTTTACAAAAATCTACCGGGTCTGGGAATAGGTTAGTGAGATTGGATACATATGGTTTCTATAGGGGTAAACATTCTCATTGGGTTACACATATCTGATGGCTTCATCTGAAACCACCCCTATATTGCAGTATAGTTGTTCCCACATCAATGTATACAGATTTGTCAATTGACACATTGAATTACCCAGGGAGTATTGCTATACCATGGTTTAGACATGTTAAAGATACTTTAAAAAAAAAAAAATGATTGTCAAACCCAATTCTATTTACAAATTTGCAGTAAATATACTGTAGTAAACTCACAAGGCACGGGTACAAAAAGAATATTGGGAAGTGATGCACAGAGAGCCAAGTTACTCAAATGTACCTCTCGGTTAAGACTGACCACAATTTTGAAGTTTATCTGGACCATGTTCAACTCTAGTTGGCAAAATTACGTTTTCTAAACTGAGATTTGGAATAAAGACAGTGGAAACACTTCTAAAAGGATGGAATGATCAGTATGATGACGTTTGTCCTGCTTGTAACTTCAAAAGAAGCTGTTCAACATTTTATGTTTCATGCCCCTTTTTATACTGATTTGGGGAACCAATTAATTCAATTTTTTAGGTTTAATTAGGGTTTAAGATTATTCATTCAAGCTGGCCATGTGTATCAGTCAACCAATCACATAGTTGAACCACCTGTAACTGCAAATTATGTATATAGGTTTTGGCACAGACAGAACACAGATTTCAATATTTGCATTTTAATATTTTTTAATCAGTAACTGATTCAATAGAATATCTATTAATTATGTTTTCACCACGATTTTCATTTATACATTATTTATTCTACTGGACTGATGTTTTTGTTTGTTGGATGATGCTGAAATATAGCTAATGAATCAAATCAAACACCTTCATGTGACTGCTGGAAACGGCAGGTGTAAGAGACATCTAAAACAGACACGTGGGACCTTGCTCCCTGAAGAGAGAGAATTCATTTTCAAAGTAGGTGATCATTTATTCTAGGCCAAATGAAGCAATTTTAAATGTGGACCCATTTTTAACAGTAGAAGGTATATAGAAGCTGTGAAGAATCAAGGGTATTTGTCACTTTGACACCCACTTTGAGGCTAGTGAACTGAGCCCGCTCCGCAAGACGCTCCCTAGGGTCTGGGCAAGTGGAACCTCACTGGTAGCGGCTCCCCCTTAGGGTACAAGGACTACCATTCCTGTGAGGAACTCCCTGGATCAGGCACACCATCAGCCTATATGGGAGTTCCTATTGGAAGAAGAGTGTTAGAAGTTATATGTGACTGCAGGCAATACTGCAGCAAAAGCAACAGAGAATGTTAAAGAACATGTCTCTTTAAAAGTCTTGCACTTAACTGAGATGACTAGAGGAGAGGAAGAGAGAGGATTGGACGCAGGGGAAGCCCCCTGATGTGATCACACCAAGAAGGGGCGGAGTCAAGACAAGCCACGGAGCCCTCGGCCATTCCTACCAGAGAGGATTAACAAAGTTAGACACTGGGAGGCCATCAAGCAAGGCAATGGGGAACCGCTGACTGTGAGAGAAGGGATGGTAAGGACCGGGTGGTGGTGTGACCACGACCGAATCGTGATGCGCATAGGACTTTCGCAGCTACACCAAGACCATCACTGGTGGGAGTAAGCAGAGGTTCCTGTTGTCTGCCTTTGTGTTAAGTAACATACTTGATTTATTAAGGATGCCCAGAAAACAAGTCATGCCACATTAGGAAAGGGCTAGAATGGCTGCCCCAAAAATGCCAATCCAGCAAGATAATAACACATCACATGCTTGCGGGATCACGTATAGGCTACTCATTAAACAAATGGCAGTGCAAACCTCCACATGCCAAATCAGCTGCTCCGTGGCATTCCCAGCACAATAACATGCGCACCCAGAAACCCACATACATCATACACTTACTCATTCACACACATTCCAAAACAGACCCTTGCACACATGCATCATAAATATATAGCTCAAATGCGCACAAAAATAAAAATTCTTACCTGCTCTACGCTGCTAGGGATCCAATCCATCCGTCTTTGCCAGGAAGACCTTCGCTCTAGCTAACTCCCGCACGCACTTCAGGTTCCACTACACAGACAGGAAACCAAGAAGATGGTTTACTGTTCCATGCAATGGGGCCTAACAGAATGTAACATTCTAATTAAGGGGTGGCGCTCTGGAGCGCTGTGCTGGGAGCGCCACCCTGCAACTAGAACTAGAGCATCCAGCAGTAGTTAGATTTATCAGAGGAGCTACATTTAAGGTTCTACCAGAACCCAGGTACAATACATTACGGGATGTCACCGCGGTTCTGCGGTTGGTAGAGAGCTCACCAGTGAACAAAAACCTATCCCTCAAGCAGCTGTCAGGAAAACTGGCAATGCTGCTGTGCCTCATATCCTGTAAACGGATATCAGATATCAATGCTTTAAAGATCAATAGGAGGACCTTCAGGCCAGAGGGAGTAACTTTCGCGATAGTAAGAAGAACTAAGACAGGAACCTCTTCAGTTCATTACCCTATTTCCCCAAGAATATAAAGTGGTGCGCGGCAAGCTGCATCACAGATTATGAAGCCCGGTTGGCAGAGAACAGAGCAGCGAGCACCACCCAGCTGCAGCGTGTAGGAAGCCATTTCATGCAGTAAAGACATCTACTATTGCTAGATGGATTAGGGAAGTAATGCATGTAGTGGGATTGATTTACAGAAGTATGGGGCTCATTCCGTAAGAGGAGCTAAGGCATCCAAAGCGTATACGGCGGGAGCGTCGTTATAATAAATTATGCTAGCAGCAGATTGGGCTAATGATAGTACCTTTAGAGAATTTTACTTTAAGCCAGCGGACAATATAGCTGTTACAGTATTAGGGAAGCTTTGAACAAGCATAATGCTTGCCTCCAGTCTTGCCATAGAATAAAGATTACCCCTGCTATCTGCGAAGGGAGTATTAATTATATTAAAGACTAGGAGGCTAGCATTAATTTCCCACCCATGTGTGTATATATATATATATATATATATATATATATATATATTCAGTGAAAAAACTTTATTTAAGGGACGTTATGGTTAAGTTGCACTACGAAAAACCTATGAAATTCAGTGAAAAAACTTTGTTAAAGGGACGTTATGGTTAAGTTGCACAGCGAGTAGAGCGCTCGCTTTGGCATCCGTGCACAGCTTGCTAACGCAGGTTCGAATCCCGGCATGGCCAAACTCAGCCTTTCATTCTTCCGTGGTCGATAAATGACACCACACACCGTGGGTAATAATAAGCAGCGCTGAGATACCTGACGGTTCTTAGCGCTATATAAATGCGAAAATATTATTATTTTATTATTAACATACTCCGTTGCACTATCTTCGCTACCAAATAGTTTCACGCCCTAATAAATAAAATGAATATTTTTAATAAAGATCAGCTGGTGAGACTAATTTATGTTTTTTAAAACAGGTATGTTGCCCCATTTTGCCAATGTCACGATTTTCAGACTCCAGGGATGGATTTTTCAACTGCCAGGTGCAGCTCCATGTAAGCAACTTCATGACCCTCACCATTTTATGGGACAATCGCCAAGGACACTTACGCAGTACTAGCAGCTAGAAGCAACATACCAACCATTATGGTGGTCTAATGCCTCGTTGTTGGAGCAACCTTCCGATTATCAGTGCGACCATTTACTGCTTTTATCATAAACCAACAGCCTATCTACCGCAAAGGAACAGCGCGTGGCTCAAAATAAACTTTTGCTGATCGACAGCAGAGACAATTACAAATCGCTGAATATTCACTAAACATTTCATGTGAAATAAATGTACTTTACCAAATGTACAATCCTGCTGTTTACTTTTAAACCACAGTTTCATATTCCGAATTGTGGCGCACTGTATTCTAAGCTGATCTAACACCCTCTGTACCGCAAAAGAACATTGCGTGAGTCAAGATGAACAAATCGCTGAATATTCTCTAAACATTTGATATCAAATAAATGTACTTTATGAAATGTACAATCTTGTTGTTTGCTTTTAAATCAAAGTTTCATATTCCGAATTGTGGCGCGCTGTGTTGTGAGATGATGTGTGTTGTTTTCCGGGTTCTGTGTAAAGTCGCGTAGGACTGGAGACGACTGTGCGCATTTGGCTACGCACCCTGTAACATCACGGAGAGAGACGGGGGATATGAATGCTTTGATAATGTTAGGCTTAGGGGCGGGAGATATGATTTAGTGTCGCAAAAACAGGTCAGCTAGGTTGATGGGGCAAGTGATAGGATTATCACATAATGTTGGCGTACAGCAGCCTGATTTATCGTTTGTTTAGTGGACAAAAAGTCGGGTAAGGCCCATAGGAAATTGTAATGTCAGCGGACATAAGGAGGGTTCTTAGAACACTTTGGGCCTCATTACGACCCTGGCGGTAAGGGGTTAACGCCAGCGTTAGCTGCGCCGACCCCTTACCGCCAATTACGAGGTCCCTTAGCGCCATGGCGCTTTTAACACCTGCTTTTAGCAGGTGTTAAAATCCATGGCGCTAAGGGACCATGGAGTTAATTACGCCACCGTAATTTACGGTGGCGTAATTAACGCCTTCCCCACTCCCATTATGCCCTATGGGGCAAAAATGGGAATGGGGAAGGGTAAATGGGGATTGGGGACTTACCGCCCCGCCTAGGTCGGAATGGGGCGGTAAGTCCGCCAACCACCATGGCGTAAACGTAGTTTACGCCATGGTGGTAAAGTCACGGCCCAGGCGGTAACTTACCGCCTGGGTCGTAATGAGGCCCATTCAACCTGACAACGAACAATACGAACAGCGTTCTCAGAACACCCCCATTTTGTTTAATTGCAAACATTTCAGCGCAGCGAGTGTTCTTAGAACACATTCAGCTTGCCAGAGTACAATACGGACAGCGTCCTCAGGACACCCCCATTTTGTTTATGTACCAACATTTAAGGACACTGCGAGTGTTCTTAGCTCAATTTTAGCATGCTTACGAACAAAACGGACACATACTCCGTCCTCGAAACACCCCACCATTTAGTTTATATAGAAATTTTCAGAACAGCCGTGTTATCCGCAGACAAATCGAACACAACAAAAGCGTCTAGCACATAAAAAAAACAGAACATTGAACCTATCTCATACTCACCCACCTTCCCCAAACACTCTTACACACCAACACACTCCACTAAATACAATTTTTAATCCAAGTTTCACTGCGCTGTCCGCAGTCGTCCGAGAATGCAAGATGGTGGGCGCCACAGAAAATCTGACAGGCTTCACGCACCGCGCCGTCCAATCAACGAACACGTCGCATGTCACTAATTTTTTTGGCTTACATTTTGGTCATTTTTTTAAAAAACTACTGGACGGATTTACACCGAATTTGCAAAATCACGCTTTCGGGACCAAGCCCCTGCCGCAAATTTGGTGTAAATCCGTCCAGCGGTTTGGGCTGTAGGCGTGCGCAAAGTTTTTTCGCATTATGTCTATGGGAAAAAACAAAAGTTTTGGGACCCCCCCTATAACTTTGCCCCCCTGGACCAAACCTCTCCAAACTTTGCAAATACAAGAGTGGGCCATATACTTTTTTTGCAAAGTTTGGTGAGGATTCGTCCAGAGGGAGCGAAGTTATAAGCCACCCAAAAAATGCTCTTCCTATGGAAACACCAACTTCACCATAACTACATGGATGCTACCGCGTCCATGTAATATGTATATATTGTTGATCTTCTGTATTGTAAAGTATAATCTATATTGATATGTTAACAATACATGAACACCACCCTTACATTGTATTTATATCTTTCCCTAGGAGAGGAACAGAAGAATAGTTGAGTGAGATGTCTAGTAACGAAGAAGTGAGTTAGCAGCCGGGAGTTATCAGCAACCAGTTTGAGTGGATACAGTCTTCGCACAGTTGGCGGGACAAAGTTCTAGAGTTTAAGAACAATGAGAGCATGTAAAAGAGAGGAGGAGCTCTGAGACAGTCATAGAGGAACTGGAGAGTTAAGGACAACAGAGACTATGGGACTTGTAGTTCAAGGAGTGAAAGTCACTTTGGACATTTCAAAGTTGTTGATTTTTGTTGTAGTTTGTTGAAACTGCTGAAGAGTGGTAATAAAAGAAGTGAAGCATAATGCACGCCTCCAGTCTTGCCATAGAATCACCCCTTAAGCCAGCCCTGCTTCTCACTCAATCCATTGGAACTCGCTCCTTCTGTTAGTTAGATCCTGGGCATGGCTTGGCCTTTACTGTGGGAGCAAAATGTGAACATCGCATGTTAACTTCGGGAAGTCAGCAAAGTATGCATTGTAAAGGGAAAGTGCCAGTTGCAGCCATGCTTCATATCATCTCTTACTTCTGTTATGCCTTTTATTTTTAGCTCTGTACTATAGCTCTGCCCCTCCAGGATCAGGGACATTGCACTCGTAGAATGACAAAGTAAATGGATTGCTCAAGAGGTCAGGACTCTTTTATGAACATCAATCACTGCCAGGCCCCAAAGGCTCCAGCCATTACCAAAGGCTATCTCATTTGAGGACAGATGTCAGCACTTTCACTATTACTGCTTATTACTGGTAGAAAACATTGCTGCTGGAGCAAGGCTCTGCAGCTGTAAACCGCAACCTCCCTAATGGTAACTCTAAGCTCCACAACTCCTGCAGTGTGTGCCAATAGGTGCAGTGTCCACAGCTATGAGCCAACTCGGTAGCCAGTTCCGATCAGCAACGGTCCTGCAGTGGACATGCACTCCCCATGTCCTGTAGGCCTCACCACCACTGACACTGGGGCTAGATTGCGAGGGAACATAGGTTGTGTTTCACCAAAGAACAAGCATGCAGTCAGATGGCATACATTAATAAATTCCGTATTCTCAGCCCACACTTTATATAAATGGCGACAAGCACAACACAAATCAATGGAAATCCAAAACACAAACAGACAATCGGGCTATTTGATGATGCCCAGCAGGCAACGCAACAAGACCTCTTTGACACCCAGGTGAGCTTAACATGAGAGGGCAGAAATCAAAGCAGTCTTTCAGGAAGGACCCACATATTGGCATGTTTGAAGGACACAGAAGAACAAGTGCAATTTAAACACCTACTTCATCAGGAACCAAGCATCATAATGGATTGAGTGGCGCATACCTTCTTCAGAGGCGGAAGATACAGGCCAAAACAGCACACTTGCCCACCTACCAGGCACCTTCCTGAGGAAAGGTTCCAGGATACCTCCAAATAGTCACTGTGGGACCAGGAGCAGAGTCAAGGACCAGAGCAGATGACAACTCCTCTGTTGGGCCTGCCCAGCCACCACTGGAATAGCACAGTAAACTGTCCTTCCAAGAGGTGGAGCAGAACAGGGTGGTCTGGTGTTCATATTGCAGAGAGCACAGAGGATACATGCAAAGTGCTCAGCCAAGGATAGATAAGGCTGGGTGTCCATCTGGCCAGCCGTTTATTTATTTACATTTTTGTAAACATGCCAGCTCGCCCGAAGGCCTTAGGCCGCAGAGGGACCAGGGTTGTAAGAACATCAAATATCCACAGGAAGGAGTGCATGTTTGTGGTCCCATGAGCCCGCTACCACCTGCAACACCTGGCATGTAAAACTCTACTTGGCGCATGCCATGGGCACCTTTGTCATGCCACCAGAAGTACAGACACTCATGTTGCCTTATTCTGACAAACCTCAATTACAGTCATGCAAAGCTTACCTACTACTTAGATGTAAGACGGCAGTAATACCATCTTATACAACACGCCTGCACTTTTTAGCTCCTTGGTTTGAAATGTCCTGCTCTTTAAAATCAACAATACATTTTCAGAACTATAAAATGCCTGTATGCACTTGGAGGAAGAAACATCTGGAAGAAACCGCTGGACTGCTTACGATTGGTTCTGACAAGGACAGAGGACGGTGCTGTAACCGAGTCCGATCTTCTTTGACCGGCAACCACTGTAATCAGATGATTGTCCCAAATGATTATGCAGATGTATAAACTGCACCCAGACTTGTTTCCTGTGCTCTTCCCTCCAACACCAATCGGTGCATTGGAGCTCTAATAGAATTCATCCAACAACATGGTTCTGGGCTCTCCCTAATGCAGTAGCACGCCTGGAGGTCATTTTCATGAGACACCATTCAGCATTTTGATGAGAAACATTTCATTTCGATGCTTGGCATTCCCTCACAAGCAAGCCACTGATCAAGCCCTTATTGGGTTTGAACGTTGGGAGGCCCAATTGAATGAAATCCAAAAACCTCTCCAAAGGACCTTGGGGTAATAGACCTAAGTTGTTCCCAACAATTACAAACGGTAACTGTTAGAACTTTAATGATCAACACTGCCACAGTGAAACCAAGGTAGTGAGCAGTTGTAGAACAGTTCTTCAGGCATTTCTCTGACTCCTGTGCTTTCACCATGTTGAATCCATCCTCAGATACATATGTGGCTTCTGTAGAATTGGACCCTGAATGTTTTAGCCCAAGGGGTATCAAGGTTTAATAATAACTCGTTATTTATGTAAAGCACTTTTATCCAAAGTGCTTTACAAAAACATATTTATATACACTATTATTACCCAATCGAAATTGGTACTTATTTTATCAACCTAGAAAGCATGTAAATCATGTAAAGCTGCGTCGACATTGCCGGGATTTGAATCTGTGGCCTTCAGATCACAACAATGATCCCTCAACTCGCTGAGCTATCTTATTGGTTTGGAGTAGGAATTGAAGGGTCCGGAAGGAGCAGTGCTTAGCAAACCTAACTCTTTCCCACTTTACAGCTCTGAATCTGGCACACCTGCCTTTGTTTCTACCTTCTTCCCCAATAGCTGCCACGAACAATTCTGTATTTCTTTTTTCTTAAAACGTGAGAGATGGTCACGCTGTGTGCTATCCGCGAATCCGCTTATACATAGCCATACAGAGTTGTTATGAATGGCTGCATTTCAAACTAATGCACAGTACGATCATTCATATGGACAATAGCACACACCCTCCTTCCCACCATTAAAAGTACGTGCATTTGAACGGTATAGTGCAGCGAGAAAATACCACTAACCCCATGGAAAGGCCTGGCTGTGCAGAAACAAATAGACATGAAGTGAGTAAAGTTGCGGGATGAAGCAGCAAGCCACCCAGCAACAGAATCCTTAACATGACTCCTGCTTTTGTCTGCGTTAAGTCGGATTCTGAGGATGGGAAAATATCCCATTTGTGGAACTATGCTTGTGTTCATATTTGAAAATGAACGGATGCATGTATCGAAAGGTGCCTAGCACATTTATCTGGCAGCCAGGTGGCATTTGTATTTTTGGACAAATCACGTCATGAAAGGGATTGAATCAATGTCGAGGCCTGATCTTGGAATCGAGAAGTGACTCTGCCTCAGCGATGGGAGCCCAGAGGGAGCAGTGGAGATGTGGGGGAAGAAGCACTGCTTCTGCCAGCTGTCCTAGCATGAGGACCAAAGTAGTCTAAAATGTCCTTAGCGAATAATCAACTTAGTTTTGCATATCCAAAATTATTATCCGGCATCCTATTTTTCACAAAATGTATGGAGTCAATATTTATCCTAATGGCGAAATTAGGATAAGTTATAGCTTATATATGCAACTGTGTTCAAAGGTTTATCAATGGATTGCACATTAAGGCTTCAACTGAAGTGAGTGGGTAATTTACATACACAGCTCACATTTTCATTTGCTTGACAGTTTACGATTTTAATGTACGTTTTTTTATTTGAGAATTAAATTTTTAAAAAAAACAGACACACAAGTAAAATAACATTGGGTCACTATATGTCTCCTGCCTAATACTGTTGGGACCATTGGCATTCTATGCACAACTGTGAACATTTTCTCTAGTCTTTTTCATTTAATTCAGTCAAGGACTGAACTCAAAATATTTCTTAAAACAAGTCTTCATTGAGAAAGAGGTGTAATTTATGTAACGTAAATGCTCCACTTATGGTAGCATAGGGTTCTGAGTGACAAAAACAGTAAACCACAGAGAAGACAATTTGTAACCAAAGAATCAAGGGGGAACAGCTGTAATGTAATTCCTTCGATGGATGCTCCCCAGTGCCATAATATATTAATAGCTTTCTGCAACTGATTAACACCCTACACATGTCTAGGAATTGTCATTGAATTGAAGTAATATCTGAAAGGACAACATTCACCTGTGATCAAATGGCAACTGATTAACCTATGGGATACACTCTCTCATCAATGGAAGGGTTAATGGGCCCGAACCGAGCCACTGCCACAAAGGGCAGTGTGATGTACACGTGACCACAGTCACGTTGACATCTGAATAAACATAAGCACGGAGCCCGCCTTACGGCAGTTCCGGCTCTGACTCCAAAGCAGTGTGTCCGTGTTTTTCCTTGTGCGTATTGACAGCTGCGTCACTACGCGTGGGCCTGTTCTCTTTGATTCCTCCCACATCACATTGGCGACGGAGGTTGGGATTCCCTACAAACCCAGGGAGAGAAATCCTCAGATACTCACGCTCCCCCGACAGCCCAGGCTCGCTGAGCTACTCGCGCCGGGCATAACAGTTGGGGAGCGTGAGGAGAAAAAAAAATGACGACATAAGCCTGCCGTCGCGGACTTAGACAGTAAGTGCTGCACTTTCTGTCACACGCGCTGCAGGCGACGATTGATCACACAGCCCCAGCTGCTCTCTGGCGCACCCGCATAACGTGAGAGGGGAGGGGCTGAGAGAAAAAAAACGTTTTTAAATATTTCACCTAAAGTAAAGGAAAGAACATATATGTGAGGAAGGGGTCCCTACAATGGATTATTGAGAAAATTCACCCACAAACTAAGAAAGAAAGACTGCTTCAGTAAAGACAATAAAAACTAAAACAAAATACTAGTAGCAGTATAGCAGAAACTGGATTAGGCACATACAGAGACAGTAATACAGCAAAAGAGTACAAAGCCCATTGCCACCAGCTAAAACAACAGCACAACACACACAGATGCTGAGTATCTAGTGGGTTTTTGTCATTTATCAGTATTGTAGTGTCTGAAGCACTGACATGGCACCAAAGGAGACACAATTCATGTGAATAGCACATCAGAAAACCAACATACATACTTTATCTTCTCAGACTTATTAACAGCCAAATTACGTTTTGCTAAGTGAAGAATAAAAATAAGTGTAAATATGGCAGATGACATCACAACGCTACAGAGGTAGCAAAACCAAAGCCGGAACCCAGACACCTGCATATGGTTAGACACTGCACAAGCCACTTTCATGCAACCTTTTCAACCATTTGGGACCCGCATTGGTCTAAGGTGGGAATTGTGGTTGCAACAGTTTGAACTCTCCCTTCAAACCCTCAAAATTGAGGATGAAGAGATGAAGAGAGAGTTTATAATGCTTAACTTAGGCACAATGGCCCTTCGCATTTTCAATGCTCTACCAAACCGAGGTACAGATGATGACTATGATACTGCTAGAGACGTCCTCACGAAGAAATTTAAACCAAAAGCCAGTCATGATTTTGAGAGAGTCAAGATGAGTCAAGCCAGACAACGCCCACAAGAAAGCATAGATGATTTTCACAGTCGGCTGAGAGAGATGGCATTGTCATGTGATTTCCCAGATGAGGAGTTTGCAGTCCGACAACAAGTCATACATGGGCTGTCTTCAGAGAAGTTAAGACGTGCAGTCCTAGCTGAAGAAGATCTCCCGCTTGACACTATTCTGACAATGTGTTGATTACGTGAAAGGACAGAGGAACACGCGACAGAGATGGAGCAGATTATAAGCTGTCTACCATTAGATGCTGATCTGACAAAGGACAACTCCCCAACCGTAAATGCCCTGAGACATCAGAAGCCACAAAGGAAACCATCCAACAAGAGAGTGAAAGGCTGTATATGGTGTGGTGGACAGCACAGCAAAAACGAACCATGTCCGGCATATGGCACCACATGCCACAAGTGTGGGAAGGAGAATCACTCTGCGTCAGTATGCTTAAGTTCGAAGTTGACTAGTGACACTAAGATGGTGTAGGTACTCGAGGTCCTACAATGCATCAAGAGAAGCCGCAACACCGTTGGAATAGACAAAAAGAAAAGAACCGGCCAAACAAAAGTGGGCGGGCACGTGCCATTGGAGGTGAGGAATCTGACAGTGCCAGTAGCAGTGAAGAAAGTCAATCTAGCAGAGAGACATCCCCCGGCAACTCCAAATGGAATTACCATCAGAGAAGGGAGAAAGCACATATGATATCAGCTGTGAAACCAGGAAACAATGACAGTCAAAGTGGTGCTAAGTCACTACGATGTACAATACTAGTGGAAGATATTTCAGTTACCATGATGATAGACACTGGAGCCACTGTAAATGTTATGCCTGTTTCCAGATTTGAGAAACTAAAACCACAGCCGAGACTCAGACGACGTTCAGTCTTGTTGTATGCTTATGGTTGTAAGAAACCTCTTCCAGTAACAGGATATTTCAAAACGACACTTTCACATCGTAGGGCCAGTTGCAAAACTCGAATGCATGTGGCAGATGCTGGTATTGAAACATTACTCAGTTGCTCTACGGCTGAACGTCTAGAAGTAATACAATTCAATCTTGCGATACAGCCTGAGAACATTGAGACCCTTCTAAAGAAACACAGAAAACTTTTCAATGGCATTGGGTGCCTGAAAAACTGGTCAGTAAAGCTACATATTGACCCAACAATTGAACCTAATGCAGTGAGACATAGGAGGGTCCCTTTTCACATGAGAGCTGCCGTGGAAGCTGAACTGAAAAAATTAGGAGATCTGAAAATCATTGAGAAAACGACAGGGGCTACGCCATGGGTCTCACCCATGGTAGTCACGGCAAAACCAAAACAACCAAATGCTGTACGCATCTGTATTGATATGCGCCTGCCAAATGCAGCTATTGGTCGAGAACGACATATTACGCCTACAATTGATGAACTGATCGTAGACCTCACTGGCGCAACTATGTTTAGCAAACTTGATCTTCGGTCTGGCTATCATCAGATCCTTTTGGCCAAAGAATCACGTTACATTACAACGTTTTCATCGCATTTAGGGCTTTGTCAATACCGTCGCCTCAATTTTGGAATATCATCAGCGGCAGAGATTTTCCAGAATGAGATTCGACGAGTGCTCCAGGATCTACCAGGTGTCACTAACATTAGTGATGATATTCTAGTCTATGGAAAAACAGAATGAGAACATACAACACGTCTAGCGGCAACTTTACAATGACTGGAAGATTCAGGGCTCACACTCCATGCTGAAAAATGTGAGTTTGGAAAAGAATTATTGCATTTTTTTGGATATGTATTCAATGAGAATGGCGTCTCGCCAGATCCCAGTAAAGTAAATGACATTAAAAATACAAAAGCACTGTTAAATGTGTCGGAGGTAAGAAGCTTCTTAGGCATGGCAACGTATTGCGGCCGTTTCATTCCAGATCTTGCCACTATTGCTGCCCCTCTACGAGAACTTACAAAAACAAAAAATGTTTGGCAATGGGACATCAGAGAAGAGCAAGCATTTCAGAAAATAAAAGAGTCACTCTCTAGTGATACAACAATGCCATTTTTTTACATTAATCGCAAGACAGAACTTCTTGTGGATGCGAGTCCAGTAGGATTGGGAGCAGTGCTGACGCAAAAAGACAAAGATGGAACAGTCTATGTTATTGCATATGCGAGCAGAGCACTCACACAAGCCGAGAAAAACGATGCTCAAATAGAAAAAGAAGCACTAGCCATTGTCTGGGGAAGTAAGTATTTCCAAGTATATATCCTAGGGCACCCAATAACTGTGCTCACTTATCATAAACCACTTGTCCCTATTTTCGGAGGCACAGCTCCACACCCACCGGCAAGGATTGAAAGGTGGTTATTGCAAGTGCAACAATTTGATCTGAATGTACAGTATCGTGCAGGAGCTGACAACCCGGCAGATTACTTATCACTCCACCCATGAGCAGCCACAGCGTCTGAACGAGAGTCTGCAAAAATTACAGAAGAACATGTCTGCCAAATCATTGAACTTGCTAGACCAAAAACCATGACACTCAAAGAGATTCAGTCTGAAACAGAAGCTGATCCATGTCTACAGCTTGTGAAAACTGCTATTTTAACAGGAGAATGGAAAATACTCCTATCAGCAGTTGCTGGAAGAACACAGTCAGCACAAGAATTCCTGCTGGCACTATTTGGAATACGCCATGAGTTATCCCTATCAGCAGAAGGTCTAATTCTAAAAGGGCATAGAATTGTGCTACCGTTATCACTACATGATAGAGGAGTCCAACTAGCACACGAAGGACACCAAGGAGTTGTCAAAACGTTAGCACACTTAAAGTCACGTATCTGGCTGCCTCATATGCAACAAAAAGTAGTAGCCCTTGTAGAGTCTTGCAGTGCCTGCCGATCTTCTCATCGCCCAGGACCGGCAGAACCCATGAAAAATCTACAAAGAAGCACTCGCAGGTGGGAGTCCATCAGTATTGATTTTTACACGGTTGCTAATGAAGCCTACTTATTAGAAGCAATTGATGAGCACACTAGATATCCTGAAATAGAACTGGTCCACTCCACAGAAACGGAAGAAGTCACCACAGCTCTAGAAAAAAATGTTTGCTACACATGGAATTCCTTCAGCGATTAGGAGTGATAATGGGCCACCATTTACATGTAAAGAATTTCACTGCTTTGTAAAAGAAACAGGAATACGCCATCATCACATTACGCCATACTGGCATCAAGCAAATGGAGATGTAGAACGTTTCATGGCGTCTATCAATAAAGTTGTCCGAATTGCAAATGACAAAAGCTGTAAGTGGCTTCCTGAACTTTCTGAAGATTTCTATGCACGTATCGTCTCACGCTACACTCTTCCAAACACGTCAGTCCAGCAGACCTGATGTTTCAAGTTCCCATCCAAGGAGGTTTGCCTTTACATCACTCTTGGAAACCACCCTCAGTTGACTTGGACATTATTGAGTCAAGAAGGCGGTCACATAATGCAAAAGAAGACTTGAACAGGAGAGCGAAGGACAGTAAAATACAAGTTGGTGACACAGTGCTAGTGAAACCCAAAATAGAAAAGGAAAAATGTCACTACCATATGAGTCAGAACCATGGACAGTAACTCAACGTTGACATGGCCTTGTGTCAGCTACGCGAGGGCAGGAGTCAGTGTCAAGGAATGCTTCCCATTTCCAAAAAACACCACCAATCCTCTGGGAGGAAAGAAAAAGAGAAAGTAATGTCACTGAAAATCAACCAACACAGACCAATAACCCGCAGGAAGAACAAAGTGACAAGATGAGCTATAATTCTCCTGTCTGCTTGAGAAATGAAGAAAGACATGAAGACGTGCCTCACAATCCCATGCAAGAGAGGAACGAAAGGTATACACTAAGGAGACAACCACCACCGTTGACAAGACTGAAAGACTATCTCCTTAATAGCATTCACCTGGGGTCAGGGTGGTAAATAATGAAGAAGAAAACCTTGAGGACAACTGGAGCCAAAGACTAGGTTATCGTATTGTGAAAAGCCTGGCGTACATACGAATGTTGTATTCCTGAACAAGTCCTCTAAAAGTTTTCTTAGTATTAAGTATTTTTGTTTGAATGTTGATCTTTATTATTGTTTGATCTGTGATCTAAAAAAGTTGGTATGGAATGTGATGTACACGTGACCACAATCACGTGGACATCTCAATAAACATAAGCACGGAGCCCGCCTTACGGCAGATCCGGCTCTGACTCCAAAGCAGTGTGGCCGTGTTTTTCCTTGTGCGTATTGTCAGCTGTGTCACTACGTGTGGGCCTGTTCTCATTGATTCCTCCCACATCACAGGCAGGAGCTGGTGTGTAAATGTGTGGAAAGCAGACGACTTTGGAGTCAAGTAAGACTAGGGAGGCTCTTAAAAAAATAAAAGAGGACTGATTAGAATAATGGTATTTATGGCCTCTTTCCCTCCTCCCTTTGTCTCAGGATCCATTAGGTATTTAGCTTACTGAGATGTCCAGTTGGGTCTGCCACACAGCTCGAAGGCAGAGTTCAGAGGGAAATGGTTGTAGATAGAGCAAGGCTGATGGGTAGTTTCTTTGATTGCAGAGGGTGAATAAAAAGCCAGCTCTTGTAAAAGTTTGTTTTTCTCCAAGATGGCCATAGTGGCACCAACCAGAAATCGCTGAAGGACAAGCCACAAGATAGAGAGTGCAAGAAAGGATCTGTGAGCTAAGGAACTGGATAAAGTGTAAAAGTGCACATTATTATTAGGGTATTTATTGAGCGCAGACCTAGCTTCAGGAAGCAAGGGAGCGTGTTACAATCCCAGGAGGAAGAACACAGTGAGGGAAGCAGAGAAAAAGGGAGCAGTGAGCTAATAGGGGAGAACAGAGGTGAGAGATTGGCAGCAAGGGATCTTCAAGTAACCAAGGGAGGAGACAGTAGGGAGCAGATCACAATGTCTCGGGCAGGTTGAGGAATACAAAGTGTTTGGGCCTATGTGTTGGGGAGGATTCATTCTTTTAAGAGGAAGGTCTTGAGCTCTTTACTGAACTGTAGAAGTGAGGGGGCGATACAAGGAATTCAACCGTAAGCACAGTGGGAGCGTGCTCACCTGGGCTTTTTTGAAAATGTAAATGAAATTGAATGATGGCAGATCAACCTCTGGAAAATTGTGGGGCAAATCTGCACACATTTTCTGATGCTAACCGCACAACATACGGACAGACCTGTGTACTCTAGGTGGACACAGCCTACAAACGCTGTCCCCTCTGTCATGTTTAGTTGGTATAGGACAGGAAGAGTATGAAATGCATCTGCAGAAGGGGGAGGGCCACACATTCCCCTTTCACAGAACTGGTAAATCTTCCTGCCCTGGGTCAACCCTAGAACTTTGTACTTTACTAGTGGGATATTTTTCCTTAATACCTCAGTGAGTGGGAACCGTTTTCCACACTTACATGATCTTTAACTCTGTTTATGGGTGTCATTTTTTTGACTCTCCGTAGTGTCTTTTTGTTATTGATATAGCTGATAAAATCAACTTTATGATATAATTCAATCATTAAAACATATCAAAAACTTTCAGATAATATAATATCACGCAATAAAAACAAACGCAATCAACATCAACAGCCCTATCAAATGTCAATAAGCTATACATTAGAACGTAAAAAAGAATTGACAAAGAAAAATAAAATCAATATTGGCCAGTTAAACTAAGCTTGAAAGAAGAATAAATGCATAATTAACAGTGGTTATCCTGTAACTGACAGGCATTAATCTCATGGAATTTTAGCTCATGTAAGAAGGCCAAGGCTCTGAGTGTTACAACCGTGGAATACCCAGAATAAATCATTTTCCACAAAGTTTCTGAAGTACAGACTCTGTACAACTTTACTATTGGCTCAAAGTGGACGCTACGTTGATTGACCAATGCCACACATTCAGTTAGAAGATTCCTTAAGTTTTCTTCAGTACTTTTTTGCTGGCAAAATCGACAAAACTTCATAGCTTCTTTAAGAATTTTCCGGCGCACTAGAATCTATCTGATCGGCCAAAGATTTAGCCTCAAATGCAAAAATTCATATATGTAGGCTATAGATGGAGCGTTAATCAAATAAGTGTACATCAAAATCACAATATATTGAGCATTCTTCTTTAGTGCTTTCCCAATCAAAAGCAAATAATCTAGTTTTGACCTGTGTCGGGTTTTGAAGGAGAGTCATTAAAGAGACTTCCACCCATGCCAATACCTGAATCACTTCAGATCGCCATTTGGTGATAAAGGCATTGGTCGATGTGAAGACATGATCCGCCAAAATACCCAGAACAGAGCATGTGTGATAAGCCAAAAGGCATTTTCTGAACAATGCCCCCATTTGCCAGATATATTTTATGAAAAGAGATATTAACCCAAGTTCATTTGGTATGAAGGGGAGTGGAGTGAAGGAAGTAAGATTAAGTACCCTGCACCAATATTTGCCCTCCAAAGTGGACGAGAATATTTTCATCAATATAGGTCTAGTTTCAGCTGCATAAAGCAGTATTGGTGTTGTTTTTTGATGATAGTATGTCAAAGCAGGGGTAACAGCAAACTTACCATATATGCGTAAAATACTCTTGGTCTGTTGTATGGCCATGGTGACTTTATGAAATAACAAATGACCATACAGAAGCACACCTCCATAACTTAGTATTTTCACTCCTAAGTAAGTATAGGATTGTACTACTTGTGTCCAGTGTCTACTTGTGATAGTGTCTTTTTAAACGTATCCTCTTTAGCAACTTACTGGCAATAAGTGCATGTTGTTGCTGGGTTGCCATAGGGGCTCCCCCTTTAACTTTCTTTTGCTAACCTTGAGTGAAGTACAGTTCTCAAGGGTAGAAAGGATTGTTGGATACCTTTTACATTTGATTCTGTGAAGCCAGTACACCCCACCTTATGTGGAGTGCTGGGGAGATACAATGTATCCCCTTTCACATTAAAACTGTAACAATTATGTTACAGGGACAAGCTTACCTTCAATGGCTGGTGGCAGTGATACCTTGTATTAAATTGGTGCACCTTTACCGCTGGCTGTGTTCCCACGTTCAGTAAAGGGACCTAAAGGTGGTCATTTTACCAAAATGGCCCCTGACTTCTTTTTTTACCATTTTAGTATTTCCTGTCACTTTTTGTTCCTTCCCCTGACTTTCAGAGTGGAAAATTCCATTGTGTGATTTTTATCTTTGGCGGGGAGTCCCCTGGACTCCCCATCCAGTCTCCAGTCTGTCTGTGAGGGCAGAAAGCGAGGGAGGAGTCCAAAACACCACAGCCCTTTGTCTTATGACTTGCCTGAATGGGGACACATCTCAGTGGGGGGCTGGCTGTCTTGATTGGACAATCGGACTGCCCCTTATTGTAAAATGCCGGGAGAGAATGCAGAGGTTGTGCTGTAGTTCCTGATAAATACTGCAAACCTGGAAGCTGAAGAAAAGTCAACCACTGGAACCAGAATTGAATAGGATGATGAAGGAAAAGTGACTGAAATGATTTCCAGTGACTGAAGAACCTGCTGTGTAACTGGATCCTGCTATAGCCCTTCCTTCCAATCAATCTGGGCACTCTGAAAATGACAACCCTGACCCAGAGCCTAGTGAGACGCAGTAGATGTGAAGGTATTTTACTCTCCCGGGATTAGGTTGTGCCTCTTCCCAAAAGTAAAGTGTTGGTTTCATCAGATTATTCCTGCAGGGTAATTGTATGAGTGTCCTATAACTGGGTCTTGCTTCCCCTGACCTGCTGTTAGCCTGTCCAGAATATGTTTATATTAGGTTGTTGCCTACTTTTAACCTGGACTGCTTGTGAAATATAAAAAGTAAATGGGTTTTACTTACCTTGAGTTAGCTGTGTGCCTTCCCAAAAATAAGTTGCAAGAGTCAATGCTTACCTCAATCTAGGGTTCCCTAATTTCAAAAGCACCTGTAATTGAATATTGCATTCTTAAGTTTTACTCACCTAGCATAACTGTGTGTTTTCACAAAAGTAGTTATAGATTTTTACTGCACCTAGAATATGTGTTCCACTCACTATTCACAAAAGTGTATTGTCCAATTGACTGATTAAGTGATTCGTGCTAAGAGCAATGTACAACTGGTAGGGTCTATTGCCCTAGCATTACTGAATGTAATTGTGAAAGTAACTATTGGTTTTTACTCCCCAAGAATAGGTGTGACCTATACTGAATGTTTATGAAAAGGTTTTGATGTCCCTAGAACTACTGTTAGGTATTTCAAATAAGGTCTATACTTGGGTCTGTGTGCTTTCAAGTATAGTGTGTGGGATGTTCTGACCCACTGGGCTCTGCCCTGCCACATCACTGTGTGCTGCTTTCATCAGAAACAACAGAATGGCTGCCAAAAAGCCCTATGCGCAAAAAATCTCTCAGAAGTGCGCAGGGAACCCGGAAAAATAGGCTGCCAATCCATTTTGCCTATGTCAGTGGTAAAACAGGAGACCACACTGCCAAAACCCGTCATTGGGCTGCCCACAGAGTGAAATAGAACTACTTGAAAAGGCAGTGCTTCATTGCCAGGAAAACCCAGAAGTGCTTCAAAATCCGTTTTTCCTTGGCTGTTGAAATTGCAAAATCATGTTCCCCAAACAGCAAAGAAGATCCAACACCCTTGTGGAGTGTTCACCATCACCTTATTTAATGAATACCCATAAGCACAATGTCAGGAGAAGCACCTTTCATCCCAAAAATATCCCCATTCAAAAAGGTGCTTGCCTCGAAAAACCTGTCAGATATGGGTGCAGTACCGCCGCTCGCCTGTGTCAAAGTTGTCATTTACTTACCCTGTAGTTCAAACTTGTACATTAAGATCAAATTGTGGAAAAGAAGAGACTTGCCATCATAAGCAATATAGGTTGCTACAATTCAATTTCTATGTTTTGAAAAGACTGGAATTAACAGATTTGTGTATATTTGTTCAAAATGTAATGTTTATTTTAGCAAAAGACAATTTTGTACCAAGTGTTTTACAGTGATCTGAGGCCAGCCACACTGGACTTCAAAGGCACATTCCACAGTTTTCTCCAACAAACGGTGCCTTCCTTTTGCTCTCTGCCCAGGAACTATCATTTAGATGCTAATGAAAGAAGGAGGGGATTTTGCTCTGCTTCTCTGAGGAGAGACAATAGGCTTCCTGGACTGAAAGGGAATGCAAATTCAGGTGTCAACAGAAACCAACTGCCAGCAGGAAGAGAGCCTTGGACTGCTCTGGGCCCAGCAAACCCTGGAGGCGGGACCAGACAGATTTGTGCATCTGAAACTATAGAAAATATCTTTTTAGAAAAAGACTCATAGAGAACTGTGCAGAACTTGTAAAAATCTGTAACATATAGGTTGTTAATATGAAAATGCTGCTCACCGTTTGAAACTACTCTGAACTCTGTGCAATGTTCAGAGACAGCACTACTGAAATTTTGATGTTGTAGCAATTGTGGTAATGCTAGGAATATGAAATTTCACATGATTATGCCCAGATGTCATGCACATGTATGGAGAAAAATGTGGACAGATCTGACACTAGGTACCCAACCAAAAGCGCGAAAAACTGTCAATTTTGAACCAAAGCTCTCACTGAGTTGGGACTCGGACGGATACATGCTCTACTAAATCTGTGATGTGAATATGTATTATTAGCAAGTTGGTAAAATTGTAAATATGATTTATCTGAAAAAGAGATTTACTGTACTGAAACAAAGGAGAGGTACTCCCAGGATTGTAAAATGCCACATCATCATGAAACTATGTGTTGCTTCTCAAATTAGGAGAGAGGACAGACCCTGACCAATAGGATTCCTAGAGGGTGTGCCTAGTATAATTTAGCCTACCCACCCCTTAGGGAAATACATAAATAGGGATAGTTTAGGACCTAGACACACACAGATTCACCCATTTCTGCAGGAGAACCCAGATCCAAGACTCCAGAACCCTGAAAGCAGAAGGCCCAATTTCAAAGCTCAATGCTTCTCAGTTTGGCCTTTAAAATCTTGAAACCTGATTTTACCCCCAGACTTCCAAGGGGAACCACAAAAAGAACAGCCTGTCCGTGCTGTTTCTGCTTTCTTGCCAAGAACTCTTGCTAGAATTCAGAGATCCAAACCAGTAGAGCAGAGCTGTAACCTGATAGCTGCGACCCAGAACCAACCCGTCAGATCCAGTCCAGAGGCCATGCAGTGTCCAGAGTGCCGTGCTGAGTGCAGAATCCGGGTGCCCTGAATCCTGTCCGGTGGGCTAGCGGAATTCCAGTCCAAAACCTTTGACGGGCATATTACAAACCCTAGTTGTGAGTATCTATAGCATTGAATTGTCCATAGCCAGTATCTTATACTTAAGCAATCCTATTCATACTCTTCTATCATATCCAGAACTGCATTGTAGAATCTCTTTTGTTTTCATGAATCTTTACCTCATCCATATAGTCCTTTGATAATTGTAGTGATAATATAATCTTTGCGCTAATATAGTTGGTGGAGAAAGACAAGTGTCTCGGCGGGCAAAAGTCAGAACAGAAGCGCCGCTGATCTGGTGACTGTCCGGTTGGGTATCTTGTATCTTCATAGCCCCCCTAGTGTAAAGAAATCCTTGTTTGTAATTCAAAAGCGCATCTTCCATTTGTGAATCTTGACTCTTTCTGAAAAAAAACGACCTTTACTAAAACCTTCATAACTTCTGGCCCGTACATGCTAGAAATGTAAGTGTCAATTGAAGCTAACATCCTCAGCTTTCAAACAAATCTAAAACCGCATTCCAACTCCTTGTAGTTTATCTGTAATCGCGTTTCTTGCGTGCTGAAAAGTTTGATGCAAATTTGCGTTTAGCTCAATTTCATCACGTGTAAAACAGCTATTCTTTGCAATTGACCTCAGAATTCCGTTTTCAATCTGCTAGTTATTCAATCATCAGTGCTAGTGTTTACCTGAAACTATACAAAGCGGCTCCCACTAGTTTTGAATCCAATTTAGAGAATTAAATTCATTTTCCAATGTTTTTCCCATTCATTCAGTACCACATTCAAGAGCATTTGACCTGTCTGAAATCATTCCTGTTTCTCTCCATGCTTGCTGGGGGGAATTGGGATTGGAACTGTATTTGTTGAGTGTGTTTATTCCTGAAACCTGTGTTCTCACCTTCCATCTCTCTATTGCATATTGGTGGGGAATTGAGTAGTGTGCAGGGGGAAAGAGTGATTACATTGCATTTGATTGAACACACAAAAGTATTATTTCTGTGCTGCATTAATTTCCTATCATTACATTTGACTGAACCCACACAAACTGTTATTCTATGCTACATTATTCTTCTCATCCATACACCTTCTGATTAAAGAGATTGTTGATTGTTGTGATATCACCCAATGGTGATCATTGAATAAATATTAATAGTGTGATATATATTGTTCAAATTCATAAAAGTGGATATATATCTTGTTCAAATTCATAAAAAATAAATCTTTTAATTTTGCAAAACAGCCTGCTTCCTGGTTCAGTGAGGCCGGGGGATTCAAAGAGAGGGGCGTGATATAAGGGTACATCATTCAGAAAAGAACTTATAGACATAAATATATAATTAAGGGTTCCACCTGTGCATCACACGCGAGGCATTGACTTAGGTGGAGTGCCGGGTTGAAATCACTTACAAGTGGTGTGTTTTTTATAATTGTGCTTTCATATGATGTGTTAGTGCTTATTTACCCCTAGATTTATTTGGGCCTACTTGTATTTAAATAAATAATTTATTTTTACATACACAGTGTTTCAGCATTTCTTTGGACCATTTGTATTACAATTTCATGTGTACTGATTCTACGGCCCCTTCTCCCTCCTAAAATAAGCCTGGCTGCTCTGTCTGCGCTACCATGTACTCAGGTGGTACAGCCTTATACTAAGAGTGGAGTTTTGTACTGCCTCAGATTAATGGTTTTACAAATCCCTTAGTTGGACTTCAGAAAAACTGTCCTAACACCCCCCCTGCCATGGCCACTCTAAATGACTAACAAAGGCTCCATGGATCCAGCCCTGTAGCTGGTGGCAGCGCTTTGCATTATATCTGAAAGTAATTCAAACCGGTCCACATGGGGCCTGATTACAGAGGCTAACAAAGGAGATGGGAAACTCGAACAATCTTTCATATGCAACTCAGCCAACCTGATGCCAGCTCCCACTCTCCGTATCGATTGACAGTGAAATGTCACATCTGGGACTGTGCATTTACAGTAGTCATCCCCTCAGGGGGACCCCATTGAGAAGGTATGAGCATGTGGTTTGACCGAGCAAGAAAGGCTGGTCACGCCACAGCTTTAAGGGAGACCTGACACTTTAATATGGAACCACAGAGAGCTCCATTAACCAGAGGGAACCTTTGATTCACAAACAGACACAAATATGGGTGGGACTTAGTATTACATGCTTTCATCTATTTCTTGTTGCAAAGCACTATGGCTATCACCTCACCTATCCAGGAGATTGTGTTGTAAGGGAGGCATGGTATCATACCTATTACACTGACACAAAAGTTACAAGTTTCAAAACCTTTATTAGATTCTTGGGGTTTGGACAAACTCCTATGTTGCCCTATAGCGATGATGGGAGTAGTATATACCATCAGATAATAAAGAAAACACAGTCCTAGTCAGTCCCTGTCAGATCAAAATGGCCTATATTAACAAAACCTAATGCCTTCCCTATCTCCTATACAAAAAGTGTATAAAGGGGAATTTGTATACAAAGGAAAGTCAGTGTTGTAAAATAAAGAATCAATGAGTCAGCTCTCCGCCCTGAGCAAGTGGATACACTTTAGAGATGCTAGGCCTCTCTCCCACTATACATGACTCTCAAATCCAGGTGTGTCCCCATACCTGCCTATTATACTGTGAAGCCTACTGTATTGTGAAATCTAGGCCTCTCACCCACTATACATGACTCAAATCTAGGTTGTTCCCCATATCTGCCTATTATACTGTGAAACCTAGTGCATTGTGAAACCTAGCCCAAATCTCCATATGTGCCTATTATATTGTGATACCTACTATATTGTGAATGCAATTCTACAATTCTAGGTGCGTTCCCCTGCACCCATATTGTATTGTGAAAGGCAGGCCTCTCACCCAATATACATGACTCTCAAACCTAGGTATGTTTCCCCGTACCGATATTGTACTCTGCAACCTAGGAAGCTCTCCCAATATACAGGAATCCCAAATCTTGGTGTGTTCCCCTTATCGGCCTATTATACTGTGAAACCGACTGTATGGTGAAACCTAGGCCATATCTCCACATATGCCTATTACATCTGCCTTGCCCGCACTGGACAAAGAACGCTGCAGCCGAACAACATCAAAGCCTATGGTACATATACATTACACCACATCTATGGGCACAGGCTGCAGGCACAGCCAAGCATCCATGCACCATAGACTGTAGCTATGGCTATGCTCATCCGGTCTAGCAGCACATATAGCCATTCATATTGAAACACCTGACCTACACATCTCTGCCACTAGCATACAATGATTGCCAACAAAAAGAAATTCGGTTTAGCTGGCCACACATCGACTCTTTTCAACAATAGCACTCTATCGCACACCTCTAACAGCGCCCACCCACGTGCCTGACCACTTTGGACTGCTGAGTCGAGCTTAGCCAGCCACCTAAGTCTTAGACCGGTGAAGAATTCACCCATGCAACCCATAATCAAAATTTCTTAGCACCTCCAGCACATTGACTACGGTCACCGAGGGAGTTCCAACCACAAAGTGCATTGAGGCAATTCAAATGGGGAATGAGCGCTATATGAATGACCAAATGTAATACAATCCAATGCCTTTCACCAACTCACCGGTTGTGTGCATTCTTTTGATGTCTCTGCAGATTTGATTCAGGAGTCAATGTTTGATACCACATGCGTGGCCTCACCTCCCAACTCTGTTGTTCACCGGGCAAATTTGCTGGCGTCCTTGAAACACAATGCAGGTTTCTTCTTGGCTGGGATTTGGCTTTCTCTGTGTATCCTTCACGGTTTCCTGGAGGCAATGATCTCCTTCAGGGAACTTCAGGTTTTTCTACCCTTCGTTCTAGTCCCTCAATCGGTCACTCTGCTCTAGTGGGTTCTCCTTTTCCCCCAGAAGATCTGCTCCGTCTCCATGTTCCACCTTTTATCCATGTGTTGGGAGCTAATGGGTATCAGATGTATGTGATTAAGGTCAAGTGCCTGACTTGGCCTGACCTGATTAACGGGACATGTCCAATGAGATATGCATGTGTTAGCCTTTTTACTCTGTCACTCTCTTCCTGGGCCCAGTGTTTGTGTAGGAAGGGGGGAACTGCAATGTTGGAGAATCCTATAGGCTGGGGTCTGGGCACGGGAAAGGGGGCATACCACATCTCCTCATCGACTGCCCCACTCCCAGAAGATCCCACACCCAGCTGATCTTCTGGCACTGGTCCACCCCCAGGCTCTGGATCCAAAAGGAGATGGCTGTGCAATGGCCACCTTAGAGAGAGATCCCCGGGGACTAGTAAGTGAGACACCCTTTGGTTTCCCACAGTGTGGACCCCAGGATTGGTTCATTAGGGTAGGCTAGCCTACACTAATCATGGTGGCCCATTTGGTTTTAAAAGAGGGTTGAGCCCCTCTTTCGGCTGATCATCTGAAGACTTTGCAAGGAGTAGCAAGAATAACTCATCATTGGACCCTGGTTGAAGGTACAGTCTTCCTTACATCTTCCGCTGGTTAAGGAAGGCCAGGACCTTCAAAAGGGAAGCAAAATCCCTCCCCTAACCATCTCCCAGGTAACAGAGGGAGATGCTGAATCCATATGACCCTCCAGCAGCTCCAGAACCGGTATGCAGCCAGCACACGGCATGCCCTGCTGGACTCTGCAGACATCTTCCTAGCGGGAAGTACCAGAAAGTCTCTGAACCTGTACCAAGAACAAGGCAGCTGCCTGCAACACACTCCCCTGCGTTGGCCCGTCTGCATTAAAGGGCAACACAAGACCAGTGAAGAAGCTAGAAGTCCATCGACTAGCATCGACCGACATACGACTTTAAGAACATTTTCGACCCAGAGGAGTTCCTTGAACTGCAACTGACTGCCACGCTGACTGTTGTCAAGCCGCAGTTGCTTAAAGACATCCAAGATGTTTCGACCAGTGCTTCAGGATCACTAACCAGCACTGAGACAACGATTCCTGACCCTGAGCTGCTGTGTAGGCCAGCCTGAAGCCACCTGTCCAGCCTCGCTCGCCAAACTGGTTGCCACCTGATACTCGTAGCTGTCTCCCATCTTGAACAGAATCTGCAAAGCACCCTGAAACTGATTAGACCTTGTCGAGCACCAAAAATACTAACAAGCACATGGTATATTGTGGTTCTGTCCCCCTGGTCCTTCTCTGAAAGCCTCTAGAGACATTTTAAGATCCATTGCTTCCTTTGTGCTAAAGCCACGTATCCTTGAACTGTTGAATTTATTTACTTTACTGATTACCCTCCTGTCAGTATCCAGAGTGCATCCCCTTTCCTTCTTTGAAACTGTCTGTTCTTTGCATTCCTTTACAGGGTGGTTTGTATTTCATACTGTACTAGAACTGTCTGTTGTGATAATAAAGTTGATATTTTTATACAACCTTCACTGGACAGTCCCTTTTATCATTGGGTCATAATTGTAGTTTTGTTGTGTTGCAACTAACCAACGATCCCTGACCTTTCGGAGATAAGCATGCCGCTCGATCCACGTTACCAAAATTGGACAAGGAGGTTTGTAATGTGCTTGTGTTTCCAATATTTTGGATACCTTCTGGTGATCTAGAGGTGTGGGGCTGATTGATAGTTTGGAAACTGATGTTCATCCCTGAACCACTGGTGCCCCGGAAGTTGATTCGTTACAGGTGAGTTGGGTGTTGACGAGCAGGAGGTGCCAGAGTCTTGGAGCATAGACAGAGAAGGTCTGTCTTCTTGTTCTTTCCTTCCTGCACAGCCGGAGTTCAAGTCTGCACATTTCCGCACATGCTTTTAAAATCTTATTTACTGAGGATGTAGCCATTAACTCATCTCTCACTACTTTTCATAATTATAAAGTCACAGTTGTCGCTGCAAGCAGCCACTGTTTTTGTGGATTACAACTCTGGGTTAACTGCCCATTGAACTAATCTGCCAAAGGCCTTTGGAAGCATCAGCAAAAAACCTGACAATATCCCTTGTGTAAGACTTGGTTCATTGAAATGTTTCGAGTGGAACTGTTAGAGTAAACCTGGGCCATCAATTTTGGTCAGAGATTCCTATGGCATATCTTCAGGGCCATACATGTTTCAGTGATTGAGTGAGTGCAACCTATCATGCATTTTACATTAATCTAAAATGTTATGCTCTGACATGTCTATTATTGTAAAATGATTGTGACCCACCCTTTGCTGTGTAGAGGATTGGGACAGGACTACATGAAAGATGGGTTCCATGTTAAAATCCTGTATATTGCATAACGTGTCCAAAAAGGGCTGGATTTTTAGGCTGATTTGGAGTGGCCTTCAAAGAGCAGGAAAGTCTGATTTTGGGGATCGGCTCCCCCACCAACCATCTGTGTCTGTCTCCCGACCTCACTTCTCTCCCAGTTTAGCAGGGATTTCTTATTGGGGGGCCGGAGGGGTTCACACCCGGACCCTCCTTCCACTCCCTCGCTCTTTCCATTCCCATCAGACATGTTCCCATTAGACATGCAGACACACACTAACATACATACATACATACAAACACAACCTGCTTCACAAACATTGTCCTCCCGCTCCCCCAATGCACACAAACACAAAGGCCCTCATTCCGAGTTAGGACTACAACATGGAGTAAATAGCTCCATGGTTGGCAACCATGGAGCTATTTACTCCATGGAATACCGGCATGGTGAATGGAGTAATTACCGGTCCATTCCAAGGTTGGATGGACCGGTAATTCCCCATTCACCATAGCCCTTCCCCATCCCCATTTCTGCCCCCATAGGGCTCAATGGGAATGGGGAAGGAGGTAATTACGGCACCGTAAATTACGGTGCTGTAATTTACTGCAAGGTCACTTTGCGGATCCAGTAATTTACTCCTGCTAAAAGCAGGAGGTAAAGAGGGACCCACAAAGGGAACTCGGAATACGGAGGTAAGGGATTACCGCCATCGGTGCCCTTACAGGCGCCGGTAATCCCTTACCTCCAACCTCAGAATGACCCCCAAACTCTCAAACATACACCCCAGCACAAATACTGCACCCCACCCACAAAACAAACAAGCACAACACACACACACACACACACACGCACACGCCTACTATCTGTGGCTTTCTTCTTCCAGGAAGCTGAGGAAGCACCTGCCAGCCTTGGTGTGATGTCGTATGAAGAATGGGCTGGGCTCGACCTCGGCTGGGCTCGACCTCGGTGGTGTGAAAGAATGCAGCCAGTGGTATGCACTCTTTTTACATTTTTTGCCCGTGGGCAAAATACTATTTACGGAAACAGGAGTTATTTGCCATTGATTTCCTAGTTGTAGTTGCACTGCCACTGGAGACACAATTAAAGGACGATGAACCTGAGGTATTATTTGTGATGGTAATGTAAGTCGGAATCAGGATAGTTTTTTGTTGCAAGTTTTTCTTGATAATTCACCATAATACAGCGTGTAGATCAAAATACGTGATAAATGACAATCTGTGCCGATTTTGTATCCTTCCAAACCGAATTGAAACACTGCAGCATTTATTTGTTGAATGTACCAACTTATCATCACTAAGGAATTAATGTTTTTATAATTATTTTCAAGAATTTTCCATACTATCACAAAAACAAATGTCGTCCATGATCTTTAATGCTAATCAGATTTCCCTAAATACTGCAACTATAAATGGCCTTTTACGGTTGAACATTCACGCTGAACCCATTTTCCTTGAGGTAAACAAATCATACAACAGTGAACCATCTGCGCTTGAACATCCACTTACAATCCAGCCCCTCGAGGCAACAACTATTGGGGAAAAGTGAATGGGGACTCTTAGATGACTAGATAATCATTTATCTAAGCCATCGATTTTCATGATTCAAGTTCATACACAATGTACAGAAGAAGTGTAATTACGATTGCTAGAAATGCCACTTAGAACATATCCTTAGAAAAATTTAGTGTAATGAACGTCTCATGATCATATTGGTTCTGCTAAAATTGCTGAGCTAATGTATAATTGTCAGAGTGCACATTTTGTACAAACAACTCTCATTTTTTAATAATGTGACTACGGCAGGCTGCATTATCAGCTATGTTGTTAATTGGTACAGTTTTGTTAATATGTATTGTAATTTAAAAGGATCACTGACAGAAATGTGCATAACAAGATGAGCCTGTCCTCCTTTTGTCTTGATATTATGTTATGTTTGTTTCTGGTAGATCCCTCTTCTTGGCAGTTAACAATAGGCGTCTTGCTAGCTCTATACCAAACAATAGGTGTCTCGCTAGCTCTATACCAAACAATGGGCGTCTCGCTAGCTCTATACCAAACAATAGGCATCTCGCTAGCTCTATACCGAACAATAGACGTCTTGCTAGCTCTATACCAAACAATAGGCGTCTCGCTAGCTCTATACCAAACAATAGGCATCTCGCTAGCTCTATATCGAACAATAGACGTCTTGCTAGCTCTATACCAAACAATAGGCGTCTCGCTAGCTCTATACCAAACAATAGGCATCTCGCTAGCTCTATATCGAACAATAGGTGTCTCCCTAGCTCTATACCAAACAATAGGCATCTCGCTAGCTCTATAGCGAACAATAGGTGTCTCGCTAGCTCTATACCAAACAATAGGTATCTCGCTAGCTCTATACCGAACAGTAGACGTCTTGCTAGCTCTATACCAAACAATAGGCGTGCCGCTAGCTCTATACCAAACAATAGGCATCTTGCTAGCTCTATATCGAACAATAGGTGTCTCGCTAGCTCTATACCAAACAATGGGCGTCTCGCTAGCTCTATAGCGAACAATAGGCGTCTCGCTAGCTCCATACTAAACAATAGGCATCTAGCTAGCTCTATACCGAACCATAGGTGTCTCGCTAGCTCTATACCAAACAGTAAGCGTCTCGCTAGCTCTATAGCGAATAGGCGTCTCGCTAGCTCTATACCAAACAATAGGCATCTTGCTAGCTCTATACCGAACCATAGGTGTCTCGCTAGCTCTATACCAAACAATAGGCGTCTCGCTCGCTCTACCAACCAATAGGCATCTTGCTAGCTCTATACCAAACAATAGACTTCTCGCTAGCTCTACACCAAACAATCTTCCTGCTGTTTCTTTTAATCATCCTATGGTGGATTTTAATTTACTGTCTAATGGAAATTATTTTAAACTGGGTCTAGTAATTTTTATTAGAAAGATAACTTTCAACTGTAACATTGTAAGAAACAGCTGGTTGTGTGATGTAAATAACTACTTATTATGTCTTTCTTTTTATGTATGCGCCATAATCTTATCTTATGTTTTTACTACTTCATATTTGAAAGGTTATTAATAATCAAAACAAATTAAGATTTAAAAAAAAAAAAACTATTCACCAAATAACACAGATCTGGCCATCTTTCCCGATCTAAACATTACTTATAAGCGACCTTCTTCTCAAGAAATGTGATGTAGTGAAAGCATTTTCTGGGGCATTTCTATAGATGCAAATACTAACCTGTTTTTAGTGTGGGCAGTCGGGTTCATTATGGGATGCCTTCTCACTAAGCCATAACTGGAAATAATTCAATGGAAACCTGATGTTGATTGTATGCAAATTCTGCTAAAGCTAAACGAGCTTTGCATTATCTTGCGTAAGTATATCAATTAAACACCTCATGTATTACTTGATGATATTTACATGCTTAGTTTGGCTAACAACTGCAAAAGGATTGCAGTATAATAACGCATTTAAAATCCCTGCTGCTGAATCACCAATGCATGCCAGAATTCAGCAGTGAACTATGTGGCCCACGACCTGATATATCTTTGTCATACAATATGTGCAATTGGACAATGTGTTGCAAAGCAAACAAGTCAGCTCTTCTGTCGAAGACAAGTAAGTTAGATATTCAACATGTCCCATTCATAAAATCATGTCTACTTTGGCCCAAATATATTTCTTTTGCGAGAGCATCATTCCGCAGTATAGTCTATATCAACTACACACAAGGGGCCTCATTAGGACCCTGGCGGAGAGGGTATTACGCCAGCGTAGTGCATGGCGTACCTCTCCGCCATACTACGAGTTCCCGTAGCGCCATGGAGGTTTTCTCCGCCTGGTTTTACCAGCCGGAGAAAACCATGGCGCTACGGGACCTCGTTGTTAATTACGCCACCGTATTTTACGGTGGCGTAATTAACTCCTTCCCCACTCCCATTATACCCTATGGGGCAAAAATGGGAATGGGGAAGGGCAGAATGGGGATTGGGGATTTACCGCTCCGCCGAGGTCGGAATGGGGCGGTAAATCCGCCAACCCCCATGGCGCTATCGGCGGCTTTCCGCCATGCTTCGCGGTGCATTTAGCACCGCGAAATCCGCCTGGGTCGTAATGAGGCCCAAGATGTTTGTATAACATGTGCGCCTGGGGACCATTTCCGTTGGTGACGGTGCGCGGAACAATACCTTTTAACATTAACATAACTTTCAATGGTCGTGTCAATCCAGATGGAACTTGTTTTGATTGTTTCTGTTGGACACTGGCAGTGCATTACGATTTGCAAGATTCAACATTCACCTCACCTCAGCACTCTAACAGGAAATAGATCACTTACATGCTGCCTTCGCTGAAAGGTGGTCTGTCGGGAACAGTGCATGGGTGAATTTGTGTATAGCTGCACAGATCAGGAAGCAGCAGAGTGCCTGGGCATATAAGGGAACAAGAGGGCGGGGCAGGTGGGATGTGGGCTGAGGTTGGGGTGTTGGTAACTTTGACAAAGGGCGGGAAGGTGAGGCAATAGGAGGATCAGAGGTACAAGGTAGAGTGAGCAGGCCTGGAAGAAGACCAGAGGTTGAAGGCAATGGAATAACTTTGTTGACATATTTGAGGGGGATGTGTCATCTAAAGGAAAGGAGCTGCTGCCAAATGAGGGTGACCAAATAGTGTGTCACAAATATTGGGTGGCCAAACACCCTTGATCCCCCTAAAATTACACCCCTGGTTGAAGGGGTGTCCTCTCCATTATTAAAGGGAGATAGGGTGGTGGAAGATGGGCTGTGAGCCTATGGCAGGCACATGGGTGCGCGCCACATCGGAGAAGGGGCAGGGTTGGAGGCCCAGTAAAGTTTTTCCAGCAGCACCAAAGCAGAACAATAGAACCAGACTCAATGGACATAATTGTGAGGGGTTTGTTTTGTAATACTGTTACCACATGTGGTAATCTTAAGGGTTGTTACAATGTGTAATATTTAGAATGCATAGTGACGTGCCGAGTTTGTGAACATTTCGTTTTCTTTGTTCGAGAATGTGATGACTCGAAGAAAACGAAACGTAGACGGACTCGGAGATGGCTGGCTGGCTGGGGTAGACAGCCGGAGACTTCTTCAATAAACCACTTTAATATCATCACGCCTACTCTTATTTGTAAATACAACAAATGGCGACGAGGATATCTACTTAACGAGATAGGAAGAGTCTCCGACTGGATGCACACACGTAACGACAGTGTCAGAGGAAGGTTGCCAAAAATATGAAGCCTGTACCCGCGTATGCACAGCATCGGCCACATCAGGCCGGAAAAAAAAGGATAATAAGAAGGTACTCTTTTGAGAATAAAAGTGAACTATAATTCTGTATCGGCAAACAAGGGAGGCATTATTTGAATGTGCGCGCGGGCTACCGAACGGTACTCTGTGTGAGCTGGATGAATTGTAGTACGGCTGATCTACGTAGAACCGAGCATGGATGCTTAGAGGAAAGAACCTTACAACGTGATCGACGTGCCTCCATTTTGTGTGTTTGGCAAGGATAGCATGGCAACTAGTAACGCTAGATGAAACGAGCGTCTACACTGCATTCAAACGGAAATAAACATTGTATTTGTGGACACATCATTATTCCAGTTTGGATTTGAACATTTATGGAACTGAGCAACAAGTTGTGAAGTCTTTTCGATATACTTACATTCACTCTCCAGTCTTACATTTGTTTATATATGTGGCATCATTATCATTGTGTTCTGGATATTGCAATCAACAAAAAAAAAAAGAAAAAAAAGAAAAAAGAAAGATAGAATATCAATTAAAGAATATAGGACAAGGTGAACAAGAAATTCTACACGCCCTTAAAAAAAAAAAAGGAAGTGTAGTGAACAAATAACAAATTGATCTACGCAATATCAACAGCCATGCAGAGTGTTGTGGCTCCATTGAAATTTCTACCCTTACCTGGCAATCCAGCATGCCCCTGGGAGCAATTGTTAGACAGCTTTCAGGTTTACTTGAGAGCGGTTGGGGGAGCTAAGTATAATGATGATGTTAAAGAAGCCACACTACTAAATTGTATAGGGGCAGAAGCTTTGAGAATTTTTAGGACTTTACCAGAACCCAGTATTGTTGAACTAGGAGCTGGTGATTCTGCCACCAGTTCAAGGAAGTATGAAATTGCTCTAATAAAATTGAACAAACATTTTGGCAATAAAACGAACATTGTTCTTGAAAGATACAGATTTCTTTCCAGGAAGCAGGGCAAGAATGAATCTGTAGATGACTACATTGCTGCTCTGAGAGGCCTCATATCGACATGTGAATTTACAGGAGTTGCAGATGAATATATGAGAGATCAATTAGTGTT
Organism: Ambystoma mexicanum; assembly: GCF_040938575.1. Taxonomy (NCBI): domain Eukaryota; kingdom Metazoa; phylum Chordata; class Amphibia; order Caudata; family Ambystomatidae; genus Ambystoma; species Ambystoma mexicanum. The sequence continues at coordinate 562,210,083 of NC_090930.1, forward strand.
ACATGTGGCCGACAATCGAATTCAACAACGCCTGTGGCAAGCAAAAAACCCATCTCTAGAACAAGCCATTGAAATAGCAAGGATGTTTGAATTAGGAGAGAAGTGCATGAAATAACTCCACAATAAAAATGAGTGTGTTGACATTAAGTCCATACATGCTACCAATGAAGGAAATTGTGACAGAGAAGAGGAAGCACTAATTGCCATGGTAAAAAAAATGGTGAAATCGGATTTCGGCTCAAACTTGAGACAGGACAGAGAAACATTTCAAAGATCGCAAGGCAAGTGTTTTAAATGTGGTTGGGCGAAACACTTAAACAAAGAGAAAGAATGCCCAGCTCATTCAGCAGAGTGTTACAAATGTGGACATGTGGGCCATTTTGGGAAAGTTTGCCGTAATGTAAGGGGTAGAGGCAGATACAATCCACGTTACAACAACATGAGGGGTAACAGCCATTTGAGCAGGGGAGCCATGACAACTGTGGGAGCACTTCAAGAATCAACTGTATCAAACGACTTTGTTGCGATTACCAGTTGCTTGGAAGACGAAGTGCGCATACTTACTGTTGCGACAACTGGAAGCTCTCTTGACTCGTGGGTGTCCATGGCAATAAATGGCGTTACGTTGCGGGTAATGGTTGACACAGGATCACCATATACCATGGTTGATATGAACAAATGTATAAATGTGTTGAACATGGACATAAATGATCTCCAGACATCCAATGTCAAGGCGACAGGTTACGGGAAGACACCCATTGATATACTTGGATATAATTGGGTACAATTGTACTTCAAAGGAAGGAAAACCTTTTGTAAACTATATGTAGCGAAAGATGGCTTCTCAATAGTTGGTTGGTGGGAGCAGGCATCACTAAAGATCAGAATACATCCTGGTGAGGATGTACCAATAATGAGCGTAACGAGAAACACTTGTGATTCTGCTGAAAACCTAGCAAAAAGTTTTCCCAAAGTCTTCAATGACAATATAGGAGCTCTGAAGGGTTTCAAGCATCGCATAATATTGAGAAGAGGGGCAAATCCAATAGGGCACAGAGTGAGGAACATTCCGATTGGTACAAGAGAGGCCCTTCAGAAAGAGTTAGAAAAGTTATGTTCTCAAGACATTATTGAGCCAATCAAGAGTTCTGAGTGGCTTTCTCCCATTGTGATTGTGAGAAAACCTGAAGGGACAATCAGAATGTGTGTAGATTTAAGAGACCTCAACAATAACATATGGATTGACCGCCATCCGTTGCCCAACATTGGAGAAATGCTAACAACTATGGCACTGGCAAAAATTTTCTCCACGCTAGATCTATCGTCTGCCTATCATCAGGTTGTATTAGATGAAGAGTCTAGGCACCGTACATCTTTTATAACACCACTGGGGCCCTTTCAGTATAAGAGGATGCCATTTGGGTTGGCATCGGCGGCTGCCGTATTTCAGAGACTTATGCAACATCTTTTCTCTCGTCTGAAAGGGGTACATTATTTTCAAGATGACATCCTAGTATCTGCTATGAATGAAGAAGACCATGATGCTAAGCTATTAGGTGTTTTACAAGTAATACAACAGAAAGGTCTAACTCTCAAGATAGAGAAATGCAAGATAAAGAGAAAAGAAGTTACATACTTGGGCCACTGTATCAGTGAGGAAGGTATAAGACCCAAAGAGGCTCTGATAAACACCATTCTAAAAATCCCCGATCCTGCAAATAAAGACCAACTCAGGAGCCTGTTAGGTCTCACAGAATATTACTCCAAGTTTGTTGACCATTATGCAGACAAAACCATTCATATGAGAAATTTGATGACCAAAGGCACGAAATTTGAATGGTCGGTAGAATGTAAAGAAGAATTGGACAGAATCAAAAATCTAATTAATAAAGCACCCACACTTAAAATGTTCAATTGTGGTGCCAAGACTTTGTTGTCAGTAGATGCAAGTAATGTCGGCTTAGGTGGTGTTCTAGAACAGATCCATGATGGTTTACGTGTTCCAATCGCTTTTGCCTCAAGGACTTTAAAGGGAGCAGAGAGAAATTACTCTACCATTGAGAAGGAGGCACTAGCTGTTAAGTGGATTTTAGAACACTTCAAAGGACTGATTTGGGGAGTCCCAATCGAATTGAAAACAGACCAAAAACCCCTTGTTCATGTGTTGAACCCCAAAAATTCTCACTTAACATCTCCTCGCATTAGAAGATGGACATTAATTATTATGCAGTATAATGTGGTCATAAAATATACACCAGGCAGAGCTAATAAGGTTGCCGACTGTTTTTCCCGTCTACCGTGTGTTGATGAAAACATTGAACTATCAAGTGATGAGAGGATGATGGAAGATCAAGATATGGATTCCATTATTGCACAGATTCATCCCAGTTTTGGAAAAGAAGAATCGGTGGCAGCCACGAAATTAGACCTGGAACAAGATATGTTGAGGAAAGCTGTTGTGGATGGGTGGAAGAATGTTCAGGATGAAATCAGAATTTGGGAAAGGATCAAAAATGAGTTGTCATGTGATGACTTATGTGTCTATCGTGGCGATCGCATTGTGCCACCAGTGACATTGAGGAAAAAGATTATGGACATTGCCCATGAGGGACATATTGGCAGAGATTTGACGAAGAGAAGAGTCAGAGGGACATACTGGTGGCCCAATATGTGGGGTGATTTGGAGTCACTAGTCAAAGAATGTTCTGCTTGTGCAGTGAGTGATACAAGTAAACTCACAAGAGCCACACCACTCCAACCAGTAAGTGTACCTGATACTGTATGGTCTAAGCTGGCTATTGATATTGCTGGTCCTTATGAAGTATTAGAACCCATGAAGATATACTTCATAGTGTTGGTTGATTACATGTCAAAGTGGGTGGAGTGTGGAATCATAGACGAATCAGTTTCTGCATAGAAGGTTACCAGATTTTTAGAAGAGATTTTTAGTAGAGAAGGTGATCCACAGGAATTGATTTCAGACAATGGAGCCCAGTTTGTGTCGCATGAAGTACAGAGTTTCTTAAGAGATCGTGCCATCAAGCACAATACCACAGCTTTGTACCATCCAATGAGCAATGGACTAGTGGAAAGGATGAATCACTTCATAAAGGGGACAATCCAGTTGGCAGTAGTAAATAACCTATCATGGAAATATACTCTCAAAGAAGCATTGAACACTTAAAAGGTCACTCCTCATTCTGTTACTGGTGTGGAACCATTTACTTTAATGAGAGGCAGGGTTGCCAACAATAGACTTAAGCCGGCTTGGATGACCACAAAGAAGAGTGCTTACATTGACATGGATGAGATCATGGAGAGAGTTAAGAGGAGACAAGAACAATACAAGAAGTACTATGATCAACATAAACATGTGAAGGAGAATAATGTTGGAGTTAGAGACTGGATTAGAATAAAAGAGCCCAAAATAATTTTGAAAGGAGAGTCTAGGTTCCGCACTCCTCAGAAAATAATCAAGCGTTTCAAGAAAACAGTTGTGTTGGAAAATGGAGATAAGTGGTCTTGTGATGACATCACTTTAGCAAGGAAAAATGAGCTGGAGAACATTAACAATACTCCTGATGAATTCAAACAAACTGTGGATGAGAGAGAAATGGAAAGGAGATTAGTGAAGGAGTCAATTGATGGAGAGAGTCATAGAATTCCATGCAGAAATGTTGGGAAACCTTCAAGACCTAGAAGGGTTATACCCAATTACAGAGAAGATTTCATTTATTATTAAACCACTAATTCATATACCCTGGACATCTATGTGACATGCACCATGAATTCCTTGATGCATTGGAAATTTCGGAGTGTATCCTTTTCTTCGTAATTTTATTTTTTTTTATCAGTATTTAGAGGAGATGAGGCATGTTAATATGATATGCCCATTATAAGTTATATAAGTTATATAACCATTTTTTTTCTTCAGGTAAATTCATTTCATGTATCTGTGCTGCATTGTACTTTTATTTATTTTTTTTTTCTTTCTTCATGCCCTTTCCCCTTCCCCTGTTTTCTGCCTGCACAGTGCTGTGCATAGTTTTCTTTGTTCAAGAATGTGATGACTTGAAGAAAACGAAACGTAGACGGACTCGGAGATGGCTGGCTGGCTGGGGTAGCCTGCCGGAGACTTCTTCAATAAACCACTTTAATATCATCACGCCTACTCGTATTTGTAAATACAACAAAGGTCTCCATGATTCATGCAGGAGTCAGTCTCCTTCACCTGATGTTCATATCTGCTTGTTGGTTTTTGCTCCAGTGTTAGATAACGGAAACAAATTCACGATGGCTGTAAATTCTGCAGGAATCCCCAGAAAGGATTCTAATTATATGGTTTAATCCGCATGTTCCTATAAGGTGATGGGTTGATAGAATAAAGTGTAGCGAAATCTTGTGAAGAACCGTATCTACCCGTATGTCTAGAGATTAGAGGAGGAGCTTCCTTAAATTATATTCTTATGACTAGCTAAGACTTCTGTCCTTCATATAATGGACCGCTGTATTATTCCATTCCCTAGTGAGATGAAGTAGACCCTCCGCTTTCCTGTCTAGAAAATATAACTTAAACCGTGATGTTAGAAGCTTCTGCTTCCCATGCAAACAGTATCCCAAAATATGGATGAATTAGTAACCATGCAGTACAGAAGGCATTATCAGGTCAAGGGCATCTTGGACAACATGTGAGGGGGGATAGCTCAGAGGCAACGTGTTTATCTTGGAAGCAAGACAACACAGTGCGACACGCGATTTAAATTGTTGTTAGATTAGTAAGAGGTTTTCACAAAACTCTGAGGAGCAGGGTAGGTACATCCCAGTTAAGATAAAAACAGCAAAAAAGCTATTTCTGCAGGGGAGTGCAATGGCCAGCTCAAAATTACTTGCAATTAAAGGTGCTTAGAATAATGCAGCCTGTTCCATATTAGTGCAAATGATGTGCGTATCACATCAGATGTGGAGAAAACATGCACAAAAGCCCAAATCACAAACAGGCCATTCACAAAAGCACAGCAGAGAACACGGTAAAGCACGTGACTTCCTGCTCTTGAACATGGCATCCAGGGTGGAAGAGAAAATGCTGGTGATGAAGGTGACCAAGAGCGGTTGGCCAAGACCAGTTGAGGTCAGGGTTAACTTAATGGTGGACCATGAGGACACCCTCTGCTGCAACTATGTGTCAGCCTTGTAATTAGGACGCCACAGACTGAACTGATGTCCTCTAACAATGCCCAGGGTTTCACTCACCGAACAGTTAAGGTGAACCTGAGGCAAAGGACTAAGTACAAGCTGGCAGACATGCATACCCATGCCAGGAGCCCAGGTGGAAGACCATCCAGTGAAAATACTCTGACCCTAATGGAGGAGGTAACTGCTGGCATGATTCACAGTGGCAGTCGTCAGCATCCGTGGACCAGATAGCTGCAACGTTGCTAGGTGAGCAGAACTGTTGGAACATGACCTGTGTGTACGCCTGTACATGTGATGCGTGTGATCATTGTGGAGATGTTAACACTGTATGTCAATCATTCACACATGGCCCGGATGTCATTTTCTGGGAAGATGTTGTGTCCTGCATTCATACCACACCCTGACATTACACACCCTACCCACCTGTATGACAATTATTTGTGTGTGAAGACCTGTGGGCCATTACAGTATATGTCCTCTATGTGCAATACTATCAGACAATTAGGGCACCACCTTTCAGACACTAGCTAAGTGTTAATACACGTCTGACTGTACCAATGGACATGCACATAGTGCCAAAGTGTCATTTATGTGCCTTTACAGTGTCCTCACATGTTGGTTATGATTGGTGATGACAGTGGAATACTGGCAGGTAGGCTGATGGGCAATACAAATAGTGAAGCATGCTAAGTGCGTTAGCATTCATGTTTGTTAACCTTAATGTCCTGTACAGCATGTTCAAACTTCAGATATGTGAGCAATGCATTTTCAACACAGATGTAGTTCCATGGATGACACTGGTCCTGAGATCACGCCCCTCAAAGGGGATAATGTGGAAGAGGCAGATACTCTCAGGACATTAACATACTACATGGGGCTGACAGAGGCCCCCTCACTCTGACTGTTGAATTAAAGGGAGTGGCAATGCATCTGCACAGCATAGTAGCTGTGTTAACGACACCATCCAGTGGGTCATGGGATGATGTGTCTCCAACACCCTTGGGCAAGAAGAGGACCCTCTACCCACAGGTCACGTTCCAAACCATGTAACACCTGGGCAGAGTAAATGCACCAGCATCAGCTGACCATACATACTCCAGTCACATCCATGCTGTCCACACTGGGTGAGGGCCTGCAGAGACTGAAAACCCAAGCGGTTGTTGCCAGGGAGGCCTTTGTGTAGGGGGTTGCAAACCTGGGCTCTCCAGATGTTTTGGACTTCAACTCCCATCACCTCTAGCGAGCATAGTCAATAGCAAGATGTCAAGGAAATTGTTGTCGAAAACCTGTGGCGAGCCCAAGTTTGCAGACCCCTGCCTTAGTGAGAGAGATGTGCATAGCCTACAGGATAATCAGGATGCAAAGGCATAAGCGTGAAGATAACTGAATTGAATTATTTGATAGCTTTATTTGGCATAAAAACCTTTAGCATAAATTCAATTTAACAATTATACAACAAAAAACTCACAAATTAAATGTACTTATGTTAAAAGAAATGTTTTTAAAAAGAATGGAGTAAAAACACATTTTAAACAGTGGAGTCAAAACAGAACAAATCCTGGAGACCTACTATAAATATTATTGCTTCTTCATTCAATATCACTTTTATGAGGAGAGCACGCTCACAGCCTTTTTTATCATAAACAATTCCCATGTATCTCTGCTTCAGTAACCAAGCTCGATGCACATACCGTGCTGATGTAAAAACAACTTTTGTATCAACAGAAGATGTTAAGAATTGCATAGCTTCCTTAATACAACAAACTCCTTGTGCATTAAATAGTGATTTCAAATATAATCTTCTTAAAACCAAAGTGGAGGGACAAATTAACATGTAATGTATTAATGTTTCATTAGCAAAACCACACAGGTGGACATAGACCAGATCCCAAGGTTGACCATGCACGGGTATACCATGCTGTATGCAATATCCCTATCCTCATTTGTACATACAAAAAGCGCTCATAAGGGGGATGGATTTCATCCACAAGGCTTAGTGAGTTTTCCATCATTCCACTGCACAAACACTCTGGAGCATTCTACAAGGAGACCCCTATCCTCTTTCAGCTTTTCCATGGCTTTCCTCCTGACATTTGCTTTAAGATCTACTTTTAAAGAATGTTTGCAGTTCAGGGGATTATCTTAGAGAGTTCTTGCATTCCACATATGTAATAGACGTTTTACATGCGTCAGCCAACAGCATCTCTTTGCCCCCTCAAGAATCAGAAAATTCATAAGAGCCTTCTGCTATTTTGACAATCCCGGGGAAGACCACAGTCTTACCCAATAGAGCGCAGTTTAAGGGCAATCTGGTTGGCTATAGGAAAAACACTTTGAACCAATAGCACCATGGAAGTGGGAGCACTTATAGGCAGCAAAAGACCTTTTTCAGAAACGTGTTCTCAATAATTGATCGCAGGACCAATTTAGAGTATCCCCACAGCTCCAACCCATAGACAGCCTGTGGGATGTATTGACCCACTTTTGCACTGCTATACTGCACCACTCTGTTATCATGGTGCCAGAAACAGCAAAATGGCCGCAAAATGCTTCTGCGCGCCAAAACCCCTGAAAATCGCGCTTTTCCATGCAAAAAAAGATGACTGCTCAATCTGCCACGCCTGTTGTCAGTGGTGGAACAGAGCTCTCACTTCTAAAATGTGTCACTGGGCTCCACAACAATTGAAAGTCGAGTGCAGAAGGAACAAGCAGTGTTTTGCTAAATGAAACTCCAAATATTGCTTTAAATCACCTTTTCTTTGCTGCTGAAACTTCAGAATGCCGGTACAGAACACCTTCAAATATTCAAAATTCTTGCTGGGTGCTATAATTCACTTAGATTAAGAAACCATTGTGAACTTACAAGGTCCTGAAAAGCTGAGAGCATAAAGAGATTTCCACAGCAAAAGTGGCCTGTCTGTGGATCTGTCAAAAACCTCTCTGCAGCAGAGGGCTGCTGTGATGACAGCTGTCAGAGGCCTGCCTGATTAAACTTTACATGTATAAGCTGAAACTCAAATGTTTGCAAGTTAAGAGGCCTGTTACTGATAGTAACCCATATTGTAATGGTTTTGATCCCATGGTTTAACATCTTGAATGAGAATTCTAGTTGTTAGTTGATATAACAGGTTTGTTTTGTGCTAAGGAAAAGGCCACACAATGTAACGATTAATTTAAACCTGGCTGAAGCTGCAGAACTTGAATAACAGGTTTTTCTCACAGAAAGAAAGTCTTTCCCCCCAGCAGGAAATCACAGAGAAGTGTTAATTACAGGGTAGGAAAGAACCTGGTCTACAGAGGCAAAAGGAACAATGGCGCAGCTCAGGAAATTCAAAGTGTGAAGACAGTTGTAAATGGGCTCTGCAAGGAACAAACATGGAGTTGGCTCCTGGGCTTCCAGGGAGAGACCAAGGGGTGGAGCCAAACAACCATTTGTTGCTTAAGAAGGACAAAGAACACATTTTAAAAAGACTGATAACTTACTCTTCAAAATTGTGAACAAATATAAAAATAACAGAGTTGTTAATTTAATTTCTGGCTGCTCGGGGGAAGAGGAAGCAGAACTGTGTGACATGTTCTGGACAGAAATGGCAAGAAATGTGATTTTATGCAAAATGTATTTCCAATAGAATTGTGAAACTTTATACACTTATTCCCATGTTAAACACACAAACTTGTAGAAAATTGCTTAAAAATTGGACATTGTGTCCATAATGAAAAGGGCAACATTCTGTGAAAAGCGGAGACAAGATCCCACAGTTACGGGATTTTGAGGAACAGCTATGATATGTAAAATATGCTATCTGTATATGTGATTCTTATAGAGGTTGCACATGTGTAAATATGTATTGTGCCAAAAGTAGACTTTGTGTTCCAGGGGATAGGGGTGGATCCTCAGCCTCCTAAAATTGCACCATAAAGATGGCACTCTGTTTCTCTCCTCCTATCAAGGCAGAGAATAGACTCCGACCCAATCACCTTTCAAAGGGGCAAGCTTAGGCTAAACCGGCCCACACACTCCCTTTATGATGTCATTTCATAACATAAATAGAGACAGCTCACCACTCATAAGGACAGACAGATTCACTCACTATCCTGATGCTGGCGGAGCACCCTGCTACTGAACTCTACATCTTCCTTACCAGAAACTTGGTAAAAGCAAAGGGCCTACTGCATATCTGAACCATTCTCAGCTAGGCCTCAAATTCCAGAACAGAACCCCACAAGCCTAAGGGGAGGCATCATAATACAGCCGGGCTGTGCTGTTACTGCTTGCTTGCTGAAGTGAAATATCCTCAGAACCAAGAAGGGCAGATCCGATCCAGTCCTGTGCCGTGATGTGACCAGAGTGCCTTGCTGACCGTGTCCAGTCCTGTGATGTGCTGTGACCAGAACATCTTGCTGACCCTGACTAGTCCGATGTGCCCAGCCGTCTTTCCTAAGCCAGATCCAATCCCCTGACCAGAACTGATGGTCCCATTTAAAACTTATCCAGTGAGTATAAATAGGAAGAATTGTGTCACTAGCATATGTACTTTGCATAGTCTTATCCCTATCTTAGACGGATCCTATCTTGGATTCAGAACCTGTATTGTTAGGAGTATCTTTGCATTGTCTGAAACCTCTCTCCAAACCATCCTATTTTTCTCCGAACTAGTATTGTTAAAACATTCTCTGCGCTGATCCTTTTCTCATCTGAAGAAGGCGAGTTTTCTTAGCAGGCAGTCACCCTGATCAAGTGTGTGTTTTCCATTCCAAATCAATGCGATTCTCCCGTTATTGCAAATATCGCGCAGTGAAAGGTTTACCACAAATTTACGTTTTGCAAAATATTTATACGTGTAAAACCGCTTTTAGTTGCTTCTGACTTGAATTTTAAGATTTCAAATGTTTTCTTGTTTGTGTGCAACGATCCAAAGCAGCTCCCAAATGAACTTATAACAATTCTAGCAATTTTAACCCTATTTGGTGTTTTTGCCCAGTCCATTCTAAAGATAACTTCACAAGCCATTCTGACAGCTTGACAGTCAATTCTGTTTTCTCTTGTGTTTGGAAGGGGGCAAGTGGAATTGATATTCTATTTGATTTCTGCAATTCCTGAATACCTGCTCTCTCCTCCTATCTCTTTACATTACCTATTGGGGGTTCAGGGGTATGCAGGGGGAATCTCTAACCACAGTGACATCAGATCTGAACCAACACAAAAGTATTATTTTCGGTGCTGAATTGTTTTGCTCACTACTTACTCCTTGTGTATTAAAGATATTATTAAGAGTTACATCAGCCCATTGGTGATTGTTCTGTACCTATTAAAACATATTGTGATTACATTTTAAATACGTAAATAAATATTTACCTTTGCAAACCAGCCTGATTCTACGGAAATATGACATTGAAGAATCTTCTCAGGGTTTGACTACCTTGATGTTACCAGTCTCCAGAAACCAGTGCTATCTCCCTGCACCAGTGCCACGTGTAGGACTGCCCACCTTGATTTAGCATACACATTTTTTTAATTAGTATTAGGGCCTTATATTTTGCCCTAAGGCCCCGGAGCCAATGCTCATGCTGGACTATATTGGCTCTTTTACATAAGACAATGGCTTTCTTTGCCCTTATTCAGTCACTGTCATATCAAGCTTTTAGCACCATGGTCTTCCTTTTTGGGATGCTGGTGCATATGTTAGGAAGGGCGATGAGTTTCCTGCTTATTAGTTTGAATTCTGCAATAACCATTCTGTTAGACAAACCGTTACTGCAGATATTTCCCAAGTTAACTTTCATGGAATAATACACATCTGGCTTTACTTCCCTCTTTTTCCCAACTAGCCTAGTTCACCACGGTAGTCACAATTTGGCTCTAGGCCTATTTTCAGGGATGGTTTTGAGGCCCTAACGCATAAATGAAGCACGAGAGGATAGGGATCACTCTTGCTTCTTTCTAGCACTTCAAAATCCAAGACCTTAGACCAGCTAGTGCCTGTAGTGAAAATGTAGTCTATGTGTGACGGGCAATTGCAGCCATTGAATGTTACTTTCGCTGGTTGGTCGCCTGGTATTCTGCCATTGCAGGCTCTAAAGTTCAGGTTGGTAACAATGCAAGCTGATTTTGTTGCCCGTCTATCAACCCGTTAGGATAGTCCAAGCTGGTCTTGGTTATCCGAAGATAAAATTGCTGCAGATAACAGACCTGCAGCTGTCCCAGAAGGATATACAAGGCCTTCCTGTGATGGTTGCTACACAATTTGGCCCTCCTCCCAGCAGCAGCCAAGGCACTTTATTGAGGCATAGACAGCACCATTCAAAATATGTTTGTTTTGATTGTGATTTGTCTGATGATTTTGTTTGTTTGTGCTTCATCTTGGGGACATGGAAAATTGGGTGCCTTAATTCATGTTTATTTTGGTAAATCATTTGTCTGACATTAAACATTTGCTTTGCAGCTAAGCTGAATGATGAGTTCTCATTCTTATTCCTCCCCTTTGTTGGGAAGTTGAGATACAGGTGAAGCCAGCCATGGGTTGCAGATCTTGTATGTGCTTCATACGTGGTGTGTGTCACACTGCCTGCATATTATGAACACACATTCTGGATATTCAATGTGGTGTTATTGCTGCTCTCTACAACAACTGGGGTAGAGATGCATTTTGGCAAGTAATTTTGCTGGACAACTGCATGTATATGGTGATGTCTAGTAATGATAGGCTGCATGTACTGGCAATATTGACATGGGCAGGTGATGCTAGAAACGGTTGGTTATGCCATACATATTTCAAGCAGCCAATATAGGTGGTGGTATGTCATGCCCTCAGATTGAGGGTAAGGCAAGGTCAATCTCCCACTGTCTGGGGACAAGTGGTACTACTTGAGATGGGGGAAAAGTGACACAAGGGGACCTCATATTCCCCCTTGCACCTATCTCCCCATTCTGCCGCTGTACCAGTTATTGTTTAATACTGTGCCAGGGTCAATTTGCTGTTCTTATATACTGTGGAGGAGTGTGGCAGGTGTGTGTTGCCTGTGCCTGTAAGGAGAGCTGACCGGCGAAGCAGTGTTTTTTCCACTTCAACTTTTCAAGGTGGAGCTTATCGATATAATCCCCAACACTACGCGGAGTATAGCAGAGTGTGGCAGGAGTGTGTTGCCTGTGCCTGTAAGGAGAGCTGACTGGCAAAGCAGTGTTTTTTCCACTTCAACTTCTCAAGGTGGAGTTTACCGATATATAATCCCCAACACTATGTGGAGCGTAGCGAAGTGTGGCAGGAGTGTGTTGCCTGTGTTTCCTGGGGAGCCGCAGGTGGGCCACAAGATGAGCTCAAGAACGGGTATACCAGCAACCCTTGCTCAAGTTAAACATGCCCTAAAGACTTCAGCACTCCTTGGGAGATAGGCACCGAAGTCAGGTGTCTGGCGTGCCACAGCTATAGCCCCAGAAGAGGACTCTCCTATAGTGGCTGTGGAGAGTGCAATGGACAAACCCGCGCCTCCTGGCCTGAGTGGCGTGAGTGGAATCGACAGCGATATCCAACAAGTAAGTGCAGTGGTACGGGGGAGGTTGGACTGAGTCGATGAAAGTGGAAGCAGAGGTGATAAGGTGGGTTCCCCAATGACCAAAATCACTCAATCCCCTGAGTTCACCCCCACAATCCGCTTGCCATGTCTCCCAAAACTGCCCCAGCTGTCATGGAAAAGTCTTACCGCGGCTCTCGGCGGAGCTGGGTCATGGCTGCGAGCTACATCTGGTCGGCGATCCAAACTCTCGAGCCGCGGCCGGCGAGGGGGAGGGGCCCGGATGAGTAGGAGCACAGCAACAGAGAAAGAGAGTCAGCCAGCTTGATGGTGGTGGCAGCCCCTCCTGCAGCGAGTCGCTGAGAGCTGAGCTGACATAGGCGCTCATGGAAAGACTGCCAGAGAGGAGCGATGGCGAGGTGGAGGGGGAGTACTTTGCAGCCTCGCTGAAGCAAGACAGCATGTGCGATCCACCCAGTGTAACGATGGGTGTCACGAACATAACAACCATTGCCCCCTTAAAAATAATGGCGTGGAAATCCGTGGCAAACATCAATAAACAACGCTCCAAAAACAAAAACCTGATGCCGATGCAATTGCAAGCAAACACGCCCTGAGTGATTCAAGCTCAGCTTCACAGCAACCCAGCATCCTCCCTAAATACTCCATCTTAGGATGAGGAATATGAGGAAGATGAGGATATGTGGATATGTGCGCTGAAGACGTTTGGGATCCGTTGAACTCGCAGAAAATTCAAGAACTCACAAAGTTGAATGAGCTCCCCATCCACCGGAATTCTTTGGTAATTGCTGATCAAGTCATCAGTGACTTGATTAATATGAACAGCAAGGTATCCAATGCATACAAAATCAACAGTAACCCACAAAGCAATCTCAAACCAAATATAGCGGCGAATCAGCACCACCAAGAAAAAGCAATGACCTATCTTGTCAGTCTGGAAGCGAATGCACCAATCTTTGAGACAGGAAATGATGAAATAATGATTTCGCAAAAAAGAATTAGACACGATCTAAGCTCTGAAAGTGAAGAGTGTGGCCCCCTGAAAAGATTTAAGAGCCACAACAGAACTCTGCTGCCAAACCCACTTATTGCTCCTAGAGGGGTATCAGCAACATGTCAGCATCAAGGGTTAACAGACATTACTTCCTCCTCATGCTCCTCTGATGAAGAGTACAATTCTCTGAATAAACAGCAGAGTAACCCTGTTCTGAAGCCCCACAAGTCTAAAGAACAATGTGAGCAACAGTCTGAGGTGGAGATAATGGAGCAGGTCATTAGTGCCTTGCGCCCAATACTGACATCTGCATGCACAATAGCTGTGGCACCATTAACAAAGTTATATGAAAATCTGCATGAGAACTACAGAGACCAGGGCACTCTAATTGCAATTTAAACTCCAAAATGGTGAAATTAGAGAGTGATCTGGTGGATATGATGATGCAAATCACCGTCACAAGACGTGGTAACGACATTTCACTATCAGTCCTGAAAGAATCACTGAAAAATAACTCAGAAGACAAACGATTAATGGCGGAAGTCACTAGACAAGCCTTATCCTTATGACAGAAAGAACATGATGGAAGAGCAAGTAGCGAAGCTATACAAATTGTGAGCGCAAAACATCCTTTGATATTTTCGGCTCTTCAATCTGGAAAGGACAGGTCGGACATAGACTCTTCCCTAATCTCAAGCAAGAATGAAATTGATCTGACCATCGAGAAACAGACAACGCAGTTGGACACAGTCAAAGAAAAAGAAGTGATCAAAGTATTGACACTGGGGGCAAAAGGCCAAGAAGAGAATGACAACAATCTCATGAGATCGCAGCGAGGAATAACGAAGCAACAGATTCACCCCCTATCATAGATCTAACCAAACCAGTGGCTCCGAGAACAATGCAGGTCGAGTCGCCAAGTGTGATCCCTGAATCTGCCACAAATGACGCGATGGAGGACGTGCAAAGCATTTGCCCCAATGCCAAACCGACTGCAAGCGCCCCAGAATCAAAAGACGCTGAGTGGTTTGATATATTTGAAAAGCCGCAAACCAAACGCAAACCAGAGACGCAGAAAAAAAAGCCAGATACAGACCTGAAACAAGGCAAATGCAAAAAAAAAGAATAAAAAAAATATTGCAATGCCAAAAAATAGAAACTCCCGAAATTTGGCCAAATTCTTCCAAAATATCAAAGCACTGAACGTGACCATTAACAATAATGACATCCCAAATGATGATGCATCAAAGGTGCCAAAAAAGAAAGATGGATCACCAAACATGAATGAACTAAGCAATAAAATGAGCAATACAAAACATAATGGAAATAAGGAGGACGAGCTAAATGAGGATGCCAAGCTACTGAACATGTCAACTTATAGTCATGAGGGAACTGAGGATGATGAAGAGACCCCGAGAATGGCCGAATCAAGGTCAGTGGAAGGTGATTGTCAGCCTGACCCCGATGCCCTTGAAGAGGATAGTTCTCCGACACCCTCAATGAGTTTTCAGAGCCCTAAAGTGCGAGGCCAACTGGTGAAGCGGGTGATAACCTGGTCTCTGTCTCCGGAAAAAAACCCTGCAATGTCAGTACAAGTAACGCAGGAAATGAAGCAAAGAATAAAGTCTTCCAAACTATCAAAAAAAAACGAAAGCAAAGTATTCAAAAACATTTCACTGGACAGGGCTTAACGGCTGCCTTACCGTTACCACGAAGTGGCACACCGCTGTTATCAGTGAGAGTTCCAAACAACTCAGAGAGAGACGTTCCAGGAGCCTCCAAACCAAACCCAGGTTCAAAAAAGCAACCAAATTCATCTACAGCCTAAAGAATCCTGATTGAACAAATGGAGCATAAAAGAGGTGACATGCCCATAAACAGAAATCTAATACTACAGCTGTTCAAATGGATTCCTGTACTGAGATCAACTAGAAGCGCCGAGATTGAGTGTGTTGAAATACAGGAAGATTTTAATTGCAAAAGTGCCTTGTTACACATCAAAGACCGCAAACTTTTCGAAGCTCTGATGATGTGTGAGAGACAGCTGATAGAGGCGGGGTTCTGGTTTATCAGGTAGATAATGCTCTCGGGAATTCAGAAATCATTGAAAATCTACAATCAGGTGTTCCAAATCCAAATCTAAAAGAGCCTACAAATGATAGTGCACTAGGGAATCCTCCAACGAAGGTGCAACAAAAGCCAACTGACGGGAACATAAATGCCCCAACTCAACTATCGTTGGACTCGTCAGAGAGCCTAAAACTGAAGAAAAAAAAAAATCACAGTGCAAAATGCAGGGACCGGAAATCGAGTAAGCCCGGAAGCAAGACTGCCCGATGAGGCAGGTGATGAACAAAACTGTTTGACTTGGTTGGCTAAGGCCATAAACGGCACCTCTGAAAGTTAATGCCAGGCCCAACAGAATAACATAGTGTGGGCGACCTGAAAAAAAGAGGCTTCTCGCATCTATTAAAATCGGCCTCAAAGTCCTGTCATCAGTGGATATTATTTGTCTACAGGAGACATGGCTGGTTAAAATGCCTTGCGTAGAGGGCTTTGAAGTGGCGTTGAACCCAGCAATTGTCCAACGGAAGGGCAGACCGATGTCTGGTCAGGTAATTTTGGTAAAAAGAAAAAGTGGGTTTAAATTAAAAACATCAGATAATATCTCGCCTCATATCCAATATACGAGCCTAGAAGCCAAGGATTTGGCAAATGGAGGAACAATTACCGTGCATGTGCTAAATGTTTACTGGAGCACCTCACCAGCGGAACAACTAAAGTTCGAAAAGAATCTTCTAGACACCATTGATAGCATCATGATTGGAAATGACAACGCGCAAATCATTGTGTGTGCGATTTTAACATGAAGCTGTTAGGCACCCCTAATTCCAAAAAAGGGCTGAAAGAGAAGCAGAGCAGAAAAAGCGAATCATGGTTGGACGAAATGTCTACTCGCTTCTTACATATAGTGAATGGTGCATCACCAGGTGACATCCCTCCAAACGTAACCTGGGAATGAGGCGAGCAAAAATCGATATTAGACTATTTGTTTGTTTCCGAAAGAACATCACATGAAATCAAAGCCCTATATGTACTCAAATCACCACAAAGTGATCACAACGTGGTGATAATGGAATGGAGACAGAGACATTGGCAGACATTAGAACAATGGAAGATGCAGATTGCTTTGGAACCAGGTGGTAATCACCTACGACTAGGATCCAGTGATATCCCGGCATTAGCTGAAATGATAAAACCGAAAGAGGGGGACAAAGTGAGCGATCTAATTGAATATCAGGCCCTGATAGCGGCATACAGAACAAAAAAACAATCTCGTAACAAACCGACATTCCAAAGACCTAATTTCGACCGTCAAGTTTCCCGGAAAAAAAGAGATCTGCGCTCGGCCATAAGAAGAATATCCATGAAAGAGAAGCCTGACCAAAAACACGAAATAAGAAAAGTGAAGAACATCTATAACAATTGGATCAAAGCGCACCGCGGGCTCCTTGAACAGAAGGACGCAGAAGCGATTCTAGTGGCACTGAACAAGAACAACCCAAGAAGCTTCTGGTAGATAGTGAAGGAGTTGGACAATCCTCAAAAAGCCAGGCTAGCAAATATGGTGTCCAAAGATCAATGGATAAGCCATTATGGCAATTTATTCAAACGAAAGCAAAACACCACTGCACCAATTCTGAGTGTAAGCCTGCCATGGGATCTAGCATTCGAACATGAAGAGATCTTGAACACCATACAAAAGATCAGCTCCTCAAGAGTAGCAGTTCCCGATGGGCTTTCAAATGCCATCCTTAAAAATAACATTAATGAATGGACAGACTTTTGCAATATACTTTTCGAAAACATAACGAAACAGGGCCGGATTCCAACACCCTGGAAATCAGGAATAATAGTTCCAATCTATAAAAAGGGCGATCGCCCAAATCCAGCGAACTACCGGCCCATAGCCCTAATGGATGTGATTGGGAAAGTATTCGCCAGTCTTCTCCTAAAACAGCTGTCAAATTGGATAAAGTCAAATAAGATCTTCGATGTTCGACAGACAGGCTTCATCAAAGGCGGAGGCTGTAGCCTAAATCTGTTGATTCTGAACCTACTGAAAATAGATGCCATTAAATCAGGCAAGAAAATCTACCTGGCATTCATAGATCTAGCCAATGGATTTGATGGAGTCGACCAAGAAACCCTGTGGACAAAACTAAAATTGAGAGGCTGTCCACACAGCCTCATTCATGCCATTAAAGAACTCTACTCGGAGACCCAAATACAGATTTGTCTCGACAGTGAGGGCCACCTAACCAAACCCATCAAAACTGAACGAGGAGTGAAGCAAGGGTGCCCTTTGGGAGCTACCCTCTTCAACCTCTATATTTCAGAGGTAGGAACCTCACTTGATGACGTCGTGGCATCGCCTCCAAAATTAAATGGGAAACATATTAGCTGGATACTCTATGCCGATGACATGGTCATTTTAGACTTAACACTGATTGGTCTCCAAAGAAAGTTAAATGCCCTGAAACTGTTCATCGAGGACCTACGCCTCGAGATCAATGTTGTGAAATCAGAGATACTTGTCCTCGAAAACAGGAAAGGTTGACAGCCAAAGACAAAGAAGTTGAGATGGACTTTGTGGATGGAAGCCCTGAATAAAGTAACACACACCAGATACTTGGGGATGATGATAAACTAAAATATAAATGATGATCCAATGATGAAGAAGATCGCAAGAAATTGCAAACAGCAACAACACAAGGCTTGATTCTACACAAAAAATACAGGAAACTCTCTTATATCCCAGTAATAAAGTTTTATAAGAGTAATGTGTCCCCTATCCTGACATTCAGAGCAGAAACTATGTTTGGGTGTTCGTCGGAGAGACCACTGGAGACCACAGCGGTCCTGCTATATGCTCTTCCCACCGCCTGACCCTGACTAAGCAGGAGGCTCCATTACATGAACGTGCGTGCCTCGCATCCTGAATGCCATTGGCCTCGTAGAGGCAGCTCCACCACCTGGGATTCTTCCTTATCCCCACATAGCAGAGGCTCTAATCTTCTGTTAGCTATCATAGCGGCACACCTTGGGACTCCATTTGCCATGTATACACCTCTAACTAAGCACCCGCCCCACTTCCACTGCTTCCGGGAGTCACCACCAGACCTCCAGTCCAGCCCCTCCTCCTTTCCTGCACCTCCAGCCTGGACTCCACCAAGGCTGTCACAATCCAACTGGCCCAAAGAAAGGCTTTCCATCTCCAAGCCGAAAAGTCACTGCAGCAGGTCCATCCTGCCACCAGTTCAATCTTAGGGAAGTTTTCTTCCCGACGCAGACCAAGGATTGGCCACTACCCATTTAATGTGTAACATTTAACAACAAGGTTCCATTCTTTTTGCAAACAAACAAACAGGCCCATACTCTCTTGTAACATTGGACCTAGAGTTTACACTTTGTACATGCCTAATGAAATGACATGTGCATAGTTAAGTTGCTATGTTTTCTAGCAGAACGTACCTAACCTTTGTTGTGTTTTTTTTGTTTAACCTCATCACAATGTATGTAATACTGGATGTATCTAAATTCACTAATGTTTCACAAAAATTGCAGAAATCATGAATTGCTGTATGTTCTTTTGTTATAATATCAGAAAATTACTGTCTCATACTAGGAGCAATGTCCTGTCTCATCCAGTACTACTAGCCACTTCTATTCTAGGACTTCTGCTTAGTTATTGTTGTGGTTTCCCATGGTTATAAATATTGTTTCCATCTTTTGCCAATGTATTCATTTTGACATTAAGTATTTTTAGGTATTTCTACACTATGTTAATTTGACTCCTACCTTTAATACATGTAAATAAACACATGTCCCCTTATATATGGGGTTTATATTAGTTCTGTGATTTATTTCAGAAACAGTCCTGTCACTTTTGTGCGCGTGAGCATGACTCATATTGCTCGCATGCCGGATCTTGGTGATTAGTTCCACCACCATCGCAGAATATATACTTTGCAAATAAAATAACATTCTACACTTTAGAAATGTTTGAACTTGAGCGGCGGCTACCACACCCCTATTTATACACGTCAGAGATTTGGGCTACATACGAAAGTAAGTTCTGGAAACAAATCTTACAAATACCGCTGAGTTTCCCCACTGCCTGTGTGTTATATGAGGTGGGGCTGTGCTCACTAAACGCAAGGTTGATGTGAAACAAACTATCCATATACAGGAAGATGCTAGCGGAAGCTGAACTAGCACCCTTCGAAGTCCTAACGGAGTCTAAAGAAATGCAAGAACCGAAATCCGCCTTAACCTCATGGAGACAGCAATGTAAAGACATCCTAGCCCAATTGTCCTCTGATGAAAAAACACTATGGGGCACCCCAAATTCAGTAAAGAAAAAACTTCTACAATTAGATTGGATCGAGATGGTAGATAAAAGATTGAAGCACAAATGCATGGCCAATTCGCCGGTGGAAGCTAAAGGAGTCAATACAATTCCCAATTTCATGACTATGTGGCCTTGTAAACGCTTGAGGAAGTTGTATCTGAAATTCAGACTGAATCTATTTGAAATAAAAGAAATCTTGATTCAAAGCAGACTGATTCACGGCGAAAAAATGAATTGCAGATTTTGCACTCACAACAAAGAAAATCTAAAACATCTAGTCCTCTTTTGTCTGCACCTAAGAACTATGAGAACTTTCTAATTGGGGAAAGAAATGGACAAATGTACGACCTACAGTAGTGAGGACTGGTGGTGCCAAATGCACAATAGTGATTGTAAAAAACTAACCCTAGCGCTTACGAGGTACTTGGAAAAGCTACAAATTAAGTTGGATGCAAAGAAGCGTCTCCTCTGAGATTAAGTTTAGTGTAGGAATATATAGTAGTTTTGCTTAATTGCTACTTTCCCTTTTTATTTTTAATGTAAAATCGAGGATTTCATGTAAGTATTAATTTTTTTTGTAGTAAGTGATGTATTTATTTCAAAAGTTTATTTAAACTTAATGAAATAAAATATATATATATATATGTGGTGTGCTTTTTGGTAAGAGGAACTTCACTTATTTGGGTGTTTTATTTATTTTTCCCCTTTTTGAGGGTGCTTTCTTGTGTTTGTGTTAAGAAAAAATGTAAGTGTGCATTTTATGATGCCATCAGAAGCCCAGGGTTAGTAAATGAGTTTTTTGGGGTATTCTGCTCCCTTTCAGAAGATGCTCCCCCCTTGCACATCTTTTGAGCATATTTTGTGGTACTCTTACGTTACTAAGACACATTTATTTCTGGTGCATTTGTGGCAATTTTCTGGCTTCTCTGAGACTTCTTTTTGTGAATCTGCACCTGACTCGTTCAGACATTTGTGGGAATTGGTCATTCTATGAAAGCTTGTACCTTCATTTGGCCCATCTCACGTCTTCTGCACGTGGCTAGGTATTTTGGGAGCACAATTTAATCCTTATGGAACAGGTAATTGTCCAACTTAATCTGCAGAAGGCTTTTTACCTTAATAACTTGAACATTGAATGAACACTGACAGAGTGTTCTTGGATCACTTGGATATGTGTTGGGATATCATTCAAGTAGATAGTAATGAAGCCTGAACAAATGTAATGGACACGATCTGCTATGAAATGCTGAAATTCATGCATGCATGGCATAGACCTTGAGGAGTGACACATATTGGTCTTGAGTGCTGCATTCCACTCCTCTCCTTCTATGATCCAAACCAAACCATAGTCTCCCCTAAGGTTCAATTCGGTGATTCATGGCACCTCCAACTTGATTAATGAGCACTGTAATGGACAGTAGTGGATAATACTTTCTTTGCCCTGATTCAACTGAATACTGGATAGTTGATGTTTGGCATGATATAACAGTATTTTCTTGGTTAAAAAGAAAATGCAGCACCAGGCTCCAATATCAATGGTTGCATAATCCTCTTTGTACTGAACTTTCCAGCTTCTCAAGGATTACTTATTTTTAATTGAACAAGATATAGATCTTACCATATAGTATCTTCTTATTGGCGTATCCAATAAAGAGAACAATGCTGGAGGAGATGTGATTGCAATGTCTCTGCTTTTGGTGGAGAGATAACATCCTCAAATTTCTGGTATGCCAGTGATAAAATGTTGAGGAGGCATGATTTTACATAACCTCAGGAGGATTTTCATACACCCTCGTCTTGAATTCGTCCATCTGGCATACCTACTGGAAATGGCAAATCCAATCAAAAAGACCAGCTCTATTGCTACCATCACATAAACATGCAAACAAATTACACAATTACAAATTACACAATTAATAGATAGTGAACAAACACATTAATTAGTTGGGAAAACATTCTGTAATACATAAAATTAAAAAATATTTTTATTTTTTATTTTTTAACAAGATCACTATTCAAAGCAAGTTACAAAGTAATACAAATAATTATTGGAGAATTATTCAATTATTGGATTAAGGAGTTCATGAAAGTTGACAAAAAATCAGTATGAAATAAAGTTCATTATTTCAGGTTCACGGGTCACTTTAGAATGTAGGCACAAGCTTCATCAGGATGAGGAATTTTTAAGGTAGGAAATTAGCTTGAACCGTCGTTGGGAGCCTGCTCTCTTGATCACAGAGTAAAGTTGATGTGGTAATATAGGGGTCACCGATTTTGTGGATAACAACTGCCTATTAACTCTTACAGTGCTTTTAAAATAATGTGAGCATTGAAGAGAAAGACCTGCGAAAAGTTTCAGAAACTTGCAAACTAGCCCTGTAATTAACCATATCTGCTTTGCCAGTAAGCAGTAGAAGTGTAGATGAAATCTGCTTTGCACAATATTTATATTCATTTTGATCCCACGTAGTGTGTAATTTCAGAGACTCTTATGGTATCTGTGAGAACATATTCAAGCCAAGCAGTGGCACAGGTCTTGCCACTTCTTAGCAATTTACAACATTTACATTTGAAAGTTTAAATGGACCAGGTAGTTCTGTATCTGAGTGCTTTTTTTTAAGTTTGTCTTCCTTTTTTGAAGAAGTACCTGGTTTACTTTCCCTAATAGGTTCTTTTTTATTGTGGTACTCGATGAAGTATTATATTAGTTTCTTTTAATCTCTTTGGAGGATTTGCAGTGACATCCTGTTGCATTTATGTTTGATTTAGTTTTCTTTTAGAACATTTTACTTTTTGTGAAATAGGATATGTTTTTAGATGGGGGGTGTATAGTGAACAAAGTCTATTGTATTCTGAAATGCAAAGAATATCAGCGTTTACTTTACTTGCATCAAAGTTGATTAGAAATAGACAGTCAAGTGTACTTAAGCGTGATAGTGCTACGTAGCTCATGCCTTCTTTAAAGAGTGTGTTACCAATCTCTATCAATGCTTTGTCTAGGGTAAGACCTTATGATTTATGAATGGTGACTGCATATGCAAGAGTTACAGAAAATTGTTCTTTTCGTACATACATGTCTTTGAAGAGAAGGAATCGAGCTGTTGAGCGTCCTATCCTTTTCACTTCTGAAAGTTTGTCAAAGAGAATATTGACAAACTGAATGTTGTTGTCATGTGGGTATGTTTGAAAGCCAACAACTGTACCCAGTGTTCCATTAACTAGTCGTTGATCCACGTCAAGGTTACGTTTAAGCATTACTCTGCAATTAAATTATCATTTTAATATTTTTTCCAATCCAGCTGTGTTGGAGATTGAATTTTCTAAACTATTTAGTCTTGTTGTGGCTTGTTCACATATGGGTAGTGTCATATCACGTATGTCTAGTTTGTCTGTGGCGCTAATTTCAATTATTGGTTGCATTTCTTTTTTTAACATTGTTTCATTGAATTTGAAACAGCTTGCAAGAGTTGGCATTAATGCCATACATTTTATATTTTTGTGGGCTAATTGTTCCATAACATCCTTAGCACATGCATTATGGCCATAAAGTGCATGAATGTGCCGGGTTTTCAATATTGTTTGTGCTTCTTGAGATGATATACCAACACTAATACTTTTTAAGATGTTGGCATAAGGGAGATCTGCAGATTGCCACATATTTTCTGTTAATTCTCTGTATTGGAAATGTTGCCAAAGGTTGACATTTCCAAGGCTGCCAACAGTTTTATGGCAGAGTTTGCTTCCTAAGGTTTTAAAAATAGGCTCACCTTTCACTGGTGTTAATTGAAGAGGATTTCTGAAAACAATAATGTGTTTTCCTCCAAAGAGCTCTTCGTAGTTTGTTTTGAGTACTTCTTGTAATCTGAGGTGAATCAAGGCCAACATTAGGTTGGAGACCATGCTCACTTCATCAATTAGTAGCATTTTCATTTGTTTTAATACTCTGCATAGTTCCATTGCAGCTTCTGTAGAAATTTTGTAATAGCCTAATTTGATTGGTGTTCTACTGGCAGGAGTAGTAATCGGTGTAAAGTGACACCGCATATGTTGTAGGCAGCTAACACTATGGGGGCAGTGACAACAGCTGACAGTTTGTTGTTTGTCAATTGGTGAAGGAATTTACTGATGATTTTGATTAAGAATGTTTTGCAAGAACCAGCTTCACCACTGACGTACAGTAGTATACGTTTGTAATTTTGGCAGGTGCATTCTTTGTTTTCATGTTGTACACCATGTGCAATTTCTTTTGTTACTTCTTCATAAATGCTACGTTGTTCATTGTTTAGTTTTGATTGTAGTATAGTTAAGTCTTATTTATCTTCATACTGACACATGGAGGCCGATTCATGGAATAATTAGCGCGGCGCAAGTGGGCATAAACGTGCGAATCGCAGTGGAATAGCGAAAATCGCAGTGAACGTGCGAAAATCGCACGAAAAGCAGCGCACGTCGATTCATGGAAGGCCGTGCGCGAGAAAACCAGCGGATGTGCGATAAAAAAAGTGCGCGGCGCACGTTAGCGCACAGGCCATCTAACAGCGTGCGCCAGGTCACAGCGAAAATCGCACAGGCCACAGCGAAAATCGCACATAGCGCGGCGCACGCAATAAAAGTAGGCGGAACACGGGCGTAACACTCGGAATGGGGAACAACTTGCCAAAACGTGGGCGTCACGGGGGAAGTACAGGGCACAAGTGCGCGGAACGCCCACACGCTCGCCTACAACACGTATTCATGGAATAGAATAGGGGAAAAAAGCGCACGCTCAAACCAGCGCACAGGCACAAACACGACCGCCACAAGAAAGGAGGCGGTAGCGTCTCTGCGGCTGTAAGAAATGTGCGCCAAAAGGTGCGCCAACAAATAGCACCTATATACTGCCATGATGAATGTCCCATACTGTGGCCCTCCAGGAAAAATGACGTGCAAAGGGGTACCCACAAACACGGACACCCGCTGACAAAAAATACGTGTGCATGTATACCGGGGTGCGCGGGAAGTGTCACACGCGATTTGCAGGGTACGTGCATCACAGGGGTTCGCGTGAAGTTATTCACGCGATCGGGCCTGGGGGAGCGGGCTACGTGTATTACAGGGGTTCGCGTGAAGTTCCACACGCGATCGGGCCTGGGGGAGCGGGCTTCGTGTATTACAGGGGTTCGCGTGAAGTTCCTCACGCGATCGGGCCTGGGGGAGCGGGCTACGTGTATAACAGGGGTTCGCGTGAAGTTCCTCACGCGATCGGGCCTGGGGGAGCGGGCTACGTGTATTACAGGGGTTCGCGTGAAGTTCCTCACGCGATCGGGCCTGGGGGAGCGGGCTTCGTGTATTACAGGGGTTCGCGTGAAGTTCCACACGCGATCGGGCCTGGGGGAGCGTGCTACGTATATTTCAGGGGTTCGCGTGAAGTTTCACACGCGAATAGCCTGGGCGCGTGAATTTGAGGGGTGCGCGGGAAGTTCCTCACGCGATCGGGCCTGGGGGAGTGGGCTACGTGTATTACAGGGGTTCGCGGGAAGTTCCACACGCGAATAGCCTGGGCGCGTGTATTTCAGGGGTGCGCGGGAAGTCCCACACGCGAACAGCCTGGGCGCGTGAATTTGAGGGGTGCGCGGGAAGTTCCACACGCGAATAGCCTGGGCGCGTGTATTTCAGGGGTTCGCGGGAAGTTCCACACGCGAATAGCCTGGGCGCGTGTATTTCAGGGGTTCGCGGGAAGTTCCACACGCGAATAGCCTGGGCGCGTGTATTTCAGGGGTGCGCGGGAAGTTCCACACGCGAATAGCCTGGGCGCGTGAATTTGAGGGGTGCGCGGGAAGTTCCTCACGCGATCGGGCCTGGGGGAGCGGGCTTCGTGTATTACAGGGGTTCGCGTGAAGTTCCACACGCGATCGGGCCTGGGGGAGCGTGCTACGTATATTTCAGGGGTTCGCGTGAAGTTTCACACGCGAATAGCCTGGGCGCGTGAATTTGAGGGGTGCGCGGGAAGTTCCTCACGCGATCGGGCCTGGGGGAGCGGGCTACGTGTATTACAGGGGTTCGCGGGAAGTTCCACACGCGAATAGCCTGGGCGCGTGTATTTCAGGGGTGCGCGGGAAGTTCCACACGTGAACAGCCTGGGCGCGTGTATTTCAGGGGTGCGCGGGAAGTTCCACACGCGAATAGCCTGGGCGCGTGTATTTCAGGGGTTCGCGGGAAGTTCCACACGCGAATAGCCTGGGCGCGTGTATTTCAGGGGTTCGCGGGAAGTTCCACACGCGAATAGCCTGGGCGCGTGTATTTCAGGGGTGCGCGGGAAGTTCCACACGCGAATAGCCTGGGCGCGTGAATTTGAGGGGTGCGCGGGAAGTTCCTCACGCGATCGGGCCTGGGGGAGCGGGCTACGTGTATTACAGGGGTTCGCGGGAAGTTCCACACGCGAATAGCCTGGGCGCGTGTATTTCAGGGGTGCGCGGGAAGTTCCACACGCGAACAGCCTGGGCGCGTGAATTTGAGGGGTGCGCGGGAAGTTCCACACGCGAATAGCCTGGGCGCGTGTATTTCAGGGGTTCGCGGGAAGTTCCACACGCGAATAGCCTGGGCGCGTGTATTTCAGGGGTGCGCGGGAAGTTCCACACGCGAATAGCCTGGGCGCGTGTATTTCAGGGGTGCGCGGGAAGTTCCACACGCGAATAGCCTGGGCGCGTGTATTTCAGGGGTGCGCGGGAAGTTCCACACGCGAATAGCCTGGGCGCGTGTATTTCAGGGGTGCGCGGGAAGTTCCACACGCGAATAGCCTGGGCGCGTGTATTTCAGGGGTGCGCGGGAAGTTCCACACGCGAATAGCCTGGGCGCGTGAATTTCAGGGGTGCGCTGGAAGTTCCACACGCGAATAGCCTGGGCGCGTGAATTTGAGGGGTGCGCGGGAAGTTCCTCACGCGATCGGGCCTGGGGGAGCGGGCTACGTGTATTACAGGGGTTCGCGTGAAGTTCCACACGCGATCGGGCCTGGGGGAGCGGGCTTCGTGTATTACAGGGGTTCGCGTGAAGTTCCTCACGCGATCGGGCCTGGGGGAGCGGGCTACGTGTATAACAGGGGTTCGCGTGAAGTTCCTCACGCGATCGGGCCTGGGGGAGCGGGCTACGTGTATTACAGGGGTTCGCGTGAAGTTCCTCACGCGATCGGGCCTGGGGGAGCGGGCTTCGTGTATTACAGGGGTTCGCGTGAAGTTCCACACGCGATCGGGCCTGGGGGAGCGTGCTACGTATATTTCAGGGGTTCGCGTGAAGTTTCACACGCGAATAGCCTGGGCGCGTGAATTTGAGGGGTGCGCGGGAAGTTCCTCACGCGATCGGGCCTGGGGGAGTGGGCTACGTGTATTACAGGGGTTCGCGGGAAGTTCCACACGCGAATAGCCTGGGCGCGTGTATTTCAGGGGTGCGCGGGAAGTCCCACACGCGAACAGCCTGGGCGCGTGAATTTGAGGGGTGCGCGGGAAGTTCCACACGCGAATAGCCTGGGCGCGTGTATTTCAGGGGTTCGCGGGAAGTTCCACACGCGAATAGCCTGGGCGCGTGTATTTCAGGGGTGCGCGGGAAGTTCCACACGCGAATAGCCTGGGCGCGTGAATTTGAGGGGTGCGCAGGAAGTTCCTCACGCGATCGGGCCTGGGGGAGCGGGCTTCGTGTATTACAGGGGTTCGCGTGAAGTTCCACACGCGATCGGGCCTGGGGGAGCGTGCTACGTATATTTCAGGGGTTCGCGTGAAGTTTCACACGCGAATAGCCTGGGCGCGTGAATTTGAGGGGTGCGCGGGAAGTTCCTCACGCGATCGGGCCTGGGGGAGCGGGCTACGTGTATTACAGGGGTTCGCGGGAAGTTCCACACGCGAATAGCCTGGGCGCGTGTATTTCAGGGGTGCGCGGGAAGTTCCACACGTGAACAGCCTGGGCGCGTGTATTTCAGGGGTGCGCGGGAAGTTCCACACGCGAATAGCCTGGGCGCGTGTATTTCAGGGGTTCGCGGGAAGTTCCACACGCGAATAGCCTGGGCGCGTGTATTTCAGGGGTTCGCGGGAAGTTCCACACGCGAATAGCCTGGGCGCGTGTATTTCAGGGGTGCGCGGGAAGTTCCACACGCGAATAGCCTGGGCGCGTGAATTTGAGGGGTGCGCGGGAAGTTCCTCACGCGATCGGGCCTGGGGGAGCGGGCTACGTGTATTACAGGGGTTCGCGGGAAGTTCCACACGCGAATAGCCTGGGCGCGTGTATTTCAGGGGTGCGCGGGAAGTTCCACACGCGAACAGCCTGGGCGCGTGAATTTGAGGGGTGCGCGGGAAGTTCCACACGCGAATAGCCTGGGCGCGTGTATTTCAGGGGTTCGCGGGAATTTCCACACGCGAATAGCCTGGGCCCGTGTATTTCAGGGGTTCGCGGGAAGTTCCACACGCGAATAGCCTGGGCGCGTGTATTTCAGGGGTGCGCGGGAAGTTCCACACGCGAATAGCCTGGGCGCGTGTATTTCAGGGGTGCGCGGGAAGTTCCACACGCGAATAGCCTGGGCGCGTGTATTTCAGGGGTGCGCGGGAAGTTCCACACGCGAATAGCCTGGGCGCGTGTATTTCAGGGGTGCGCGGGAAGTTCCACACGCGAATAGCCTGGGCGCGTGTATTTCAGGGGTGCGCGGGAAGTTCCACACGCGAATAGCCTGGGCGCGTGTATTTCAGGGGTGCGCGGGAAGTTCCACACGCGAATAGCCTGGGCGCGTGTATTTCCGGGGTGCGCGGGAAGTTCCACACGCGAATAGCCTGGGCGCGTGAATTTCAGGGGTGCGCGGGAAGTTCCACACGCGAATAGCCTGGGCGCGTGAATTTGAGGGGTGCGCGGGAAGTTCCTCACGCGATCGGGCCTGGGGGAGCGGGCTACGTGTATTACAGGGGTTCGCGGGAAGTTCCACACGCGAATAGCCTGGGCGCGTGTATTTCAGGGGTGCGCGGGAAGTTCCACACGCGAACAGCCTGGGCGCGTGAATTTGAGGGGTGCGCGGGAAGTTCCACACGCGAATAGCCTGGGCGCGTGTATTTCAGGGGTTCGCGGGAAGTTCCACACGCGAATAGCCTGGGCGCGTGTATTTCAGGGGTTCGCGGGAAGTTCCACGCGCGAATAGCCTGGGCGCGTGTATTTCAGGGGTGCGCGGGAAGTTACACACGCGAATAGCCTGGGCGCGTGTATTTCAGGGGTGCGCGGGAAGTTCCACACGCGAATAGCCTGGGCGCGTGTATTTCAGGGGTGCGCGGGAAGTTCCACACGCGAATAGCCTGGGCGCGTGAATTTGAGGGGTGCGCGGGAAGTTCCACACGCGAATAGCCTGGGCGCGTGTATTTCAGGGGTGCGCGGGAAGTTCCACATGTGATTTGACAGTGTGGCTCCTCCCAGGTGTACCCTGTACACCCTCCACGGCCCCTGCAGGCAGCCCACACCACAGGGGACTACCCTGCATCCCTGGTCATGTCCCGCAGGCAGCCCACCCAACATGGGCATGCCCCCCAGCAAAGGCACATGTCTCCTTGAACTAATGAACACCAACACATGTCCCCTTGCACCCCCACCCCCCAGCACTGTGGGGCACCTGCCAGCAGGCCCCCACCCATGTCCAACTCATGTCTCCCACCACCCCCAAACCCCAGCCACCAGGGTCACCCTCCACCAGGGCCCCACTCATGTCTCCCACCACCCCCACCCCCCAGCACTGTGTGGCACCTGCCAGCAGGCCCCCACCCATGTCCAACTCATGTCTCCCACCACCCCCAAACCCCAGCCACCAGGGTCACCCTCCACCAGGGCCCCACTCATGTCTCCCACCACCCCCACCCCCCAGCACTGTGGGGCACCTGCCAGCAGGCCCCCACCCATGTCCAACTCATGTTCCCCACCCCCCCACCCCCCAGCAGTGCAGGGGCACCCTCCACCAGGCCCCCACCCATGTCTCCCACCCCACAGCAGTGCAGGGGCACCCTCCACCAGGCCCCCACCCATGTCTGCCACCCTCCCACCCCCCAGCAGTGCAGGGGCACCCTCCACCAGGCCCCACCCATGTCTCCCACCACCCCCACCCCCCAGCAGTGCAGGGGCACCTGCCAGCAGGCCCCCACCCATGTTCCCCACCCCCCAGCAGTGCAGGGGCACCCTCCACCAGGCCCCCACCCATGTCTGCCACCCTCCCACCCCCCAGCAGTGCAGGGGCACCCTCCACCAGGCCCCACCCATGTCTCCCACCACCCCCACCCCCCAGCAGTGCAGGGGCACCTGCCAGCAGGCCCCCACCCATGTTCCCCACCCCCCCACCCCCCAGCACTGTGGGGCACCTGCTAGCAGGCCCCCACCCATGTCTCCCACCCCCCCACCCCCCAGCACTGTGGGGCACCTGCCAGCAGGCCCCCACCCATGTCCAACTCATGTCTCTCACCACCCCCACCCCCCAGCACTGTGGGGCACCTGCCAGCAGGCCCCCACCCATGTCCAATCCATGCCCCCCTGCACCTGGGTCCCAACATTCCCCAATCATGTCCGTAATGCCCATCCTCCCCTGCCAAAAGGCCCAACCAACTATCACACCCACCCACATATCAAAGCCAATTACATGTTACACCCCCAATGTAAATAATGCAATTTAACACATGTCTGTCACACACAATGGCTGCAAGTGAATGACAAAACACCCAACATGACATGCCTGAAAGCAATGAGATGATACGACACATTGAAGATTAAAAAAATAATATGTATTGAACAGCAAATAAGAAAAAACACAAAGCAAATCAAACAAAACAAGATGAATGTCCAAGAAAAAATTATGAAAAATTAAAATAAGCCAATCAAGAAGATAATCCTGGGTCCATGAGCCCTACCAAATTAAACCTAACTGACTACTAACTAAAAAGGGAACTATATACAAAAAAGTGGTGCATTGTCCAATCGCAACCCAAAAAAAATTCAAAAAAACAAACGAAACCTAACCCTAACTATACAACTATATACAAAGGCAGCGGGCTATTCGGACGGCTCACTGGTTGTCGTCATGGGCCAGGGCATCCTCGAACTCCTGGTCAATGGCTTGGAGGCGGGCATGTTCCCTGGCCCCGAGGTCCCGCAGGGATAACGCAGTGTCAAGCTCAAACTCCCTGCGAAGACCCTCGAGGCACTCAGCCCGCCTCAGCGCCCTCCGCATGGAGTCCTCCGCCCTGACCATCGTGAGCCGTTCCTCCTCTGCCCGCTGCCGCGCCGCACCTATCCGCTGGCACAACCTCTCCCACACGGAAGCCACTCCCATTCCAGGGTTCTCCTGCCCTCCGGCCGATGCCTGCACCCCTGATGTTGATGGCCCCGAGCCATGATGCCTCCCACGTTGAGCCTGCTGCTGCCTCCGACGCAACTGCCTGTGCCAGCACGACGGCATCCAGGCTGATGGAAACCACCGACGCCGTCGTGCACGTGCCCTGCCCGATGATGCCGTCACATCCTCCATCTGCTGGGGTCCAGTTGCTCTGGTGTCCACCCCTGCTGGATCTCTGACTCCCGACTGTGGCAGGGATGGGATCCCCACCGAGCTGGCTGCATTGGTCGGGGCAGGTCCACAGGGGGCCCTGGTGGCATCTGGGCTGGAAGACGGCAAGGAGAACGACTGGTGGATAGCCTGCACAGAGGAGGAGAGGGCCGCCACATTGGCCAACACATGCAGGAAACCCCCGAACATGGCCGATCCCAATTGGGCCACGTCGGCACGGTGCACTTCGTGATGACGTGCGTGCTCCTCCCGGGAAGCACGCACGGCATCACGAATCGCAGCCGTGCGCAACGCGACCCCAATCAGGACCTTCTCCGCACGGCCAGGGGTTCCCACGTCCGCAGGTGGAGGGGAGTCAGGTGACATGGACATCCCCTCTACCTGCAGACAGGCCTGGGACGGGGCATCCCTGCTGGTGCATGGTGGTGCACTCACAGGGTCAGGGACAGCGACATGCACAGGCCCCTCCACGGTGACCTGTGCTGCCTCCTGCCCCTGGCCCTGGACTGCACCACTTGCTCCAGCAGGGATGCCCCCACCAGGCCCCATGTGTGCCCCAGTGGCGGCCTCCTCCTCCTCTGTGCAAACCACCAACCTGGATGGCTCCTCACCGTCTCCCACCGTAGCAGGCCCCTGTGGGGGCTCACCCACCCCTTCCGCTGCAGCCGTGGGGGCATCCCCGCCGCCTTGCTCCACAGCGCCGTCTCCGCCCTCTTCTTCACTAGCCGCTGCGTAGAGGGAGACAAAGAACACAAGCATCAGGGCACTGTACAATGGTCCCCTAGACAGGAAGCAATAGCAGATGAGCACCACTGTCAAAGTACACTTCCATCATGTCCCTCCACAACACATGGGCCAGTCCAGGCAAAACACACACAGTAACAGGCATGGTGCATGCCATGGACATTTCCATGCATGTCCAATGGACTCTTGAAACATTCAATGATATGTAACTCACATGCATCATGCCTCATGCCCATCACATGCACACACATCACCTCAGTCACATCCATCTGGCCCCAAACACACCAAACACAGCGGATACAAGGGTAATTTTGCTGCTTTACTGAATCTCTGCATTGTCACACACATGTGTCATGCATCCATGGCATGCACAAGTCACAGACACGCAGGTCAGGCACACAGACATGGCTACCATATATGTACCTGGCATCAGCACCCATCCCTCACCCCCACCCATGTTCAGGTACAGAGACTGGCATGCTCTCATGTTCATAATCTGATTAGGGCTCCCCATGCGGCATATCAACACATGCAACAACCATGTGCATCACACATCACTGGTGGCACATGCATTACCATGATGTCCCTGCACACATACATGCATACATGG
The DNA here is from genome assembly GCF_040938575.1 of Ambystoma mexicanum. Classification (NCBI taxonomy): domain Eukaryota; kingdom Metazoa; phylum Chordata; class Amphibia; order Caudata; family Ambystomatidae; genus Ambystoma; species Ambystoma mexicanum. The sequence continues at coordinate 562,243,111 of NC_090930.1, forward strand.
GCTATGGCACACATACAGGCAAGTATCATAGAACCAGCACACCGCAACATGCCCTGTCTCACACAGTAATGCATGGACACTTACCGCTCAACTCCAGACGGGCCTCCCTCTCAAGGATCTGGGCGTGGAGCGCTGGGCGTACGCGTTCCAGGACCCTCATCTGGATGGTACTCATGCGGCCCCGGCCCCCCTCCACGAGGCGCCGGGCCTTCACAAGGGTCCTGGACCTCAAGTCCTCCCAGCGCTTCTTGATCTTCAGGACGTCGCGGGTTGCCACCCCCTCCGCGTTGATGGCAACCACACAGTCGGCCCAGATCCTCTGCCGTCCTTCCTTGCTGGCGCGGGACGATCCAAAGAGGGCATCATACTGCCCCAGGACATGCTCCACCAGGACACCAACTTCGGTGACAGTGAAGCTGGTGCCCCTCTGCCCCTCTGGCCTGGGGTTGCCACTGGTGCCAGATGTGGAAGTGCCCGACATGGCAACCCCAGAGGCAGGTGTGGGTGGGCAACCGGGTCCTGGGGCTGGGCTGTGGAGCGATGTAATACCAGTCGGGAGTCTTCAGTTCCAGCAGGGGTGGACACAGCAACTGGACCCCTGCAGATGGCTGATGTGCAGGCACCAAATGGCAGGGCACGGTGGCAGCAGGCAGGCAGGCAGCAGCAGATGGCACGTGGGAGGCTGCTCGGGGCACTGGGGGGCAGTAACTCGGCCTTCTGGGCAGGAGCGTGGGCTTCCGTGTGTTTTCGCGTGGCCAGCTTGATACGGAGTGATTTGGCACGTGAAAATCCTGCACGTCAGCGTGAAATCCGAGGAAAGGCCCTTAGCGCGTAAGCGCGTCAGCACGCATACGCGATTCTATTGGACCAGAGTCCCTCAGCGCGTAAGCGCGTCTGTGACGTGACCCGCACGGGTGTTCCCCACTCGGGACGTGATGACGGGGCACACGTGGAGATACTGCACGTCAGAGTGTCATCGCGTGTAATTGGACAAAAGTGCGCGTACACGCGATTGGCCTATGTACGTGTATTTAATGGGTGCGCGGCCACTTACACACGCAAGTACGTCAGCGAACCTGTATCCCGTGGTGCGTGTGAATTTCCACACGCTATTGGACTGGGAACAGGATTCCAGGGCTGCGCGGGTCACACGCTGTATCCCGTGGTGCGTGTGAATTTCCACACGCTATTGGACTGGGAACAGGATTCCAGGGCTGCGCGGGTCACACGCTCGCCTAGAACACGCGCTAAGCATAAATTGCGGACTTTAACAATAACAAGCTCAGACGCCAGGATGAACATACCGTTCCTAGCAGCAGTGGCAGTGGGCTACCAAAGGAGGAGGAGGAGGATAGTCAGGGCCAGAATATTCACACCCAGAACCAGCCTTTTCGGGATGCCTGATGACCAGGTGTATGGGAGGTACAGGTTTCCACCACACATCATACTGGACCTGGTGACTGAGTGGGAGGATGACCTCACAACACCCACCCTGTGCTCCCAAGCACTCAGCCCCCTGGAGAAGGTCCTCAATGTACTGCACTTCTTAGCCACTGGATCATTTCAGCGGACAAGTGCCATAGTGGGTGGGGTGTCACAGGCCACCCAGTCACGCTGCCTACACCAGGTCTTGAACATCATGACTGCACGCCCATCAGTCCGCAGGCACATATACCTGCCCAGAACACCTGCAGAAAGGCATGCTGCCGCCCTGGATTTTTACGCAGTGGCACGATTCCCCAAAGTGCTAGGTGCCATCGACTGCACCCATGTGGCTCTACGTCCCCCCAGGGCATCTGAGCACATCTATAGGAACCGCAAGCACTGGCATTCCATCAACGTGCAGGTAGCATGTAATGCCAAGGGAATCATCACCTCAGTATATGCCAACTATCCCGGCTCCACCCACGACAGCTTCATTTACCGAATGTCCACCCTAAGCCGGGACCTAGAAGCTGGGCGGCATGGCGATACATGGCTGCTTGGTGAGTATGTATGCCACTGCACATGTATGCATGTTGGATACTGAGCAAGGTCACAACCTCACCAATGATACCAATCCCCACCTCCACAGGGGACAGTGCCTACCCTCTCAGCCCCCACATGATGACGCCAATTCGGAACCCCACCACGCCACCCCAGGTAAGATTTAACACAGCCCACATTACAACCAGGGGCATAGTGGAGCGCACATTCGGAGTGCTGAAGTCACGCTTTCGCTCCCTTGACCGTTCTGGCGGGCAGCTGTTATACGCTCCCCCAGTAGTGTGCAGGATCATAGTGGCAGCATGTGTCCTGCACAACGTTGCAACACGCCGGGGCCTGGCCGTGGACATGGTGGTGGCCCCACATCCCCAACCACATGCACAGCCGCTGCGCATGGGAGGGGAAAGGGCACGGGGGGAGGCAGCCCGTACACAGCTAGTGGCTAATTACTTCACATAGAAATCACACCCCTGTGGAGTGCACACTGCCCTGGCACATTCCATCTGACAATCAATGATGACTCAACCTGACACTGATCCTGAATGTGTGGAGAATGAACCGGCAATTCCATGTCAGCCTGAGATTGTTCACCTGGAAGTGTCACAATGTGTGCATCCCTACCCACACAGACACCACCAATGCAGTTTTGTGAAGTTACACATTGAAGCAGCTAAAATGAATACCCACTTGCAAAATGCAACAAGAGGACAGTGCCATGTCAGCCAACCCAACCCCAGCACTGCCACACGACACACCGTGCCATGTCATGCTAATTGCAGGTAAACAAAGTAATCCCCACAACATGACATCACTCTCACTATGTACAGTGGCACTATTAGAAACCTGCAACACCTGAAATGCTCACAGCAATGCCGGACCAACAACATACTTGAGCACGTAGTACCATTAACATGACATCAAAAATGTAACATATTAGTAGTCTCACCACCTGGAAATGCCTGCACTCCCACCACTACCAACTGTGCAGTGTTGGCGCCATGTAGAGTTGTAGGTGCACTGCTGCCAACATGGTCCCCATCGCCAGACTAGAGGTCCTTGTGTGGACTTGAGGAAGGGACCTGCAAATTGGGAGGTAGACACAGAAGAAGAGTTACACATCAATGCAACATGCAGTGTACAACACAACAGCAATATGCACTAGGAATGTATACACAGTATTGACTACAGACTGGCCACACAGCTCATGGGAGTCCAACGTCACT